>NC_065452.1:146214920-146886763 GCF_917563875.1 Diabrotica virgifera virgifera
GATGTATGGATAGGCAGATTGGATCGACGACAACAAAGAAGACCGCCAATGTTTCCAAGGAATCTTTGGAATTGCTTCGAATTTATAGAGGAAGATCTACCGCGTACTAATAATGCTGTCGAAGGTTGGCACAACAGCTTCTCCTCGATATTAAATGCAGCACACCCAAATCTATGGAAGTTTATTACGGGGCTAAAGAAAGAAGAGAGTTTAAATCGATTAAAAGTGGAGCAATACATAGCTGAAAACCAACAACCTCAAAAAAAAATTTATAAAGATACAGCGCGGCGAATAAAAACGATTTGTTTGCAATACGGGAACCGGCCAAATCTAGAATATTTAAGAGGAATTGCCCAAAATTTTCAACTGCAAGTATAAAAAACTAAAAAACAATTAAAAAAAAAAATTTAAAAAAAACAAAAAAAAAATAAAAATTAAAAAAACACAAAAAAATAAAAATAAAAAAAAAATAAAAATTAGAAAAAAATAAAAAAATTAAAATTAAAAAAACTTTTAAACACGCCAGTTACTAACTCCCAGTCCTAAGCCTGGATAAAGTGTGAAGGAAAGTTAAAGTATGCAAATCTGTTATTAATATAAATGTATTCTTTAACTATGATATCTTCAATAAGTACTCACCAGTGACAATGTATTAATGAAATTGTGCCTGTTATATAATTTTTAACCACAATATCATTATTTTATTTGGGAAATTTTATTTTAATAAAGATGGTAGCCCTTAACCTACCCTATCTATATGTAGTATATACCCTGTAAAATATATTAAGCTTATATTAAAACTTACTCTTAAATAACCAAGGGTAAATTTTGCGACACTGCCAAGTCGTGAAATAATACCTCTAGGTACTTTCCCTACAACATTTACAGTTAAAATTACCTTAATTCGACCATTAAATTGGTCGAACATTTTACATGATCAATTTCAAATAGGATTATTTACTTCCAATTATTTTCCTATTATTTAAAGTGGAAAATAAAACTAAAGTCATTTAGAAGTCAATATTGGGTTGACGAAATATTTTTTACCAATAGGTTAAAATGACTAATAAGAAAATATTTAACTGTTTGGGTCATTATTTAACAGCAATCCTTTAGTTCTATTGCATCATCTAAATCTGACCTAAGCCTGGATTAAGTGTGAAGGAAAGTTAAAGTATGCAAATGAAAACATATTTTCTGACGCGATCTTTTTTCGCGCGATCAATTGCACGCGACCTTATTTCGTCGGCGCTGTTTTTTCGCCGGCGACCTTTTGATACGCGCTCAAATGTGCGCGACATTTTTTCGCTCGACCAATTGTTGGCGACCTTTTTTCGTAGATCCATATAATTCAAAATGTTAGCAAACAGCGGTTATTTGTAAAATTATTAATATTGCTAAAATTATTATATTATAAATTAGTATTGTAGTTAATTGTTAAAATTTGTTTCATTCGGAGGGAAAAGTACAGATGACAACAAAAGACTAAAAAAAGCCGAGTTGAAAAGACATTATAAGTATAAGAATAAGCAAAATAATAGGAACTGTACTAGTAATAGGCTACGGTACTGAAAAATAAAAATACAACAAATAAACTTATATATCTTTCATTTCATTATTCTCTCATACTGAAAAACGTCAATGTCATGTTCTTAATTTGGATAAAGTTGAATTAGTAATTAATATTGACGCTCACTCAACTCCATACTCATAATAAATATCATATCTAAACTCTAAACACTCACTTTTCTAGCTTTTTTAGCTGCAAAATCTTTAATCAAAATTTTAAAGTCTAAGGCTTGAAAAACTCAGCATTTGAAACAAAACTAGCCAAACTAGACAATCTAGAATCTTCGTCAGAAATCAAGATCCTCAAGTAGTTTTTGATTCTTTTCAACACGCTGAATGATCTTTCTCCAGATGCATTAGATGTCATCATGCATAGTAGAATGCGCAAAGCCGTGTCTACATTCGAAAATAATGTTAACTGTTTTTCATGAATTACTTTCAGATACTCCAAAAGTGTATTCCTCGGAGGCTTGGTAATGTTGTTATGAGGTTCTCTTTCTTCATCAAATATACCTTCAACAAAGCCTTTCAACTGTACCTACACACTCTTCTCCAAAGTCACCATCTATGTCGATTCGATGCTTTTTAGTCAAAATAGAAACTTTTATCCTGATTTCTTTATTGGAAATTGACGATAAGTTGTTTAAAAATCCAAATTCTTCATTAACAATTAAGACTGAAATAAACTTCGAACTTTTTATTTTTAATTCTGAATAAAGCGTGGCAGTTACAACATTAAATGTATTAACTTTAAGTCTTCTTTGCCATCAAAGGGGGGTTCAGTGGATTCATCTCCATTGTCTTAGCCAGGGAGAGCTTTTCTTTTCGGGCATCTTTTTATTTCAAGAATATTATGTTTCATTTTTAGATAACTCTCTTCCTCTTTTTTCATAGGAGTCAAAGTTGTCTCTCAGACTCAATACGTACTCCTTTAGATATTTGTATGTTACAAGTCACATTCAAGTCTGTAGCAGTTTCCGCAATGTTTTGCCACTCTTGTCAAAACGTTGTAAAATATTTGTTGTAAAATTTTACAATTAATAACTAGTAAAAATTTTTTTACCAAAAAAGTTTTTTTTTACAAAACGCTGCGGCCCCCTTTTGCTTGCGGCCCTAGGCCGCGGCCTAGTCGGCCTAGTGGTAAAACCGGCACTGATAACGCTGTATGGCGAAACCGACATAATTAACAGTGAGATGAAGTCAAGAATTTATAAAGCCAGTGCAAGACCAATAATGACATATGCATCAGAAACTAGACCCGATACAGCCACAACACAAAGGCTACTGGAAACGGCAGAGATGAGAGTACTGAGAAGAATTACAGGAAATACGCTTGGAGATCGACAGAGGAGTGAAGACATTAGAAGACAATGTAACGTACAGTGTATAAACGAAAAACGAATGGACACTAAATAGAAAAAAGATTGGAATAACCACATAACCAGAATGGGGGACACACGTATGGTCAAAATAGTAAGAGATAAATCACCAATCGGTAGAAGTATCGGCCGATCGCGCAAAAGATGGGGTGACAACCTTCCATAGAGGTATCAATCCGCCAATGAACAAGCAGAATTGCTTATAAAGAGGAAGAAGAAGAAGATAAATTCTGCAATGGAAAGCAAACAGTACTCAGCTGCCTTTCTAGATATTAGTCAAGCCTTTGACAAAGTTTGGCACACAGGCCTGATTTTCAAAATCAAGAAATATCTTCCCATCACCAACCTGAAACTGTTAAAATCCTATCTAAGTGGGAGAGAATTCTGAATAAGAGAGAGTAAAGTAATTCCAATAATTTTCCTATAAAATCTAGTGTCTCACAGGGCAGCGTTCTTTGACCAATGTTATACGTGCTATACACAGCAGATCTACCCTCCAATAATGAAACTACCATTGGTAAATGAATGAAACAAAATCAGTCCATGTGACTTTTACCTTGAGAAGACACCAGTGTCCCCCAGTTTCACTTAATAATATCCAACTTCTTTAATCCTCCGCACCAAATACCTAGGAGTACATCTTGAGTCAAAACTCAATTGGAAAGAACATATTCTTAAGAAGCGGAAACAAATTGACCTACGAATGAAAGATCTAAACTGGCTAGTCGGTATGAAGTCGAAACTAACCCTAGAAAATAAAATCCTTGTCTACAAAGCTGTCATAAAACCATAGAACATATTTGGACGTATGCAATTCAACTCTGGGGATGTGCGAGCAAGTCAAATATGTACAACCGTAATTCAAAGAAACCAATCGAAAATCCTGCGAACGATAACTCATGCACCTTGGTGTGGTATGTGTCAAACGTTTCATGAAGACCTTAGAATCCCGTACATACAGGATGTGATCACTAAATATAGCACGCAGCACCATGAAGGACTGAAATCATACAGTAATGATTCACATGACCCCCTACTTCAACCACATGCCAATAGGAAACTCAAAAGGAACTGGCCAGCTGATCTTAGAAACGGTTAAGGTCTTGTCACTGGAAAAGACCTCACCAAGCCAATAGGAGAGGTATTATTGGTGAGGATTATTTGCTGATTACACATGAGTTGAAAGTATCAACAAAAAAGTATCGACAAGCCATTAATGCGAAAGCAAAAGAATTAATACCAAAGATTTGTTTAGTGCAAAATAATTGCAGAGCTCAGCAAAACCAAAAACCAATTACAAAAGAGTCATGATACTGTTTCTTGTATGATGAAGATGAAGATAGAGTGGCTAACATGCGCAAGTGTGTTAGTTGTAATCGGTACATCTACGGAAACTATGCTGTAAATAAATTTATTGTGACTATTATGATATTCTCTCTCTAACTGTAGTATCCGGATAACAGAAATGTTAGAAGATCTTCCCATTATTATTTCCAAATTAGATCTATTTTATAATTAATAAATTATATTATTTATAATCCCGCTATTAAGCAATACCAAAAGCAGGAAAAAATCCAAACGAGGTTTTATCAATAGACATAGACGAATAAGCCTACTACCAATCGAATCCAAAATACTTGAAAAGTAACTGTCACAAAAAATTAACTCGGACCCCAATACGGAGGACTGCATACCCAACCACCAATTTGGCTTTCGAAAAGAACACTCAACGATACAGCAGGTTCGAAGAATAGTGCACATCATAAGTTCTGCAATAGAAAGCAGACAGTACTGCACAGCTGCCTTTCTAACTAGATATTAGTCAAGCTTTTGACAAGGTTTGGCACACAGGCCTGATTTTCAAAATATCTTCCCATCGCCAACCTGAAACTGTTAAAATCCTATCTAAGTGCTAGAGAATTCTGAATAAGAGAGAACTAAAGTAATTCCAATAATTTTCCTATAAAATCTAGTGTCCCACAGGGCAGCGTTCTTGTACCAATGTTATACGTGCTATACACAGCAGATCTACCCTCCAATAATGAAACTACCATTGGTAAATGAATGAAACAAAATCAGTCCAAGTGACTTTTACCTTGAGAAGACACCAGTGTCCCCAGTTTTACTTAAAAATATCTAACTTCCTCAATCCTCTAGCACTAAATACCTAGGAATACATCTTGAGTCAAAACTCATTTGGAAAGAACATATTCTTAAGAAGCGGAAACAAATTGACCTAAGAATGAAAGGTCTAAACTGGCTAGTCGGTAGGAAGTCAAAACTAACCCTAGAAAATAAAATCCTTGTCTACAAAGCTGTCATAAAACCATAAAACCTATTTGGACGTATGGAATCCAACTCTAGGGATGTGCGACCAAGTCAAATACAACCGTAATTCAAAGAAACAAATCGAAAATCCTTCGGACGATAACTCATGCACCTTGGTGTAATATGTGGCAAACCTAACGTTTCATGAAGAACTTAGAATCCCGTTCATACAGGATGTGATCACTAAATATAGCTCGAAGCACCATGAAGGACTGGAATCATACAGTAACCCCCTACTTTAACCTCATGCCAATAGGAAACTCAAAAGGAACTGGCCAGCTGATCTTAAAAACGGAAGGTCTTGTCACTGGAAAAATCACCAAACCAATAGGAGAGGTCTTATTGGTGAGGATTATTTGCTGATTACACAGAAGTTGAAAGTTGAAAGTATCAACAAAAAAGTATCGACAAGCCATTAATGCGAAGGCAAAAGTATTACCAAAGATTTGTTTAGTGCACAATTGCAGAGTTCCTGGCCCAATATTATACGTACTATACACAGCAGATCTATACCCTCCAATAATGCAACTACGAACTACCATTGGTAAATGAATGAAACAAAATCAGTCCAAGTGACTTTTACCTGAGAAGAGACCAGTGTCACCCAGTTTCACTTAACAATATCCAACTTCCTCAATCCTCTAGCACCAAATACTTAAGAATACATCTTGACTCAAAACTCAATTGGAAAGAACATATTCTTAAGAAGCGGAAACAAATTGGCCTAAGAATGAGAGGTCTAAAGTGGTTAGGTTGTAGGAAATCTAAAGTAACCCTAGAAAATAAAATCCGTGTCTACAAAGCTGTCATAAAACCTATCTGGACGTATGGAATCCAACTCTGGGGATGTGAGAGTAAGTCAAATACAACCGTAATTCAAAGAAACTAGTCGAAAATCCTGCGAACTATAACTCATTCACCCTGGTGTGGTATGTGTCAAACCAAACGTTTCATGAAGACCTTAGAATCCCGTTCATACAGGATGTGACCACTAAATATAGCACGAAGCACCATGAAAGACTGGAATCATACGGTATCTCCCTACTTCAACCTCATTACAATAGGAGACTCAAAAGGAACTGGCCAGCTGATCTTAGAAACGGTTAAGGTCTTGTCACTGGAAAAGACACCACCAAGCCAATAGGAGAGGTGTTATTGGTGAGGATTATTTGCTGATTACACAGTGTTACACATGAGTTGAAAGTATTAACAAAAAAGTATCGATAAGCCATTAATGCGAAAGCAAAAGAATTACCAAAGTTTTGTTTAGTGCACAATAATTGAAGAGCTCAGCAAAACCAAAACTCAATTACAAAAGAGGCATGATACTGTTTACTGTTTCTTGTGTGATGAAGATAGAGTGGCAAGGTGAAGATAGAGCACATGCGCAAGTGTGTTCGTTGTAATCGGTACATCCACAGGAATATGCTATAAATTATTATGATTATTATGATATTTTATACTTCTCTCTACTAAGTGTACTATCCGGATAACAGAAATGTTAGAAGATCTTCCCATTATTATTTAAAAATTCCCAAATCTATTTTATAATTAATAAATTATATTATAATCCCGCTATTAAGTAATCCCAAAAGCAGGAAAAAATCCAAACGAGGTTTTATCATCTATACATAATAGACATAGACCAATAAGCCTACTACCAATCGAATCCAAAATACTTGAATGGAAAGACCTCACCAAGCAAATAGAAGAGGTGTTATTGGTGAGGATTATTTGTGTTTTTAATAATAAAATATAAAATATAAGAATAAAATAAATATTTATTTATTAACAATAATTTATTTGTAATGGTGACCATTACGAATAAGTAAATCAGAGGAAACTCTTTCAAGACTGCTTAAATGGTGCCGAATTACCAGAAGAATGGAAATTATCTATCATGTCAACTATTCACAAAAAGAAAAGCAAGAATCAGTGTGAAAATTACAGAGGAATTATTGCGGTAAACAGCACAATAAGCAGGATGTATGAAAAACTTATTAAGAACAAAATAGAAAATTACTATAGAAATTACGAAGCAGATGAGCAAGCTCTGACAACATTTACTGATCACAACCACAAACCATACATACTCATAGACGTTTCACGACCATGTTAATCTTTCGGATCGAATTAACGCCATCTCTTGATTGGAATGGGAACTAAATTGTCAAATTTTAGTTACCTGAGAATTTCAAATTATAAATTTTGCGGGTTTTTTGATGAAATTTCGCAGGAAGTTAAAACAACAGAAAGACAATTCAATGTTTTATTCCATATTTTACTGAAAACTTCAAATATTCCAATTTGTTTTCAAAATAGTAAACACTACTGCTATGTGTCACGTGAAAGCACTGATGTGTATCGAGTTGACTGAAAATTTTTCAAAGAATCTTGTAGGATGATTGTTTAGATAAATATTACCTTATAATCTTTTACAAATTTCCCAAAATATATAGGTCCTAAATGTTGATGACACACTTGTCTATTGGAATAAAGTCTTTCAGGATCTATTATATTGTTTTTTTTTAATGTGGAGAAACTGGGAGAAACACAACACGGGATGATCAATGTAAACTAAAAATTCTACTCATAAAAACGGAGAGGAGGTTATAGTCCAGGGCGCATCTGTTTTGAGATGGACGTTGAGAGGTGACTCAAACTTTTTTGCAGAAATTGCTTGAAAATAAATTAAATAATAATATTTGAGTTATCCTCCCTCTCAAAAAGGTCCGGAACATTGTTTAAATAATCAAAATGTCAAAAATTGAAGGAAAAATTCGATTTTTTTCTTCGTTTTTTGATTATAACTTTAAAAGTATTCATTTCCGAGAAAAGTTGTACTGATATAAAAGTTGCGTAATTAAATTTCCTACAATATAGAATTGGTTAAAAATTTAAAAAATAGTCACCCTAGTTGCAAAATAGCAATAATTGCGAAAAAACCATACAAAAACAAGTATTCGCATTTTACGTTTTTCAACCATTTATGCTACACTTAGGACTTTCATATTTCACCCAGAAAAACTTTATGATACAATAAAACAATACTGTTAATTTAATTAAGATCGGTTTAATAGATTTTGCAAAATAAATTTTGAAATCCAGCTTTCGCAATAAACTTCATTTTTTCAAAATGTTTCAGGACTGAAAATAAAGCAGATAGCAAGTCGAATTTTTTTTTGCTTATAGAAGTGTACTGTACCTTTCATTTGCAATTTTCAAAATTAAAATCGATTCATTACCACGGCGTCAGAAAATTTTTGAAATAAACAATAATTTTTGGTGCTACGCGCAGGACAGCGGTGTTCGATTCACACAAGTTGATTTCCACCAAAATTTCTTCCAATCTTTATCTAATATATTATTTTCTTACTCTATATTTTGTTGTATTTTAATATTTTAATTCCACAAAAATCAAACTAATTTTATTATTGTTTGTGAAATATTGTTTAAACAATTGCATATGTTTAAAAATAATAAACTTTTATTTTTTAAGTTAAAATATATGAACAAAGAAAGTTTTTGCTAATAAAAGTATTATTTCACAGGATAGAGTATGTGTTTTTATTTTGCAATAAACAAATTTATTTATTTATATCGAAATGTAGTAAAAATTAAAATGTATCAATCATTATCAAAGGTCATTGGAATGCCCAATCAGAGCAAACTATCCGCTGTCCTGCGCGTAGCACCAATAATTAATGTTTATTTAAAAAAATTCCTGACGCCGTTGTGTTAATCGATTTTAATTTTGCAAAATTGCAAATGAAAGGTACAGTACACTTCTATAAGCAAAAAATTCAACTTGCTATCTGCTTTATTTTCAGTCCTGTAACATTTTGAAAAAATGAATTTTTTTTACGAAAGCTGGATTGCAAAATTTATTTTGCAAAGTCTATTGAACCGATCTTGATGAAATTTACAGTATTGTTTTACTGTATCATAAAGTTTTTCTGAGTGAAATATTAAGGTCCTAAGTGTAGCATAAATGGTTGAAAAACGTAAAATGCGAATACTTGTTTTTGTATGTTTTTTTCACAATTATTGCTATTTTGCAACAAGGGTTACTATTTTTTAAATTTTTAACCAATTCTATATTGTAGGAAATTTAATTACGCAACTTTTATGTCAGTACAACTTTTCTCGGAAATGAATACTTTTAAAGTTATAATCAAAACACCAAGAAAAAAATCGAATTTTTCCTTAATTTTTTGACATTTTGATTATTTAAACAATGTTCCGGACATTTTTGAGAGGGAGGATAACTCAAATATTATTACTTGATTTATTTTCAAGCAATTTCTGCAAAAAAATTTGAGTCACCTCTCAACGTCCAAATGTACTAATATTTTTACAGATGCGCCCTGGTCTATTAATACACTTGATTAAAATTGTGATTAAATCTAATTAAAAACGTAACACCACTATAATAAAATAATTAAGCCACAAACTGTAAAATAAAAAGTAAAAAACAAATTAATTTAATTGTCAACTGTCACTTGTTAAATATGACAAGAGAATTGACTGACAGCGACATCTCTGGATTGGAATGGTAACTAATTTGCTGTCTTGACCTTGACAATTTACGTGAAACGTCTATGAGTATGTATGGTTTGTGATCACAACCCTTGTTTGCTGCATGAGAATCGGATTACCGGAGCGGGTAATCAAGAAATTTCAAGATCTTGAAAATTCTTGAGTCAAGCCAAGATATAAGTTGTCAAGAAAACGTCAAAACAAGATTTTTTTAAGTTTTTTGATTTTTTCTCAAGACAAGACAAGAAGTTTATGTTAAGACAAGAATTCTTGTCTTGTCGACCCCTACATGTACCTACAGAGAATGTCAGATAACAGGATCCCTAAGCAGATTTTGGCATGGACACCACAAGGGAGAACAAAAAAAGGAAGGCCGAGAAGAAGCTGGAGGTAGGGAATTGAAAAAGAACTAGAGGAAAAAGAAATCCCTCCAGGTCTATGGTTAAACAGAGAAGAATGGCGGTTAGGTAGGAGTCGGAAGGCGTCGGAGAACGCTGTAAACCGATAGTAGTAGTAAAATTTATTTATTATAAAATTCCAATAAATTTTCTTAAACATTTTGATACTTCTTTCTACTCAATGCAGAATCCGGATAACAGGTATACTAGAAGGTCTTAAATAGACAGTTTTAAATAAAATCTAAAACTAGAATTGTGGTATATGCTAATAGTATATTAAAAATATTTTAATAAATATGATTTTATAATGTAGTAAATATATTTTGAACAGTTTATTTACAATAATATTATATATTAAATTAATCAAATAAATTTTTATACTCAGTACTACCGCCACCTATTCACAAATAGACGAAGTTTTGAGTCGAATTTCTTACCTCATTGTTGCCAGAAGTAGATTTTTACAGAAACATACAATGTAAATGTTTCCAATAATCTGTAATTTTATGTTTATTTTATTAAATAATTCAATAAAATGATATTTAATATTTGTAAAGAAAGATAAATCAAAATGATATAATAAACATAATATATTATGTATTATGACATAATGTATAAAATATGTTTGTACTTAATAATATAATAATAGGTATAACAAGTAATTGGACTTCGTAAGTCCTAGGTTTTCACCCAAAGTAATCGAAAGTAGAACTAGAAGACGATATTTGGATTTTACGTGTAACTTTGCGTGGATTGATATACGAATTTACTAATTTTGAGTCATTTTTACTAAACTTTGCCATTTGTCACCTCATTTGTCATTCTACTCGGTATAATGGCGGAGGAGTTATATTCGCGGTCGGACGGACCGACGGATAGACCGCCTAGGTCAAATATCTCACCTTTAGTACCATTCTTGGATTATCAGCTTTCATTTGACACCTCATTTGTCATTCTACCTGGTATAATGACGGAGAACTTATATTCGCGGTCGTACGGACCGACGGAAAGACAGCCTAGGTCAAATATCTCACCTGTAGTACCATTCTTGGATTATAAGCTTTCATTTGACACCTCATTTGTCATTCTACCTGGTATAATGATGGAGGAGTTATATTCGCGGTCGGACATACCGACGAACAGACCGCCAAGGTCAAATATCTCACCTTTAGTACCATCCTTGGATTATCAGCTTTCATTTGACACCTCATTTGTCATTCTACCTGGTATAATGACGGAGGAGTTACATTCCCGGTCGTACGGACCGACGGAAAGACAGCCTGGGTCAAATATCTCACCTTTAGTACCATCCTTGGATTATTAGCTTTCATTTGACTACTTATTTGTCATTCTATCTGGTATAATGACGGAGAAGTTATATTCGCGGTCGTACGGACCGACGGAGAGACAGCCTAGGTCAAATATCTCACCTTTAGTACCATCTTTGGATTATAAGCTTTTATTTGACACCTCATTTATCATTCAAGCTGGTATAATGATGGAGGAATTATATTCGCGGTCGGAGGGACCGACGCACAGACCGCCTAAGTCAAATATCTCACCTTTAGTACCATCCTTGGATTCTAAGCTTTCATTTGACACCTCATTTGTCATTCTACCTGATGAGTTATATTCGCGGTCGGACAGACCGACGGATATACCGCCAAGGTAAAATATCTCACCTTTAGTACCATTCTTGGATTATCAGCTTTCATTTGACACCTCATTTATCATTCAAGCTGGTATAATGATGGAAGAGTTATATTCGCGGTCGGAGGGACCGACGCACAGACCGCCTGAGTAAAATATCTCACTTTTAGTACCATCCTTGGATTCTAAGCTTTCGTTTGACACCTCATTTGTCATTCTACCTGGTATAATGACGGAGGAGTTATATTCGCGGTCGTACGGACCGGCGGAAAGACAGCCTAGGTCAAAATCTCACCTTTAGTACCATCCTTGGATTATAAGCTTTCATTTGACACCTCATTTGTCATTCTACCTGGTATAATGATGGAGGAGTTATATTCGCGGTCGGACAGACCGACGGACAGACCGCCAAGGTCATATATCTCACCTTTAGTACCATTCTTGGATTATCAGCTTTCATTTGACACCTCATTTGTCATTCTACCTGGTATAATGACGGAGAAGTTATATTCGCGGTCGTACGGACCGACGGAAAGACAGCCTAGGTCAAATATCTCACCTTTAGTACCATCCTTGGATTATTAGCTTTCATTTGACACCTAATTTATCATTCTACCTGGTATAATGACGGAGAAGTTATATTCGCGGTCGTACGGACCGACGGAGAGACAGCCTAGGTCAAATATCTTACCTTTAGTACCATCCTTGGATTATAAGCTTTTATTTGACACCTCATTTATCATTCAAGCTGGTATAATGATGGAGGAGTTATATTCGCGGTCGGAGGGACCGACGCACAGACCGCCTAAGTCAAATATCTCACCTTTAGTACCATCCTTGGATTCTAAGCTTTCATTTGACACCTCATTTGTCATTCTACCTGGTATAATGACGGAGGAGTTATATTCGCGGTCGTACGGGCCGGCGGAAAGACAGCCTAGGTCAAATATCTCACCTTTAGTACCATCCTTGGATTATAAGCTTTCATTTGACACCTCATTTGTCATTCTACCTGGTATAATGATGGAGGAGTTATATTCGCGGTCGGACAGACCGACGGATAGACCGCCAAGGTAAAATATCTCACCTTTAGTACCATTCTTGGATTATCAGCTTTCATTTGACACCTCATTTGTCATTCTAGCTGGTATATTGACGGAGGAGTTGTGATTACAGACAGACGGACGGACAGACGGACGTGGATAATATGTACAAAGTTTTCACATTTTTTCAAAATTGGGTGAAAACAAAACCGTAAGAAGACGTACGTAGACTCACTCAACCCACCACTCAACCAATATAGAATCAGACAATCTTCTCGGATTCCTATTATCCTGTTACAAAATCTTGCTAACTCCTTGGTCATCTTGGAAGTTGGACTTGTTTTTTGTTGAAAATACCTAATTTCCTTTATTTTCTTGTGGATAATTTCTTGTTGAATCTGTCACAGTTTAGATTTTCAGCTGCTGTAGTCATTCAGATCTTTTTCGCCACTATAATTTCTTCATGAATTTTGCTGTGTAATTTCGGTACCCTACTTGGTTCTGCCTAGGGCCTAGAGATTTAAGATATCGGAAAAAAACGGGAAAAATTGGGAAAAAACAGGTTTTTTTCCGTTTTTTTCTAGAGCATTGGAAAAATTGAAAAAAATGGGAAAAATTGAAATATTTTTTAATTGAAACTTAAAACATGAAAAAATACCAATTTTAAAGTCGTGTAAATCTATTTTGTAAAAATAAATACACGAACATACTTTAATAATATCTTACAACGTGTTCCTATATAGGTTCAAAAATTATAATTATTATCTAATGATTGAAAGTATCAAAACCGAATCTTCAAAGGTAGAAAGCACATTATTTAACCAAAGCGCTCCGTGGTACATTTTCATATGAGTCTGAATCGTATGAATGAAGTCTGAAGTTAATGAGTCTGAATGAAGTGGATCTGGTCTAGCTTCGTAAATAAATATCTGTTTTTCGTTTATAACCAAATTTAAATGAATAGCAGTAACTTCTAAATTTTATCCTGTGATAATATATTTATTTTGCTTGTATGTATGAGGCCGTGTAAAGATCAGTTTCTTTCTGAAGAGGCGGAAGATGGAGGTCTATTTAGTTCGAGAGGCAATTGGCATAAGTGGCTGAGATGTATACAAACCTTGCCACCGTATAATGGGATTAGTACTATTCGCACTATCCCGTAAAGAATTTCGACTAAAAAATCCAGTTTTTGTTCTAAATTGGGCTAGATTCGCTACCACCTTCCATATATCTAGATTTAGTGAACGAATCATTTCAGAAATGAAATCTATAGCTTCCATTAGTTGGTCTTCATTCAATTATTCTCCTTTAAAACGAGCATCAGGAAGATTGGCTGCAGGTTTAGAACAAAATTCATAGCGATCTTCAACATATTTTAGCAAACTTTCAATAAGAGAAATAGTCTGGTCAACTTGTTGGACTTTGGACAATATTTAAATATTGTGTCTTTTATAAATACTTACTTTAAGACAAAAGGCACTTCTGATAATACAGATCTATCCGATTCTACTAAATTTATCGATTTTGATACGCAGAATGCAGAATTTGTTTACTATACAGTGATGAGCGCACTAATAACCGGCAAAATCACAAAAGATGGAAAACGTATTAAGTTGTGAGATAAAAAGAGATGAACCTAGTGGAGGTATTAAATTTAGCGATAGTAACTTGTAGATTGACATTATATTGATTGTTTCCCACCTTTAGACGTATCGGACGAGTTTGAGAAATGCCACTGACACAGTGACAGTTTTAGTTGACATACTCCTCTGATACGTCTAAAGGCGAGAAACAATCAATTTAATGTCAATTTATATGTTACTATCGCTAAATTGAACAACTCTACTAGTTGTATTTCTTTTTATCTCGCAATTTAATATGTGTTCAATCTTTTGTGCTATTTTGCCGGTTATTAGCGCGCTCATCACTGTATATTGTAAGAAATTTAAATTTTTCCGCATTTTTCCTTTTTTTCCTGTTTTTTTTTTCGGAAAAAACATGTTTTTTTCTTGCACCCAATTTTTCCGGAAATTTTAAATCTCTAGTTCTGCCTGACCTTACACTGCCCGCGTTGTTCATCTATAATGTCGACACCCCCATCGAACAAGGTTGTAACTCAAGTTACATCTTTTTTCAGATTTCAACACAGGCGAATTCAGCAACAAATTGCGCACACGTCAATATAAACGACATAGTTCTCAATAGTTTGGCTAATAAGAAGTTGTATTTTAAGTTACGTATGCCATTTTACTCCATTTTACCTTGAAGAAGGCAGTCACACTGGATACTCCCTATGTAAAATATTTACTTTCTTTATACTTGACGATCAACAAGGTTTTTAAATGAGTTACAACTTTGTTGCACGTATGTTTAATTTATAACGTATTCAAACATATGGTGCATCTCATAAGTCAAATTATCTAAATAAAAGTCTTCTTCTTCTCTTCTTCTTCGCGCGACTAGGATTACTCCTGTTTGTCTGCCTCTTATTCCGTTTCAGTTGTTGTTGACTGTACATTGTCTTTCCACCTTTTCGGCGGCCTTCCAACGGGTCTTCTGCTATACGGCTTGTTGTTTTTACAGATGTTCGCTAATCTATCTGGTTCCATTCGATTTACATGTTCGTTCCAGTTTTTCTTTCTTGTTTTTATCCACCTGTTAATATTTTGAATTTTGCAACGTTATCGTATACTTCTGTTGCTTTGTCTGTCTCTTAATGATATGCCCGCTATTGATCTTAATACTTTCATTTCGATATTGTTGATTTGTTGTTTCGTCTTTCTTGTATCGGTCCTTGTCTCCTCTGCATATGTTACGATAGGTCTTACTGTTGTCTTGTATACTTTTATTTTGCTTTCCGTGGTCAGATATTTGTTTCTCCATATGGTTTCTCGGAGGCAACCACTTACTCTTGCCGCTTTTGTTGCTTGTGTTGTGGTCTCTGTTCTTATATTTCTGTCACTAGTGATCTCTACTCCTAGGTAATTGAATTTCATTACTTGTTCTACAATTTTGCCGTCTATTTCTAACTTGCATCTACGCGGCTCTTTACTTATCACTATACAGTTTTTTCTACCGATATCCTCATATTAAATTTATTTGCTGTGAGATTGAAAGTGTGGAGCTGCCTTTGTAGGTCATCCTCGTTATCAGCAATTAGTACTGCATCATCGGCATAGCATAGTATCGTGATTTTATGCGCTCCCATGTGGTAATAAAAGTAAAAACGGATTTACGGAGTTTTTTTTTTCTTTTTGGTAGTTGCGGTGGACAAAATAAGTATCGAATAGTGTTTGCTACGTACTTATATGAATTGAAAAAGTTTAATATTAACATTACACATGTATTTTTAGAAATAGTACATTCACAAAACGTGGGTGATTCAATGCATGCCCTTATAGAAAAACAGAAAAAACATTGAGTCGTATATGCTCCACACCAATCGTTAACCATGATACGATATGCCAAAGCATCAGTCAAGCCTAAATCCGTAAATGAAATAAATCAGAAGTAAATTCTAAATTTTGACCCATTTAAGGGCACACATGTTAATTTTGAAGTAGATATTAATAGTAAAAGAGTAAAGTAATAAACTAAAATGGTTTAAAATTAAATATTTAGAGATACGCAATAAAAATTCGAAAAATTTGAGATATTTTATACCATGATTTTTTCATAGTGATAGAAGTTGTGTTGAATATTATTGTTATTGTAAAATTTATAATTTCCAATTAAAATTGTGTAAACTGTGAGTTGATATTTTGTTTAAATATACCATAAAAACTAATTTTCTCCTAGCTATATCGCAAATAACTCAAAACATACAACCTTTTACTAGTTAAACGGGAAAAATAATTAACACGGAGAGTGTAAAATGGTTGTTAGGCGAGTTACAACCTTTTTCTACGAATACTCATGTTTAATCTCAAGGTTGTATCTCAATCAAACTCAAGATTCTTAATAGCTAATACAATTACAAAGCATACATCTCACAGTAATTCCTTATTATGTTATAAATATCATATCACATTAGTGTAAAAGGGTCTAATCATTTCGTTACAAATTTTTAAAAATTCTTGTTTTCGTTTTTTGCCTCTCCTGTAAAATCGCTAAAAATGAGTTACAACCTTGTTCGATGGGGGTGTCAATGTTTCTTCTGTCATCCACTCATTCTTGGCAGCTGTTTTATTTTTAGAAGAATAAAAGTGTTGTTCACATCATCATACAGTGGTCCATGACTTTTCAATATCATCCACAGTTGGTATGTCAGAGAACTTGCTGTTTATTTTTTCTGTATATTATGCTTTTCTTGTACTGTTGTTTTTTTTATATTTTATAATGTTTGATGATGCGTTCTGGGCTCATTCAGCATTCTAGCTTTTGACTGTAACGGTCCTGAGTTTAATATTTGCAACTAAGAGATTGTAGTCGGACTTTCTGCTCCAGGTAATGCAGAAACCTTAGTAATAGCATTTCTGTACCTTCTATTAATTGTCACGTAATCTATTTGATCCTTATAATGCCCTGATGTCCGTCTAAAGGCGACCTCCATGTATAAAGCCTCCTGGGCGGTAAACTTATACCAAAAGTTATCGTTATGACTATATCTTTGTATTGGCATTACTGTATCAATATTTCCCCTGTGTTGTTACTTTAACCAAGATCATATTTTCCAACGGACGCATGTCATGACTCATGAAGAATAGGTATAATGCGGTAGATTACTACTTCCGCATTGCAGTACCGTAGCCATTTAACTGATTGAGTCTCACCTACGGATTCTAGTAAAAAGCCGGTTTAGGATCCTTTCATCAGCGACCAATGGGCGTATCAGGCAGGGAAATCAGGAGAAGCCGCCCTGCACAATCTAGTGTCGGAACTCGAAAGGAGTCTGCATCAGAAAAAAGTCGCCCTTGCTGCATTTTTAGATATAGAAGGTGCGTTTGATAATACCTCAATCGAGTCTATACAAAGCGCACTGGTGAGGAAGAAAATCAACAACACAACATGCAAGTGGATTATTCAGATGCTTCAGAGCAGAATAATATCCACAGATACGTATGAAGATGCCGTAAATCTGAGGGCAACTAAGGGATGCCCTCAAAGCGGTGTATTGTCACCGTCATTATGGAACATACTGACTCTTCTGGAACTGCAGACGAGTTGTAGGTAAAACCTGGGGATTGAAACCAAAGGTGATCTGTTGGTTATACTCATCAGTGATACGACCGACAGTCACTTATGGGTCAGTACTCTGGTGGAAAAAGACGGCTTTGCAATCTTGTGTGACCACTCTCACCACCCTACAAAGACAAGCGCTTCTAAATATAACAGGAGCCTTGAATAGTACAGGAACGGCTTCATTAGAGGCTATAACAGGTCTCCCTCGGAATTATATATTTCGGCTGTAGCCTTTATGACCATCCTGAGACTCAAAGCAAACAATACTTGGAAGCCGAATTGTGTATTGAATAGACACACAAACACTACTGGGACTATACTTGAGGAATCTATCTTTATGATGAACTCAGGTATGATGACACCAGAACTAATCTTCACTGAGAAGATTAACACAATTAACAGAATTATACCATCTAGAGAACAAAAAGTCCCAAATATTAATGGGGACTTAATATGGTTCACTGATGGATCTAAAATTGCCCATGGTACTGGATCAGGAGTCTTTGGGCAAACATGTAACTACAATAAATCTTACAGCCTATGTCAACATACAACGGTGTTCCAGGCTGAAGTTTTTGCTTTGGTGGCCTGCATTGATGAAATCATTGATGAAGACCCTAAAGCTAAGAGAATCAACATTTACACAGATAGCCAATCGGCTTATTCTGGCTGTAAAGAACCCTCTCACCAAATCAAAACTGGTGAGAAACTACAAAGATCTCCTCAATAACCCGACAATAGACAATAGAGTGTCTTTAATAAGGGTGCCGGGTCATGAAGGGGTGCATGTGAACGAACGAGCAGATATGTTAGCGAAACAAGCCTCGAGAGAAACTTTTGAAGGCCCAGAACCTTTCTGTGGCATCACTAAAGATGCTACGAAAAACGAGGTTCAGAAGATAAAGAATCATCAAAATAAATATAGAACTACTCAAGGGCAAATCCAGACTAAAAAAATAATCAAGAATATTGATAAAAAACTCTCGAACAGATTGATGAACCTCAATAAACGAGAGATCAAACCGGTCACTGAAATGGTGACTGGACGTTGCCGTTTAAGAAATCACCTATACAAACTAGGTAAGGTGAATGAACCATGGTGCAGGAAGTGCGAAATGGAAGAAGAGACTACCATACACATACTATGTCATTGCAGTGTGCTAGGTGATGTAAGGCAGGACTTCACTGGTCAAATGAGGTTTGAACCAGAAGAGATTCTAAAACTACCAATAAGAAAACTGTTGGCCTTCGTTGAGGCCACAGGACTTATTAGAGTTTAAGGAGAAGAACAGGGTTGGTACAAAGATCTTATGACCAAGTGCCAGAGACTAATGAGTCTCGCCTTAGTTAAGAAGAAGAAGAAGAGACCAGACGGTAACAGATTAGTAGGACGTCCCAGAAAAAAGGAAGGATGATGTTGAAGCAGATTTATCTAGGATTGGGGTACATCAATGGAAAATGGAAGCGCAAGGTCTTAGAAGATGGAGGGACATAGTGGATACGGCGAAGGCGATTTGTAAAGCCAATCAAGAAGAAGTGACAGAGAAGGTGAATTCCAGGGCCGTCTTAACCCGGGGGTGCAAGGGGTGCGAGGCACCCAGACGCCAAGTCCAAGGGGCACAAGCCGAACACTTGCTAAGCTCAAACTTGCGCTTTTTGTCCTTAAAAAAACTACAAATAACAAGAACATACCAGTGCACTTTCGGTATTTTTTAAAAAGGCTATTAATGCTACGATATACAAATGAAACCCATTTAGATTATTCCGATAATAATTTCAAAAAGGTGACACGTATAATAAATACACTATTTTGACTAATATTGAATGTCGTATGACGGTATAATCTTTTATAATAGGAAAATATAAATGCTGATTTTCAATAACCTAATTTTCTTCATTACGTTTGCGATGAGAAAGACGTTCATTACGTTTTTACAAAGACACGTGAAAAGTTGTAGTCACTTTTAATTTCTGTAAAAGAATATGTACTTAGATCTAAAAAAGACTTACTAGAAAGTCATACAGTAGACTCTGCCAATTCAGCAGCAGTTGAACACGAAAGAAAAAGGTAAACGGAGGATTTAGAAAGAATTATCGAAATAATAACATTTTTAGCACGACAAAATTTACTGTTAAGTGGAAAGGCGCAAAATGTCGCCTGTCTAAATGTTCAATGTGTTTTAAATGTATGTATTCATTTTTTCGAATCCTGAGAAAAGTGATAAGTATTTTTAAAAAATCTAAAAAAGACTTACTAGAAAGTCATACAGTAGACTCTGCCAATTCAGCAGCAGTTGAACGCGGAAGAAAAAGGTAAACGGCGGATTTAGAAAGAATTATCGAAATAATAACATTTTTATCACGACAAAATTTACCGTTAAGGGGAAAGGCGCAAAATGTGGCCTGTCTAAATGTTCAATGTATTTTAAATGTATGTATTCATTTTTTCGAATCCTGAGAAAAGTGATAAGTATTTTTAAAAAATTTGAAACATTTGAAAAAATGAAAGATTACGGTATTACCGAGGGTCGAAAGTCCCTTAGAATAAATAAAAAGTTTCTTTTGAATGAAATATTTGCAATTAAAAATCACACTAAATTTTCACTTTTAATTTCACCCCTATAACTTATTAAAATAAACATTATAGAAGTTTTCAGGGACTTTCTGCCCTCAGTATGCAATCTTTCATTCTGCGTTTAAATTTTTCAAAAATATTTATTAGTTTTCTCAGGATTCGAAAAAAATTAATACATTTAAAACACATTGAACATTTTGACAGGGGACATGTTGCGCCTATGTCCTTAAGAGGAACCAGTCAAAGGTTGTGTGAATCGGATAACTGTAACTTTTTAAAATTAATAGAATGTATTTCCAATTTTGATAATACGCTATCAGAACAGATTGCACGAATTCAAAGTGTTCAGGCCTCGTATGCCTTATTATCTTGGACATAATATTCAAAATTAATTGGTGAAAAAATTAAATGCACAATTGTTGATCTTTTAAAACAATCTAAATATTATTCTATTCTTTTTAGATTGCACACCTGATATTTCACACAAGGAACAACGTATGTACTATTGTTGTTAGGTTCGTTTATCTCAATTCGTCAACAAAGCTTGCGGAAGTTAGACAGCATTTTCTAGGTTTTTACCGGTTACTGATACTACCGGACAAGGATTAGCTAATTATTTATTAGAATTTTTGAAATTATTGAATATTGATTTAGATGATTTACGAGGCCAAGGGTATGATAATTGGGCAAATATGAGAGGAAAAAATATTGGCCTTTATCGCTAGATTGCGCTAGAAACTAAATTTTCTGAAACTCTTCGTCCACGTCCCCGAAAAAGACATTTCAATAACGAGGCTGCAGATGAGCCTTTTAAGACCCAAAACAAAATTTTAAAGTTAAATTTTATTATTATGTATTGGACGTTGCCATTGCAAAATAAAATGAAGATTTGAAATGTTGAGGGAACTAAGTATAATTTATCTTTCGTGGAAAATATATCGAGTTGGAGAAACTCTGAAGAAAACTTAAAAAACACAGTGTTTAAATTTACCAAAAAAAACTAGCGCATGGAATTAGATCTGATATAGATGGCGAAGATCTATTCCATGAGTTAGAATTGTTACCAATATTTTTTAATAATATAGACACAACTCCACTCGATATTTTAAGTTATAATATTATATTCTAATAATTTACTCTCCGTTTTCCCAAATCTTTCTATTTAACACTTCCAGTAAAAATAGCTGCAGGAGAAAGGTCTTTTTCTAAACTTAAATTGATCAAAAATTATCTGCGCTCAACAATGGACCAAGACAGATTAACAAACCTGGCTTTAATAAGTAGAGAAAAGCAAGTAAAAATAGATGTCACCGAAGCAATAAAAATGTTTGCCAACTTAAAAGCTAGAAAAGTTGACTTTGACATACTTTAAAAAGTATGGTATAGTGTTATAAGATTGATCTTTTTTAATACTAACACCATGTTTTTTAATATAAAAATAAAGAAAGCAAACATAATTAGTTTTAATTTTAGCGTACCCATAACCTATATAATCTTCTGACAAAAAGGGGCGCAAAGACGAGTCTTGCACCCCGGCGCCGTGTATGGTCAAGACGGCCCTTGTGAATTCTATGCCCAAAATCACACAGGGTTGCAAAGCCAGAATAATGAAAATGAATATGTATTTTATTTTTTTTTTGTTAAACGTCAGATTTCCTTTTCTCCAGATCTTCAGGCTCAACTTTACCACTCCACCTTGTACTATTTACCAACTGAGCCAAAAATTTCTTTTAAATGAAGATTATTTTCCATATTTGGATTAATTTTTTGACAGCAATAATACATGAACATACAGACAATTACATCATTCGTTTAACCTTGCACCATTAAAGTTTATTGATAAGATCCGTAAACCATTGATAAGAATCCCTATGAAAAGTCAAGTTGACGTAATCCACCATTCGCGCTATTTGTACGGAACTTGCTATACAGTACTCTTGTATCTAAAAAGAAATCTCCTCGCACCAGATGTGAATATAGTGAAAGTAGTGAGTTCAAGAATCAACGACACGGTATAGTCCAGTCGACATGTGAATTTGGGTAAAAATTCAGAACCAATATTATCAGAACATAATAATTATGTATCGAATATAAATACTAATTATTCTTTCTTCTTTAATTATTTAGGATAAATAATAATCGATTTGTAGTGATAAGTGCCTAGTATTTAATATACAACAAAATTTGTTGAAATGTCAAAATAACGAGAATACCTTTCAGATAAATGTTAAAAATATCGAAAAGTACAATAAAAAAAAATTAGGTCATCACAAAATAGAGTCATAATAAAAAAAGAATGTGTGTGTACTTTGTACGAACGTAAGAAGATATTCTTCTATTATATAATAGGTAATTTAAACGAAGTAAATATACTTAAAAGGTTATTTGTACTTATTTTATTTAAAAATCAAACTAACTTTCTTATCTACCACTTTCAAAAAAGAAGAATATCTTCAAAAATTATATAATAATATACTTACAATCATAAAATCTATAAAAAAATAAAAAAATAATAACTTGCTTGGGACTTGAACCCACTTGACGTCTACCGTGCCGTACGAAAGTTGACGGCATTTCAAACTAGACCAAACTCTCGTATACGTCATGTGGGAATATACACAAACTAAACGTTTACACCATAAATTTATAAGAATTTAATAAAATTATTAGTTTGATTTTTGTCGAAATAAAATACAACAAAATATAGGGTAAGAAAACGATATATGAGATGAAGATTTGTAGAAAGTTTGTTCGTAATCAGATTATGTAAATTAAAGCATTGCCTACTAATAGGTAACTACATTATTTTGGTTACATTTTCCAAATAGATAGGTATTGAAACTATTAGGTATTTCCAACTGAAACATTTAGAATTACGTACCTATTTAAAAACCTCAAAACTATTTAAAAAGTCACTATAATTATAAATTTGATTTTATTTCTGTCCACACATCAATAAAAACTAATATTATACAATATTTTTGTTTACCGATAACCTCCATATTGAACAATAATTATTGACAGATCATTTCAAAATTTCAACACCCAATCAGAGCCCGTATAACAACTAATACCATACTGTCGGTGTGCGCATGCGTGGGGATAAATCAAATTTTACCCTAAATCGATTCGCCGCTAAAGAAGAATATCTTCAAAAAATAAAATTAATACAGTATGGCGTCCACCCTGGTTTATTCCAGCTCTACATCTGTCTTACCTAAACAAAATGAGATTGTGGATATCCTGTTGAGGTACGTTTGCCCATTCTTCTATCAGACGCTTTCGGAAAAGAAATGTCGTGCATACATATCGTCGACCTAATATGAAAAATGCAAAGTCCAAAATATTCAATTTTAGGACTTTTGATGTCATCTGTTAGCACTATCCAAAAGCTACGTACGGCCCTGTTTTCTTCTAATATAGTTTATTGAATTTTGCTAAAATTGTGAAAATGATATCTTCATAAGTCCTTTAATATTGATAACCATATGAAATCTGCACAAGTCCCACAAGTCAGCTCTTGTTAGTGGCCAAACCGTTCAAACGTATCGGTGTTTTTTTGTTTATAGAATAAAAAGTTTTTTATTGTAAACGGGTGAATACCTATGGGTACAGATTAAAATGACACACAAATTGATTGCCAAAAACGTGAATTTAAATTATTTAGGGACTTTTGCAATTTTCACATTATATTTATTGGTATACAAGTGGAGTTATGCAAAGTTAGTTTTTTGTCTCTCCTGCAAGATATTTTGGACTGTTTCAACAACTGAATTCATAACTTGGCATTCATTCCGCAGAATATCCACTAATAGTTCATGATTGACGTTGTCAAATGCTCTTCTAAAATCCACAAAGCACAAATACACATCCTTATCAACATCTCTACACCGCTGTATAAGCACCTGGAGCGCGTAAACTGCCTCTCTAGTTCCAAGTGCTTTCCGAAAGCCAAACTGCGATCTATCAATATTTGACTCACATTAATTTATAATATATTTTTCTTACAAATACGAGATACAAGATACATTAAATCTAGGTATGTACTTAACTAAAAAATTATTGTAAACTAAATTTTAGTAGCAATAGTGAATCAAATTAAAGATAAATACACCAATAGTCTAAGAATTCACTTATTGTTTATAAATATCTGTAAAAAATTGACATTGTTTCAGACAATTACATAAATACCTCAATTTTACTATTCTAACTGGTAAACAAGCCAAAATTTTACTTGAAAAATGATTTATTGACGTTTCGACTTCCAGTTCGGACGTCGTTATCAAAATAGAAAATATTAATATATTAAACAAAAATATTGTTGCTTAGTAAAAAAATTCTTCTAATAATATTCAATTTAATCTGAGTCATTCGTATAGGCAATTCAGACATATTATACATTTTGATGTAGAAGACTTTAAAATGATGCCAATATTTATGAGTTACGTACCTGGGACGACTTTATTGAAAGATAGTTCATTCGATTACATGAAATCAACTTTAACTCAAGAATATCTGTCATAAAAAAGTCATAGCATGTGATATGTCTTTAAAAAGACAACCACATGCAATGGTGACAGTAAAATTCCCGTGTTAGTGATTCCATAGTAAATCACGAGGAAAAACCAAGAAAAAACCTTATGATACTATCCCGATATTTTAAGTATTTGGTCTTACATTCAGTTTACTCTCAAAGCTAACACCAAATTCTGATTTTATATGTATGTTATTTTAAATTATAAATAATATTAATAATACTTAGATATATAAATAATACCAAAATATAAAGTATGTACTATCCTCGATATGTTATTGACTTACTAATCTTGGTATTTTCTTTCTATTAACTTCCTCGTTTAGTATGGGTAACCACATCCTACTGCATTCTACCGAGGAATTTGCAACACAATTGGTTTCATTTAGTATAATTAGAGCCGCTTCTTTGATTTTTCTCTTTTTACTATCTGTTTCTTTCAGGACTATACTTGAATCTCTCCACTGAACTCTATGTTCATTATCCCATGCAAATTCTATATTTTTAATATAAGATTGATGTTCACTTATTCTAACGTCTAATGGTCTTGATGTTTCACCTAAATAAAATTGTTCTAATAATAATATTAATAATCTACGTTTTAGATATTCATATTATTTATAATTTAAAATAACATACATATAAAATCAGAATTTGGTGTTAGTTTTGATAGTAAACTGAATGTAATTGATGGCAATCTGTCTAAATTGCAGATATGGATGAGTCAGATTAAATTAAATTATTAGAAGATTTTTTTTGCTAAGTAACCACATTTTTGTTAAATTTAGTAATATTTTGTATTTTGATAACGACGTCCGAAGTGGCAGTCGAAACGTCAATAAAATCATTTTTCAAGTTAAATTGGTGCTTATTTCCCAATTAGAATGGTAAATTACATAAATGCCACAAAGAAATAGCTTCAGAACAAAATTACATAAATTCCTAAATTTTGACCCGAGAAGAAAAGTCCTGGACTATACCGCATCAATTTCTCCAAATCGATGTTAGTAGTAGAAAGGGGTGAAAGTAAATTGCGCGTGCGTAAACCAAATCCGTCCGAAAATTGTTGGGCTATCAACAATTGCACCGCGACCCGTGTGATAATCAAATAGTTTAAACAATTCGCGGGTATTATCACATCCAGTGTATTATTTTCTATCGGCGACAATGGAGAAGGAAACACCAACAAATTTCTGCCTTCTTAATAAAATTGCCTTAGTATGTGCCTTTATTGTCGGAATTCAAGTAACCAGGATGGTGTTTAAATTTTTGTACGATAATTTCTTATCTACTTTCCTGCAGATTAACGCCGTAAATTTATCAGAAACAGGAAAATGGGCAGGTAAGTCATAAATGCACATTTATTTTTTTTTTCTTTATTTTAAACCCCCACATTTTATGTTTATGACCGCTCAGTTTTTTTTATTATTATTAAAACCAAATTATCCACTAAGGGTAGGAAAGTATTTTATTAGATAATAATTTTAAAACCCTACATTTTATGACCTCCCGCTTTTTTATTACTAAGATCAATTATTCGTTAAGGGTAGGAAACATTACCTCCTGTTTTTTTTATTTAATAGTTTTTACAGTTTTTGGTTTATTTTAAATTCTTTAATAACTTTTTCAATATCCTTTTTTCATCTGATTTTCGGTCTAGCTTGTTTATTTTTTTTCAACTGTCCCAGTCAGTAATCTTTTATGTAATCTCATATTTGGCATTGTTTAGATATGCCCCAATAACTCAATTTTTTTATGACCGCTAAAACAGTATGACATGCACATATTTTCTTTAACTTTGTATTTATTCTTTTTACCCATACTGCGTTTCATAGTTTTCCTCAAATATTTTCCTAATGACCCTTCTTTCATTTTTGTTTTTTTCTAGTCTTTTTGTTACCTTCCATGATTCTTCTTTGCTCCCAGTTCAAACTAAAAGATCATCCTGTCATTTCAAAACCCTACATTTTATGCTACTTCCGTTTTTTATTATTATTAAGACCAATTATTACTATTCGTTAAGGTTAAGAAACATTCTCTCCTGTATTTTTTATTTAAATTTTACAGTTTTTGATTTATTTTAAATGCTTCAATAGCTTTTTCAACATCCCTTTTCCAGCTGTTTTTAGATCTACCTTGTTTATTTTTCCCAACTTACCCAGCCAGTAATGTTTTAAATAGTCTCATATTGGGCATTGTTTGGATATGCCCAGGGGCGGCTTTACCTATTGTGCAGCGTGTGCGGTGCACACGGGCGCCAGGATGTTGGGGGCGCCAAATAGCGGGTCTTTCTTTACTGTGTTTCAACTTAAAATGATTTTTTTAAATTATGAGGTAGAAGATGAATCAGTAACTGACGCCAAAATACATTTTAAAGTAAACTTTTACTATTACGTATTAGATTCCGCAATTACTAAATTTGATGTACGCTTCGAACTTTTAACGCAAAAAATAACGCTCTTTCGTTCCTTAAAAAATTAAAACACTGGAAGGATTTAGAGTTAAACGCTCGATTTCACAATAAAGTTAAAGTGGACTTTTGACAATGCAAATGTTATAGTTAAAAGATACTTTAAATTTAAAGTCCGCTTTAACTTTATTATAAAATCGAGCGTCAGATACAAAAAGAGCATATTTTTCTAATTTAGAAAATAAGTTGTGTCATGTTGGCTCCTCAGATAGATAGGTTTGAGCTCTTTAATGAAATAGAATTATTACCAATCTTTATCGATGATTCTACTACACCTTTGGATATTTTAAATTTTTCTTCTTGAAGTGCCATCTCCGCGACGGAGGTCGGCAATCATCATAGCTATTCGGATTTTAGGGACGGCTGCTCTGAAAAGTTCATTTGCTGTATATCCGTACCATTCTCTCAGGTTGCACAGCCACGATATTCTGCTTCTTCCTATGCTTCTTTTTCGTTGAATGTTTCCCTGCATAATCAACTGGAGCTAGTTGTATCTCTCTCCACTTGTAATATGTCCGAGATATTCCAGTTTTCTTATTTCGCCGGTATTTAATATTTCCACTTCTTAATTCATCTTTCTCAGAACCTCTTTGTTTGTGTCGTGTTCTGTCCACGATATTTTCAGAATTCTTCTGTACACCCACAGCTCGAATGATTCTAGTTTTTCACTGATGCAGCACTCAAGGTTCAAGCTTCATTTTAAATTACTTATATACAAATAAATCACTTTCAGTGTTCCCAAATTTGTTCACTGCTCTTAGAATTTACTTCACATTGCAGTGACAGTATCGCACAGTGAAAGATCATTTTTTAAATTAAAAATAATTAAAAATTATCTAAGGTCAAGATTGTCGCAAAGTCGATTTATAAATTTATCACTAGTAGGTATTGAACATGAAATAAAAATTGAAGTAAGTGACATATTCAAGATTTTGCTAATGCAAAAGCACGAAAAGTATCTCTTTTATAATTATATATTGAAGTATGTGCCTATGTGCGTCCTGTAATAATTCGTTAATAATTTTTTTTTAAATATTCACAAAGTTGTTCTTTTTTATTTATTCATCTAACCAATTCCTTCCTAAAAGTACTATATATTTACTCAAACCTGTCAAATTTCCTAAACCCATTTTCAACCTTACCTCATAGATAAAAAATTTCATTTTTAATTAAATATTTTTAACAGATTTGGGTAGGTTGTTCTGACGCCGTGAATACCCATTGGCTCCCGACATCATTTAATATTGCACTGCAGTAAAACCTCGATATAATGGACTAATTGGGGGGAACGGGTGTCCGTTAAAGCCGAAAATCCGTTGTATAAAAATAGGTTTAAAATAAATCAATAAACTTTTTTTATTTTTAATTTTGTATGCACTTTTAAAGTTTGATGTTTTTTTATAATTAGAAATGTGTGCGTATTAGGCTATAATAAAAAGTTTTTGAAAGTCTTTGTAAAATACCGAGACGTTTTTAATTTTTTTCATATTTGACCGGATTTTTTTGTCCGTTATATCTGAAGTCCGTTAAATAGAGGTTCGTTATATCGAGGTTATACTATATTTGCATCTGGATTTTTGTTTACATTATAAGCGTACCTAATACCCTCTAATACCCTATGGTCTAGTACCTAGTACCTGGTTATAGATAGGTACCTATTCGACTATTCCAGTTTAACTGCGCCTCTACCAAAGGGCGCCAGGGCATCGACTGCACACTGGCGCTACATAGGCTAGAGCCGCCTCTGTGCCCAATTATCTCAGTTTTTATGACTCTTAAAACATTATTATTAAGACCAATTATTATTATTTGTTAAAGGTAAGAAACAATCTCTCCTGTATTTTTTATTTAAATTTTACAGTTTTTAATTTATTTTAAATTCTTCAATAGCTTTTTCAACATCACTTTTCCAGCTGTTTTTAGATTTACCTTGTTTATATTTTCCAACTCATTCAGTCAGTAATCTTTTATATTATATAGTCTCATATTTGTCATATATTTGCATTTTTTGGATATGCCCAATTATTTCGCTTTGATTTTTTGATATATTTTAAACTTTTCAATTGATTTTGATTTATTTCAAATTCTTTAATAGCTTCTTCAACGTCCCTTTTCCAGATGCTTTTAGGTCTAGGTTGTTTATTTTTTTCAAACTCCCCTCGTTAGTAATTCTTTATACAGGGTGTCCCGAAATGATTGGTCATAAATTATACCACAGATTCTGGGGTCAAAAATAGGTTGATTGAACCTCACTTACCTATATACAATAGTGCACACAAAAAAAGTTACAACCCTTTGAAGTTACCAAATGAAAATCAATTTATTTTCATATAGGTATCGAAAACTCTTGAAGATTTTTCATTGAAAATGGACATGTGGCATTGTTATGGCAGCAGCATCTTAAATAAAAATTAAAGTGAAATTTGTGTACCCCATAAAAATTTTTTGGGGGTTTTGATCCCTTAACCCCCCCCCCCCCCCAAACTTTTTTGTGCGTTCCAATTTAATTATTAGTGTGGCACCATTAGTTAAACACACTGTTTTTAAAACATTTTTGCCTCTTAGGACTTTTTCGATAAGCCAGTGTTTATCGAGATATTTTGAATATTTATCGAATCCACCACATATTTGTATATGTATATGGTTAAGTACGATTTATAGAGACCTGGTAATAATCTGAAAATGTATTTATAATTTACATTTTTAGGTATATTTTGAAAAAGAAGCCACATCTCGATAAAAGGTATCTTATCAAAAAAAGACAAGGAGGCAAATTTTTTTTAAAAACACTGTGTTTAACTAATGGTACCGCAATATTAGTTTAATTGGATGGAACATACACAAACATTTGGGGGGTTTAAAGGGACAAAACTCCCATAAAAATTTTATGTAAATATATTAAAAAAGAAGCTGCATCTCGATAAAAACTCACTTATCGAAAAAATACTGAGAGGCAAAAAAGTTTGAAAAACGTTGTGTTTAACTAATGGTACCACAATAATGAATTAATTGAAACGTACACAAAAGTTTGGGGGGGTTTAAGGATCAAAACCCCCATAAAATTATTATGGGGTGGACAAATCTAACTATAATTTTGTTTTAAGATGATCCTGCCATAAGAATGACACGTGTCTATTTTCAATAAAAAATCTTTAATAGTTTTCGATATATTGAAAAAAATCGATTATCTGTTCATAGTTTTTTAGAGTGTCTCTTTTGTCATTCTTATTAATTTTTCACTGATACTCTTTTTAATGTTTTATTCAATACTTTTCTGTTAACTCTGGCAAAAGCTATTTTAAAGTCAAGGAATACGATACCGTGGGTTTCCCATATTCATAGAATCTCACTCTAATTTCTCGCAATATGAAAATTTAGTACATTCTGCTACGTTTTCGTCTAAAATCATATTAATATTTGCCATATACATTTTTTGTGCATACACTTGGACATTTGCAACAATTATGCAAATGTTGGAGCATACACTTGTATAATACTGATGTTGATTGGGTTTCCATGCAGTGGTAGAAGTAGCATACGATCTGAGTGATAGAACAAATTGATAACACTTTTTTTATATCTTCGCTCATTATGATTCCAATACCATCCCAGTGCTGGTTTTGGTTAGTCTTCTTCTTCGGTCTGTTTGCATCCACTCCTAGATAAAGGTTTTTCCATGAGTTCTCCACTCTTTTCTGTTTTCTGCTATTTTCTGTTGTTCTGAAGCTATTTTCTTGTGGCATTTTTACAATTTTAACTATTTATAATGGGAAATAAGCCACAATATTATTAAAAAATGATTTTTATTAACGTTTCGACGCCCAAATCGGGTGCCGTTGTCAAAATACAAAATATTTTTGGCCTGGAACCTTCTTTTAATATTCCAGGAGCAGATCTGGATCTCTGGTTTATTTTTAGGGTTTTTCACTTGCGGTTAGAATAGGGTGGTCCCAGCTCTATTCGCAGAGATTATTAGAGATCTTAGCTGGTCAGTGGGGGCACCCCCTGACTCTACCGCGTCATCATCATCATCATCATCATCATCATCATCATCATCCTCCAACCAATTGACGTCCACTACTGGACATAGGTCTCCCCCAATTGTTTCCACACTTCACGGTTTTGTGCTGATTGTTGCCAGTTTTTTTACGCCTCTACCGCGTACTAGGGGCCAAATGTGTGATAGTACTTTGCATAGTCATTGTTCTTGGGAGATAGTGTAGTGGTTTCACCTTGCTTTCTACACAGAAGTTTTATTGACGGTTGAATCGATATTTGATTATCCCCTACACATGGGTGATATCAAACTTGTGAGGATTATTTCCCTCCAGCCTCGAGTCACTAATGCTATGCCATGTAATTAGGATGATAGAACTTTAAAATCAGGTTTAGTCCACTAAAAAACCATTTTTAATTATTTTAAAGTCCAGACCTTGATTACTTATTACTTTTATTACCAATTCAAACCAGCTCATAAATAAAAACAATACGTTTTTAAAGTGCTTTAAATTTGCGTTTGTTTTTCGTTACCATTTGCCTTGAATAAAACATGAAATATAGATAAAACTAGCAAGCATTGAGGTACGTAGATGTACATACTTAATTTAAAAAGTTTTTTGTGTAAATTAGAACATTGTGTCTTTACAAGTCAGCTTTGCTACGAAATATTCTTAGACTGTTCCTAGTGACATATTAATTAGTCGATATGATACTTTTTATGACGGATAAATAGTGCTCAAGCAACGCAATAAAAACTAACAGTAAACTACCTTTTTTTTTGGATTTGGGTGGAAATGTTCTAAACACCGTACCATACTTGGCGTGTGTTGGATTCAGAATAGAGGAAAACATCCGAGTCCATTTTCCCCCGTGTAGGAAGATTCTGCAAACGGATGCCCTCCTGTTACCCTGCCTACCAACTAAAACCACCCGTCTTCGTCAAGACACTCCCGTTCGTGTTCAGTTAGCGAACGAAACTTGGGAGTGCCTTGCGTGCCTTGGAGTACCAATCTAGCCCAGCCTAGATTGGTCGTAGAAGTTGTCGGCTCTTACCTAGGAGCGGTAAGGAGCCGGGGGAAAGAAAATATGAACAGAAAACCACCTTAGACCAGGGCATTTAGCACTAAAAACACCCGAATAAATAAATTTTTAAATACAGCACCTAGAGACTTGCAGTTTTTTCATTATGTTCAGGATGACGTCAGGAAAAAAGTCTACTATTCAAAAATGGGTGGAAATGCGTAATTGCAATGTAAAGTGCATAAAATGCATCCAAAATTGCATATATATAAAAATAAAGTCAAAATCAGTATACTAAGGAACACAATTTATTATTTGGGGGGTTTTTGGGGTCACTGAACACGATTACGCTATCAGAACTGATCCCGGATCACCTGGTGCCCAAGGTCACGGCAAGAGACGTCATCTTCTGGAGTTTCGATGGTTTTCAGCATTAAATCGATGCAAATGGATTAGTCACGGATTTTAGGGGTCGCTAAATACGAATATGATATCAGAATAATAATTGACCTCCGGAGTACCTGGTGCCCAGGGTGGCTACTAAGGCACGTCATCTTCTGGAGTTTCGAGGGATTTGATGCAACTGTACTACTCGGGGGGTTTATGAGGTGGTTAAGCACGATAAGATGGCACCACGACAGACCTTAGGATCACCTGGTGCCCAAGGCCACTATAAAGGACGTCATCTTCTGGAGTTTCGAGGGCTTTCGATATCAAATTGATGCAAACGGATTTCTTACGGGTTTTTGAGATCGCTAAATATGAATATGCCGTCAACACCGACTCCCTGTGCACCTGGAGCCCAAGCTCACTGCAAGGGCGTCCTTTTCTGGAGTTTGAGAGATTGTGGCATTAAATTGATAAACATGGATTACGACGTTTTTAAGTCGTTAAACACGAATATGCCATCAGAACAGACCTCTCGATCACCTGCTGCCCAAGGTCACTGCAAGGGACGTCATCTTCTGGAGTTTCGAGGGCTTTCGGTATTAAATTGATGCAAACGGATTACTTACGTGTTTCTGGAGTTGCTAAACACGAATATGATATCAGAATTGAACTCCGGAGTATCTGGTGACCATGATCGCTACTAGGGCACCTCATCTTCTGGAGTTTCGAGGGTTTTCAGCATAAAATGGATGCAGATGGATTACTCGAGGGGTTTTTGAGGTCGCTAAACACGAATATGCCATTAGAACAGACCCACGGAGCACCTGGTGCCCAGTGTCACTGCAAGGGACGTCATCTTCGAGAGTTTAGAGGGCTTTCAGTATTAAATTGATGCAAACGGATTACTTACGTGTTTTTGGAGTTGCTAAACACGAATATGATATCAGAATTGAACTCCGGAGTGACTGGTGACCATGATCGCTACTAGGGCTCCTCATCTTCTGGAGTTTCGAGGATTTTCGAGCATAAAATGGATGTAAATGGATTACTCGAAGGGTTTTTGCGGTCGTTAAACACGAATATGCCATTAGAACAGACCCACGGAGTACTTGGTGCCCAGTGTCACTGCAAGGGACGTCATCTTCGGGAGTTTCGAGAAATTTCGGCATCAAATTGATGCAAATGGATTACTGAGGGGTTCTTGAGGTCGCTAAATGCGAATATGCTCTCAGAAACGAATCCCAGAGGATCTAGTGCCTAAGGTTATTGCTAGGGGCGTCATCTTCTGGAGCTTCGAGAGTCAAACGGATTACTCATAGGTTTTTGGGGTTGCTGAACGCGAATACGCCATCAGATCTCACCCTCGAACCACCTGGTACCTAAGGCAGGTCATCTTCTGAAGTTCCGAGGGTTTTCGGCATTCAATTGATGCAAGCGGATTACTTACTAATCGGATTTTGGAGTTGTTGAACACGATTGCGTTATCAGAATAGACACCGGAGCACCTGGTACCTAGGGCAAGTCATCTTCTGGAGTTTCGAGGGTTTTTGGTACTTAATTGATGCAAATGGATTACTCATGGGTTTTTGGGGTTTCTGAACATAAATACGCCATCAGAACAGACATAAGAGCACCTGGTGCCTAAGGCACGTTATCTTCTGTAGTTTCGATAGTTTTCGGTACTAAATTGGTGCAAACGGATTACTCTTGAGTTTTTGGGGTTGCAAAAACCTATAAGTAATCTGTTTGCACCAATATATTACCGAAAACCTCGCCTAGCGCATGACGCCCCTTGCAGTGACCCCGGGCACCAGGTTCTACTATGGTCTGTTTTGAAGGCATGTTAGTGTTTAGTGTTTACCGACATCAAAAACCCCCGAGTAATTTATTTTCATCAATTGAATGCCGAAATTCCTTAAAACTTCAGAAAATGACGTCCCTTGTAGTGACCTTGGGCACCAGGTGCACAGGGGGTCGGTTGTGATGGCATATTCGTTTTTAGCGACCTTAAAAACCCTCCAGTAATCCATTTGCATCAATTACAGGCCGAAAGGCTTCGAAGCCCCAAGAGATGACGTGCCCTAGTAGCGACCCTGGGCACCAGGTATTCCGAAGTTCAATTATGAAGGCATATTCCTGTTTGGCGACCCCAAAAACCGTAAGTAATCCGTTTGCATCAATTTAATACCGAAATCCCTCGAAACTCAAGAATATGACGTCCTTTGCTCTGACCTTGGGCACCAGTTGATCCGGAGGTCTGTTCTGATGGCATATTCGTGTCTTACACCTCAAAAAACCCCCGAGTAATCCATTTTTATCAATTTAATGTCAAAATACCTCAAAACTCCTGAAAAGGCCGTCCCTCGCAGTGGCCTTGGGCTCCAGATGAACAGGGGGTCGGTTCTGATGGAATATTCGTGTTAAGCGACCTCAAAACCCTCCAGTATTCCATTTGTATCAATTAAATGCCGAAAACCCTCGAAACCCCAGAAGATGACTTGCCTTAGTAGCGACCCTGGGCACCAGGTACTCCGGAGGTCAATTCTGATGGCATATTCGTGTCTAGCGACCCCAAAAACCCTCCAATAATCCATTTGCATGAACTAAATGCCGAAAACCCTCGAAACCCCAGAAGATGACGTGCCCTAGTAGCGACCCTGGGCACCAGGTACTCCGGAGTTCAGTTCTGATATCACATTCGTGTTTACCGACCTTAAAAAACCCGTGAGTAATCCGTTTACATCAATTTAAAAAACCGAGAACACTCGAAACTCCAGAAGATTACGTGCCTTAGTAGCGATCCTGGGCACCAGGTACTCCGGAATGAATTCAATTCTGATGGCATATTCGTGTCTAGCGACCCCAAAAACCCTCCAATAATCCATTTGCATGAATTAAATGCCGAAAACCCTCAAAACCCCAGAAGATGACGTGCCCTAGTAGCGACCCTGCACAACAAGTACTCCGGAGTTCAGTTCTGATGTCATTTTCGTGTTTACCGGCCTTAAAAAAACCCGTGAGTAATCCGTTTACATCAATTTAATACCGAGAACACTCGAAACTCCAGAAGATTACGTGCCTTAGTAGTGATCCTGGGCACCAGGTACTCCGGAATGAATTCAATTCTGATGTCATATTCGTGTTTAGCGACCCCAGAAACCCGTAAGTAATCCGTTTGTATCAATTTAATACCGAAAGCACTCGGAACTCCAGAAGATGACGTCCCTTGCAGTAACCTTGGGCACCAGGTAATCCGGTGGTCTATTCTGATGGCATATTCGTGTTTGACGACATCAAAAACCCCCCGAGTAATCCGTTTGCACCAATTTAATACCAAAAGCCCTCGAAAGTCCATAAGATGACGTCTCTTGCACTGACCTTGGGCACCAGGTGATCCGGGGGTCAGTTCTGATTGCGTAATCGTATTCAGTGACCCCAAAAACCCCCAAATAATAAATTTTCTTCCTTACTATACTGATTTTGACTTTATTTTTATATTTATGCAATTTTGGATGCATTTTATGCACTTTACAGTGCAATTATGCATTTCCACATTGCATTTCCTGGTCCAAGTGCCGACATAGGATCCGATCACAACCCAGTAGTGATCCAAATTAGTCTCAAAATGAAAATAATAAAACGAAGAACAACATATGCATAAATCGATACAAATAAATTAAGGACCCACCCATATGACAAAGCCTCACAGATGAAATCAATCTATTAATGAATGAAGAACAAATTCTGTAAAATACTGAAACGGATACAAAATGGTTATTAATAAAGACATAAATGACAAAAGTAAAAAAAAAAAGTGACACAAACTGTATCTATAATAGATAACGAACTCAATTCAGAAATTAAAATTAAGAGAGAGAAGTTTGCAGGGATGTATTATGTCTCCACTACCATTCAAAGTACCTACATAACAATGAATCCATTTTTGAAGAAGGGCAGCAAAGATCAGTGTGAAAATTACAGAGGAATTGCTGTAAACAGCACAATAAATAGGATGTATGTGAAACTTATTAAGAACAAAGTAGAAAATGACTATAGAGATTACGAAGTAGAGGAGCAAGCTGGCTTTAGAGCTGGGCGGTCCACAGTAGACCACTTGTAATTTATTACGTTTTAAATTATTGAGAAAAAAACAGCTGTTAATAAAGAAGTTCAACTGGTGTACGTAGACTTACAAAAAGCATACGACAGTGTGCCCATCAGCAAACTGTGGTCAACCCCAGAGGGGTAACAGAGGGCCCAACCAATATATCAAGGGCCCCATTTTTTTCCTCTAATATATGTAAAAATGTGTTATTGATATATTATTTTCAGATTTCCAACTCTGCTTGGTATAAATCAGAACTACACGAAAATTTTAAAAACACTGTCTAAAATAATATTAACTACCACAGATCGTGAGTAGAGAATGACAACGAATAATTAAAAAAGTAAAATGGAATAGTTTGAATATGTCTTCGCATCTATTTTACAAAATAGTAGTACTTTTACATGACTCTAAAGAATTTTTGTCAAATCTTTAGGCAAAACGATACGTCATTTTGCAAGAATCCAAAGATTTTGCTACTAATTGTGACTTTCCCTGTACTTTTAAAATCAAAAGGTTTGGTAGAGTTAAGAAATGTTTTGATGAATTATTTCATAATCAACTCATCTCAAACCCTGAAGAAATATAATATTATAATATTACAGAGTTTTTCGGAAATCTCGATGTAGTCATTGAACAAATTCAAGCTGGATTTATAAGCATGTACAAAGTAAACAACGATTTTAAAATCTTACATCTTTTGTAGAAGTGGATATCTTTTCAAATCGGATTCAGAAGTTTTTGCAGGAGAAAGTAAATTAGTTGCTGCGTACCCTTCAGATTTAAGTAATGAGTTTTTGGAGCAACTGCAATTTGTTAGAAAATTATTAAGGACACAGTTGGAATCAACGAACTCAATTTATGATGCAGCCAAAATTATTCTTATAGATTTTCATTGCACTAGTGCTTGCATCTTGCGTACCAGAAGTGTGTCATGCGTACACCTTGATTTCAACTTTATTTGTTATGACTGCTAGTTCAGAGAGATATATTTCTAAACTAAAATTAATTAAACCATATGTTCGTAGTATAATGTCAGAAGCACGGTTATCTTCTCTAGCGCTTATAAGTATTGAAAACGAAGTTGCCCATCAGATAGATATTAATAAAATAATTGTAGATATATTCGCTGATAGTAGTGCCGAGTAGAATTGTGGTACGACCATGTACAGAGAATGCCAGATGACAGGATCAACAGATTTTGACGTGGACACCCGAAGGGAGAAGGAAAAGGGGTTGACCGAGAAGGAATTGAAAAAGAACTAGAGGAAAGAGAAATCCCTCCAGGTCTATGGTAAAACAGAGAAGAATGGCGGTTACCATTCGGAAGGCATCGGAGAACGCTATAAACCGATAGTAGTAGTAGTAGCTTACCACTTAAGGGTTAAAGAAGATGTTCACCTTTAGCTATATATCGTGTTGTCCAAGAAAAAATATAAAGTCTAATCAATTGTTCATCTGTTTCGCAATTTATCTGTGGATTACGTCGTATGAAGATATTATCGGTCTATCAATATTATCGTTGGCTGTTCAACAGAATGTATGTCAGCTGAAAGAACATGTGATTCTTATCTAATGTCTAAAGTCTAACCTTATCTAATGTCTCACTTTTCATTCTCAAAATAATTTTTAACTCTTATCCAAATGTGCTAAATATTGAAATGTATGAGCAAAGACCAGTAGACCAAAGGAAATGAATCAGACCAAATTATCGCTTATCATACGAAAGGAATTGTTATTAGCATTAATCACAAGGCCACTTGCTGAAAACAAGTGAAGCGAAACCTATATTATCTTATCGAAAAATGAATTTTTTAGTAGGTCACTTGATAACATTTATTAGGTCTACTGCATAATATAACGCAGTAACAATTTGGAAATTAATCAATATCTTAAATCAATATCTGGAACAAGAATCTAGGCATATCAAGAATCAGATGGACATAACAAACGGGAGAAGTTAAGAACATGTGCTCAAAAAATAACTTAACTCAGACTTGCTTATGACTTTCCATGTCTGTAGTTACTATATATAGCCTACTACTCTACATGGTTTATAACGTTCACCGCCGTTTTCCGACTTCCAATCGCCACTTCGTCCATTCATCTTCTTCCATCGCCACCTTCTTCCATTCCACTTCTTCCATCGCCACTTCCAATCGCCACTTCGTTGTTGCATATGTCCTCTTTTATGTTTCTTTCTTTTAACTATTTGTCTATTCCTTCGCTCCTACTTTTTCCCGGTCTAGCTCGTTTTCTCTTTCCTTCTGGTTGCAATTTTCGTATTTTCTTTGGTATTCGTTGTTCATCCATTAAGTCATCCGTAATTGGTCGTTTGATTCCCTTTCTCTAATGCGTTCGTTAGTAATCGTTTCGCTTCTAGATCTTCCTGCTGCTCTTCTCCAAAAATCAATTTCCGTTGTCCTCAGCGTTGCCAGTATTCTTTCTTTCAATGGCCATACATCGCAGCTGTATAAATAGTCGAAGCAATAAAGCACTGAACCTCCGATAAAAAAAACGACAAGACGGATCTTAATAATTCTTTTTGCATTCGATTCGTGAATGCGCCAGGAAACTTTGTGACCCCGAGCCATGATATATATTGAAAAACTGCATACAAAAAATGCATTCTTAAAGTGCACCTCAAACAGACAATAAAAAAAAATCAGAACTCGTCAATTATCGGCGGAAATGAGTTTCGTTAATCGGGTGTTTTTGGGGGCGCTGAAAACGAATATGAGATCGTAATTGATCTCCGGAGTACCTGGTGCCCAGGGTACTGTTTACCTCGTCTTGTGGAGTTTTCGGCAAATGCATTAAAAAATTAGTCAAAAAAAACCTAGTAAACATCTCCTAGTTCCTGATAGTATTGAACATGTCTTTGTCACAGTTGGATCTGTTAAATCGAATATTATCTTGGGAGCAGTGTATATTTCTCCAAATTCATCAGCACATTCATACATCACTTTTTCTGAAACATTAGATTCACTCGCTCTTCAAATCCCTAATTCTACCCTGCATATTATGGGTGATTTCAACTTGCCAAATGGTATATGGCAAACTGGCAGCCTTAGTTCGACAGTGACTACAATTGGTGCACGTCGTCAAGAAGTGTCATGTGTACAAGTTATGTCAAACACAGGATTCCTCTACCGAGGTCAAACAAGCAGACTATTTTTTGGTTCCTCCAGTTGTTCACCCACCACTATGTGTTAAGTTAAATATTGGTGTTGTAGAGGGTGAAGATGGTCTCGAGTTTGATGGATTCTATAGAGATTTAAACTCTGTAAATTTTCAAGGTATTATAATGTTTCTGAATCAATTTAACTGGGACTTTTTACTTTTAAATAAGCCTCTTGAAACTATGTTAAACATTTTTTATGAAATTATCTTTATTGCAGTGGATATATTTGTTCCTTTAAAGAAATTTTCGGGCAGAAAATTCCCGGTATGGTTCTCAGTTGAACTAAAAAATTGTGTTATTTAAAAGAAAAAATTGCACAAAAGGTATAAACAAACACAGTCAGCTGATGACTATCGGGAGTTTTCTAGGTTGAGACAACTATGCAAAAATCTGACGCAGGAATGCTATGCTCAATATGTGCACTGTACTGAAATAGCTATTAGCTTTAACATAAAAAAATTTTGGTCATTTGTTAACAATAAAAGGAAAAGTAGTTCTTTTCCAAATACACTTAAATATTTGGATAAGACTAGTTGTTCTAGGGAGGAAATATCGAACATGTTTGCTGATTATTTTTCGACAGTGTACTCACATGATAATGTTAATATTCCCACTCATGAAATATCCACATCCAATAACCATATTCCACACCTTGATATTAAAATATCAGATATATTTAGTAAACTCTCTTCTTTGGATGTTAACAAAGGGCCTGGACCAGATGGGCTACCTACCTTATTCTTAAAAAATGCTCCTTTATTCTTTCAAGACCTCTTTACCACATTTTAAAGCTCTCCCTCCAAACTGGAATCTTCCCCGACTACTGGAAAGACAGCTTTCTAAAGCCCATCTTTAAATCCGGTTACAAAACCTGTGTAACAAACTATCGTCCCATCAGTATAGTCAGTGCAATCCCCAAGGTATTTGAAAGTCTGGTATGTGACATTCTAACCCCTCTAGTTGAACCTCTACTAGTCCAACAACAGTTTCGGTTTAGACCACGAAAATCTACAGAATTAAATCTTCTTAGTCAGGTGGACTTCTTGCTGGACACCTTGGAGAAGGGGTATCAAGTGGATACGATATACACTGACTTCTCCAAGGCATTCGATAGGGTGCCACACAATATTTTGTTGCATAAATTAAAACTGATTGGGATTGATGAGCCTTTATTGTCATGGTTCCAAAGCTACTTATCTGATCGTAGGCTGATTGTTAAAATTTTCACTTTTCTTTCTAAACTTATCCAAGTTACATCAGGAGTGCCTCAAGGCTCTCACCTTGGGCCACTCTTGTTTAATATTTTCATAAACGACATAAATGAATGCTTCGCAATCAGTTTATTTTTGCTCTTTGCTGATGATCTAAAATTAATCTGTGTGATTAAATCCCCAGAGGATTGTGAAAAACTACAGTACGATTTAAGTGACTTGCTAGAGTGGTGTAAAAGAAACGGCATGGAACTTAATCCGACTAAATGTAAAACTATGACTTTTTCCCGTTCCAGAAATGCTATTGTTTTTGACTACAATATTGGTCACTATACTCTCGAAAGAACTTCCCTTTTTAAAGACTTATTGGTCACCCTTGATACAAACTTACATCTTTGCCATCATCTGGAGAATGTTGTTAATAAGGTTTTCCAGATGCTTGGTTTTATTAGAAGATGCACCCAGGACTTCACAAATATTACAGCTTTAAAAACCCTCTACTGTGCCTTGGTCCGTCCCCATCTTGAGTATGCCTCCTGTGTATGGTCTCCTTTTTATGGAGTGCATACTAATGCTCTTCAGTTAGTTGAACATAAATTTTTAAAGCAAATTGCCTATAGACTCAATATTTTGGACAACTACAATGATGCAGATATTCTTAATATCCTGGATATGGCACCGGTCATTGCTCGTCATAAGAGAAGGGATATCATCACTTTCCACATCCTACATGGAAAAACTGGAACAAAAGAGCTTCTTCAAAAAATTAATATTCATGTCCCACTAAGAACAACCAGGGCTACTGTTAGTTTCCATTACTCAATCCACCGTACTAACACCGCACTAGAACTGCCAGACTAGCAAACCAACACCTTAAACATTGACCTTTTTCAAACTTATAGCAAGTTCCTGAGTCAGGTTTTAGTAAACATTAACTAAGACTTATTGTACTGTAAAAATTATAATAATAATAAACTCAAAAGTGACTTATATGCTTATGTCCGCCGACCACACTAATTAATGTCCATTTGTGTAATTTGTACAGTGTCTTATCATCTATGTTTCGCAGTGTTTTCATCTTTGCTGTTTCTATTATTCTTTTTGTCCTTTCTGTATCAGGTCGTGTTTCTGCCGCGTATGTTATTATTGCTCTGATGACTGTTTTGTAAATTCTGCCTTTCACTTCTTTTTCGATGTTTTTATTTCTCCATATTGTTTCATTCAGGCAACCTGCGGTTCTGTTTGCTTTATTCACCTGATCTTCCACTTCCGTTTCGAGCTTTCCGTAGCTAGATAGTGTGATGCCTAGATATTTAAACTCCATGACTTGTTCTATTATTTGACCCTCCAGCTCTAATTTACACCTTGTTAGATCTGCTGTTATAACCATGCATTTAGTCTTTTTTGGGGAAAATAACATGTTAAATTTTCTAGCGGTTATATTAAATTCGTGCAGCATACTTTGTAAATCATCTTCACTTTGAGAGATTAGAATTACGTCGTCTGCATAGCAGATTATTTTAAGTTGTTTTTATCCCATTTGGTATCCTCTTTTGTGTTCTTACTTTTTTTATTATTTCGTCCATGATCAGATTGAACAACAGAGGACGCAGGGAATCTGCCTGTCTTATCCCATTGCCAGCTTCAATTGGGTCAGTTAGTTCTTCATCTACTTTTACTTTTATTGTGTTGTTCTGGTAGATATTTTCGATCGTTTTAATTATTCCTAGAATTACCTCTCTTGCATACAATAAATAGATAACGTCCTTTAATTTGACTCTGTCAAATGCCTTGTTAAGGTCCACGAAACATAAGTATGCCGGTTTATTTTATTTTAAAGATCTTTCTTGAATCTGCCTCATTATAAATATAGCGTCGGTGCATGATCTTTCCGACCTAAAACCTTGTTGTTCTTCTGCTAATGTTATAATTTTATTCAGTTTGTTTGTTATCACTTTGGTCGTTAATTTTAGTGTTGTGTTTAAAAAATTAATTCCTCTGTAATTTCCCGGGTCCGATTTTTCCCCCTTTTTGAAGAGAGGTATTAGAATGCTTGATCTCCATTCTTGTGGTATTCTGTTTTGTCTTCTATTATTTTTTGGATTAGTTTGAATAGTTGTTTGGTCAGATCTTGTCCTCCGTCCTTTAGGAGTTCATTCGATATTCTGTCCTCTCCTGGTGATTTTCTATTTTTTAATTTTGTTAATGCTTCCGTTACTTCTTCTTCTTCAACATTTATTTCTTCGTTTGTTGTCACTTCAGGTGTTGGTGGTTCGTTATCGTTATCTTGGTCTTGGTGTATCGAAAATAGTCTGAATGTGTTTCGTTTTTATTAGTTCGTTCATATATTTTCTTTGTCCTCTGATCATTCTCCATATTTCCTTTTGTGTTCCGCAGAAGTCGTGTTCCATCTGTTTTGAGAAGCTCTCCCAGTGTTCCCTTTTTATTTGTCTGACTAAAGTGTTTGCAAAGTAAAGCGTATATACCATAGTGTTGGTGAGTGATATCCCCATTGTCTTACATTTTTGTTTCCATATTTTTAAAGAAATTATATTTTAACTAAAGTGGGGACGGACAACATCCTTGCTTTCATCCTTTTGATGTTACAAATCCTGTTGTTATTTGTGTCCCTGTTTTTATTTTTGTTATGGGTTGATTGTATCGTACTTTGAGAGCTTTTATTAATTCTATATTAATATTCATGCTTTCCATTGATTGTGACAGCTTCTTCAGTGGAACGCTATCGTAGGCTATCGTAGGCAGTTCAATAGAACTCTTCAAAGCAGAGGTAAATAGAGTAATGATAGTGATGATGATATCCAACCTCAGATTGGGAGACGGCACTTAAAAAAGAAAGAATGAATATATTACTATAGTTTCTTGTTAATAGCTGTATCCAGTATTAGAGAAAGCAATTATTTCTGAGCCTCTAATGCTGTAACTAGCATTTAAATGTGTAGAAAATATGTACATTTGTATATAATATTTTTTAATAATTAACACCCCTCACAAAGAAAATAACTTTGTACATTATGATGCACTGTAGTCTAATTTTTCCATAATCCCTTTACTAACTTCAAGGACTTTATCCTCTTCGATATTTTTATTGATTGTGTAATATAAATATGAGTTGGAAATTCTTAATAATCATACGAGATAGCATTTGCTGATGATTTTTGGTATACTTCCTTATTATTTGTTCAAAAGTCTCCATCTTTTTAAGTCTTGGTGCAATGTGGCTGTTTTTAAAGTATCAATGGACATCAATATCATGCATATCAATTCATCAATAATTTGAGATACGCGGACGACACAATACTCCTAGCTTCTCTACTCCAGCTTGGGGGTTAGGTGGAAGAGCAGCTGTACATTGCTGCCCTGCAGTGATGTACAAGCTGAACCTCGCCCTACAGACTAATTAATATTTTTGTTTTGTTGTATACTTTTTGGAATACTAATAAAGACATTCAGATTTAGCCATACGGCTCACACTCCCTCTAAGGGGAAATTGACTCATCCCAGATACCTACGGTATCAAAAGGATTGAGCTCTGGTGGGACTCTTTCCGTGTTATCGAGCCCTAGATGACTTGGTATGCAGGTGTATCTCCCAAAAATTTTCGTACACATCTGGCAGTTGCGAGTAGTATAGCTTTCTGCATGGTCTTGTAAAGATGTTCATTTAGATCCAGCCTTTTTATGCTTTCGAGGAGGTTCTTCGGAATGACTCCAGTAGTAGACATAACAATAGGTATCGTCTGGGTACTTTGCATTCTCCATTGTCTTCGTATTTGAATTTCCAGATCTCTGTACTTGCCGATCTTTTCAGTAAATTTACTACGTAGATTATTGTTGTTAGGTATCGCCACATCAAATTAGTGTTGTTTGTCTGGTTAATTTATTAACTAGTACGAAATCTGGTCTATTATGTGCCACTGTTTGGTCTGTGAGCACAGTACGGTCCCAGTATAGCTTGTAGTTGCCATCCTCAAGCATACTCTTAGGGACGTATTGATAATATGGAAGATGGTCCGTTTGGAGAAGTCCCAGCTTGATAGCTATCTCCTGATGAATGATTTTTCCCACTGCGTCATGCCGTTCATTGTATTCAGTTGCAGCAAATGCCTGGCAGCCCCCTGTAATATGTTGGATGGTTTCTTGGGCTTGACATCCATATCGGCATCTGTCGTTTTGAACCTGAGGGTCTTTGATGATATATTTCAGGTAATTTCTGGTTTGTATAACCTGATCCTGAATGGCCAGTAATGAACCCTCCGTTTCAGGGAACATCTTTCCTGATGTCAACCAATTGTTCGACGCTGTATTGTCGACATAGTCTTGGCTGACCTCATTGGGATGTCGCCCGTGTAGTGGTTTACACATCCAGGTGCGCATTTTTTCGTCATAAAAGTCATAAAGACATTATCCAGATTTAGCCATACGGCTCACACTCCCTCTAAGGGGAAATTGACTCATCCCAGATACCTACGGCATCAAAAGGATTGAGCTCTGGTGGGACTCTTTCAGTGTTATCGAGCCCTACGTGATTTGGTATGCAGGTGTATCTCCCAAAAATTTTCGTACACATCTGGCCGTTGCGAGTAGTACAGCTTTCTGCATGGTCGTGTAAAGATGTTCATTTAGACCCAGGTTTTTTTTGCTTTCGAGGAGGGTCTTCGGAATGACTCCAGTAGTAGACATAATAATCGGTATTGTCTGGGTGCTTTGTATTCTCCATTGTCTCCGTTTACAGACATTCTAACCTATCAGATTTAGCCATACGGCTCACACTCCCTCTAAGGGGAAAATTGACTCATCCCAGATACCTACGGTATCAAAAGGATTGAGCTCTGGTGGGACTCTTTCCGTGTTATCGAGCCCTAGGTGACTTGGTATGCAGGTGTATCTCCCAAAAATTTTCGTACACATCTGGCCGTTGCGAGTAGTACTGCTTTCTGCATGGTCTTATAAAGATGTTCTTTAAGACCCAGCCTTTTTATGCTTTCGTGGAGGGTCTTCGGAATGACTCCAGTAGTAGACATAATAATCGGTATCGTCTGGGTACTTTGCATTCTCCATTGTCTCCGTATTTGAATTTCCAGATCTCTGTACTTGGCGATCTTTTCAGTAAATTTAGTACGTAGATTATTGTTGTTAGGAAGCGCCACATCAATGAGGGTTGTTTGTCTCGTTAATTTATTGACTAATACGAGATCTGGTCTATTATGCGCCACTGTTTGGTCTGTGAGCACAGTGCGGTCCCAGTATAGCTTGTAGTTGCCATCCTCAAGCATACTCTCAGGGACGTATTGATAATATGGGAGATGGTCGGTTTGGAGAAGTCCCAGCTTGATAGCTATCTCCTGATGAAGGATTTTTCCTACTGCGTCATGCCGTTCCTTGTACTCAGTTGCAGCAAATGCCTGGCACCCCCTGTAAGATGTTGGATGGTTTCTTGGGCTTGACATCCATATCGGCATCTGTCGTTTTGAACATGAGGGTCTTTGATGATATATTTCAGGTAATTTCTGGTTGGTATAACCTGATCCTGAATGGCCAGTAATGAATCCTCCGTTTCAGGGAACATCTTTCCTGAAGTCAACCAGTAGTTCGACGCTACATTGTCGACATAATCTTGGCTGACCTCATTGGGATGTCGCCCATGCAGAGGTTTACCCATCCAGGCGCGCACTTTTTCGTCCTTAGTAAGGTGGTTTATGCGCAGTTCTGCTTCCCTCAGTTTTATCGGTGTTGTGTCATCTACTGCGCAGATAGCGCGATGTAGAGTAGATGTTTCAGCCTGCATCTGAAAATAAGATCTTAAATTAGCAATTTGTTTGTCTAATTGCTCACTTATATCCATAAGTCCTCTTCCTCCTAAATTCCGTGGTAATGTCGTTCTTTCTACTGCACTTTTTGGATGGTGTTTTTGTGCCTTTGTGAGGTGCGTTCTTACTTTTCGCTGAAGATTTTCTATATCTGTTTTTGTCCACTTAACAATACCAAATGAATAGCTAATCGCGGAACAAGCGTACAGACATTATCCAGATTTAGCCATACGGCTCACACTCCCTCTAAGGGGAAAATTGACTCATCCCAGATACCTACTTTATCAAAAGGATTGAGCTCTGGTGGGACTCTTTCCGTGTTATCGAGCCCTAGGTGACTTGGTATGCTGGAGTATCTCCCAGAAATTTTCGTACACATCTGGCCGTCGCGAGTAGTACAGCTTTCTGCATGGTCTTATAAAGGTGTTCATTTAGACCCAGCTTTTTTATGTTTTCGAGGAGGTTCTTCGGAATGACTCCAGTAGTAGACATAATAATAGGTATCGTCTGGGTACTTTGCATTCTCCATTGTCTTCGTATTTGAATTTCCAGATCTCTGTACTTGGCGATCTTTTCAGTAAATTTACTACGTAGATTATTGTTGTTAGGTATCGCCACATCAATCAGTGTTGTTTGTCTTGTTAATTTATTAACTAGTACGAGATCTGGTCTATTATGTGCCACTGTTTGGTCTGTGAGCACAGTACGGTCCCAGTATAGCTTGTAGTTGCCATCCTCAAGCATACTCTCAGGGACGTATTGATAATATGGGAGATGGTCCGTTTGGAGAAGTCCCAGCTTGATAGCTATCTCTTGATGAAGGATTTTTCCCACTGCGTCATGCCGTTCCTTGTATTCAGTTGCGCAAATGCCTGGCAGCCCCCTGTGAGATGTTGGATGGTTTCTTGGGTTCGGCATCCATATCGTCATTTGTCGTTCTGGATCTGAGGGTCTTTTACGATGTGTTTCAGGTAATTTTTAGTTGGGATAACCTGATCCTGAATGGCTAGTATTGAACCTTCTGTTTCAGGGAACATCTTACCCGATGTCAACCAATAGTTCGACGCTGTATTGTCGACATAGTCTTGGCTGACCTCATTGGGATGTCGCCCGTGCAGAGGTTTGCCCATCCAGGTGCGCAGTTTTTCGTCCTTAGTAAGGTGGTTTATGCGCATTTCTGGTTCCCTCAGTTTGATCGGTGTTGTGTCATCTACTGCGCAAATAGCGCGATGTAGAGTAGATGTCTCAGCCTGCATCTGAAAATAAGTTCTTAAATTAGCAATCTGTTTATCTAATTGCTCACCTATATCCATAAGTCCTCTTCCTCCTAAATACCGGGGTAATGTCGTTCGTTCTACTGCACTTTTAGGGTGGTGTTTTTGTGCCTTTGTGAGGTGTGTTCGTACTTTTCGCTGAAGATGTTCTATATCCGTTTTTGTCCACTTAATAATACCAAATGAATAGCTAAGCGCGGAACAAGCGTAGGTGTTTAGTGCATTAAACAAATTTTTACTGTTAAGCTGTGAACGAAGCAGCTGTTTTACCCTTCGTATAAACTCAGTAGTTATCTCAGTTTTCATTTGTTTATGGTCAATTTTCCGCGCCTGCTTTACCCCAAGATATTTGTACATATCATTTTCGCCCATGGCCTCGATGTTCTGGCCATTTTGCATATCGAATCCACCGGGCTGTACCTTTCCTCTGACTATATTCAAAACACGGCACTTGTCTAGTCCGAAGTGCATGCTAATATCATTAGAGAATGTTTCTACAGTTTTTAGCATCTGTTCTAGGTGTTCTCGAGTGGAAGCCATTAATTTCAAATCATCCATATACAACAGATGATTGAGCTTCGCTACCACAGTATTATTGTTTCTAATGCTAAAACCTGAGTCAGTGGAGTTTAATAGCTGGGAAAGGGGGTTCAAAGCTAAGCAGAACCACAATGGACTCAACGAGTCTCCTTGAAACAGGCCCCGGTTGATTGCGATATTTTCAGTTTCGATATTGTTTTCACCGGGTATTTGGAGGTGAATTTTAGTCTTCCAATCTCTCATTATATGCCTTAAAAAGGTCACTATGTTATCATCGACTTTGTATATTCTTAATATATCTATAAGCCATTCATGCGGTACTGAATCAAAGGCCTTCTTATAGTCAATAAAAGCAGTAAAAAGGTTCCTTTTTTTTGTGAATGCCTGGTTAGAAATGACTGAGTCGATGATAAGTTGTTCTTTGCAACCCATGGAACCCTTAGCGCATCCTTTCTGTTGAGGCTCTATGATATTGTTTAGAGCACAGTGTTGGTAGATACGCCGGGTGACACAGGATGTGACCAATTTATACAAAGTTGGAAGACAAGTAATTGGGCGGTACTTGGATGGATCTTGGGTGTTATTTTGATCCTTTGGTATTAAATAAGTAGTTCCCTGAGTTAGAAATGATGGTATTTCCTGCGGATTAGAAATAACATGATTAATTAATGTTGATAAACAATCATGAATACACCAAAACTTTTTAAGCCAGAAGTTCTGAACTCCGTCTGGTAAAGGGGATTTCCAGTTATGAAGCTCTTTGATGACATTTGAGACCTCTTCAGTCGTGAATGGTTCGTAGTTAGCAGTAACGTAGTGGTGACAGTTGTGAGTCGTATCTTCTATCCATCCAGCATTGTTGTTAAAAGCAGCTGGTGTGGAAAGTTGATTTCCCCAAAACTCATGAATTTCTTCTTGGCTTGGGTAAGACTTGTCGGCACTTTCTACGGTTTAATTGAGTTTTCGGTAGAACGCCTTCTCGGAATTTTCAAAAAGTGCATTGTCACTTTTTCGGTTGTTACTAACTTTGTACCTCCTTAGTCGCCCTGAATAGACGGAGAGTTTTTGCTTTAATGTATCCAGACACTGTTGGGCTGTGTTATTGTCTGGATCGTATCTCGAGTGTCTTGCAGTGTTTCGCATTATTTCTTCAGCTCTCCTAATGACTTTTCTACTTGGTACTCCTCGTAAATATTCTGTGACTTGGCCAATATCCCTACGCAGTAATTCAATCTTCCCTTGCAGTCTTTTTTCCCAAGGTGCAATTCTGTTACCAGTTCTTCCGTTATTAGTACCCCGTCGTGTTCTGATCTTAATTCCCATTACATTAGCAATTGCTGTTGCTGCACAGTAGATGAGCATATGCAAATATTCTAATGTGTGAGTTTCTACGACGTAATTGGGTAGGACTTCAGTGTTCACAATTTGTAACAGCGCACCTAGTTTCTTACAAGAGTTAATTCTTGGTAGCGGTGGTCTGCTAAGTGGGTTTGTTCCATTAAACTCTTGTACGGCGCGAGCCATTTCGTTTACTAGGCTATCACGTAACTCGTTGTTTTCCTGCGGTGTATTATCAGGTTGAGTTTCTGGTATGGGAAGCTCAGGAATCTGCTCATCAGGGATTTCATTAGGGACTTGATCTAAAATTATCCCTTGATTGTTAATCTCCCGTTCGACTTCGCTTTTGATGGTATCGCGTCTAGCCTCTGGGATAAGATTATTTCTGATAATTACCCGGTATTGATCCGATACTTGAATATCTGGGTACTCTCTGCAAAATTCGGCAAACAGCTGTTTTTGGTAGCCGATCGTCTCTTGACCGAGGTTGGTCACCTTGTAGTAGAAGCGCAAAATGTTTTCATTAATGGACGCAGTCCATTTCATGCGCTGCCTCGGTCGTCCCGCTTGAGTGAGCGTCGGCTGAAGTTCCAGCGCAGCACCTTCGGCGGGTGGAGCTCTTGCTGTTGATTGGCTCACTTGTGGTTGTTGTTGTTGGGCTGTAGCTGTTTGTATGACAGGGGACCCGCCTCCTCAACACCCTGCCACCGACGTCCCGCATGCTGTCACGTCCAGCGCCGGCTCCAGACGTGCCCTGGCGATTCCCAGGCAGCGATCCTAAACATAAATCATAATTCTCCATATTAATGGGTTTGCATTTTATACCTACTGCCAGGTGTCAGTTTTTGTTCCACGGCAAGTATCCCTGCTACTCTCTGGGTACTGGCGCTACGAATACCAAGAAAGCATCCCCCATTCGCAGGGGGCCACGCCTGATAGAAGAACTGACAAGAAACTCCCACAGGACATTTATTATTATTATAGAGCAGGCCAGAGCCGCTTTTAGAAGGATGACCAAAGTATTATATAACGAAGACCTAAAATTGGCCTTAAGGATCCGCCTACTTTGCTGCTACGTGTTCTCGATCTTACTGTATGGTGTCGAGTCTTGGACACTGAATAAAGTTGATCTAAATCGTCTTGAGGCTTTCGAGATGTGATGTGATAGAAGAATTTTAAGAGTTTCTTGAGTGGAGAAGATTCGAAACTCCACAATACTAGAACGTCTCGGCAAGACTACTGAAATTACAAAAAGCATTAAGAAGAGAAAGCTGGAGTATTTCGGACATGTAATGAGAGGTTCCAAACGCAGTCCAGGGCGAAAAAGAACTTCATGGTTGAAGAACTTGCGAGATTGGTATTGTGTTGATACAAGCATGTTATTTAGTGTGGCAGTGAATAAAATTAAGATAGCTACGATGGTAACCAACGTTCTGAAAGACATGGTACATGAAGAAGAAATGGACATCGATTTGTCTATTAACAATATATTATGTACGAGCTTCTTCTTATTCTTTGTCTTCTTTGTCATTAACGTGTTATTCTTGTTTGTCTCCTTCTTATATAATGCCTTAGGTATTTTCTCCTTCGATCTTAAGACTGTTGTCGGAAAGTGCTAGGGATAACATACAAAATCCATACAATTAAATGAAGATGAATACTAACTTTGTTAACAAGATATGTCTTTCCAACTAAGCAGTATTTACACTGTGTGGGAATGTCAATCGCCAAAATTTAAGGCATTGAAATGAGGACTGGAAACGTGAAAACCATATTCAAAGACCACAAAAACTAAATGTACAGTCGAGTATTCAGATAATTGGGCCGTTTTTTTTTCTACAGGGAAATTTAACAAGCGATAATTATGAAATGATACTTAGAAATGAAATTGTACTTTCCTTAAAAAAATGTTTGGAGCCAATTTTAATGAGTCATGTTATCACCAAAACAGAGGTCCAGTTCATTTTGCTGTAAATGTTGGGCGTTATTTGGATCAGACATTTGCAGGATAATATATTGGTAGATTAATTAGTATTGAAAGGCCTCCTCATTCACTCGATTTGAATCCTAAAGATTATTTTTATTGGGGATACTTGAAAAGTAGAATTTGTAAAACTAACCAGCAAGTTTCGCAGAGCAAGGCAAAGAATTATAAATGAATCCATCTTAATTTCTAGAGACACATAGAGAAATGTAATAGACGCATTCGGCCATCGTTTAGGATATTATCAAATTAACAACGTAGGACATCTTGACACTTGTGACACTTTGTGGATATTTGATTGGGTAGACATTAATTTAGCAATGTCGCAAACTTTTAATTATTATGTTCAAATTTAGTTGTACATAGTTTGAATAAAAAAAAGTAAGACGATTAGGCGTTTCTAGGCTTGTGGTGTATCTTTTTAGCACTGACTACATAAAATCGAAAGTATTGTATACCTACGGTTGAATTGGTATTAAAGTGGGGATGTTAATAGATGTACAATATACAGCAGGGGTGGGCAAATACTTTTAAGCGCGGGCCAAAATGACAATTTCAAAATATCTCCCGAGCCGGAAGACTATACCGTGAACGTACGCTGTGCACCCGCCAATCTTTTTGGTGGAGTTTTTCCCTGCACTGCCCAAGAAATTTTTTTGACACAAACGCTATAAGTATCATTTTAAAGCATTTAGACAAAGAAATTTGACGAAGAAGAATTTTCAACGGGCCGGATAAAGTAAGCAAAAGGGCTGATTCCGGCCCGCGGGCCGGCTTTTGCCCACCCCTGATATACAGGATGTTGTATTAAAAAAAAAACGAAGTAATTAATGATGGTACAACATAAATTTTTGAATTTTCATAATAAAAAATAGGTGTATCCCTGTTTTTGTATAATTCGGATCATCTATAACAGTATATAACAGTATAGACAGATAGGCGTTTTGAACTTTTGATCCACTCTGTATATACTCATTTAGGTCTATGGTAATTTCGTATACGAGTATATCTTATATTATTTGTTATTCAACTTAAATTCGACCATAATTAAACTAGATACATAACTTTTAATCATTAATGTTGATTCAAAAGTATGATATTGCTGCCGAAGAAATGCCAGTAAAGTAGAAAATCTAAATTTAAAATAACATACACATTAATAACTCAGTCACAAATAATGTAATATGTTATATAACTAATAAATGCTCATAAAGCCATACGTTTTCCGGTACGTTGTAACTGAACTGAACGAATACAACGCTTCCTAGCTATAATAGACTCAGATTATATAATGTAAAATTTAACATGTAATAATTTTTGTTTGTTATTGTAGTCTCTTGGCGAGGGAATAATAATAAACACTGTATGAGCATGCGATAGTGGCACAACACTAAACGGGCAATTTTCCAAAAAAGGTGTTTAAAGTTTTATATTTACAGGGCCGTGCGGTACATCTTTTCAATGTGATGTAAGTCTTCGAAATGCCGCCCCTAAATATTATTGAAATTTAACTTTTATTTTTATTAAAAGAACCTACACAAAATGAACAAAAACTTTTATTTTAAAAAAACATACTTTAAATTAAATGAAATATATGTATTAACACTACATTAAGTGGGTAGGCGCAAAATTTGCTTGCAATGCTTTTTAAATGCATTCATTTTTTTCGCATCCTAAGAAAACCAATTAGTATTTTTGAAAAATATAAATCAGAATAAAAGATTACATTATTACCGAGGGCCGAAAGTCCCTGAAAATCTCTATAATGTCTATTTGAATAGGTTACAGGGTAAAAAAAAAAGAAAATTGAGTGTAATTTTTAATTTCAAATGTCTTATTCAAAAGAAACCTTTTGTTTATTCTAAGGGACTTTCAGCCCTCGTTAATAATGTATTCTTTCAATCAGCGTTTAAATTTTTCAAAAATATTTATTAATTTTTTGAGGATTCGAAAAAAAATGAATGCATTTAAAAAGCAATGCAAGCAAATTTTGCGTTTATGCTCTTAAGTAACATTTACAAAAGTTATATTTTACCCTTATGACTTAAATTTTGGCAAACTCGTCAATCAGATTGGTGTAGTCTAGTGGGGATAGATTTAGGTGTAGCAGGTAGTGAGAACTCTATTGAAATAAGTGCTAAATTTTTTAGTTTTGCTTGTCTTATGGAGCTTAGTAAATAGTTTTTAATTTTGAAAAACTTCTTTCCCCACTAGCTACCGAGACAAGGAGTGTTAAGAAAATTCTTAGTTTACAACTACATTTGGGTATAAAAAAATTAGGTCATTTTGGAACAAATAGTTCAAAACCTCTAAAGGTTTCATGGAGTATGGTATCATTTGAAATATATCACGCAATTCTTTTAAAAGATCATTATTATATTATCAGATTTTTTTTTGTTTTTCTATTGAAATTATTTAATGAAGATTCATACAATATTTTTCTAGTGTTTCATCATCTATTTCTCTCAATTTAAAAATATAATTTATAAAAATTTAAAATTTTATTATTATGAGTTTTTAGAAGCGAATATCGATCAATAAAAGCATTAACGGCAATGTCTAAAATATAGATGAACAAATTTATTTCAAATTTAGCTTCATCTGTTAAGAGCTCGTCCACAGATTTTTTGTAGTAAAATAAACGCTTTTTTTCTCCTGTCTCGAATTTCATTTTCAGCTGGAAATTCGGAACAAAATTTTCTGCAATCTCATTAAATTTTCATTTGGTCATTAGCCATATTGTCTGTAACTTTTCATTTTTTCTATAGTTTCTGACAACATTTTTACACAATCTGATAATTTTTTTTATTTCACTGTTTATGCCGCCCCCCTTGTGATGCCGCCTGATGCGACTGCCTCGCCGCATCATAGCACCACACGGCCCTGTATATTTATTAAGCGCAACAGGCCTTGTAGGCCTAGGGCTAAAATATTTACATTTCTGATTACATAAATAATATACTAAATAACTTAATATAACTTACATAACTTATAAAACTTATAAATTTTATTTAATTACACTTCAGTCTTTTTATACATTCCTTCACCACCTCTCTGCATCTCCTTCTGTCCAATGCTAGTTCTTTCCATCTCTCAATGTTACTTTTCTTCAAGTCTTCATACACACTGTCCTTCCATCTTTTCCTTGGCCTGCCTTTCCTCCTCTTTTGTATTGGTCTTCGTGAAAGTACCATTTTTAGCATTCGTTTACTTCCCATTCTCTCGATGTGCCCCAAGTATCGTATTCTCTGTGCTTTGACCGTCGTCGTGATCGTTGGCTCTTGATATAGTTCTTCCAATTCTTTATTGGTTCTTCTTCTCCACTGACCTTCTATTTTCACACCTCCATATATTGCTCTTTGCATTTTTCTCTCACATCTTTCTAAAAGGTCTGTTTCTGACTTTTTGAGCACCCATGTTTCGCATGCGTATGTTACTGTAGGTCTGATAACAGTCTTATAAATTCTTATTTTTGTTTTTCTTGATACGTATTTGGATTTCAATAATGTGCGTAATGCTCCATATTTTTTATTTCCTTTGGCTATTCTTGCCTTTATCTCCCCTTCTTCATGACCATTTTCATCTATTTTGGCTCCCAGGTAAATAATTTCTTTGGCTCTTTTGAACGAGTATGTTTTTTCTCCATCTATTTGTACTATGATGTTATTCTCTTTTTCTTTTTGGATCTCTCCCATTATCATATACTTTGTCTTCTCTTCATTTTTTTTAAGTCCGAATTTTTTGGCTTCTGTTATTATGTTTTTCATTAACTTTTGTAGTTTTTTTTGCTTGTTGCTAATAGCGTCAGATCATCTGCAAATGCTATGCATTGGTGGCCGTTTTTAAATATCATTTCTTGCATGTTTATTCTGCTTTTCCTGATTATTCCTTCCAATGTTAGATTGAATGCCGTTGTTGATAGTGGGTCTCCTTGTCGTAATCCTTCCTTGGTTTCAAACTTTTTGGAAGTATACCCTTTCCAAGCTATTTCGTTTGTTGTGTTTTCCATCGTCATCTTTACCATCCTGACAATTTTACTTGGTATCCCCAATTCTTTCATCAGTTCGTACATCTGCTGTCTGTTTACTGTGTCGTAAGCCTGCTTAAAGTCTATGAACAAAGCATATAGTACTGTTTTATGTTCGTAACAGGTAGTCTGTATTTCTTTTAAGGCAAATATTTGGTCAGTCGTTGATCTGTTGTTTCTAAAACCTGCCTGGTATTCTCCCAGTATTTTTTCCGAATATTGACTTAGCCTTTTTCTTATACTTTGTGCCAAGATTTTGTAAACTACTCGTATTTCTAATAGTGCGATGCCTCTGTAGTTTTCGCATAGCATTCTATCACCTTTTTTATGTATAGGGCATATCCTTGCTATGGTCTACTCTTCTGGCATTTTTCTACTTTCCATATTCTTTTTATCAGGTCATATATCTCTTTCTGTAGTCTTTTCCCTCCTGATTTTATCATCTCGGCCGATATTTCTGTTATTCCTGGGCTTTTGTTATTTTTCAAGCTCCTTATTTCGTTCTTTATTTCTTGTTCTGTGGGTATTTCTATTTCTATCTGATCATCTTCAATTTCATGGTTTGTTTTATTTTGTACTTCGCTTTTATTTAGCAGGTCTGTGAAATAGTTTTGCCAGTTTCCCATTATTTTTTCCGGCTCATTTAGTAACATCCCTTTATCATCTCTCATATATGGGTTGTTTTTTTGATATCCTCTTTCCATTTTTTTTTGCTTCCTGGTAGAATGATTTTATTTCTTTTTTTTGAAATTTTTCTTCTATTTCTTTCAGTTTGTTCTCGTTGTATTTTCTCTTTTTGCTTCTACATTTTCTTTTCATGATTTTTCTCAATTCTCTGTATTCTTCTCTAGTGCTTTCTTCGTCATTTGTGAGATTTTTGAGTCTTACCTTTCTTATTGCTTCTGCTACTTCTTGACATTCTTCATCATACCAATCTTTTGTTTTGAGTTTTCTTTTTATTTTCGCTAGGATTGCTTTACTTGTGTTCAAGATTGCTTCTTTTATATTTTCCCATTGTTTTTCTGGGTTTGACGTTTCTTGTTCCCTGATTAGTCTGTTGGTTATTCCCTGTTCATACTTGTTGTGTGTTGTTATCTTTTAGTAGTCCTATGTTGAATTGTTTTCCAATTTTTTCTTTTGCGCGTTTAAAGTTTAAAGTTTAAGCGCGAATAATTTTGTTTTATTTGTTTTACTCCATGTATTGGTATTTTTGAAAAAACTTAATTTTGGTGTATTTGGGAGAGCGTTTGGTAGCCTTTAATGGATTGTAACACAGACGTCTTAAATTCAACCCTTACTTTCAGTTGTGCCGCTATAGCAACATCTTGTCTTGCAAAAGTAATTATGATAAAGACAAACCTGTCAATTTTTTTGTTTTTCCTATAAATTAAAAAGAGGCTCAATAAAAAATACTACGAGTTACTTGAATGAGAAAATGTGTTTATTAGCCAACTATAAGGAAAACCCATAAAAAATGATATATATTGATAATAATAGGAAATGTTTTAAATGTCGATAGAAATCAGAGTGAATTAGTGGAACACTCTTGTCTTCAATAAGTCCAATAAGGTCTTTTTTCTTCTTTTCAGTTGTTGGTAGGCTGGCAGTGTAAGCCTTTTCTAGTTTTATAATACCCATGCTTTCTAAACCTTTTCTTATTTTTTTTTCTTAGTGGTATCAACTGATCCGTACTTCTCTTGTGTACCTAAATGAAGTTTTAAAATAGTAGTGAGTACCAGAGCTTTTTACATGAATTTCATAATAAATATCGTTGAAATTAAACAAGTATTCCCTTGAACATCTTCATTGAAAATTGTCGCTGTTTTAGTATTTCACTTTTTCCGGTCAAAAAAAATCTTCTTCTTCAAGTGCCATCTCCGCGACGGAGTTCGGCAATCATCATAGCCATTCGGACTTTAGTGACAGCTGCTCTGAAAAGTTCATTTGATGTACAGCTGGTTCCAAAAAAAAAACTGATACGACTCTTAGTAAGATTTTATTACTTTGAGCAGTGTATGATTGGTTTGACATTATATTATATTTATTATGACAGACAAATAATAAAATAAACAAACAAACAGCCATTTTTTGAGGTTGGACGGTTGAACAGAATAAGTTATCTGAGAAATTTTAAGATTTGGCAGTGGCAGTATGTAAATAATAAGTATTTATCCTTCAAAATACACTGCTCAATTTTCTACAAAATACGCTTTAAGAGTCGTATCAGTTTTTTTTTGGAACCAGCTGTACATCCGTACCATTCTCTCAGGTTGCGCAGCCACTATATCCTGCGTATCTCTATGCTTCTTTTTCCTTGAATCTTTCCCTGCATAGTCAGTTGGAGCAAGTTGTATCTCTCTCCACGTGTAATATGTCCGAGATATTCTAATTGTCTTGTTTTGATGTTATTTAAAATTTTTATTTCTTTGTCAACATCAACAGTGTCATCCGCATATCTAATTTTATTAATGGGAACTCCATTTACATTTTATTCCGACTGTTTCACCCTCAAGAGCTTTTTCAAAATCTCTTCTTTACCAGCTTGAACCTATTGTAATCTTACATACCCGACAACTTAAAAGAAGAATTTATTGTTTAAGATTAAATTTTGGTACCTGCTAGATTAAATTTATTTCCATATATGTATTATTGTTCAATAATTGATGGAGTCGACCGTTACTTGATGGAGTCGACCGTTACTTAATGCAGTCGACCGTTACTTGATGGAAGTTCATTTTATCTAACAATAAAACACTGAAAACGTTTGTTTTCTATACTTCCACAAAATTTATTACAACTATGTTACTACAGCTGTTTCGGCAGAGTGCCTTTCTCAAGTGAAGAGTACAGGGAAAAAACAAGGAATGTCAATGTTTCATTAATTTTGGCTTTTCTCGCCATGTGATAGCAAAAACTGAGTACTATCGACTAGGCTGTCGATTTAGGACAATAAACAGAAAGATCAGTCTAAATAAATTTTCTAAGAATTTGTACCCAGGCGAAGAAACAATATTGTCCACACCCCACTGAACAAAAATAAGAAATGTTAGCAGTTTTTTGGTACATTATTAAATTTATAAGGTAATACAGATTCATATTATATTAGTATTATATAATAAGAATCGCTAGAATTCTGCTAATAATCTCCAAAGTAGTTTTCAGATATCACCAGAATTAAACCTTTATTGGTGTTTATCTCAATATGTTTCAAATGTGACATTCCTTGTTTTTCCCCTGTACTCTTCAAGTGATTTAGATTACTAGGGGTTTGCCTTTTTAAAGTCTTTAACTGAAGAGGTTGAGGAGTGGGGAGCTGTTTGTCTCGAGTTGGTCATTCAGTATTAGTGTTGCCCAAAATCGGTCTTGGTCTTGCAGTCTTGGTCTTGTTCTTGCGTTTTCGCAAGACCAAGACCGCCTAATTTTAGCAAGACAAAGACCAAGACTTACCGTGCAAGACTTGAGCAAGAACAAGACTTAGCCTGCGAGACTCTTGCGTCTTGCAGTTAGAACTGAGGGTCGTTTTAGGGAGTATGTATATTAGTTCGGCTATATTCTTACATACTTTATGAGAAACAAAAAAGAAATTTGTAACAAAAATTTTGAAAATTGGACTTATGTTCACTACGAACAATACCATAAACATACATAGCGAGTCAAAATACCCATTTAAAGAACACTTGACACATTTGACACGTACTCAGGTCATTATTACAATGTAAAAATAAAATATTTTGTACTTTCCTTCCCATCAGACGACTTCTCTGAAATTAGTTGTCCGGGTTATAGGTCTGGATCCCGCGTATGAAAAAAAAGTTGATTAATAGCAAGCTGAAAATTTGTTAATAACTTAAGGGTGTCTAGTCAGACAAACTTTGATATATGGGAACACTGGAACAGAGGAAGTTTTAATTGTGGAACAGTTTAAAAATTTGGAACGGTCAGACCACGAAAACGTCACATGTATTTTGTCCACCTTAAAAACCACCACCTTAAAAACAGGTCATTGTTAATGTCTTGAATTTCCTAAGCCGTTCGATTTAAGTGATTTTTTTAATATGTTGTCTTATTTTTATAAAAATATCGCTGTAATATTATTGTTGCTAGACAGGTCAATTATTATTGTCACTGTAGACCGGGTGTACCAATAAAAGTGTGTTTTTTCACAAGAGCTAGCATCACTCTGTGGAATATTCTAGCATTTATAAAATACTGAAATTACAACGATAACCTCATATTTTCGCTTATATCGGACATTACATTCGCTTATATTGGATAATAATATACACTACTACTACTATTACTATCGGTTTACAGCGTTCTTCGATGCCTTCCGACTCCTAACCGCCATTCTTCTCTGTTTAACCATAGACCTGGAGGGATTTCTCTTTCCTCTAGTTCTTTTTCAATTCCCTCCCTCCAGCTTCTTCTCGGCCTACCGCTTTTTCTTCTCTATTGTGGTGTCCATGCCAAATTCTGCTTAGGGATCCTGTCATCTGTCATACTAGTTGTTTTGTTTTTATGTCATCAGTTATTGTATGTGTGACTCCCATCATTTCTCGTATTCTCTCATTTGGTATCCGATCTCTTCTTGATTTGCCTGCTGCTCTTCTCCAGAGGTCCATTTCTGTTACTAGTAGCATTTTCTCCGTTCTTTGTTTCAGTGGCCAAACTTCACTGCCATTTGTGATTATACTTTTAAGTATGTTATTGTATATGAGCTGTTTGTTCGCTTTAGATATTGTCTGGTCCCACAGAATGCCGTTCATCATGGATATGGCTTTTCTACCCTGTATTAATATAATACAATTATAAGTTTCTAATAAACTTTAGTTAGTTAGAACATAGGCACGGATCACTTAGATCATGAGTTCAAACTCCACCCGGTATCAGTTGTCTAGATCAGTAATTCTCAATCTTTTAAAGTCATGAACCACAAAATACTTTTTATTATTTTTGTTACCAACTAACTGAAATAGGTATCTAGCTAGGTAATCTAATTAAGTATAATAATAATTGTGGTGCTGATTTTAGCTGTGTTTGCGTTTTGTGTACCACCGCAAATAATGATATGTACCACCAGTGGGACATGCACCCCAAATTGAGAACCGCTGGTCTAGATATTTATTAATTTGGCTGATCTTTACTATGGCTATGATATTCTAGCTTTAAATGTACATCTCTATCACGTTGTTCAAAGATATCCAATAGGCTAATAGGCAACTGCGAGACTTGCAAGACTCTTGCTGCAAGACCAAGACCAAGACCGGCAGAGCAATACCAAGACCAAGACCAAGACCAGGTTTACTGGCGCAAGACCAAGACCAAGACTGTCTAAGTCTCGTCTTGGTCTTGCATTTGGGCAACACTATTCAGAATTATATCTGTATTTTTCAATTTATTAATTTCCATAGATTCTAAGAAAGATAGCTTAATGCTTTTATTTTGAATATGTACTATAGAACTGAACATCATTAAACAAATAGCAGTAAACAATGGCTATAACGAACAAACAATTAACAAAATTTTTTACTAAAAACTCCATAAGAAAGCCCTGAAATTAGTCTATCCACCACCACAGAAAGAACGCAGTACCTTCTGCTCTATCACATATACTGGCAAGATAACAACAAAAATAGCCAAATACATAAAAAAGAAAGGAATAACACCAGCTTTCAGAACTAACAACAACTTAAGCAAATATATTAAGAACAATAAGAGCCGAAAGAGAAAACAACTACAGAGTGGTGTTTACAAACTAACTTTTGGTGACTGTCCGAAAACTTACATCGGTCAAACTGGCAGAACCTTTGACAAACGGATAGCAGAACACAAAAGGGCTTTCAACAATAGAAAAACATACACTTCTACATACGCACTTCACCTTCTAGATCATAATCATTCTTTTAATGAACAGTTTCAAATTCTGCATATTCAAAATAAAGGCCTTAAGCTATCTTTCTTAGAATCTATGGAAATTAATAAATTGAAAAATACAGATGTAATTCTGAATGACCAACTCGAGACAAACAGCTCCCCACTTCTCAACCTCTTCAATTAAAGACTTTAAAAAGGCAAACCCATAGTAATCTAAATCACTTAAGAAAGGCACTTTGCCGAAACAGCTGTAGTCAAATAGTTGTAATACCTTTTGTGGAAGTATAGAAAACAAACGTTTTCAGTGTTTTATTGTTAGATATTATTGGTCCGTAGTCCGTGTACAAAGTAATATACACGAATAATATTGTGTCTTACTTATGTTTTTGTATTAATAAAACATTAGCTTACTTTTTATAACTAAATCTTATCATTATAAGCTTTCTCTTGAGCGGTCCTCGAAATGTTTGCTTAAATTAGTCAATAATGTGAACAGATTCTTTATTATAATTATAGACTCCATAATATCCATTTGAATCTTAATATAAATTTTTACAAAAAGTTGAATGAATTGCATGTATGTTTTATTTTTTGCCAGAGCCGGATTTAAGGCAGTGGGGGCCCCTGGGCAGAATTAGTGTGGGGCCCTACCTCCATACCATTGTTGTTATAACTATGGTATACAGCCAACTACAGGGTTTTTCCTTTTAGAAATTAAAAAAACGTTGATCTACTTTTATAAATATATTTTGAAATAATAAAAAATACAACAACTGTATCTTGTGACAGTAAAATATTACAGTAACATCATCATCATCATCAGCCCATAGTCGTCCACTGCTGAACATAGGCCTCCTCGAAAAACTTCCATTCAGATCTATCCTGCGCTGCTGCAATCCAGTTGGTACAAATCCTCTTTATGTCGTCAGTCCATCTTGTGGGTGGTCTTCCCGGGTCTCGTCTATCCGCTCTCGGTCTCCATTCCAAGATTTTTTTGGTCCACCTATCATCTCTCATTCTAGCGACGTGTCCTGCCCACTTCCATTTAATTTTGGCTATGTGTTTTATTATGTCTTCTACACCACTTCTTCTACGAATTTCTTCGTTTCTTACCCTATCTCTTAACGTTATGCCCAACAATGATCTTTCCATTCTACGTTGCGTCACTTGTAGTTTTCGTGCAGATGTCCTTGTTAGGGTAAGTGTCTCTGCGCCATATGTAAGAACAGGCAGGACACATTGATTAAAGGCTCTTCTTTTTAAGCTGATAGGTATATCACCTTTAAAAATATCACGTAGTCTTCCATATGCTGCCCATCCCAGAGTTATTCTTCTTAGCAGCTCAGCAGTTTGATTGTCTCTGCTAATTTTTACCGTATGTCCAAGGTATATGTAGCTGTCAACAACTTCAATTTCGACGTCTTCTACCTTTAAAGGATGGCTCGGAACTAAATTCGTCATCATTTTGGTCTTTTGGTAATTAATATTTAGACCTACTTTACGTGCTGCATTGCGGAGTTCATTCAACATATCATTGGCAGTTTTTAGGTCATCTGAAATCAGAACAATATCATCTGCTAATCGTAGATGACTGAGCATCTCACCATCGATATTTATTCCTTTATTTTCCCATTCCAGTGATTTCAAAGCATGTTCAAGTACAGTAATGAACAACTTAGGCGACATAGTATCTCCCTGTCGAATACCTCTCCTGATATATATCTTATTGGTAGGACCGTGCAGATTTATAGTTGTTGTAGCATTTCTGTATATATTTTCTATAATATTGGTGTACCTATGATCAATTCGACACTCTTCCAATGCCTTAAGTAGTGCGGGTAATTCGATAGTATCAAACGCTTTATGGAAGTCTATAAACGTTAGAACTAGAGGTCTATTATATTCAATTGATTTTTCAATCAAGACTTTGAGGCACTGTAGGTGGTCATTTGTACCGTAGTTGGGGCGAAAACCAGCCTGTTCTTTTGGTTGGTACAGCTCAAATTTTGCTTCCAATCGATTGGTTATTATTCTGGTGTACAGTTTGTATAAATGGTTGAGTAGAGAAATTGGCCTGTAATTCTCTAGGTTCATGTTGTCACCCTTCTTATGCATAAGAATTGTAATTGAGTTATTCCAAGCTATAGGAATTTTTTGACTATACAAGCAGAGATTGAAGAGGTCTTGTATTTTTTTCAGAAGAGAAGTTCCGCCAAGTTTTATAGCTTCTGTAACTATTCCATCATCTCCCGGAGCCTTGTTGTTTTTCATTTTTTGGAGTGCATATTGTATCTCATCTTGAGTAATTTCTGGAATATCCTCAGATCCCTGGTTTTGTACCGTGTGTCTATTTTCTGGATTTATGACATTGTTAACTTTGTTTGTGTATAATATAGTGTAGAACTCTTCGACTATTCCTAGTATTTTCTGTCTGTCTGTTGTTATCTCACCATTTTTATCCCTAAGCTGGAAAATTTCTTTTCCACTTGTCGTCATTTTTCGTCTCATTACCTTCATGCTCCGGTTTTGCTCTATAGTCTGTACTATTTTTTCATGTTTAAATTTCCTAATATCTCTTCTCACAGCTTTCGATATGTCTTTATTGAGTGCCCTAATGGTTTGTGGATCAATGTCCCTTTCACTTTTTAACTGTCTTCTTTCTGTTATTTTGTGTTGTGTTTCTAAAGTGATCTTTTCATCTCGTTTGGTCTTTGGGCAAAAACGTGCTTGTGCCAGTTTAAGTGTATCAACTATTTGTTTGTTCAACTCATCGACATCGTTTGATATTATGGTGTGATCAAGAGTGTTATTAATGTAGTCTCCAAATGCTGTTTCGTCTTGTGGGCGTGTCCAGTGAAAGTATTTCTTTTTTAATATATGGCTTCTATCTAAATGAGTTGGTATCTCAATGGTAGCTCTAACCATCCTATGGTCAGTGTTTGTCGAGAATCTATTAAGAACGGTCACATCTCTAAATATAAATTTTTTATCTGTAATAAATTGTTTTAAATTGCCATTTTCCCTCGAAAAATGAAATGTCAGATAATAAAGGAAGATTACCCCAGGTGAGTAGGGTTCAAAACCCAGAGTCTCACACTGATCTATCAGTCTGTCCCACGGATTCTGGGGGGGACAAAGTTCTGACACAACCTGAGAAAAACACAAAGCGATTTACGATGAAAGTTGCAACGCTTAACGTTAGATCCCTGATGTCGGAAGACAGATTACTGGAATTAGAAAACGAACTACAGAACATTAAATGGGACGTAGTCGGACTCAGTGAGGTAAGAAGACGAGGAGAGTCTCTCGAAACACTAAACTCTGGTCACCTACTTTACTATATGGGAAGTTAACACATCTCTGTAGGAGGAGTAGGCATCATAATACACAAGAAACTCTCCAAAAATGTGGTGTTAGTAAAAGCAATATCTGAGAGAGTAATTTATATAAATATACAGTTAAATAAAAAATGTACTGTTAAGTTCATACAAGTCTATGCACCAACATCAACCCATCGTGACGAAGAGGTAGAACAATTTTACGAAGATATATTAGAAGCCATAAGAGAGAATAATGCCCACTACACTGTCATGGGTGGTGATTTCAACGCAAAAATGGGAACACAGTTAGATGCATCGGAAATATATCTGGGAAATTTCGGAAGTCCGGGTAGAAATGAGAGAGGTGAAATGCTTTTGTCATTTCTACTAGAGAATAATCTTTATCAAATGAATAGCTTTTTCTACAAAAAGCTACACAGACGCTGGACATGGAGGAGCCCAGACGGCAATACCCGCAACGAAATAGATTATTTTATTACAGTAACATGTATGGTTAAAATACTGGTACTTGTTGAGATTTTTTAATTGAAAATTCCTTGATCATGTCGGGCATGTTTAGTTGCTTTAAGACATCGCATCGTGTTCAATGCTCATTATAAATATGATTCTAATGCCTCTGGTCCATCATAGACCGAAATTAACTTCCCTAAGATATTTTTAATTAACCTAAGTTTTGAGAATGATCTGTCCAATGCAATTAGTTAGCATCAGACCTGAATATAAAAAGTGTCACCTCAACGTTTGGAAACGCATCTTTCACATTTTTTTCTTTTAGCAGTCGGTGCATTTGAAGTTCTTTACTTATATTTGATGAGTCGATTTCCTCTTTAAATTAATTGAAAAATTCTACAAATTGTATCAGATAAAAAAGATCAAGGCAGGTTTTGTTCATATTTGATTCAGAGTCGGACCACCATCTCCATTTAGCTATTTCAGCATCCTTATGCATCATCAGTGAAGTTTATGCAGTCACAACTCTGAAGGAAATATAAACATTCTGCCTATTTTAAGGCAAACCATCGCAATGCAATGAACCCACCTTTTGATACGCAATTTAGCGACATCTCTCGTATTACGAGGAAAACAACGAAAAGACCCGGATACAAAGTTTACTACCTTTTAAACAATTAGAATAATTGAAATAAAAATATAATAAACAATATTTTAAATCTAAGACTTTTTGTTAATAAACTGCTTTCTGGCTGCATCCCGTATCTCCGGATTTTACAATATATAATCACAGAGACGACGAAAATAGGAGAAAGCAAATAGATGACACTTATGCCACGCATTTACCTTCTCTTCGTCTAGGAAAAGGACCGAAAGACAGTTTCTAAATACTCAAAACTGAGTAAAAATGAAAAAGATAAAAAAGATCAAGGCAGGTTTTGTTCATATTTGATTCAGAGTCGGACCACCATCTCCATATAGCTATTTCAGCATCCTTATGCATCATCAGTGGAGTTTATGCAGTCACAACTCTGAAGGAAATACAAACAATTCTGCCAATTTAAGGCAAACCATCGCAATGCAATTACGAGGAAAACAACTAAAAGCCCCAGATACAAAGTTTACTACCTTTTAAACAATTAGAATAATTGAAATAAAAATATAATAAACAATATTTTAAATCTAAGACTTTTCGTTAATAAACTGCTTTCTGGCTGCATCCCGTATCTCCGGATTTTACAATATACAGGGTGTAACGAAAATACAGGTCATAAATTTAATCGCATATTCTGAGACCAAAAATAGTTCGAATGAACCTAATTTACCTTAGTACAAATATGCACATAAAGAAAGTTACAGTCCTTTGAAGTTACAAAATGAAAATCGATTTTTTCGAATGTATCGAAAACTATTAAAAATTTTTTATTGAAAATGAACACGTATAATTCTTAGGCCAGGAACATCTTAAAACAGAATTATAGTGAAATTTGTGCACCCCATAAAAATTTTATGGGTGTTTGGTTCCCTTAAACCCCCCCAAACTTTTGTGTACGTTCCAATTAAATTATTATTGTAGTACCATTACTTAAATTCAATATTCATAAAACTTTTTTGCCTCTTAGTATTTTTTCGATAAGACAGTTTTTATCGAGTTGCGGCTTCTTTTTTAATATGTTTGCATAAAAATTTTATGGGGGTTTTGTTCCTTTAAACCCCCCAAATGTTTGTGTATGTTCTAATTAAACTTTTACTGTTGTACCATTAGTTAAACACAGTGTTTTTAAAACTTTTTTGCCTCTTTGTATTTTTTCGAGAAGGCACTTTTTATCGAGATATTACTTCTTTTTTGATATGGTTCAAAATATACCTAAAAATGTAAATCATAAATAAATTTTCATATTATGTATTACCAAGTCTCCATAATCGTACTTTGCCATATACAAATATGTGGTGGATTTGAAAAATATTCAAAATATCTCGATAAATACTGACTTTTCGATAAAGTATTAAGAGGCAAAAAAGTTTTTAAAATATTGTGTTTAACTAATGGTACTACAATAATAATTAAATTGGAACGTACACAAAAGTTTGGGAGGGTTTAAAGGAACAAAACCCCCATAAAATTTTTATGGGGTGTCCAAATTTCACTATAATTTTTTCTTAAGATACTACTACCATAAGAATACCACATGTCTATTTTCAATAAAAGATCTCGAATAGTTTTCGATATATTGGAAAAAATCGATTTTCATTTTGTAACTTCAAAGGGCTGTAACTTTTTTTATGTGCACATTTGTACAAAGGTAAGTTAGGTTCAATCGAACTATTTTTGGTCCCAGAATATGTGACTAAATTTATGACCTGTATTTTTGTTACACCCTGTATAATCACAGAGACGACGAAAATAGGAGAAAGCAAATAGAGGACACTTAGGCCACGCATTTACCTTCTCTTTGTCTAGGAAAAGGACCGAAAGACAGTTTCTAAATACTCAAAACTGAGTAAAAATGAAAAAGATAAAAAAGATCAAGGCAGGTTTTGTTTCAATTTTGTTTCAAATTGTATCAGTTCGACACCTAGGTTTTCATCTAAATCATTGCTATAAATGTCGCTAAACTTCAGTGAGTGAGTTTCAACTTCATTGGGAGTTAAATGTTCCAAATGATGTAAAAACCCAAAATTGGAACGAATGCATTCATATGCAGAAAGCCTCTGACTTAAAGAGGAACTGAACTGATCTACGATAGTAAAATTTTGAAACCTAAATTTCTCTGATGTCATTTCAGTCTCTGCAGATGTTCCGTAATTCAGTGGAGTTAGTAGAATATTCCTTAAAAGAATATAAATTGATGAAGTGATCTAAGGGTCGCCACTCCTGAATTAAGGTCAATATTTGGATCTTGGAGAATACGACTGGTGCTGTTTGTCCTCTCTGAGATTTCAAAATATTGCAAATATTCCTATTTCCAGTAAACACATTCGATTATACAAACCATTTGCATCTCTATGAGTTTTAAATTGTTGCTCATCGTCTTCTGAAATTTTGGATAATGCTCCTTTAATCTGATTATAACCTTTAACTATACTAAATTTACAATCAAGATGCAATAGAAATAAACAAACCAAGACACGTTAAATGCTACTAGGAGCACTCCCAAATCATAATTTACAATAGGTTTGTTCTAGCATCAGTTTCAAACGGTTTGAAACCATCAGCGAATAGCGGACCAGCAGCGCGAGCAGAGGGGATAGCACTGGTGACTGTATTATGTTCTCTCACTGACCAACTGTTTGATGACGGTTTCTGACTAGTTTGACTGTTTGCTAGAACAAACCTAATGTTAATACATTGTAAATCCCAAATTATGATTTCCAAAGTTTATACATTATAAATTATGAAAGAACCCACGAGGAAAAAGTTTTCCTGTAATTGGCTGTATACCGTATATTACAAAAACGAATAAAATCCTTTTTAAAGGTATATTTGTTAAAATCCGTAAAAAGGGCTACATCACAGATTTAGTTTTCGATCGGATGACCGATCATCATCAGTGCTTACGTGATTCTAAAATGCTAACCAACAAAATTCAAAAATATGTGGGTAAAAACCCTCTACAATTGATCCGTTATGGAAACATAGATTTTTGGCACAACAAACAATTTGCTATTTTTTAGGCTCTCGATAATATTAACTTCTTCCCTAGTGGGAGGCATCTCGTCGATATATTTTGGATTTGACTGTCTACTTGGATATTCCATCTTGTTATCTAAGTTATCTAAATTTACTTCCATATTTTGTTGTCCATTCAGCAAATGTTTGAAATATTCCTTCTATCTGTTTAAAATAACTTTTTCATTTATTAGACTTTTTTATTTTGGTCTCTCTTGAGGGTATAACAATTCACTGGCAATAAAAGAATATGCCTAATGTTCAAGACGACAATCGACACGTTTTCATTATTTTGATACTAATTTGTTTATTTTATGAACAAAATATCAAGATTATTCAACCAACGTAAAGTTCACTGTGTACAACATAAATTTATACAATTTATAATATTTTCCAATTATTTCAACTATATCCCATTAAAATGACATAGGTATCGTTTGAACTGAATTGTTAACCTAGAAGTGTTGTATTCCACAGTTATCAGCATTTTTTAAGTCAACGTTAGTGTTTTTATTGATTAGGAATTGTAAAACTACAGGTATATCGACTAACACTGGCATTGCTTGTAATATGCATTATCATTTGTACTTTAAACAAATTTTCTGATAACAAAGGGGTCATACCAAGGTTAAGATTGAAATGAATTTTGCATATCAAAGTAATACATAATTCTTTTATAGACCTGTAGAATTAAGCCTATAGAAATAATCAAGAAATTAGGGTACCTACTTAACTGTTTCATTGGATTAGTGTTTTCATTATAAAATAAAATATGAAAAATAAAATTTAACAAACGCTTTTCTTTAGTTACGAATCGGCAAAAAATTTGAAACTTTATTGTTTATTTGCGAAGCATAACGTAAACAATTACCGTAAAAAGTGAAATTATGTATAGTTCATATAATTAGCTACAATCTGTAAAAGTTTCTTTATTGTAAAAACATCTCCGTTAATATCGTTTTTTATTTAAACAATGAATAAACATTAAAACATTTTTTATTGACTATTCGTTTATTGTTCCTGCGAATGCATATGTCTGCAAATTTTTAGTCATTTGCATTGAAATTAACGTCCAAAGATTTGACCCAAACGATAGAACTAAAGAAAAGAGTTTAATTAATACGCCAAAACGAATTCTAATGTTAATTGTAGCACAAAACGTCTCTACCGGTGGTTTTTCTAAGACTATGTTAAAAACACGAATTTTTTGAATTCGACTTTTGGTTGAAGTTTTGTTTCGTATCGTATTGAAATTTGACACGAATAAGCACCGATTTTTATATAAACAAATATATGAGCGTTCAAAATTTGAAACTTTATTGTTTATTTATGAAGCATAACGTAAACAATTAACGTAAAAAGTGAAATGATGTATAGTTCATATCATTAGCTACAATCCGTAAAAGTTCAAGTTTCTACATTGTAAAAAACAAGAGAATTTAAGCATTTTCCATTAAAAATTTTTTTTATTTAAACAATTATTAAACACAAAAAAAATTATTGACTATTCGTGTATTGTTCCCGCGAATGCATATGTCTGCAAATTTTCATTCATTTGCATTGAAGAAAAGGCAGTCAAATTAACCTCTAAAGATTTGACGCAAACTATGAAACTAAAGAAAAGCGTTTAATAAATGGTTAAAAAAGTTATTACCTACCTCATGAGACCTTTTTATTCAGTTATTCATGTCGAATCGAACAAATTTTCTATTTTGGAAAATTTTCGGGAGGGGAGTGTTTCGTAAATATAGAGGTTTTTGAACTTTGGTCCAGTCCGACAACTGGAATACCCTTAAAAATTTGTCGGACAATATTACCAGTTAATTGTAAATATTTTTAACAAACAATTTTCCAAAATTCAACTGTGAGGCATAAATTTTATGACTTTTTATGATGAGTGCGCCCCTCTATGGGGGTCGCACTATGGAGTTATAAATGATAGTTTTTTGGCAGGATTGTTTGATAAAAATACTTACAATTTACTGATAATACTGTCCAAAAAATTTTTAAGGGTATTCCAGATATCGGACGGACCAAAATTTAGAAGACTTTATATTTACGAAATCCCCAAAAATTTTCCGAAATAGAAAAGTTGTCTGACTAGACATACAGTGGAACCCCGATAAGTCAGCCCACGATAACCCGGAAGTCCGGCTAACCCGGAATTTTCATCAGACAAACATTTCAACAATTCAAAATAAAAATGTATGTAATATAATACTTGAGAGATAATGTGTATTATTTGTGTAATTTGAACTATACGATAATAAAAATGACTCATGGCACACGGCAACATGGTAGAGCGACGTTCATTGGCTTGAATTATCGGAAACAACAGGTAACTGTAGTATTCCTTTATTTATTTCAATCAAACTGTCTTAGAATTGTTTAAAAAAGACTAAAAGACTATTTAAAAAATTCTTTTTTAAAATAATGGTCTTAGTTTTCACTGTTCTAAAATAACATAACATCTTTCCGATTGTGACTGTATTATGTGTAGTACAGTCTTGTATTATTCGCTTCCGTTTGCTTAGGTTTGTGTTTACGTATTTTTAGTAATTTAGATGTGTACTGTGCATATATATTTGATGTTATTTCAATTATAACGGAATTTATCTGTAAGTATACCGTATTTTATTAATTTTTACCAAATTCTCCGGCTAATCCGGATTTTCGATAACCCGGATCGGCCGCGGTCCCGATTAATCCGAGTTATCGAGGTTCCACTGTACTTAACTGAATACAAAAAGTCCCATGAGGGAGGTAATCAATTTTTTTTTAATGGTGGGCCCAAGGAATAAAATTTTAAGTTTTGGTTTTTTGGTTTTAAATTATAAAGGTTTTAAATAATGAAGAATGGGTTGCATGAGTGAATCCAGTCTGTAGAAATAAAATTCAGACTTACTCGACATCTGTTTTATTGAGTCAAAATAACGACCGGACCAGTTTCAGACAATTTACTGTCCATCTTCAGGTATTCGGTAATAGTCTAGGAGCTAGTGAACCCTCCGACTAACGGTCGTCCTGTAAGGCTAGAAATTTTTCTAGTGATAATTCATAGCACACCAAGGCTAAAAACCATGACCTGGCAGGCATCAGCGGTGCACGTGTATCTACCAGGTGAATCGAAAAGTGCAAATTTAGGGGGTAAAATAAACTTTCTTCTGTAAGGTTTAAATTTAAGTGTGTTTGAGTAAGTCATTTAGAAGAAATGTGTACAATGACAGGCGATTCTGAAGAGCATAACACCTTGCCAGGCGAGGGGAAAAATTAGGGGTTTTTCCTAAAATTGTTCTTTTTGCATCGAACAAATTTCTTTTAGGTTTTTTGAATCATGCCAAACAGAAAATGTCTTTAGTGATTTTTCTCTTAAGTTAATAGTTTTTGTTATATAATCGATTGAAAATTTTGAAAATTGCGAAATCGGCCATTTTTAACCCTAAATCGGACATTTATCTAAAAATTTCAAAGTTGCCAAGGTAGGTAGATATTCTTTAAACATTTATTGATGAAATCCCAAAGAGTTTTTTGCAATACAATATCGGAAACGCCTTTGTTTTTTAATTGCTAATCAAGTGGGCGCGACACTGTAGTAAAAGTGAGGACGTTTGAGTTGGCATAAATTCATTATCTCGAGAATGGGCAAATTTCAAGAGAAATCCTCAGACGGGTCGATTTTTATTTTTAAATTAAGACTGTTTGGCATATATATAATACTAGTGACGTCATCCATCTGAGCGTGATGACGTAATCGATGATTTTTTTAAATGAGGGTAGGGGTTGTGTGATAGCTCATTTGGAAGGTTATTTAATTCTCTATTCACTAATATAAACAATTAATATAATTATTTATACAGGGTCTACAGAAATTTTTTTTTATTAAATTAACTTTGATTAAATTTGACAAATAGAAGAACATTTTTTTTTGTACACCCTGTATAAATAATTATGTTAATGTTTATATTACTGAATAGAGAATTAAATAACCTTTCAAATGAGCCATCACACAACCCCTACTCTTGTTTAAAAAAATCATCGATTACGTCATCACGTCCAGATCACGTTTCTAGTATTATATATATGCCAAACAATCCTAATTCAAAAATAAAAATCGACCTGTCTGAGGATTTCTCTTAAAATTTGTCCATTCTCGAGATAATGAATTTATGCAAACTCAAACGTTCTCACTTATACCGGGTGTCCACTTATATTTTCCCCCATTTTAACTGCCTATAACTTCTAAACGGCTCAAGATAGAAATATGCGGTTTTCACTGAAATGTTTTATTTTAGTAAAAGTTTTGTCTGAATGGATGGAATTTTTTATATCGCTTTCAAATACGAAATAAAAAATGGCGGATTTTTGAAAAAAAACTTTGTTGGCTTTTTTTTAATGTAACACCCAGTATATTCTTTTGTAAATTGAAAGAAAGGTCATTCACCTATCTAGCGATATAAAGTTTTTCAAAATCGGTTGTCAAATCACTTAGTAATTAATTTTTAAAATGAGAGGTGCAACGTGGATATCACATAACAAGTTATGTGATTTCCACATTGCATCTCTCATTTTAAAAATTAATTGCTCAGTCATTTGAAAACCGATTTTAAAAATTTTTATATCGCTGGATAGATAAATAATCGTTTTTTCAAGTTTTTAGGTAAGTGACCATTTTCTATATCGCATTTAAATAAAAAATGGCAGATTTTTGAAATAAAAAAACGTTGTTGACTTTTTTTATGAAAACACCCAGTATATTTTTTTGTGTCTTGAAAAAACGGTCATTTACCTATCCAGGGATATAAAAATTTTTAAAACGGGTTGCCAAATGACTGAGCAATTAATTTTTAAAATGAGAGATGCAATGTGGAAATCGCATAACATAATATCATTTTGCTCAGTTAGTTTATTTAGGTATGTGATATCCACGTTGCACCCCTCATTTTAAAAATTAATTACTCAGTGATTTGACAACGGATTTTGAAAATTTTTATATCGCTGGATAGGTGAATGACCTTTCTTTAAATTTGCAAAAAAATATACTGGGTGTTCCATTAAAAAAAAGTCAACAAAGTTTTTTTTCAAAAATCCGCCATTTTTTATTTCGTATTTGAAAGCGATATAAAAAATTCAATCCATTCAGACAAAACTTTTACTAAAATGAAACATTTCAGCGAAAACCGCATATTTCTATCTTGAACCGTTTAGAAGTTATAGGCAGTTAAAATGGGGGAAAATATAAGTGGACACCCGGTACGACAGTGTCGCGCCCGCTTGATTAGCAATTAAAAAAACAAAGGAGTTTTCGATATTTTATTGCAAAAAACTCTTCGGGATTTCATCAATCAATGTTTAAAGAATATCTACGTACCTTGGCAACATTGAAATTTTTAGACAAATGTCCGATTTAGGGTTAAAAATGGCCGATTTCGCAATTTTCAAAATTTTCAATCGCTTATATAACAAAAACTATTAACTTAAGAGAAAAATCACTAAAGACCTTTTCTGTTTGGAATGATTCAAAAAACCTAAAAAAATTTGTTCCATGCACAAAGAACCATTTTAGGAAAAACCCCTAATCTTTCCCCTCGCCTGGCAAGGTCTTATGCTCTTCAGAATCGCCTGTCATTGTACACATTTCTTCTAAATGACTTACTCAAACACATACTTAAATTTAAACCTTACAGGAGAAAGTTTATTTTACTCCCTAAATTTGCACTTTTCGATTCACCTGGTAGATACACGTGCACCGCTGATGCCTGCCAGGTCATGGTTTTTAGCCTTGGTGTGCTATGAATTATCACTAGAAAAATTTCTAGCCTTAGAGGACGACCGTTAGGAGGGTTCACTAGCTCTTAGACTATAAAGGCAGCTCAAAATGCTAAAAGATTACAAATTGTAACTAAAATAGTTCTATATCTTAAATAGTGTCAATATTACTCATGTAAGGTTTGAAAAAGATGATATCTTACATTATAGATAATATTATATTATATTATCTAATAATACGTACTTATATGTCGGTCCAACGAATATAATAAAACTAGTTTTTTTGTGGATGTTGTGTTGCTTCCTTTTATTAATCTTGTGAAATTCCTTGTTTATATCACAATGGGTAACCATTTTTTTCTTTACGTTGTATTTTGAGTGGTAATTTAAACAACTGTTGATGTGGGTTGGTTTTTTGTAAACTTTGCTCACATATCCTATATACTGTTTTGTGATTAACATATACAGGGTGATTGATTAGTGGGGTAAAGCTCAATAGATAGCAATAAAAGTTAATAACAAAAATTGTAGCCAACTTTGAGCTTCATATTACAAAATTAGAATGTTACAGGTTGTTCGATAACACACTGGAGGACCAAGCTTATGTTTTTTTTAATGGAACACCCTATATTTTATTTTATATTCGAAATCCTGTTAACTTCTTTATCACAAAAATATAAAGGTTTGTTATATTATACAGGGTATTTATAAAGTTATAACCAATTTTGTATTAAAATCGTAACAAGTTCAACTCCCTGTATAAATAAAAATAAGCACAACAGCAATGGTTTATTGGTGCTATATTTTTTGATTTGTTGTCAAAATTTTCAAGAATTATTGACATTTTCTTTATAGTAAATACAGGGTGAGTCAAAACGCAACTACATTATTTTCTCAGTAATGTTAAATGGAACACCCTGTATTTTATATCATTATTGAAAAGTAACATTACCGTACTTTAATTTTTATATAACATTCCCCATGTCCAAATTTATTAGTTTTCTAGATATTTTCATTTTTCAGAGCAAATTATTTTAGGTGTCTAAATTTATCTACATTTTAAGTAAGCCATGACTGAATTGACAATTGACGATTACTGATTATCAATCCGGTAATCAATGTAACAATGTAGCAAATAAAGAAATAAAAATAATTTATTAGTAATACATTTTACAAAAAAAAACACAACCACAACATGCAACATTTTTGAAACAATTAAAAACTACTTTTTTTATGTGAATTTAACAAATAAAGAAAGAAAATTAGTAATAAATTTTACAAAAAAATACACAAACACAAAATACAACATTTTGTGAAGACAATTAAACACTACTTTTGTATGTAAATGTAACAATGTAACAAATAAAGAACGAAATAGCTATTTGTATAACAAGGGAGGAAAGTGCTACTTTTCCTCCCGAGAATGAAGTTTACTGCCCGACGCGTAGCGGAAGGCAGTAATCATTCAAGGGAGGAAAAGGCACTTTACTCCCATGTTATACATATGGTTTTTCCACCTTCCTCAAATAACAAGTAATTTTTTCATTTTTACTTAATTTATTTATGTAACTAACCAACAAAATTTATTAGAACTAAAACTAACAAGTAAGTACAATATAACTGTCAACTGTCAAATATAAGTCAAATTATTAATGTAAACATTGTTAAATCAGAATAACAATTTACTGTTTTTTACCATTCTGTAAAATACAGAGTGTTTTTAAATAAACGTTAAAATGTATAGATACTTACGTAATAGAAAATAGATATTGTACAGGGCGTAAATAAGTTATATTTCATGAATGAAATACCATGACGTCACTTTTACTTTTCCTCCCTAGGGAGGAAAAATATTTTCCTCCCTAGGGAGGAAAAGTACAACTTTGCTCCCTACAATCAGGTCCGGAAAAGTATACTTTCGGTAGAGGTAGGTGGAAAAATAATTTATCAGTAATACATTTTGCAAAAAAAACATGTTTGAAAAAATTAAAAGATACTTTTAATAACATATTTTCAATATTTAATTACATAAGGTGTTCAAAATTACGTCCTATCACATTTATGCACGACTAAAAACGATCCTTGAACGAACTATTTACTCTACGAAGCATTAGTAAATTAACACATCGAAATACACTTTGTATTCTATTTTTCATCTCATCCCTTGTCGTTGGAGGTATTTTATAAACTTCATTATTAACGTAACCACAAAAAAATCAGTCCAGTTTATTAAATTCTGATGATTTGGGTGGCCGCGCTACTGGTTTATTGAAAAATGAAAATATCTTAGATATAAAATAGAGGGTGTTCCGTTTAAAATTACTGAGAAAATAATGTACTTGCGTTTTGACTCACCCTGTATTTGATATAAAGAAAATTACCAATATCAATCATTCTTGAAAATTTTGACGATACGTAAAAAATATGGCATGAATAAACCATTGCTGTTTTGCTTATTTTTATTTATACAGGGAGTTGAACTTGTTACGATTTTCATATAAAATTGGTTATAACTTTTTAAATACCCTGTATAATATAACAAACCTTTATATTTTTGTGATGATGAAGTTAACAGGATTTCAAATTTAAAATAAAATATAGGGTGTTCCATTTAAAAAAACATAAGTTTGGTCTGTCACTGTGTTATCGAACACCCTGTAACATTCTAACTAATTTTGTAATGTGAAACTCAAAGGTGGCTAAAATTTTTGTTATTAACTTTTATTGCTATCTATTACTATAGCGGATCTATTTAGCTTTACCCCACTAATCAATCACCCTGTATATAAAAAAGAAGTAAATTGTTTTATTTTTCTATGGTGAATTTTATTGAATCTTCTTTATTGTTGATGTCCATCAGAAATTTATTCAATGCTTCTGATTCGTGGGACCAAATGGAGAATACATTATCTACATGTCTCCACCATACTGTGGGCTATTTGTTTTGTTTGAGTACATTGTTTGTCCAACGAGGAGATACTACGCCGGATAGGTAAGGAGAGAGAGGTAGGAATAACTATAAAGAAAAGAAAGTTGGAATACTTGGGTCACGTTACAAGGCTTAGTAAATATAGAGTACTTCAGCTAATTTCATCATCATCAGTAGCTCGACAACCCTTTTTGGGTCCTGGCTTGTTCTAGGATTTCCGCCATTCTGTTCTGTTCCTTGTTTTGTTCTTCCAGTGGGTAATCTCAAGTGTTCTCAGATCTTGTTCCACTTGTTCCATGTATCTAAGTTTGGGTCTTCCCTTTGACCTTCTCCCTACTTTTGTTTGCCTCATTATATGTTTTGGTGTTTCGGTCTCCAACATTCGTTCAACATGGCCCATCCAGCGCAGACGTCCGATCTTTATGGATGTTATGACGTCGGGTTCGTTGTATGCTGCGTATAGTTCAAAATTATATCTTCTGCGCCATACGTCATTTTCTTTCACCCCCTTATATATGTGCCTAAGGATTTTTCGTTCAAACGTACCTAATAAGTTCTCATCGCTTTTCGACAGTGTCCATGTCTCTGATCCATATATAACAACCGGTTTTATCACGGTTTTGTATATTTTGCATTTGGTTTTTCTCGTGATGTTGTAACATCTTAGATGTTTAATTAGTCCATTATATGTTTTATTAGCAATATGTATTATTCTCTTAACTTCTTCGCTGACATTGTTATCTGCGGTAACTAGTGAACCTAGATATGTAAAAAAATTTACGCTTTCGATGTTATAGTCACCTATTGTCAGATTCAGTAGGTTTCTTTGGCCTGTCGATTTGCTGGCCTTCATGTATTTGGTTTTTATTTCATTAATATTTAGGCCACTATTTTGTGCCGCTCTTTCTATCGAATTAAATGCTTCTATCATTTCTCTTTTGCTTCTCGCTATGATATCAACATCATCTGCAAATGCCAATATTTATACACTTTTTGTTATTATTGTTCCTCTGGTGTTGACTTTTGACTCTCTAATTATTTTCTCTAATGTGATGTTGAATAGAATACAGGATAGGGCATCTCCCTGTCGTAGGCCCGTTTTAACATGGATTGTATCTGTTAGTGCGTTTTGAATTCGAATTTTGCTTTGTACTTTAAGTGTTTCTTTTACTGTATCAATGAGTTGAGTTGGAATATTAAACTCTTTCAGGGCGTGGATCAGAAATTCTCGATGGATACTATCATAGGTACTCTCAAAATCAATGAAGAGATTATGTGTGTCTATATTAAATTCACTAGTCTTTTCCACTAGTCTTCAGCTAATTTATCGAGGGAAAAATAGACAGCATAAGGGTCCACGGAGAAGGAGACACTAGTGGCTCCAAAACTTGCGACAATGATTCGGATTGTCATCTGCCGAACTATTCAGATCTGCCAAAACAAGGTCAGAAGAGCCATATTAATTGCCTACGTTCGGAACGGACAAGGCATGTGAAGGAGGCAATGATTGTTCGAAATCCTCCATGAATCATCATCATTCCCTTTGCCTTATCCATATGTGGGGTCGGCTTCCCTAATTGCATTTCTCTACACACCATATCTTGGGTCATATCAATGTCAATCCCCTTTACCAACATGTCCTGCCTTATCGTCTCCCCAGGTCTTCTTTGGTCTTCCTCTCCTACTCCTTCCAGGAATCTGCACTTCAGCTATTCTTCGTATTGGGTGATTAACGTCTCGAAGTTTAACATGACCAAACCATCTTAACTTATGCTCTCTCATTTTGGCATCAAATTGTGCCACACCTAGACTTCCCCTAATATACTCATTTCTAATTGTATCCTTCTTTGTCACTCCACTCATTCATCTAAGCATTCTCATTTCCGCCACATGCATTCGTTGTTCCTCTTTCTTTTTCACTGTCCAAAATTCAGTTCCGTACATCACAGCCGGTCTAATGGCTGTTTTATAGGATTTTCCCTTCAGCGTCATTGAAATTTTTCTGTCACACAACACACCACTCGCTTCATTCCACTTCATCCATCCAGCCCTAATTCTACTGCATGCATCTCCATCTATTTCTCCATTACTCTGTAATACTGATCCTAGGTACTTAAAACTATTGCTTTTCACAATCATTTCACCATCCAAAGATACCATTTTATTTATAGTAACTCCATCTTTAAACGAACATTCCAAATACTCTGTTTTTGTCCTACTAAGTTTTAAACCTTTTTCCTCCAGAGCTTGTCTCCACTGTTCCAGTTTTTGTTCTAAGTCTCTTTCACTATTTCCTATTAACACTACATCATCAGCATACATTAGGCACCATGGAATATTACCCTGTAGTTTCGCTGTTATCTGGTCCAAAACTAATGAGAATAAATAAGGACTAAGCACCGAGCCTATCCTACTTTCACCTGAAATTTATCAGTCTTTCCCACACCTGTCCTAACACTAGTCGTTATTCCCTCATACATATCTCGCACAATCTTTACATATTCGCCAGGGACTCCTTTCTTATTGAGTGCCCACCACAGAATCTCTCGAGGAACTCTATCATATGCTTTCTCAAGATCAGTGAATACCATATGAGCGTTGGTCTCTTTATTCCTGTATTTTTCAATCAGTTGCCTTACAATGGAAATTGCATCTGTTGTTGATCTGCCCTGCATAAAGCCAAATTGATTATCGGATATTTCGGTTTCTTCACGTATCCGTCTATCAATTACGTATCCGAAATTCTGCATGAATATGTCTGCTAATAATGGAGATAAGGATGAGTGCTAATATTGAAGAAGAAACAGACTTTAAAGCCTACATACAAGAAGGGAGAAGAAGAAGGATGCGTCCATGGCTAATTCTAACTTGTGTTTGTAGAAATCATTATCTAGTTGAAAATAATTGTTGTCTGTGCATGTTAGTACAGTAACTGTTAGTAACTCCATGATAGTTGATACATTAAGTTTGGTTCTTATTGTCAATGTATAGTCCCTATCTAATTTGACTCTTATAGTTTTCTCCAATAGCACATTGGTGAAAAAGCTGTTGATATCGAAACTTACTAGGATATTTTTGGAATTTATTTTTGCTAGTTTTGGTGGTCTGAGGGATATATTTTCTTTGTGAATTTTTAGGACTCAGTATGGGTGTGGTGTCTTGCTGTAATGCATTGTTGGTGTTCTTCTTTGGTAGTCTGTCAGGTATTCCTTAAATTTGCGCAGTGTTTAATATGTTTTGTTTTCCAGTAATTTGGTTGCTTTCTTTTTTAGTTTTGTGAAAGGTCCATTTGTGACCAATTCTTGAATTGTCTCCTGATATTGACTTTTGTCCATAATTACAGTTGAGTTGCTCTTATCAGCTGATAAGTACTATTATTATGGACTCATCTTTTTTAGTGCTTTGATAGCTCTGAGTTCCTATTTACTAACATTTGCTTTTGATTTTGTGTTTTTCACCAGTTCCTTTTAGCACAGTACTTTATATTCTTCTTTTTCGTGCATTGGCAAGTACTTACAGACTTTTTCAAGTGTTCTAGTTTACTATTTCCTTCACTTTACTTTATTTTACTTAATACGTAATAATTCATATCTTTTACAACGAATTGAATAAGAGTAACGTTGGAAACCAAATCTTTCATAACAATTTTGCTTCTTCTTCTTCTTCTTCGCGCGACTAGGATTACTCCTGTTTGTCTGTCTCTTATTCTGTTTCAGTTGTTGTTGTCTTTCCACCTTTTCGGCGGCCTTCCAACGGGTCTTCTGCTATACGGCTTGTTGTTTGTACAGATGTTCGCTAATCTATCTGGTTCCATTCGGTTTACATGTTTGTTCCAGTTTTTCTTTCTTGTTTTTATTCACCTGGTAATATTTTGAATTTTGCATCGTTCTCGTATACTTCTGTTGCTTTATCTGTCTCTTAATGATATGCCCGCTATTGACCTTAATACTTTCATTTCGACAGTGGCGTAAAAAACTCCGTCGGGCCCCCCCGCAGAATTGGAAATGGGGCCTCCTTTAAAAAATTACTAAATGCTACATGTGTAACAAATACCTATAATTATGTGTTACAGACCAGTAAATCAACGTAAAATATGGCGATACCGTGTAATTTTCAGTGTCACCACTGAAGTGGTCAACTCAAGACTTTTCGAGTTATTTATGAGTAGAAATGTTTATTGTTCAACAAAAAAACCACGTTTGTAGGCGATTATTCGCAAATTAAGTATTCCATCGAAAAGAATATTGTTAGCAAAAATGTATCTAGCTTATAAAAAAAATGAAACAAAAATGAAGTCTATCGACTCAGTAAAAGGAAACTTGAATAGCTCATAAAAAGTTTTTCTTATTCGTTAAATTCCAAATCAAATATTTCAACGTGAGATATCCAAAAAATTAAATACTGTTCGGGGAAACTTATTAGAACTTTTTTAAAGTGTTTAAAAGAAGCTTTATTTTTTGCAAAAGTTTCTAGCATCAAAACTAAGCCAAAATACAGTTAATCCCATTTTTTGGTAAAAAATTGTGAAAATCTCCCCAAACGAAACAAATCATTATCGCCTTACAAATTACCTAACTTTTGTATACGACCTGTAAGTTTTACCGGTTCAAAGTGCTTATTTTTAAAAGGTTTCTAGTTGAAGGGCTTGAACGAGTCACTAATCACGAGTATATGAAAATTTTAAACAGCCATGTCCTAACCAATTTTTGTCTTACAGAAAAACAAAATAAAGCCAAAATATTTATAAAGGCAAGACCTACCTACATTTCTTTACTCTTTGAGATTTTTCGTATCACTAATACTTTTTAAGTTATTTTGAAACAAGGCATTTTTCCAAAATAAAAAAACTTTTAAATTTTTTCAAAATTAATAACTTCGAACCGGTCAAACTTACAGATCATATAAACAATAAATGTTAAAAGTAAATGGTAAAGCGCTAATGATAAATTTTATTTGGGGTGCGAAATAGGGGCAGATTTTCACGATTTTTTTTTGCCAAAAAAGGGGCCAACTTTATTTTGAGCGTAACTCGTATAGTTTTGGTGCTAGAAATTTTTATAAAAAAATAACAATAAAGCTTTTTTTGAAACATTTAAAAAAGTTTAAAGAGTTTTTCCCGAAAATTACTTCATTTTTTGGTTATTTCAGGTTGAAATATTCGATTTAGAATTGGACAAATAAGAATAATTTTTCATGAGCTTCAATTGTGCTTTTACTGTGTCGATAAACTTCATGAATAAGTACACCATTTTCTGTATCTTATCTTATAAGCTACATTTTTGCTACAAATATTTTTTCGATATCTAATATTTATTTAATTAGATAAATACTTATTTTTTAATTATTTGCGAAAAACCCGTCTGAAAACGTTGTTTTTTTTTTTTGAAAAATAAACATTTTTACTCGCAAATGACTTGAAAAGTATTAGCATAGATAAAGAAACTCTATAGAAGAACAAAAGTTGCTTATAATTTATACATTTATACATTTATACAGTCAATTTATACATTTCCGGATTATTTTAAACGTATGTTTTTTACCCCAATGAGGGGTGTCACCCCTCGAAGTAAAAGCAACAAACGGCATAAATCCAACTTTAAAGTGGAGTGTAACTAGAACCTAAATCCAATTTGTCAAGCAAATACGTCCGTCGTGACGCTGATAATTTCACTCCAAAACTGTCATTTACTGAGCTATTGGTGTATTCATGCAGTTTATGACGACTCACATTTTTCATCTTTATTGGTATAGAATAAAATAGAACAAAAATTACTAAATGATTACATTAGTATTATTCTATGAGATGAACAACTTTCTTCGTGCACTATCTACTATCAGCGAATATATCTACAATTTTATTAATTCGGATGGACAACTTTATTTTCAATACTGCACTGCTTAAAACACGTATGTATGCAAATAATATATAACAACACATTTTTACATATATTAGACAACAAGATGGGGCCCTTGACATTTTGGGGCCCCCGTAAGCTTCATGCTGCGGGGGCCTCTGTTACGCCTCTGGATAATTGTATCGAAATACTAAACGTAGGTAAAGATTAAAGAGAAAACCCATTTCTAGAGTTCTAAAATTCGGCAAATTACAATTCTCAAATCTTTCAATAGTCACGTTATAGCATTATAGTTTATTGTCGTTACCATAAAATTTCGGTATGCCGGAAGGGATTAAGTTTCTAGATATTATGAGATGATTCACTTGGCAAATGCGTCTATTTAGAAATTTACGTTTTTAATTTTAAACACACAACGTAAAATAATATAACAATTTTTATACAGTAAGCACGTAAAGGTTGGAATAAATTCATTTTCTCAAGAACGGACGATTTTGGAAAAAAATACCGAAACAGGTCAATTTTTATTTTTAAATTACGACTTTTTGGCATATATATCATACTAGTGACGTCACCCATCTGGGCGTGATGACGTCATCGATGATTTTTTAAATGAGAATAAGGGTCGTGGGATAGCTCATTTGAAAGGTAATTCAATTCTTTATTCAGTAATATAAACATTAACATAATTATTTATACAGGGTGCCCAAAAAAATTTTTTTTGAATTAAATTTATTGACATAAAAAGAAGAGTGTGTGTAATTCATTTAATTCAAAATACATTTTACTGCTATCAGAAAACAGAAAAAAATGTTTTTTGGCAAATAAATGTTGTTTTTTTGCTTAAATTCAATATTAAAGCAGCCACCCACCAGCCTCGTGACAATTTGAACATTTAATTTAAGCCAATATCAATGATTATTTTTCACATATTCATTTTTTTCTGTTTTCTGAGAGCAGTAAAATGTATTTTGAATTAAATAAATTACATATATTCTTCTTTTTATGTCAATAAATTTAATCCAAATAAATTTTTTTTGGACACCCTGTATAAATAATTATGTTAGTGTTTATATTACTGAATAGAGAATTGAATTACCTTTCAAATGAGCTATCACACGACCACTATTCTCATTAAAAAAATTATCGATGACGTCATCACGTCCAGATGGGTGACGTCACTAGTATGATATATATGCCAAAAAGTCGTAATTTAAAAATAAAAATTGACCTGTTTCGGGATTTTTTTCCAAAATCGTCCACTCTCGAGAAAATGAATTTATTCCAACCTTTACGTGCTCACTGTATAATATCAGATGACAAGATGGGGCCCCTAAGCGATTGGGGCCCCCCGCAAGCTTCACGCTGCGGAGGCCTCTGTTACGCCCCTGCATTTCGATATTGTTGACTTGTTTTTTCGTCTTTCTTGTATCGGTCCTTGTCTCCACTGCATTAGGATAGGTCTTACTGTTGTCTTGTATACTTTTATTTTGCTTTCCGTGGTCAGATATTTGTTTCTCCATATGGTTTCTCGGAGGAAATCACTTACTCTTGCCGCTTTTGTTGCTTGTGTTGTGGTCTCTGTTCTTATATTCCTGTCACTAGTGATCTCTACTCCTAGGTAATTGAATTTCATTACTTGCTCTACAATAATTTTGCCTTTCATAAAAACAATATTAAATGTATTCCAATAATGGATGAGCTGAGCATTGAACTAATTTTTATATTTTTCTTCTAGTTATAACTGGGGCCACAGACGGCATCGGCAAAGCATTTGCTGAAGTCTTAGCAAAGAAAGGATTAAATATAGTGCTAATTAGTAGGACTCAATCCAAGCTTGAAGATGTCGCTAAAGAATTGGGTAAGTAATTTTAACATTCTATTATCTCATCTATAACTTATTCTAGTATATAAGACAATTCCAAAATATGTAAAAGAGTCGCGTAGAGCAATAAATCAATTACATGAAGTAATTTCGTAGGAGTACCAAAAATATGTAAATGTTAGATAATATTCGTAAGAATTTCTAATTTTGCTGTACAGCTTGGCTCGTCTACAAAAATTTCTAATCTGGCTATTACTATTATTATAATTCTTCGCATAAATGTGATTGGGTCTTTCTTCGAGTTTTCCAGTATATTCCACCAGTCCATTGAAGATAACCATTGAATAAAATTGAGAAAAATAATAACATAATAGCTAATATAAAGAATATTGGTAACAAAGTGTATGTAGTAACTATCTAAAGTCTAACTATACAAACTTATTATACAATACCGGGTGTCCACTTATATTTTCCCCCATTTTAATTGCCTATAACTTCTAAACGGTTTAAGATATAAATTTGCGGTTTTCGCTGAAATGTTTTATTTTAATAAAAGTTTTGTCTGAATGGACTGAATTTTTTATATCGCTTTCAAATACGAAAAGAAAAATGGCGGATTTTTGAAAAAAACGTTGACTTTTTTTTAATGGAACACCCAGTATATTTTTTTGTAAAATGAAAGAAAGGTCATTCACCTATCCAGCGATATAAAGTTTTTCAAAATCGGTTATCAAATCACTGAGTAATTAATTTTTAAAATGAAAGGTGCAACGTGGATATCACATATGTACATAAATAACATTAATATGTGATTTCCACATTGCATCTCTCATTTTAAAAATTAATTGCTCAGTCATTTGACCACCGATTTTAAAAAAATTTATATCGTTGGATAGGAAAATGATCGTTTTTTCAAGTTTTTAGGTAAATGACCATTTTTTTGTCGCTTTTAAATAAAAAATGGCCGATTTTTGGAAAAAAAATACGTTGTTGACTTTTTTTATTGAAACACCCAGTATATTTTTTTGTAGCTTGAAAAAACAGTCATTTACCTATCCAACGATATTAAATTTTTTAAAATCTGTTGTCAAATGACTGAGCAAATAATTTTTAAAATGAAAGATGCAATGTGGAAATCACATAACATAATATCATTTTGCTTAGTTATGTTATTTAGGTATGTGATATCCACGTTGCACCGCTCATTTTAAAAATTAATTACTTAGTGATTTGGCAACCGATTTTGAAAAACTTTATATCCCTGGATAGGTGAATGACCTTTCTTTCAATTTACAAAAAAATATACTGGGTGTTCCATTAAAAAAAGTCAACAACGTTTTTTTCAAAAATCCGCCATTTTTCTTTTCGTATTTGAAAGCGATATAAAAAATTCAATCCATTCAGACAAAACTCTTACTAAAATAAAACATTTCAGCGAAAACCGCATATTTCTATCTTAAGAAGTTTAGAAGTTATAGGCAGTTAAAATGGGGGAAAATATAAGTGGACACCCGGTATAATACCTACAGGAAACTCTCTCTCTTCAATCCAGGCCCCCCGGAGGGAGTGTAGTGGTCGACGTGATGTCATGTATTGTCCGTCTCCAAAGATCTCTGTCTCTGGTCATTTCTTTTAACTCATGCATAGGTCTTTTACATATTCCTGTAATTTGATCGATCCATCTTGTTGGGGATCTTCCTCGTGATCTTCGGCCTTCCACCTTTCCTTGTATAATGAGTCTTTCCATGTTTTCTGTGTTGGCTCTCATAACATGTCCAAAGTATTTTAATTGTTGGAGATGGACTTTACTGGAGAGCCGTTGGCTAACTTTTAACTCTCTTAAAATCGAATTATTTGGTATATGGTAGGTCCAAGGAATTCGTAGCATTCGTCTCCAACAGAACATTTCAGTGGCGTCTATCTTTCTTCTTTCCGAATTTCTCAGGGTCCAAGATTCACATCCGTAAGTCAATATTGGGAATATTAAGCAGTTGATCAACCTCATCTTTAACGCTCTTGAAATTTGACAGTCCTTCCATATTGTGGTCATTTTTGCTGTGGCGACTTTTGCTAGATCACATCTACGTTTTATTTCTTCCTGTAGTGGCCCTGTGTTTGTGATTAATGATGCCAGATATAAGTATGAGCTCACAACCTCAAACCGATCAATTGTGGTTATATGTGGATGATTGTTACGTAGTCTATCCACTATCATGATCTTTGTCTTTGATATGTTTAATTGCAGACCAAATATTTGACTTTGGTTTTCAACCAGTCGTATAAGATCAATCAGCTCTGCTTGACTATTTGCAAGAATGGCTGTGTCATCTGCGAAACGTAGGTTGTTTATTTTATGACCATTTATTGAGATGCCTTTTTCCCGCAGGAAACAACCACTGTCAAAATACATATTAATAGTAACCGCATAAAAATAGAGCGGTTAGACAAGGAGACTCAATGTCACCTAAATTTTTTAATACAGTGCTGGAACATGCTTTTAACAATTTGTATTGGCTGACAAACGAAACTAGTCGTAGACAAATTTAGTACCCAACCAGACCATCAGTATTGGTAGGCAAGAAATAGAACTCGTTGATAAATATAAATACCTAGGACATGCAACTATGACAGAGATAATCAGACGCATGAACTAAAGAGAAAAATCGGTATTGGATGGCCAACATATGGAGAAGTGAGAGAAACTTTTAAAGGTGAGCTTCCCACATACCTGAAGAGAAAAATATGTGATGAATACGTCCTCCCAGTGTTGACATACGGAGCAGAAACACTTACCTTAACAAATGTCTTGCTAACCAAACTGAGAATCGTACGGAGAAGAGTGGAACGATCCTTCTTAGGAATCTCTCTTTCTCTCTCTTGTCGTTTCCCCATTACTGAGGATCGTGTTTTCTTCCAATATTCCTAACAATGTTTCTCCATTGGTCTCTATCTTCAGCTGTTCTAAGAGCTTCGCAGAATGAGTTTCCAGCTGAATTCTTTATTTCGTCGGACCATCTTGTTGGTGATCGTCCTCTTGATCTTCTCCCCGGAACGTTTCCAGAAACAATTAATTTCTCCAAACTGTCGTCACCTCTGCGAACCACGTGACCAAAGTCACCAAAGAATTGCAGAATTCGTTGCAGACATATTGTGGACAGTCTTTTTTTAATCTTGAGTTGGTTTAGAATGGAAACGTTTGCCCTATGAGCTGTCCAAGGTATGCACAGCATTCTTCTCCAGCACCACATCTCAAAGACATAAATTTTTTGGCGCTCGCGTGCGCGAAGAGTCCAAGTCTCTGCTCCGTATAGAAATATTGAGAATACAAAGGCATTCACCAGTCTCATCTTGATATTTTGAGAGATAGATCTGTCTTTCCAAACTTTAGTTAGGCGACTCATCGCATTTTTTGCCATACCAATACGTCTCCGAACTTCTGCTTCGCAGTTACCATCGTTAGTTATACTAGACCCTAGATAGACAAAGGTGTTTGCTATTTGGTATTCCTGTAACATATTAGTCAGTTGAATAGTGTCGAATCTATCGACCACCATTATTTTTGTCTTAGCTTTATTGATTTTCAGACCAACTTTATTGCTTTCGTACTCAACTCTTTCTTTCTCATTTGCTGCTACAAGTGTAGTGTCATCAGCAAATCTTATATTGAAGATTCTCCTACCAGCTACTGTTACTCCACCGGCCATCCTTCTAAAACCATCCTCATGACATGTTCACCATAAATGTTAAATAAGTCAGGTGACAACACGCATCCTTGTCTAACACCTCTCTCGGTCTTGAATTGGTTTGAGAACTTCTGATCTAATCGTACTGTCGCTATATTGGACTGGTACAGATTTTTAATAAGTGTCACCAGTTGCATTGGTGCACTTTTAAGGGAAGCGTCCACAGGTCCGCATTTGATTAATTTTTCAAACTGCGTCCACTGTATCGGCAGCGATTGGATTACCGATGCCACTACCTGCTAGGGTAGAAAAATTAGTAAGGTAGACTTTAAATTGGTTGTTTTAATTTAAAATTTAATTTATGCATATTAACTATATTTATTAGTATAGTAAAATATGATATTTTAATGTACCTATCTGTTTAGTAATAAGAAATCCTCAAAAACGTAAAATATATTATAGTTCTTTTTTAAATATCTACATAACGAAACATACTAGGCACATACAACCTGATATCAAAAGAAAACCTGTAATATTTACTACAAAATGCAATACTAATATACAGGGTGTTTATTAAAAAAATGAAAAAAAAATTGTATTTGCAAATAGTGATCAAATTGTATATTATATTGATATACCTATGTCAAAGATATTAAATTATTTAAAAATGACACTATAGTGGTAAAACTCTCATATGCCATTTTAAATATTTCGAAAATTATTAACTTTAGACCTATAAAACCTTACACAAACTCTACATATTTTTAAAAAATACATTCAAAAATGATTTGTAAACATTCTTTATCGGCATAGTAATATTACAGCTTATACACCAATTCTCTCGGTAGACCGCAAGCTATAGCAGAAACACGACGGTAGACCGCATAGTAGTACCCATTTTCTAACTAATTATACATTTGGAATATTTGGATATAAAGAAATACACAAAGCTGTTAACAATTTGATTTAAATGGAAAATAGTAACTACATCAGTAAAAGTTTCTTTAAAGATTAATTAAAGTTGCCTTTCTGAAATCGGTAAAATACTTTCTGTGTTTTTAAACTGTACTTGTAACACACTTTGCTTGCTTTTTCATCTTTTGTGAGGGAAAATGAAATGTCTTGCATCAATTTTACACTTCTCAGGAACATCATTAACAAGAAGTCTAATATGTTTTAAAAAGTTCATTGCATTTAAGATAGAAAAATGTGTTGTTTTTTTAACGTGAATAATTTTCATAGTCGGATACTCAAGATATCTTAAAAAAGACTAATAAACATGAAAAATGAGTAATATTTATATTTTAATCCCCATAATCAACTTATCATGGGCTGTAATATTTTTACCTGAATATACCAATATACCAATTATATTGTATAAAATAAAAGTTAAAACTAAGTTTACTTGTTTCATTACGAAGAAGACGATCGTCAAATGCAAATTAGCCGTAGATTAGCTCCCACTGGGCCAAGCGAAATTCCGAACAGAGCGCGTGGGGTGCGTCCACTGGTCGGCATTCCGAATGATTTATCGGCACGAATCGCAAAAGTTGCCTCTCGAAGCAACCCTTCGGCATTACCGATGATGCGATCCGTACGATGCGGATCAGTGGACGCAGTTACATAAGTTTTTGTACCAGGCAAACTAAAATCCGTTGCGTACGATGCGTGCGATGCGTACGATGCGGGTCTGTGGACGCTTGCCTTTAGGAATCACTCTGCCAGAAAAAAAAAGAAGAGATCAAGAGAAGAACCAAGGTGACTGACGCCATCGAAAGGATAGCCACACTAAAATGAATGACAGATGGGCTATGGACAAAGAGGCCAAAGGAAAACAAGAGAAGCGCCGATAGACCACCTAGATTAGGGGTCACAAATTAGGGGACCGCGGTCCGCATCCGGACCGTGAGCTAGTTTTGTGCAGACCGTCAATAAATTCAGAATATACCTAGTGTTTGGCAATTTTGAAAATGTTTGGCCATGAAATTGTGTACTATGTTTGGCTCAACTTATGTGTGCGAAGCCGCTTTATCAAGAATGAACTTTATTAAAAATCGGTAGAGATCTCACTTAACAGATGAATATCTCAACTCCCTAATGAGACGCAGTTACACTTAACTCACACCAAACTTCAGACATGTTGTACATAAAAAAAAATGTCATTTTTCTCTCTGATAATTTAATTTTGTAAAGAGTTTTCCCCCATATTGTTATACTTACTAATCATCAATTTTGAAATTAAGTAAGCTGTAATAAAAAAATTGTCATGTGCATTTTTTTATATTCATTTCCTCTCTACTATATGTTAAGCAGGAGTACTTTTCAGATGTGCATGTGCATTTAATTAAAATAATTTTCAGATTTAATAAGTTTGCAACAAACACCTTGCATTGAAACTAATGTAGAAAAGATAACATGTTAATTAGCATTTTGTACTATGATTATTTATTTTAAATTCCTCAGTTTCCTTTCTACAAAATTGAAGATGTCTAAAAACTTCATTAGCATTCAAAATATAAATTCCTAATTTATAAAATGTTCTCAGTCAATTTACAATACTGCTGTTTTCAAAATATACTGATAATAACATCAAAACAATACACAATTAATTTATATTTTATTTATTGTACCAGGAAAACTTACAGAAAAGTATACAGGAACCAAAAAACAATCAGATATTATTAGTTTTCCTATCCATATTAGTCCATGTGTGAGGCCAGTTTCGTATGAAAAATGTGTGTGACTCGATTTCTTTGCGGATTCCTGTTCAAAAATGTCCCCTTTAGACAAATCAGAAGGGTGCCGGGTGAAACAATTTTTTAAGCAAATTCAAAATTACTTTTGCCTCAAAAAATGTATTTCTAGGTTTCTTGGGTAATTATAAACAATAAAGGTCTTTTGTCATATTTCTGAAAAGTTGATAGTTTTCGAGTTATAAGCGATTTAAAATCTGAAAAATGCGAAAATATGCATTTGCGATGCTTGAAAACTCTTAAGTTTTAATAAAATCACAGATATTTTTTATTTAAGATGACCCAAAAAATGCTAAAAACATATTTTTTCGGGTAAAAAGGTGATGTTTTGAATTTGTTAAAAAAATATTAAGCAATTTCTGCCCAAAAATTTCACCCGGCACCCTTCTGATTTGTTTATAGGGGATATTTTTTAATTGATGGATTCGACCGTTACTTGATGGAAGTTCATTTTATCTAACAATAAAACACTGAAAACGTTTGTTTTCTATACTTCCACAATTTTTTAACAGGATATTTTTTAACAAGAATCCACAAAGAAACCGAATCAGAACAGTCAGACACAGGCAGCATAAATCTGGACCCCGGAAATGTCATAGGTTTTCGAAACCGACCCTCAGGGAAACTAATTGGTGCCCCCTGACCTAGATGATGGACTGACGATTTAAGAAGGCTAAATAAAAATTGGATGAGAGCGACGCAAGATAGACGAGGTTGGAAATACGAGGAAGATGCGTATGTTCAGCAGTGGACTTTTGAGGCTGATATGATGATGATGATTATTTAGCTTAACAATATATTGAGGAACTTAAAGGATTGTCAAAAACCACACCAACATCTGTTATCTCATTAACTTCTCTCACATTGTTTATTACCAAGCCGTATTTCAATGAAATTAAATAAATTTCTTGGCTTGGAAAATGATAAGTATAGAATAACATTTTTCCCTAATTAGATGTAGGTTCCTGAGAAAATCGGAAAGAAGAAAGATAGACGCCACTGAAATGTTCTGTTGGAGACGAATGATACGAATTCCTTGGACCGAGCATAGGACAAATAATTCAATTTTAAGAGAGCTAAAAGTTAGCCAATGACTCTCCAGTAAAGTCCATCTCCAACAATTAAAATATATATATATATATATATATATATATATATATATATATATATATATATATATATATATATATATATATAATAAAGGATGTTAAGTAATCGAGTACAACTATAAATATAGAAAAGAAAAATCATTGGCAAATAACTCGAAATGTGAATGTGAAAACAAAATTTACAATATAAAAAGATGGAATGCAACTGCAGACACGTGTTTCTGACTCATTAGTCGTCATCAGTACAGTATAGCCAAGTTAGAAGAATAATAGTTTAACTTGGAAAAAGATCACTACAGGAGCAATATTACCATTTGTGACAACAATGTCAGAAGACCCTGCCTTTCAGGGCGACGACCAACACAGTCACGGAGGTAAAGCTACCTGAGGAAAGAAAAGCCAAAACCTTATACAATAAAGGATGTTAAGTAATCGAGTACAACTATAAATATAGAAAAGAAAAATCATTGGCAAATAACTCGAAATGTGAATGTGAAAACAAAATTTACAATATAAAAAGATGGAATGCAACTGCAGACACGTGTTTCTGACTCATTAGTCGTCATCAGTACAGTATAGCCAAGTTAGAAGAATAATAGTTTAACTTGGAAAAAGATCACTACAGGAGCAATATTACCATTTGTGACAACAATGTCAGAAGACCCTGCCTTTCAGGGCGACGACCAACACAGTCACGGAGGTAAAGCTACCTGAGGAAAGAAAAGCCAAAACCTTATACAATAAAGGATGTTAAGTAATCGAGTACAACTATAAATATAGAAAAGAAAAATCATTGGCAAATAACTCGAAATGTGAATGTGAAAACAAAATTTACAATATAAAAAGATGGAATGCAACTGCAGACACGTGTTTCTGACTCATTAGTCGTCATCAGTACAGTATAGCCAAGTTAGAAGAATAATAGTTTAACTTGGAAAAAGATCACTACAGGAGCAATATTACCATTTGTGACAACAATGTCAGAAGACCCTGCCTTTCAGGGCGACGACCAACACAGTCACGGAGGTAAAGCTACCTGAGGAAAGAAAAGCCAAAACCTTATACAATAAAGGATGTTAAGTAATCGAGTACAACTATAAATATAGAAAAGAAAAATCATTGGCAAATAACTCGAAATGTGAATGTGAAAACAAAATTTACAATATAAAAAGATGGAATGCAACTGCAGACACGTGTTTCTGACTCATTAGTCGTCATCAGTACAGTATAGCCAAGTTAGAAGAATAATAGTTTAACTTGGAAAAAGATCACTACAGGAGCAATATTACCATTTGTGACAACAATGTCAGAAGACCCTGCCTTTCAGGGCGACGACCAACACAGTCACGGAGGTAAAGCTACCTGAGGAAAGAAAAGCCAAAACCTTATACAATAAAGGATGTTAAGTAATCGAGTACAACTATAAATATAGAAAAGAAAAATCATTGGCAAATAACTCGAAATGTGAATGTGAAAACAAAATTTACAATATAAAAAGATGGAATGCAACTGCAGACATGTGTTTCTGACTCATTAGTCGTCATCAGTACAGTATAGCCAAGTTAGAAGAAATCTTTTTCCAAGTTAAACTATTATTCTTCTAACTTGGCTATACTGTACTGATGACGACTAATGAGTCAGAAACACGTGTCTGCAGTTGCATTCCATCTATTTATATTGTAAATTTTGTTTTCACATTCACATTTCGAGTTATTTGCCAATGATTTTTCTTTTCTATATTTATAGTTGTACTCGATTACTTAACATCCTTTATTGTATAAGGTTTTGGCTTTTCTTTCCTCAGGTAGCTTTACCTCCGTGACTGTGTTGGTCGTCGCCCTGAAAGGCAGGGTCTTCTGACATTGTTGTCACAAATGGTAATATTGCTCCTGTAGTGATCTTTTTCCAAGTTAAACTATTATTCTTCTAACTTGGCTATACTGTACTGATGACGACTAATGAGTCAGAAACACGTGTCTGCAGTTGCATTCCATCTTTTTATATTGTAAATTTTGTTTTCACATTCACATTTAGAGTTATTTGCCAATGATTTTTCTTTTCTATATTTATAGTTGTACTCGATTACTTAACATCCTTTATTGTATAAGGTTTTGGCTTTTCTTTCCTCAGGTAGCTTTACCTCCGTGACTGTGTTGGTCGTCGCCCTGAAAGGCAGGGTCTTCTGACATTGTTGTCACAAATGGTAATATTGCTCCTGTAGTGATCTTTTTCCAAGTTAAACTATTATTCTTCTAACTTGGCTATACTGTACTGATGACGACTAATGAGTCAGAAACACGTGTCTGCAGTTGCATTCCATCTTTTTATATTGTAAATTTTGTTTTCACATTCACATTTCGAGTTATTTGCCAATGATTTTTCTTTTCTATATATATATATATATATATTGTTATATTTCTATTTGATAGGAAAATTAAAATTTGATAATTATAAAAAAAATTCAATTTAATATAAAATATTTTCAATTTTCTCAACCACGGGCATATAAATTTAGAACACCCTGTATACAACAAATTGTTATATTTAATTTTAAGAAGTGATTAAGACGGAACTCGGGAAAGTGCGCTTACAATAAACAAAGTGAATGACGCGGACCATTATCGTTCTTCTCGGAAGGTCGATCATTAGCCTATGTTAAATAAACTCAGTGAAATAGATGATAGTTCATTATCGTTTTTCGCGGAAGGTTTCGATCATTAGCCTATGCTGAATAGACTCATTTGAAAGAGAGAATAGGTGATTAAAATTTGTAAATAATAGAAAGTAAGTTAGAATGGGAATTAAATATTTTCTTTTGAAATCCATTAAGCATATTTAGAAAGATTAAAAATTGGTTTTGAGGAATATTACGAATGAGAGTTGGTGGTGGAAGATTGATTTGTGAATTTGGAAGGGATATTTAGAAAGTAGGGGAATGGATGACAAAGTGAGATCAGAATGTTTTGAGCTGTCGAGAAGTGAAGTCGAGTAGTAGACCGTAGTGTACGGATAGTGAGAAAGCCGGTAGTTCCGTGAGTGTGGAGTATATATCGTGGAACGAGAAGTAGGCCAGGTTGAGAGTAAAAGAACCTCCTTGAGCCAAGAGTGTTCCGGTAGCTGATAGCAGTTTCGAAAAAGGTAGAACACAGCATCACGACCGAACAGGAACGAGAGCTATTCGAGCTAGATCTTCAAAGGAGTACATTACTGGAAGCCAGGACGAGGTTTGATCGCAGCCAAGGATAGCAGGAACGGGTGTTGTGTGAGGACATTTTCAGTTTCACCAGAAAAAGGTCAGTCTCATTTGTTTGGACATGAATGTATGGGTTTTTCGTATTAAATTCCACATAAAAATTTGAATAACATAATCAATAATATCAGAAAAGCTTCATCAAACTTAAATAGACTTGTTAATAATAATTCATAATAGTTAAATGTTAATAAAAACTTTCAATTGATTTACAAAAGGAAATAAGGTTCCCATTTTCAAATGTTATGTTTAAGAATAATAAGAAATAGCAAATATTAAGCATTGATTGCCTTTTTGAATAAAATAAAAAATAATTTTTGATTACAATTGTAACCCATATGTGTATTTTTTTACTCTTTTCTTTTCTATCCCGATTAGGAACCACCAAGAAATACTAGAAGCCACGAAAGTAAGTAATCAATTTATAATTCGCCCTGAGATTGAAAGCATATTGATATGTGATCTGGTTAATTAATTGGATTAGTAATTAATACATTGATTAAATTAAGTAACATATAAGAATATTATCTCATATCAATAATCAAGATCACTTCAACTGTCGTCCAACGTGGAGGGCATTGTAAAGTATTTCTAGTGGCAAATTTGAAGGATAGAAAGAGTAAAGCCGGTATTTGAAAATTTATATGCCTGTGGTTAAAAGTGAGGTATTTACATTTGATAACTGATTTAATATTTTATTTTACGATATTTACATTTGATAAATGATTTAATAATTTATTTTTACGATATTTGCATTTGATATATTTATTGACAATTTATAATATTTGGGTGAGAAAAAGTCGTCTTGGTAACATACTAGTAAAATTTCATATTTGGCGGGGATAGTACTTTTTGAAAACAAATGTCTGTGACAAGAAGCCAAAGCAAAGACAACAAAAAACAGAAAGAACATTCAGACCAAGAAGAGATTTTAGACACGACAATCATGGCATCAGAACAGCAAGAATTATCAGGAATAGATAAACTATTACAACTGATGCAACTCCAGTCACAAAAACTGGATGACAATCAACGAAAAGTGGATCGAAAAATGGATGAAACACAACAAAAATTGGATCAAAAAATGGATGAAACACAACAAAAAATGGATGAAGCAAAAAGGACAATGGATAAAAATCAGGAAGAAACATCAAAGAAAATGGATAAAGTGGAGAAAAAAATGGATGACAATCAACAGGAAACAAAACAAGCCATAGAAGAAAACAACAGAAATATAGAGAGTATTAAGAAGGAAATGGTTAAAAAAATAGAAGAGATTGCAGAAAAGAGCGAGAAACAGGAGTTAGAGATTAAAGAAATCAAAATCAAAATAAAGGAGATAACGAATTGCCAGAAAAAAGAAATGGAAAGTTTGGAAAACAAGTTGCAAAACGCTATTAAAGCAGACATAGAAGAAGTGGAAAGAAAGATTGCAGAAATCAATACTCAACAAAATGTCGGGGAAAGAAGAGAAATGGTTATACATAGCACAGATGACGTGAAGATAAGGTTTGGCGGGGATGTAAGAAGATTACACCCAGTTCCGTTCATAAATAGCCTGAAAAAGAAAATACAACACATCGGAAATTTCGATACAGCAAAAGAAACTATCAGAAACCATCTCAAAAATGAAGCAAGTCTATGGTTCGATTGCAAAGAAGAAGAATTTGACAGTTGGCAAGAATTTGAACAAAAATTTTTGAATTATTTCTGGGGAAAAGTCCAACAATTGGAAATTAACAAGGAATTGCAAAATGGAAAATACAATGATAGGATGGGTATATCAGAAAGGACATATGCATTACAAATTTACTATAACGCAAAACATTTACAATATAATTACTCATCGGAACAATTAGTCGAACTGATTGCAAGACATTTCGAAGAAACACTGGAAGACCATATCACATTGCAAAACTACAAAGACATAGATAGTTTATGCCAATTCCTACAAATAAGAGAATTGCGTTTAAGAGAAAGAAAATCAAGAAGGTCGCGAGAAGGTTACAGGCCCCGAGAAACACAGGAGTACAGAGATAGAAATGAAAATAGGAGGGACTATACAAGACGAGATTTTAATCCCAGAAGGGAAAACGAAAATAGAGACAACGGAAGAGGAAATTATGAACAAAGAAATAGGCAATGGAATGAGGACAGAAATCGAGAATACCAGAATAGAAACACCACACGCTCAAATCAAGAAAACAGAAATAATGGTAGACAAAATGAACAGGGATATCGAGAAAACCGAAACATATCCGACAGACCAAGAGAAAATAGAAGAGAAATAAATAATACCCAGACAGATGGATATGACGGAGAGAGACATTATGACGAAAATATAAACAACGATGAGCAACCGGCGTTTTTTCACGACGGCGCTCACTAAAAACCAAAAATCAAACAGGAATCTTTTGTAACCCCAAGGAGTTTATTAAATTGGCAAGAAACAACGAAAAGAAAAATGGAGTTAATTTAAAATTTGTGGATGGATTTATCAACGAGAAACCAATTAAAATTATGATAGACACTGGATCTGAAATAACATTGGTCAACAGAAAACTAATAGAAGAAGTTAACCTAACAAACTTAATTTATAAAATACCTAGGGTAAATTTAGTGGGCGCAAACAAACGGACATTGGCAACTATAAATGAAGGCATACGAGTAATGGTACGACTGGGCAAGAATATGTATGCACTACAATGTGTAATAATGCCAAACATGTCACATGACATGATAGTAGGAGTGGACGAATTGGCAGAAAAACATGTAGTGATAGATTTTAAAAATAATACGATGAAACTAACAGAAGAAAAAGAAAAAGAACAGGACAAGGAACATGAGAAACAAAATACGGACGAATCAGGTAAAGAACAAACAGTGGAAATGAATTTGGCAACGAAGCAAGGACAAAGAAGAAAAGGGAGAAAAAGTCAGAAAAAGACAAAAGAAAATGAAACCTGTGGCTCCTCAAAAGAAGAGTTGAGCCCAGAAGAAGAAAATTTGAGAGTATCAGAAACAAAGGAAACCTGGGATTCCTCAAAAGAAGAGACGAGCTCAGGAGAAGAAATAAAGCAAAAAAATGAAAGCGAAAAAGATATGATCGAAACAGTGGCATTTGAAGAGGAGGCATATGAAAACGAGGATGCAGAATACACGGTAAAAGTATGTGAAAAATCTGAGGAAAAAGACAGAAGATCAATATGGGAAAAAGGGAAAGACAACATAATAGCCGACACTCTAACACAGGATGAGGACACTGAAAATAAGGAAACAATTACTCGACAGGTGGGACTAATGAAAGTAATACAAGAAGAAGGGGTATAAGACGTAGATTAAAGTAAGGAAATATACAGGGAGTTGGTTTTGCCTCGAGAAAATTTACTTAAAAATGCAGATAAATTTTATCGAATACAAGGCGGGGATTTGTTATATTTCTATTTGATAGGAAAATTAAAATTTGATAATTATAAAAAAAATTCAATTTAATATAAAATATTTTCAATTTTCTCAACCACGGGCATATAAATTTAGAACACCCTGTATACAACAAATTGTTATATTTAATTTTAAGAAGTGATTAAGACGGAACTCGGGAAAGTGCGCTTACAATAAACAAAGTGAATGACGCGGACCATTATCGTTCTTCTCGGAAGGTCGATCATTAGCCTATGTTAAATAAACTCAGTGAAATAGATGATAGTTCATTATCGTTTTTCGCGGAAGGTTTCGATCATTAGCCTATGCTGAATAGACTCATTTGAAAGAGAGAATAGGTGATTAAAATTTGTAAATAATAGAAAGTAAGTTAGAATGGGAATTAAATATTTTCTTTTGAAATCCATTAAGCATATTTAGAAAGATTAAAAATTGGTTTTGAGGAATATTACGAATGAGAGTTGGTGGTGGAAGATTGATTTGTGAATTTGGAAGGGATATTTAGAAAGTAGGGGAATGGATGACAAAGTGAGATCAGAATGTTTTGAGCTGTCGAGAAGTGAAGTCGAGTAGTAGACCGTAGTGTACGGATAGTGAGAAAGCCGGTAGTTCCGTGAGTGTGGAGTATATATCGTGGAACGAGAAGTAGGCCAGGTTGAGAGTAAAAGAACCTCCTTGAGCCAAGAGTGTTCCGGTAGCTGATAGCAGTTTCGAAAAAGGTAGAACACAGCATCACGACCGAACAGGAACGAGAGCTATTCGAGCTAGATCTTCAAAGGAGTACATTACTGGAAGCCAGGACGAGGTTTGATCGCAGCCAAGGATAGCAGGAACGGGTGTTGTGTGAGGACATTTTCAGTTTCACCAGAAAAAGGTCAGTCTCATTTGTTTGGACATGAATGTATGGGTTTTTCGTATTAAATTCCACATAAAAATTTGAATAACATAATCAATAATATCAGAAAAGCTTCATCAAACTTAAATAGACTTGTTAATAATAATTCATAATAGTTAAATGTTAATAAAAACTTTCAATTGATTTACAAAAGGAAATAAGGTTCCCATTTTCAAATGTTATGTTTAAGAATAATAAGAAATAGCAAATATTAAGCATTGATTGCCTTTTTGAATAAAATAAAAAATAATTTTTGATTACAATTGTAACCCATATGTGTATTTTTTTACTCTTTTCTTTTCTATCCCGATTAGGAACCACCAAGAAATACTAGAAGCCACGAAAGTAAGTAATCAATTTATAATTCGCCCTGAGATTGAAAGCATATTGATATGTGATCTGGTTAATTAATTGGATTAGTAATTAATACATTGATTAAATTAAGTAACATATAAGAATATTATCTCATATCAATAATCAAGATCACTTCAATATATATATATATATATATATATATATATATATATATTTCGGGCTGGGAAATTTTTTTTTTGAATAGAATCAAAGATCCAAATACCAGCTCTTAGAAATGTGTTTTGCCCTCTTCAACCTCTCTGGGCTCATCAGTAAAGATGAGAGGTTGAATATCTTTAGACACATTCCAATCAAAAAACAACATTCGAGACCTAGACATAGCAGGAGCGTAAATCTACGGCAAATCTGACAATGACAGTCTCAAGTTTTAATTCCCTAATTACTTAAAGTAAGTAAAATATATGCTTAAAAACAAAAGATGTAGATCTTTGAAACACACTCAGTGATCAAAAGATCCAAGGTTAATGGTTTAACGACCACTCGTACCAAATCAAACAGATGAAATAGAGAATGTGGAAAAATCCCCTTACGAACAATTCACACATCCACCATTTCGGGCTGGGAAAATTTTTTTGAATAGAATCAAAGATCCAAATACCAGCTCTTAGAAATGTGTTTCGCCCTATATCGGCTTCATATTATATTTTAGGATTCTCGAAAGAACTAACTATGTAATTTTGATAAATGAAACGATTAGTTAAAATCTTTTCTAAACTAGAGCAAGAAAACTATCACTCCACCTACTACGAAAATTTTGTGATTTCAAGGATAAATTAAACCAGCGGTTCTCAATCTGTGGTACATGTACCACTGGTGGTACTTATCATTATTTGCGGTCGTACACAAAACGCAAAAACAGCCAAAATCGGCACCACTATTATAGTTAATGAGATTACCCAGCTAGATAGGTATTTTAGTTAGGTAGTACCAAAAATGATAAAAAGTATTTTTTGGTACATGACTCAAAAAGTTTGAAAACCACTGAATTAAACTATAACTGAATTGGTTTAGATAAGGAGTATAGTTGAGGAAGTATGTAGGAATATTATCTGGACCACAATCAACTTATCTATTAGATTAATAATATAGTAACATAGTAAGGATGACCTTAGGTCAATGGAATGATAGAATCACATGGAAATTATATATTATTATATGAGCACTATTTTTACTTTTCGACCACTTTTTGGAGGGGGGGGGGTGTCCGCGGATTTTCACCAAATTTTTGTATTTTATTGTACCTTAAAAAAGTAGCCTAGAGCTACTTTTTAGCGCTCTACGTGCGACTTTAAAGTTGCCTTTAAGAACAGCAAGTCACTTGCTGTGGAGATTTGAGCTCAATGGTACCTAGAGCATGAAACATTGGATATTTTAAACATCCATGTTAAAGTTCACATTTATTTCTATGTTCCTATGACGGATTAATTGTAAAGGATTTTTACCCAAATATTTTTTACTTTGGTGGTTAGCATGTTACGATTCATGTAAACACTGATGATGATCGGTCAACCGATTGAAAACTAGTTCTGTTCTGTGATGTAGCCCTGTATAGGGATTTTAACGAATATACCTTTTATAAAGGATTTTATGGTTTTTCGAAAAATATTATTTTTTCATACCGAAAAATATACTAAGCTGATCGTGTTTTAAAATATCTTGAGTGGTATCAAAAATTATTGAATAAAAACAACCTTTTTTAATTAAATTAATCAATTTATTTTCAGTTTCTTGAGCCAGCAAATTTATAACTTCGTTTTGTATTTGGGGGCTCAAGTAATTTGTCTTTAAATTATTGTTTTTATCGATTAATTTAGCTAAAACAAAATAATATTTAGCTAGTAAAAGAACCACCGACAAAAAATTATCTTTTTGGAATTCACTTTCATCTAAACTGCCAACATGTCCTCGAGACGCTAATAAATTGCACCCGGAAAAAGTAAGAGTTACGTCAATTACCCGTTTAATTACTCCCTTCCAAATTCCCTATTGTAATGCTTATTAGGAATAGCTATTTGTATAACAAGGGAGGAAAGTGCTACTTTTCCTCCCGAGAATGAAGTTTACTGCCCGACGCGTAGCGGAGGGCAGTAATCATTCAAGGGAGGAAAAGACACTTTACTCCCATATTATACATATGATTTTTCCACCTTTCTCAAATAACAAGTCATTTTTTCATGTTTACTTAATTTATTTATGTAACTAACCAACAAAATTTATTAGAACTAAACAAGTAGGTACAATCGTTGATTGAAATATATCCTCAATCAACGGTACAATATAATTGTCAACTGTCAAATATAAGTCAAATTATTAATGTAAACATTATTAAATCAAAATAACAATTTACTGTTTTTTACCATTCTGCAAAATACAGGGTGTTTTATAAATAAACGTTAATATGTATAGATACTTACATAATAGAAAATAGATATTATACAGGGCGTCATAAGTTATATTTCATGAATGAAATACCATGACGTCACTTTTACTTTTCCTCCCTAGGGTGGAAAAGTACAACTTTGCTCCCTACAATCAGGTCCGGAAAAGTATACTTTCGGTAGAGGTAGGTGGAAAAATTTGTTTTTAAGTCCCCAATTTATGTTATGAGAGAAAAAAATTCTTGACATAAAGAAACTTTATTTATATTAAAGAAAGATCGACTTGGCATATTGCCTAAGAAATATATCTTATGTAATATATAATTTTCTAAAATATTTCAAATACATTTTACTACAGCCAAAGAAATATATCTTAAACATGATTGAACTATCACTTTCTGGCAAACTTTAAACCCATTTATCAGAAAGAAATTAGGTTACTTGATGTTAGTTGATTTTATTAGCCATAAGAATATATTTTATTGACATTACAAATCTATTCTTTCTGAGCAATATTTCTTAGTAAGAAATATTATTATCTTACTATTAATAATTAATGTATTTATGTTAAAAAATATATTTCGCAGATATAATCGTATATTTAGAATTAAGTTAATATTTCTTGAAAATAAAGTTATATTACATACGGCGAAATAAATCATTGTATTAAGGTAAAATCATTATTTATTAATAAAAACAAGATATAAAACGTTATTATTACATACAAATGTTTTCTCTACTCTTAAACCACTGGCTTCTACACAACAATAAAAGGATGGAGAGGCAAATCAAACTTCCTCAATTTTTCCTTCTTTTGTTAATAGCACTTTGTATATCAGCAATTCACTAAAACAAAATCGTTATGTAGAAAGAGTAAACTTATTTTAATAATTTTTTATAAAGATATAAATATTTATTTTGACAAATTTAGGAAATACAAAAAACAAATACACGGCCCCAGATAAGAACTATTAATACTAATAATAATCAATCATATTTAGTTCAAACATGGCATTATTTAACCTACACATCTTTGTTTATTCTTTTCTTTTTGTTAACCAAATATTAATTATTTATCTGTATAATATTAAGTCACACAATAGGTAAACATTGTTTAGCTAAAACAAGAAGGAAAATACAACCAATGTAAAACATTGAAGCAGACATAATATGCAATTTTCTTTATTTTTATAATCTAAAAGAGACAGCATACCTAATCATTAAGAAATTTTATTACGGAAAATATTATTAGTTTACATCTTAAGTCATTTAATACATATTAACCAATTCACAGTTTTCGGTAATAAAATTTCTTAACCATTGAAATATTTCTTTTAGTGTAACTGATTTCTTTATCACAAAGAAATGAACAGAAAACATCCTCAACGTTGCACCCTCCATGTTTGATATAGCGTTTTATTGTATGTTTTTATAGAAAACGATACATTCAAGAAACCTATTATAGTTGGTACATAAGTATACACATTTTTAAAAAGGTACTTATATGTATAAAGTTCTACCATTTCTGGAAGGCCCCGCAGTTGGTTAATAGCTCCTTTCTTAATATTGTTCTGAAGCTATACATATATTATATCATTCTGTCCCAGATTTAAATTGTGACTTATTTCCCAGTTAGAATAATAAGCTCCTTTCTTTCAGAGTTGTACATCATTATACCTAAATAGTATATAAAGATACTATTATGTTTCTTTTATAACCATTCGGATACGCAACAATATTATTATTACATCTTAAATTACTCAATTTACTTTTATGTAATACCTATATATGTACGTACCTTCAAAATATCCGTTAATTTTTAAAGAACACCAACAAATCCAAAATCCATCTATATGAACATGAACTAATATCACGCCATCTTGACAAACACTGACGATTAAATCATAAATAGTTAATTTGCGCAATTCTTTTGTGGATGAAAATCTCTTTGCAAGTAACATTTCGGCTTAATGATAAAGTTTTTATTTTATATCCACAGTTACTACAGAGGGTATTTCTGAAGAATTATTTCTTGTGGTTTAAAATATTTATTTGATTGCAAGAAAATTTCTTGTTCACACATATACATATGGATTAACTTAACATTATATTTCTTATACTGCAAAATATTTGTTGTTTTCATTTTAAGAAACAAAAACTTTAGGATAAGAAAATTAAATGTAACCATTAATGCATTAAATTATTGAGTTGTGTTTAAAAACTCGTTTCTTTATATGTGAACCGGTATGTTTAAGTTAATATATGTTAACTTTTAAGAAAGATGGTTCAAAGAAATCAGTGTTTCAGGAGAAAAGAAATTGTTCTCTCGGTGTAAGTATTAAGCTTGAAGGCTTTAAGGGGCCCTTCTAATATCGGCCCCCCTGACTTGCGGGCCTGTCAGCTACGCCACTGGTGTTGGTCTTAGACATTGCAAGCCTCTGTTGTATTCTATTAAGTTCTCGTTCCATTTTTGGAACCATATCCTTGTCACATTTTAGTTCTTTTCATCATCATCATAAGTGGCTCGACAATCCGTTGTGTGATCTTGGCCTGCTCAGAAAGAAGTCGCCACTACTGTCGATTCCTGGTAACTTCCCTCCATCTTCTGACCTGTAGAACCTTTAGGTCTTCTTCCACATCATCAATCCATCTTCTTCGTGGTCGTCCTCTACTTCTTGTGCCCTCTGGTTTTGAAACTGTTAATCTCTTCGTGTATTCGTGATCTGACATCCTAGCAATATGTCCAGCCCATCTAAGTATTTGCACTTTTAACGAATTTCACGATATCTGGATCGGTGTATAACTGATATAGTTCCAAGTTGTATCTTTGACGCCATAGCCCCAAAAGGTTGTTTTCATAATAAACATAAAATATGTAAGTTGACTCATTATTTAGTCTTTATTAAATTACTTATCTTAATTACTTGGTAGCGCAATTGATATAATATATATTATTTAATTAATGAAGTAACATTTATGTATGTTAGCCGGTCTTTTGGAGTTTTCCTATAAGTCAAGTCAAGGCAAATTATGCAGCCTTGGTGATCAATATATTACCGAAATTGTGATATATAGTGTATATATGTATGGGTACAGACTTAATTTTACAAAACTGTGCTAATGAATGCAAAAAATATTCCATCGTGTCGTAATTCCATTTAATATTACACAGTGCATCAACAAATTCGAATTTCTTGTATAATAACAAGACTTTCACCAACCAGCTCTTTCAGGTCTTTCAGGTCAAATATCCCGCGGGCTTATTTTTTTATTAATTTTTACGGTGTTAATAATTTGTTTAGACTACTTTTAAAATTCTTGCATACATCTGTCAAGTCCTTACTAGCGTTCAATGGATTCAATTTATTATGCCTACACTTGTCATTCGATTCACTTTATAAGACATTTGATTTTAAGAATACAGATAGGCCAGGGTAATAGGGCAAAAATATACCCTGTTCGTGACACTTCAACAGCCAGGGTACTGAAGCGTTTTTTCGACAGGTAAAACCTATACGAACAAATTGTAACTATTTCCTGCGTAGGATCTGGCTGCCATTTTTATTTATAAACAATTTAGTGTCAAAAAACGGCTTTTTTCCTTTTTTTTCAAATCAATGGAAAACAGTAAAGCTTATGGTTTTTTAGTACAAAAATCATCGAGAGCATCGAAAAAGCTTTAAAATGGCATATTATAAAGGTTGATATACTTACTCGTTTATTGTTAATTGCGAAATTTAACTGTTTGCGAAAAAAGGTGGAAATTGCAAAAAAAATGAATTTCGCAATTCAATTGTAAAAATTAGTGTAGGTACAGCTTTGATTTTTTTTTCAAATGAGGGTTCTTTCGTGCTTAATATGTGACAACAATTTCAAAGCGATTCATTCAATTGTTGACATTTTATTCAAATTGTTTAACCTTTATAATATCAACCTTTATAATACGCCATTTTAAATCTTTTTCCATGCTCTCGAAGATGTTAGTACTAAGAAAACCATAAGTTTCACTGTTTTCCATTGATCCGAAAAAAAAGAAAAACGGCCGTTTTTTGACACTAAATTGTTTATAAATAAAAATGGCCGCCAGATCCTGTGCAGGAAATAGTTACAGTTTGTTCTTATAGGTATTACCTGTCGAAAAACGCTTCAGTACCCTGGCTGTTGAAGTGTCATGGAAAAAACCTTATTACCCTGGACTAAGAAAAAGACGTTGCAAAGCAATTATTAAAACATAGTTTTCATGTCTCCTAATTGAGTATAGCAGCCACATGCAAAAAACACAAATATCGATAAGTTTACACAATATTCCGATATAAAGTGCCTTATAATAAATGCAGAAAAAACGAAACTTCTAAAAAACTACGCCAAAATTCTCATTTGAAACTCTAAACTAAATTTACAATCAAGATGCAGTAGAAATAAACAAACCAAGACACGTTAAATGCTACTAGGAGCCCTCCCGAATCATAATTTTCAATGAATATACATTGTAAATCCCAAATCATGATTTTCAAAGTTTATATATTGTAAATTGTGATTCGGGGGGTGCTCCTAGTAGCATTTAACGTGTCTTGGTTTGTTTATTTCTACTGCATCTTGATTGTAAATTTAGTATAGTTTTTACTATCATCTGACATTTTGCTAAAACATCTATAATAACTTCAAATAACCTCAGATAACCTCATTCTATATACATAAAATATATATACCTAAGTATTTACATATAGGAATGAGTTAAAACCAAAGTGGTAGGTCCTATTTTTGAAATGATGTAATCATTGCTTTATAATGTTGATATATAGACCTCATAAAAGAAAAAGTGGTGTAAGTTTTTACTGTATTACTGTATTATTGTAAATACTTACACCACTTTTGCTGATTTTCCTGATGAAAAGAGGTCTGTTTATTAAGGTTATAAAGCAAGACTTACATCATTTCCCAAGACACACCACACCAAAAGAAGTATTTAAAAAACAGAAAAATAATATCCTTTTGGCCAAAAGGAACTCATTAGTAAATGGCACTCTATGGTGTTTTCACTCACTTAATCTGAATCCACCGTGAAATCTAAGTATCACATAGGTACTTGCAACGTTTTGCATTGTGTTCAGGATGTCAGGAAAAAAGTCTAAAAAGTCTCTAAGAGTAAAATTGCATTTTAAAGTGCATAAAATGTATCCAAAAGTGCATAAACATTTCAAAATAAGCATATTAAGAGCCAGATTTTGCTACTCTAAGGTTTTTGTGGTCGTTGAACACGACTATGCCACTAGAACCGACCCCAGGAGCACCTAGTGTAGTTACCAGGGCCGTAACTACGATGTTGGGGGCCCCGGGGCAAACGTAATCTGGGGGGTAAACCCCCCAGCACAAGGGGGGTCCGGAAAAATGTTTGATATTTAACCCCTAGAAAACGCATTTTCCCTCCTGTGTGAACACCATACTCTTTTCTTTCTTTTTTCTTCAGCATCTCTTGCAATAATTATAAAATTAGCAGCGCTAATGAATACATCTTCATCTGTATATGACATTGTGCCTTAAGCAACTGCAATGTGAGCCAAACACAGTCAGTGAAGCTGGTCAGTGTAGTGGTGGGATTGATCCTAATGTGCTCATTCTACCTTACCCTTACCCTTCTTTTCAAAATGTGATACCATGTGGTTCCTTTCACATACCAAGATATGGTCTGGGAAAATTGGTTAAGACAAAAGAGCTGGGCTGGGACCTGGGGCCCCTGTTCCGGTTGCATTTAAATTTTTATTTGGCCAAAATATCTAATTTCCTCAGCAACAATTTATATCTTTACGAAAGGTCTCGGGGGCCCCAGCTTAGCCCGGGTCCCCTCTTCCAATGGCATTTTAGGTTTTGTTACACCGAAATAACTAATTTAGTAAATAATAATTTAAATTTTTATGGTAAGGTCTCGGGGGTCCCAGCTTAGCTCAGGTCTCAGGGCCTATGTTCTATTCCAATTACATTTTAGTCGAAAAGACTAATTTCCCCAGTGAAAAATTAAGACTTTATGTTGCTGTCTTTTTAAAATTGTGTCATTTGAAAATATTTCGTTGATATCGGCTTTTAAATTACATATTTTTATTTTCCTCGTTAAAATATATGCACGGCCAACCAAAAGGAGGCCTCCGTGGGGCCCCCTTGGCCGGGGGCCCCGGGGCACTGCCTCGGTTGCTCCAATAGTAGTTACGGCCCTGATAGTGACCAGGGTCACTGCTAAGACAAGTCATCTGGAGGTTCGAGGGTTATTGGTACTAAATTGATGCAAACAGATTACTTGGGGGTTCTATGGTGTTGATGAACACGACTATGCCATCAGAATTGACTCCCGGGGCACCTGGTGCTCACGATCACTGCTACGGACGTCATCTTCTGGAGGTTCGAAGGTTTTTTGCACTGAATGCATGCAAATAGATTACTAGGCGGTTTTTGAGGTCGCTGAATACGAACACGCCATCAGAATTGACCTCCGGATCACCTGGCGTCCAAGGTCACTACTAAGGCACGTTATCTTTTGGAGTTTGGAGGATTTCTGGACACCAGGTGCACCGTGGGTCAGTTCGATGGCGTATTCTTGTTCAGCAACCGCAAAACCACCCCAGTAATTGGATCACTTGCATAAATTTAATGCTGAAAACCCTCGAAACTCCAGATGATGTACATTAGCAGTGAACCTGGGTATCAAGTGCTCCGCTGGTCGGTTCTGATGACGTATTCGTCTTTAGTGACTCAAAAACCTCCGAGTAACAAAAGATGGCCCGTAATACACCTCTTTTGACATGTTTATGCACTTTTGGATACATTTTATGCACTTTAAAATGCAACAATCATTTTTCTATAGTCGACTTTCTTCTTGACATCATCCTGAACATAATGCAGAAGGTTGTAAGTTTCTAGGTACTGTATTTAAAAATCGATTTATTGTGTGCTAACTGCCCTGGTGTATATATTCCAGGATAATAAGCTGGAAATAGACCATGTTCGGGACATTCAAAGATCCAGGTAGCTAACTACTTTTTTTAGTTATTGTAGACCTATAGGAAGAAACCCTACCTCCTGTTTCCTGCCTAAGGTTTGCATCCGTTTTTTAATTAATAACAATTTAGTGCAAAAATCGCGATTTTTTCGATTTTTTGCACCCCATTCAAAAGCTAAACAGTTGACATAAAACTACAAAATTTAATTTTTTAAAACATTGAAAAACCTTCAAAATGCCGATTTTTTAAAGTTAAAAAGTTAATTTGTTGCTACGCAAACTGCAAAATAAGTGAAAATCGTTATTTGTTAATAACTTTTATTAAAACTACTTTCGAACTTTAGTGTTTCACCCAAAGTTGTGTATTGGGGTACTTAACAAACCCTCAAAATTTGAGACCGATCCATTAATTAGTTTAAAAGTTATTCTATTTGTTTATCCCAGAGACCTTTATTTTGCAATAACATAAGACAGAAAATAATGAAGATAAGGTAATTCTGCGTATGTCAAATAGACCAGGACGCATCAGTAAAAATATTAGTACATTTGGACGTTGAGAGGTGACTCAAATTTTTTTGCAGAAATTGCTTGAAAATAACTCAAATAATAATATTTGAGTTATCCTCCCTCTCAAAAAGGTCCGGAACATTGTTTAAATAATCAAAATGTCAAAAAATGAAGGAAAAATTCGATTTTTTTCTTCGTTTTTTGATTATAACTTTAAGAGTATTCATTTACGAGAAAAGTTGTATTGACATAAAAGTTGTGTAATTAAATTTCCTACAATATAGAGTTGGTTGAAAATTTAAAAAATAGTCACCCTTGTTGCAAAATAGCAATAATTGGGAAAAAACTATACAAAAACAAGTATTAGCATTTTACGTTTTTCAACCATTTATGCTAAACTTAGGACCTTCAAATTTCACCCAGAAAAACTATATGATACGGTTAAACAATAATGTAAATTTCATTAAGATCGGTTCAATATATTTTGCAAAATAAATTTTGCAATCCAGCTTTCGCAAAAAAAATTCATTTTTTCAAACTGTTACAGGACTGAAAATAAAGAAGATAGCAAGTTGAAATTTTTTTTGCTTATAGAAGTATACTGCACCTTTCATTTGAAATTTGCAAAACTAAAATCGATTAACCATCACGGCGTCAGGAATTTTTTTAAATAAACATTAATTATTGGTGTTGCGCGCAGCACACCGGATAGTTTGCTCTGATTGGGCATTCCAATGACCTTTGATAATTATTGATACATTTTAATTTTTATTACATTTCGATATAAATAAATAAATTTGTTTATTGCAAAATAAAAACACATACTCTATCCTTTGAAATAAGACTTTTTTTAGCAAAAACTTTCTTTGTTCATATATTTTAACTTGAGAATAAAAGTTTATTATTTTTAAACATATACAATTGTTTAAACAATATTTCACAAACAATAATAAAATTAGTTTGATTTTTGTGGAATTAAAATATTAAAATACATCAAAATATAGAGTAAGAAAATAATATATTAGATGAAGATTGGAAGAAATTTTGGTGGAAATCAACTTCATGTGAATCGAACACCGCTGTCCTGCGCGTAGCACCAATAATTAATGTTTATTTAAAAAAATTCCTGACGCCGTGGTAGTTAATCGATTTTAATTTTGCAAATTGCAAATGAAAGGTACAGTACACTTCTATATGTAAAAAAATTTTCAACTTGCTATCTGCTTTATTTTCAGTCCTGTAACATTTTGAAGAAATGAATTGTTTTTGCAAAAGCTGGTTTCAAAATTTATTTTGCAAAATCTATTAAACCGATCTTAATGAAATTTACAGTATTGTTTAACTGTATCATGAAGTTTTTCTGGGTGAAATATGAAGGTCATAAGTATAGCATAAATGGTTGAAAAACGTAAAATGCAAATACTTGTTTTTGTATGGTTTTTTTCGCAATTATTGCTATTTTGCAACAAGGGTGACTATTTTTTCAACTTTTAACTAATTCTATATTGTAGGAAATTTAATTATCCAACTTTTATGTCAGTACATCTTTTCTAGGAAATGAATACTTTTAAAATTATAATCAAAAAACGAAGAAAAAAATCGATTTTTTCCTTCATTTTTTGACATTTTAATTATTTAAACAATGTTCCGGACCTTTTTGAGAGGAAGGATAACTCAAATATTATTATTTGAGTTATTTTCAAGCAATTTCTGCAAAAAAAGAGCAATTTGAGTCACCTCTCAACGTCCATCTCAAAACAGATGGGTCCTGGACTAAAATGAAAGTAGAAAAGTGATACTATCAAAATGTACTAAAAATAAATAAAAAAATTATCTAATACAGTCAAAAATACTAATGACAAATTCATTTTACATATTCGAAAAGTTATTATTTTACACGAATTTTTAAAAACGTTCATTTGGTGACTAGTCGTGGTAAGTGAAGGAAGCCGACAAATGCACGAGTTCAAATACTAAAAAAGGCAACTTAAAACTAATATCATTTTTCAATCTCGGTATCTACTGAATATATTTTGATCTTTCTTTTTTTAATTTACATGTAATTTTTCTGTACAATACAAATATGTAATTTGTCTATTTGCAATTTGACATTTATTAATTAATAAACAATCCAATTTGTTTAAACAATTTTTGAAAAAATATTTTTTCCCAAAAATCCATGTTTTTAATCAGACTATCATTATTAATCATAGAAAAAGTTAAGGTATACTTTAATAAATAAATTATCTTCAATAAATAATTATCTAATAAAAATAATTTATTTATTAAAGTGAACTTTAACTTTGTGTATGATCATTAATGATACTATGATTAAACAAATAGATTTTTGTAAAAAAATATTTTTTCAAGAATTGTTTAAACAAATTAGACTGATTATTAATTAATAAATTTATAAACAAATTGCAAATTTGTAATGTACGTAGAAATTTCATACGAATTAAAAAAAGAAAGATGAAAATCCATTGAGTTGATCCGGAGATACAGAAAATTGTATTAATTTGAAATTGCTTTTTCGGTATTTTCACTCGGTGGATTCGTAGGTTACCCCTAGTAACCGTTTGAACTACAATTTTGAAAAATCGTAGAGGGTGCTGTGAAGATACAATGTTTATGCACATTTTTTAACAAAAAATACAAATCGCATTATTTAAAAAGGCATCAATGAAATCCCTTAATTATTATAAACAAATTAGCTGTGAATTAAAAAAAACAAATGGCTAACTTTGTCCCTAATGAACCCAGGCAAAATTTTTAATTTGAAAATTCGTGTTAAAATACTAGCTTTCCGAATACATATTATATTCTGAATTTGTACATATTCGGATATTGTATTCGGATATTGTACAGATTGTTCCTACGGACAATATTTGTCAAGTTATTCAAAATGTTTATTAACTACAAAATTTCAAAAAGGACATCGCACACATCTTATGGAAAATATAATGTCACTCAAATTCAATAAAATTTATACGAATAGATTCGTTTTAAATTAACGGTCAAATCTTATCAATGCGCCAACTCTTAATTATGATTAATTACGGCGCAAATTGGAATTAAAGTTTATCGAAATCACATTTTTGGAGTCAGTAAAACTGTCAGTTACAATCACTATTGCTCTGGGTGCTATTCAAAAGAGCTTAAACCCCGCTGGGCCTAAGCGGATTAGTGAAACTAATCCGCTGATTTATGGAGTACCGAAAATTTGGGTATTATAAAATATTTTACGTCTCTCTCTAACTTTATCTCTCTCTAACTTATGTACGTATACATTTGATTTCAGATTTATTTATATCAATTTCTGCTCTTATTATTGAAAATATGGAATTGGCTCAATGATAAGATTTGACCGTTAATTTAAAACGAATCTATTCGTATAAATTTTATTGAATTTGAGTGACATTATATTTTCCATAAGATGTGTGCGATGTCCTTTGGCTTTAGGATTTTTGATTATATTGATTAATTTTTTTATCTTTTTTTAAACATTTTTGATATTATCAGTCTTCTACTTTCGTTCGGCATACTCAGAATTGCCCAATGTTCATTATTTTCTGTCTTATGTTATTGCAAAATAACTGTCTCTAGGATAAACAAATAGAATTAACTAAACTAATTAATAAATCGGTCTCAAATTTTGAGAGTTTGTTAAGTACCAAAATAAACAACTTTGCGTGAAACCCTAAAATTCTAAGGTAAATTTAGTAAAAGTTATTAACAAATATCGATTTTTTACTTATTTTGCAGTTTGCGTAGCAACAAATTAACTTTTTAACTTTCAAAAATCGGTATTTTGAAGGCTTTTCAATGTTCTAAAAAATTAAATTTTGTAGTTTTATGACAATTGTTTAGCTTTTGAATAGGGTGCAAAAAATCGAAAAAATCGCGATTCCTGCAATAAATTGTTAATAATTAAAAAACGGACGCGCATTCTAGGCAGGAAACAGGTAGGTTTTCTTCCTATAGGTCTACAATAATAACTAAAAAAGTAGTCACCTACCTGGATCTTCGAGTGTCCTGAGAAAATTCTTATTACCCTGGACTAATAATAGAAATCGACAATTCAGCTACACTAATTCTAACTGTCATGTATAGGTGGCGGTTTTTTTACACATATATTGTTTAATTTTTAGAATCAAGTATATTCAAATGGGAAATAAGCCACAATTTTACCTAAAAATGATTTTATTAACGTTTCGACGCCCAAGTCGGGTGTCGTTGTCAAAATACAAAATAATACTAAATAAATAAAAATGTTGTTGCTTAGTAAAAAATTCTTCTAATAATTTATTTAATCTGACTCATTTATATCGGCAATTCAGACACGTATTATACATTTTAAAGTAGACGACTTTAAAATGATATTGCCAATATTGATGAGTTGCGTTCCTGGGACGACTTTACTAAAAGATAGTTCATTCGATTACATGAAATCAATCCCAACTCAAGAATATCCGCCACAAAAAATCATAGCATGTGATCTGTCTTTAAAAAGACAACCAAATTCAACGGTGGCACTGAAATTCTCGCGTTAGAGATTCCATAGTAAATCACGAGGGAAAACCAGGAAAAACCTCGTGATACTATCCCGACATCGTAAGTATTTGGGTTTACATTTAGTTTACTCTCAAAACTAATACCAAATTCTGACTTGATATTTTAAATTTTAAATAATACTAAAATACTAAATATGTACTAACTCGATATGTTACTGATTTACTAATTGTGGTATTTTCTTTCTATTGACTTCCTCCTTTAATATGGTAACCACATCCTACTGCATTCTACCGAGGAATTTGCGACACAATTGGTTTCATTTAGCATAATTAGAGCCGCTTCTTTGATTTTTCTCTTTTTACTATCTGCTTCTTTTAGGACTATACTTGAATCTCTCCACTTGAATGCAGTAGGATGTGGTTACCCATATTAAAGGAGGAAGTCAATAGAAAGAAAATACCACAATTAGTAAATCAGTAACATATCGAGTTAGTACATATTTAGTATTTTAGTATTATTTAAAATTTAAAATATCAAGTCAGAATTTGGTATTAGTTTTGAGAGTAAACTAAATGTAAACCCAAATACTTACGATGTCGGGATAGTATCACGAGGTTTTTCCTGGTTTTCCCTCGTGATTTACTATGGAATCTCTAACGCGAGAATTTCAGTGCCACCGTTGCATTTGGTTGTCTTTTTAAAGACAGATCACATGCTATGATTTTTTGTGGCGGATATTCTTGAGTTGGGATTGATTTCATGTAATCGAATGAACTATCTTTTAGTAAAGTCGTCCCAGGAACGCAACTCATCAATATTGGCAATATCATTTTAAAGTCGTCTACTTTAAAATGTATAATACGTGTCTGAATTGCCGATATAAATGAGTCAGATTAAATAAATTATTAGAAGAATTTTTTACTAAGCAACAACATTTTTATTTATTTAGTATTATTTTGTATTTTGACAACGACACCCGACTTGGGCGTCGAAACGTTAATAAAATCATTTTTAGGTAAAATTGTGGCTTATTTCCCATTTGAATATACTTGATTATAAAAATGCCACAAGAAAATAGCTTCAGAACAACATTAATTTTTAGAAAATCTGAATAAAATGGATTTTTTTAAAGAAAATTACCAAGTGATTTTTATTCCTGATGAAAATTATTTTTTTTTTGTTTTAGGTCAAAAGTATAAAGTGGAATTCATGATTCTTGTCGCTGATTTCACAGACACCGATCAGATTTATAGCGACATCGAAAAGAAATTGACTGGTCTGGATATTGGTGTTCTAATCAACAACGTCGGCATGAGCTACAATCACCCAGAATACTTTTTAGATGTAAAAGAAAAAGACAAATTCTTTGTAAACCTTATCAACTGCAACATTTTCTCTGTTACAAACATGTGCAAGATTGTAATGCCCGGAATGGTAGAACGAAGAAGAGGAGTAGTTGTCAATATTTCTTCCACGGCAGCTCAAATCCCCAACCCTTTGCTAACTGTATACGCTGCGTCAAAAGCGTACGTGGTTAAGTTCTCTGAAGACCTTGCTTCGGAGTACGCTAAATTTGGCATTACTGTACAGTGCTTATTGCCAGGTTATGTGGCTACCAATATGTCAAAGATAAGGAGTTCAACTTGGATGGCTCCTTCTCCAATAGGCTATGTTACAGAAGCCGTAAAAACTATCGGAGTTAAAGAAAAAACGACTGGATACTTTCCCCATACCTTATTAGTGTCATTCCTTAATACCTTAGACTGCATATCACCAAAACTATCACGGTGGGTGATCTTCAGAACCATGACCAATATAAGAAAGAGGGCTTTAAGAAGAGCAGTACAGTAATGTGAGAACATTGTGAACATTAGGTAATAAAGAATTGGATATATTGTTGCCAGCAAATTGTTGCAGAATCCTTAACTGAAGCCTATTACAAAGTCATTTGTATTTGAGTCGTGTCGTTAAGTTTCCTGCACAGATAGAAAGTAATAAATGTTAATCTATTGTACGTTTAATTTATTACACCTCATATTCAGTATGTTTAAATCTCGAAATTTAAAGACACCACTCAAATACAAATGACTTTGTAATAAGCTTAAGGTTTCTGCACTAATTTGTTAGCAACTATACATCTTATATTACGTAGCAGAGGATGTTTCGAATTCATGTTACAAATTTTATTTATTTATAAAAAAATATTCTGGAGATTTGACAGTTGCTGTAGTAACGTAAAAATCTGCAAATATTAGTCAATAGATTTTTATTTTACATTTAGAAAATATTGGGTCCCAGTTTTTTGTATACACTTAATATTATTAGGCTCTATAATTAATATTAAAACTCTGGACCTCATATTTCAATGTAAAATCAAACTGTAACATAAATATTACCAAAATAAAGATTTTATCGTATTTTTTAGACAAAGTGATACCCTTTCAGATTAAGTCATTAATATCGAATGAATCTATTCCTTGCCTTTAGGAATCTATGTTCTCATCAAATTAAGATGTGAATTGTATTGTAAAATATTTCTGTTTAAATTGTTGTTTGTTATATTATTTATATTGTTATACATAATTGAATAAAATAATTTAAGTACTATATATTTATTTTTATAGATTTAAAAAATCATAGAACATAAAAGAGCCAAGAAAGAAAGAAGATTTTAGAACATTGAAGAATTAAACGTAAACATTTATTACAAAATAAAAAACACCATATACAGGGTGATTCATTAAGAATGTCCAATCTCAGAGTTGTAGATTTTAGACCTCAAAATATTAAGATTTAACCCAAATCACTTAAATAAAATATGGCTGGTTACTGAGTTACAGGGTGTTTTATTTAAAAATTTATTAATTATTTTTACCCAGTACGTTAAAACTATTTCACGTATCCTTATCATACTTGGCATAAAGTGTAGGTACTGTACACCCTACGAATTTGTGATAAACAAACGTTTCTACATACTACCAGAGGCGTACGACAGGGGATAATTAATGGATGACCCTTCCCAAATTCTACGCCACTGGCGGAATTGCTATTTTTGCGCAATATTTGAATTCTTCAACACTTTCTGTGTAAATAATATTAGTAACGATAAAGTCATTATTTTTCGAGATATTTGAAGTTGAAAATGAAACGGCACATCAATTTTGTGCTATGCATTGTGCCCATTCACTTTTAACTTCAAATATCTCGAAAAGTAATGACTTTATCGTTACAAATAAAGAGTACATCATTTACATAGGAAGTATTGGAGAATCGAAAAATTGCGCTAAAATAGTAATTCCGCTAGTGGCGCAGAATTTGGGAAGGGTAAACCATTCAATGTTCCCTGCCGTACGCCTCTGGTAGTAGTCAGAAACGTTTATTTAACATAATGTTGCATTGTGTACACTACCTACAAATAGTTAATATTTCACCCAAATCACTTAATAAAATGTGGCTCCTTATTGAGTTGCAGGATATTTGATTTAATAATTTAAAAATTACCTATTTGTATCCAGTACTTTAAAAGTATTTGACATATCGTTATAATACTTGCCAATAAGTGTGGGCACTGTGTATCCTGCTAAATTATGTTAAATAAACGTTTCTCAATACTACCAGAGGCGTACGACAGGGGAAAATGAACGGTTGACCCTTCCCAAAATCTACGCCACTGATGGAATTGATATTTTAGCATAATTTTTAGATTCTCTAATACTTTCTATGTAAATAATATACTCCTCATTCGTAACGATAGCATCCTTAGTTTTCGAGATATTTGAAGTTAAAAATGAACGGGCTCAACGCATTAAACCAAAATAGTTATGCCGTTTAATTTTCAACTTCAAATATCTCGAAAACTAATGGCTTTATCGCTACTAATGAAGAGTATATTATTTACATAGAAAGTAATGGAGAATCTAAATATTGCACTAAAATAGTAATTTCGCCAGTGGAGTAGAATTTGGGAAGGGTCAACCATTCACTATTCCCTGTCGTACGCCTCTGGTAGTAGGCAGAAACGTTTGTTTATCATAATTTCGTATGGTGTCCACCAGTACCTATATTTTCTGCCAAGTATGATAAGGATACGCGAAATAGTTTTAAAGTAATGGGTGAAAATAGTTATTAAATGTTTAAATAAAACACCCTGTAACTCAGTAACGAGTCACATATTATTTAAGTGATTTGGGTTAAATCCTAATATTTTTGAGGTCTAGAATCTATAACTCGAAGATTGGACATTCTTAATGAATCACCCTGTATAAAACAAGAAAGTATAAGAAGTAAATTCGCTAAGAATTTTTCAATTAACCGAACTGTATCACAACGAACTGGAGTACTGGAGAGTAAGTCGAAGAAAAATGAAAGCATTTTAAACAAATAATGATAAATACATCACAAGAAACAAACGGACTGAAAAAAAAATAAATATGGAAAACTAAAGATACTCTACAATTGATAGAAGAAAGGAAAAAAAACAAAGAAGAAATCCTACGAAAGGAAGGATCGAAAGAAGTGAGGGCAACTGAAAGGAAATTCAAAGCATAAAACGCAGTAGTAAAAAACAAGCCAGAAAAGATAAATGAAGCTATCTAAATGAGATGCTAAATATAACAGAAGTATAGGAGAACGACCTACGATCACAATATATAATCATACGAAATCCAATCGGACTGAAAAAAAGAGAAAATCAATATGGAAAACTAAAGATACTCTGCAATTGATAGAAGAAAGGAAAAAAATCAAAGAAGAAATCCCACGAAAGGTAGGATCGAAAGGAAAGAGGGCAACTGAAAGGAAATTCAAAGCAAAAACGCAGTAGTAAAAAACAAGCCAGAAAAGATAAAAAAAGCTATCTAAATGAGATGCTAAATATAACAGAAGTATAGGAGAACGACCTACGATCACAATATATATAATCATACGAAATCCAATTGGACTGAAAAAAAGAAAAAATAAATATGGAAAACTAAAAATACTCTACAACTGAGAAGAAAGGAAAAAATCAAAGAAGAAATCCCGCGAAAGGTAGGATCGAAAGAAAAGAGGGCAACTGAAAGGAAATTCAAAGCAAAAAACGCAGTAGTAAAAAACAAGCCAGAAAAGATAAAAGATGCTATCTAAATGAGATGCTAAATATAACAGAAGTATAGGAGAACGACCTACGATCACAATATACAATCATACGAAACCTTACAGGAAGAGCACAAAGAAAAGAAATATACGAGAAGTAAAGAATAAAGAAGGAAACATAATAAAAAATGAGACAGAAATAATACAAATATGGAAAGAATTCTTCGAAGAATTCTATGATAAACATAAAATAACATAAGTCATAGAAGACGAAGTAGAATCGCCAGAGTTAGAAGTGAATATTGGAGAAATTACAAATTGAAGGAATTTTTAAAGTCACTAAAGCTTCTAAAAATTGGTAAAGCCGCAGAAAAATACAATATATCCATTGATCTAGTAAAATCAGATAATGAGCGATCAAAAGAAACGTATAAACAAAATTAATGAATAAACAAAATATGGACTGACGAAGAATTACCAAAGAAGTGGAAGGGGGGATTTATAATAAAAATACCCGAAAAAGGAGATCTAAGTAGAAATTGGCGTGCAATAACACTCCTGTATAAAGGCCACATCTAAAGTGTTGACCAAAATCATATCTATTGAAAAGATTGAAGCCTTCTTCTTCTAAGACTTTGTTTACAGCTGACCTAAAAAGTTCATTAGTGGTGCAGCCAAACTACTCCCTCAAATTCCGCATCCACGACATTCTTCTACTGCCTGGATTCCGTTTTCCTTCTATTTTTCCTTGCATTATATTTTGAAGTGATGCGTATTTATGACCCCTCATCAGGTGACCCAAATACTCGAGTTTTCTTCGTTTTATCGTTAACAAAATTTCTGGGTCTCTTCCTATCCTTCGTATTACTTCAAGATTTGTGATTCTTTCAACCCAACTTATCTTCAGCATTCGACGGTAGCACCACATCTCGAAACTTTCAATATTTTTTATGTTGTTCTGTTTGAGAGTCCAGGCCTCTACAGCGTATAATAGCGTATTAAATACGTAGCCTCTTAGCATTCTTAATCGTACAGGGATCCTTATATGTATCTCTGTTGCAGAAGAATTTTCTCATCTTTACATACGTCTTTTTATTTCATTGTTTTGGTCTCCAGTTTCGTTTATTAAAGTTCCCAAGTATTTATAACTTGATACTTTTTCAATTTGAATGCCGTTTATACTAATATGTGCTGGTTGTGTCATGATTTTACTGAAGACCATATACTTGGTTTTTTTGATATTAATGTTTATGCCATAATTGTTGCAAGCAATATTTATGTTTGTAAGTAATCGTTGTAATTCTTCTACTGTTCTTGCAACTAGTACAGTGTCGTCTGCGTATCGAATATTATTTACAACCTCTCCATTGATATTCCTTCATTTGCTTGCAAACGGGCTTCCTGACAGATGCTTTCACTATAAACATTAAATAGCAGTGGTGACAAAATACATCCCTGTCTTACTCCTCTACGTATTTCTATTGCTTTTGATATCTCGTTTTCTATTTTGATGTTAGCTTTCTGATTCCAATATAAGTTGAGAATTATTCGCAGATCTTTATTATCTATGTCTTTTCTTTCTAGAATGTCTCTTAGCCTATCGTGGCATACTCTGTCAAACGCTTTTTCAAAATCGATAAAACATGCATGTACTTCTTGATTAACGTCTAGGCATCTTTGTGTAAGAACATTCAAACCGAAGAGAGCTTCTCGAGTACCTAGTCCTTTTCTGAACCCCATCTGTGTATTACTAATATCTGACTCCAACTTTTGATAAACTCGGTTGTGGATGATTTTTAGAAATATATTTAGTAGATGGCTCATTAAAGATATTGTTCGATGTTCTGAACATTCTTTTGCATTGGATTTCTTTGGCAGTTTAACGAATGTAGACAGCAGCCACTCTTGAGGTATAATACCAGTATTATATACTGTGTTAAATAAGTGCAATATTATACTTATTGATTCATCATTCAAGAGCTTTAGTAATTCAATAGGAACCTCATCGGATCCATTTGCCTTTCCAGTTTTGGAATTTCTAAGTGCCATTTCTACTTCACATTTTAGGATTTCAGGTCCCGTTTCACCATTTACCTTGTCAATGTTATTTCTGTTGTCCTCAAACAATTCTCTTATGTATTCACTCCATCTATTAATTTTTTTCTGTTAAGTCTATAATAATATTTCCGTCTTTGTCCTTAAGCAAACTTATTTGATGTCTTCTTGGGGTTCCTGTAAGTTCTTTTACTTTTTTATGTATATTGAATGTGTCATACTTTCTTTCATAGTCTTCCATTTCTACACATTGTTCTTTAATCCATGATTCTTTGGCCTTCTTTATTATTTGCTTTATGTTCGTATCAACCTCTCTGTATTTTTCTGAATTATTTTTCAATTTGCGTCTTTCATCCATTAGTTCTAGTATGTCTGGTGTCATCCACACCTTATGTTTCTTTGGAGATTTGGTTAGGTGTTTCTTTCCCGTAGTTCTTATTATAGTGTTTAATATACTTCAGTTTTTCATTGAAGCCGGAATTAGATAAAAAAAAACTGAGAAGCAATCAAGCAGGCTTCCGTGCCAAACGCTCCACCTATGACCACATTTTTACCCTTAGAATTATCTTGGAACAAACAAATTAATGATAGAATAAAGATATAGATGTGAATATTCATCATGAATGGTGCAATAGCCCTATAAAAGAGCCTCGACCTTCCAAAGTCTATTACGCCAGTCAGTTCAATCTATTGCCAACTGTTGCCAGTTTGCTGCGCCTATTTTTCTACCATCCTCATCTACACCATCCTTCCATCTGAGTTTTGGCCTACACCTATTTCTACTTCCCACAGGTTGTGACATAAGGTTTCTTCTAGGAGGGTTGTTCTGCTTAGATCTTGCTAGAGGTCCTGCCCATCTTAGTCTTCCTATTTTTATAAGAGATATTACGTTATTTTTTATTACCTCCTTTTTATTACCTCCTCCTCCAAACACCATTTTCACAGATGCCACCGAATATTCTTCTCAGGATCCTTCGTTCAAATATGAGCAGGAACTTTTCATCTGCCTTGGATACGGTCCATGTCTTCGATCCATATGTCAACACTGGTTGTATATAAGGGTTTTGTATATGGTTATTTTTTTTTGGCTTAAGTTTCTGCTTCTCATATGTCTACTCAGTCCAAAATAGCATTTGTTTGCTAGAATTATCATTCGCTTGATTTCTTCCGTCATGATGTTCTCCTTGGTGATCAGGGAGCCTAAGTATGTGAATTTGTCCACCACTTCAAAGGTAGAGTTATCAACCGTGAATTGATGACCGATGTTTCTGGCTCTATTGTTGGGTGTTGATGCCATCATCTTAGTTTTCTCCTTATTTACTTGCAGACCCATATTTTTGAGGCATTTGAGAAGGTCGTATACATTTCTTCTAGCTTGCGTGTTGTGTGGGCAACTATAAAATATCTATTATATAAGTATGTATATTATATTATATTAGTATATATATTATATTATATACTAGATACTATTTAATGATGTAGATCCACATCATCTGCATATGCCCAAATTTGGGATGATTTATTAAAAATATTTCCTCGGTTGTCTATTCGGCCATCCCTGACCGCCTTTTCCAGAGCTATGTTGAAAACGCCTGTGATTGTTCGCCCTGTATTTCGACTTTGCAAACTTTACGCATTGTAGCCTTAACCAATCTTATCAGTTTATCGGGGATGTGAAATTCATTCACGGTTTCAAACAATTTATTTCTTAGGACACTATCATAGGCTGATTTAAAATCTACGAAAATATGGTTGTGTAGATATTGAATTCATTGGGTTTTTCCAGTATTTGCCTTAGCACAAAGATCTAGTCTGTTCTTGATCAACCAGGCCTAAAACCACTTTGATATTCTCCAAGAAGCTCCTCTGAATGTGCACTTAGACGACCATATAAGATACTCGAAAATATTTTGTATCCTGTATTAAGGAGGGTTATTCCCCTACAGTTTTTACATTCCAATTGATCACACTTTTTGTATAGCAGGCAAAGATTTGAGTATTATCGAGTTTAAAAAGCCTTCGACAGTGTATATAGGGTACATATGTGGAAAATGCTAAGGTTATATGGAATACCACTAAAATTCATAAACTTTATTAAACTCTTCTAGGAAGGATATAAAGCTAAACTGGAACACTCAAGTGAAGTAACAGAAGATGTAGCCGTGCAAGGTAGGGTCAAACATGGTTGTGTACTATCCCTTGTCCTATTCCTTATTATAATAGATTGGGTAATGAGAAAAGTAACTGACAATTGAAATTACGGATGACATCTGCCTTCTAACTAAAGACCATATACAAACAAAAATTGACAAGTTGGCGCAGTACTCTGATATGATCGTACTCAAAACTCAAAACAAACTCTTTAAAAATAATAACCATCCAAATAATTAAATAATGATAAACGGTAAGGAAGAAGAAGAGGTAGACAAGTTCACATATTATATAGGATCAGTCATGGAAAGGAACGGGGGATGTAAAAAAGGATGTACAAACGAGAATAAAAAGGCTCAACATGCATTCAAGGCTTCAAATACAATTTGGCAAACAAACGAAATATCGGAAAGAACAAAAACTAAAATCTTTAATAGTTTCATCGAAAATTTACGGAGTGGAAACATGGAAATAAGAAGAAACTACAACTAAAAAACGTCAAACTTTTGTAAACAAATCTTAAAGAAAAATCCTGAAAATAAACTGACTCAACAGAATAACTGATACAAAATTATGGGAAAGAACAAAGCACACAAGCATATCTACTACAGTTAAGAAAAATTAATGGAAATGGATTGGTCATACTTTGAGGAAAGATTAAAGCACTTGAATACCAACCAACCAGAGGAAAAAAGGAACAGAGGAAGACCAGACAACAACTGTAAAAAACTACAACGAGAGAACACGAAAAAATTGGACTATGACAGGGTGAAGTCAAAAACAAACCAAGAAATAGAGGTGAATGGAAGGAACAGTACACAGTTTATCCAGAGAATAAAAAAGAAAGAAGATGAGCTGCATCAATCTAACACTTTTGGCTAAGAAACGTATAAGCGCCCTCTACAAGGGTGGATGGAACTAGAAAGAGAGAGAATCATTTAAACAGAATATTCTTTTACAAATAATAATTTATTTGATTCTATATAACTACTCAAAATAAATAAATAATTAAATACTTAAAATACTGTTAATTTGTACAAGTAAAATATACGAAAGCTAAATAAATCTAATTAGTCTTTGAATCCAGTAAAACGATTTTTTCGTCAAGTTCCATCTTAACTGGTGCGATACTTTCTCCGATAACTTCAACTGCTTGTGGTACTTGGCCATCTTCAGAAGCAAAAATAGCAACTGGTTGAAGAACTGGTACCAGTTGTGCTTTCAATAAGTTCTCCTTTATGTCTACTGGTTCTACTGGGCTATTTTGGATAATAACTTCAGCTACTTCGAGGGGCTTAAGTTGATCTTCAGCTTTAACTACGTCTTGTTGAATTGGAGCTTCAATAGACTTAACGATTGCTTGAACTGCATCATTTGCAACATTAGCAACTGGTGTTTCGACTATGTTAATTTGCTCGGAGATAAATGGAATAGATTTAATTACTCCAGAATTAATTTGGGCTGCTGCTGGTATTTTAGGCACAACAGACTCAGATAGGATACCCTGCGAACCTACAGACTCACGTATAACAACTTCAGGTAAAACTTGTTCAGGAATAATTGCTTTGGGAACAAAAACTTCAGGTAAAATCTCGTCAGCACTAACAGGATCTGGTATTATGTCTTTAGGAACAAAAGCTTCTGGAAGAACTTCTTCAGCTGTAGCAACTTCAGGTATATTTACATTAGACGCAAATGGTTCAGGTAAAATATCTTCCGGAGCTTTTAAATCAATCTCTATTGATTTAACTGCTTGAACATTGGGATCATCGTTTACGTCATTATCAGAAACCTTCACTGCCTGTACTGATGGTACTTTTTCTGTTACTTTCTTTTTATTCGAACTAGGTGACTTTCGTTGGGGTATTCCACTTGATTCTGCTACTGTTGAAATGACTGTTATTCCATTAGCTGCATTGATGTCCGAAGCTGCCAATGCGCATCCTTCCTGGTCTGTTTTTACGAAGAAATTTCTGCTGATCTTGTATTTATCTAGCACTCCGTAGATTTTTTGGAGGACTGGCCCTGATGGAAGACGCTCTCTTGTCATTGCCCATACACTTTCTGAAAGTAAAAAAACAATTTAGAATATGGCTGTCAGTAAAGTGTATTATTTGATAAGGAGCATACGTCGGACACTTAATAACACGCTCTGAGATAATACAAGCCATACAATCATAAAAAAATGGCAAAGCGATGGGTCCTGATGAAATTCCAAGTGAAATGTACCAGCTTATAAAAATAATAGCAGAATTTTAGAGGCTATGACTTCCTTTTTCAATAACATTTATACCAGCGGACACCCACCTAATGGTTGGACAATTCATTGTTCACAGCTCTACCTAAATAGGGTGACCAATTCATAAACTTGAAAAAACGGGACACATCCAAGGAGCAGTAGCACACCTAAAATTTTTCTCTGGGGGGGGGAGGTTGGCTTGGGCACCGAAACATTTTCCTACTATTCTTTACACATTTTTCATATGCCCTAGGGGAAAGGGGATTTATCCCCCCAAAACCCTCTGTGTGTGCCACTGCCAAGGAGGGTTTGAGGCGATACCCAAATAGCTAGGAGCAATTGAAACATGGTCTTTTAGCTAATTTGGGACCTATAAATCCTTTTCAATTTACCTTTCAATATGTAATTTACGTACGATCAAGACTGCGAAACAGACAGAACACCAAAAAAATTTCCACCAGAATAACATGGATCAACAACCCGCCAGAACCAAACAGGTGGGAAGAATACAAAATAGCGAGAAATAAAGTCAACTCAACTTTTACGGGACGTTTGGTCACCCTAACCTAAGAAGACAACATCAAAAACCTGTGCTGATTATAGAACATCAGTTAAGCCATTTATTGAAAATTTTAAAGTAATACGTAGCCTGGTTTCCGTAAAGGCTTTGGAACGAAAGAGACATTGTTTGGGATGAACGTACTTGCTCAAAAGATGTCGTGATATATCTATAGACATGTACTGTTGTTTATTGACTTCCAAAGAGCATTTGATATTGTGTCAGCACTCTATATTGAACGAAATTCTAAGAAATATTGGCTTGGACTGCAGGGACGTTCGCATAATTGCAAATTTGTATTTAAATCAAACAACATCAATTTTAGTAGACGGTATGGAATCACAGGCTCTTAATATTAAAAAAGAAGTACGGCAGAGATGCCTCTTATCGCCCCTGCTTTTTAAAGTTTACTCTGAAAGATATAACTTTCTGAAAACAAGAACAAGAAGGAATAATAATGGTGAACGGTGAAGCCATCAATAATTTGCGAGACAGTACTTGTACACCTAGCTTCTACTCAAGAAACTCTGCAAACATTACTTAACCCTTGCAGGACCAACCTTTTATTAGAAACACCGAGGTCCAAGGAGGGTCAATAAATGTCAATACATAAATGAATCAAAAACGTGCTTCTTTCTTCTTCATGTGCCGTGCTCGATTATCGAACGTTGGCTATCAAATTGGCTATAGCAAGTTTGTTAACGGCAGCTCGGAAAAGGGATGCAGAGGATATGTTATACCATTCTCTCAGGTTTTTAAGCCATGACGTTCTTCTTCGACCTGGCCCTCTTCTTCCGTCTACCTTGCCTTGTATTATTAAATGGAGTATATTATATCTCTCTGGGTGTCGCATAACATGGCCAAAATATTCAAGTTTTCGATTTTTAACTGTTCTGACGACTTCTGTGACTTTTCCCATCCGGTGCAAAACAACTTCGTTACGAACTCTATCCACCCAACTTATTCGTAGGATTCTTCGGTATACCCAAATTTCAAAGGCTTCCAATTTCTTGAGAAGAGTATCTGTTAAAGTCCAACCTTCGACACCGTACAAAAGAGTAGAGAACACATAACATCTCACTAATCTAATTTTAAGATTCAAAGTAATGTTGTTTCCACATAAAAGTTTCTTTATCTTAAAGAATGCAGCTCTGGCCTTCTCTATACGTATTCTAATTTCTTTGCTCATGTCCCAGTTCTCATTTAGATTACAACCAAGGTAGGTGATACTGTTAGTTCTCTCTAATTGTTCACCATAAGCTGTTACTACTTCCGGTTGTATTGGCGTCTTACTGACAACCATCACCTTGGTCTTTGCGGTGTTTAGCTTGAGTCCATATTCATCACACGTTGTGGTAATCCTATTAATCAGATGTTGAAGTTCTTCATAATTGCTCGCAATTAACACCGTGTCATCCGCATATCTCAAATTATTAATATTGACGCCATTCATTTTGATACCACATTGAGCATTATCCACTGCTTTATTGAAAACAAACTCAGAATAGATGTTAAATATTAGTGGGGACAAAATGCAGCCCTGCCTTACTCCTCTTCGTATTTGAAGTTCTTCAGACGTGTCCCAGCCAATCCTGATGTTTGCACGTTGATGCCAGTAAAGATTTTTGATAATGCGTAGGTCTTTATCATCAATACCCACTTTCTGAAGAATAGCAATCATTTCCGTATGTTTTGCCCTATCAAAGGCCTTCTCAAAGTCAATGAAACACATATAAACCGGATGTCCGACATCTCTGCATCTCTGTACCATAACCTGAATACTAAACAGTGCTTCTCTGGTCCCAAGGTTATTGCGGAAGTGCTTCTTTATTTAAACTAATTTAAAAATAACACTTTTATATTATTCCTAGACGTTAATAGAACAGTTAAAAGATACGAATTTATAATTTACCCGGAGTCCGGAGTGTTCATCTTCAATAAAAATGGCATCATCGTAGGATACAGAAACATTTTTGACTTCTTGCTGTGCTCACGGCACACATACTTGCATTTTGAACAAACTATATGGTTGTTTTTGTCCACTTATTGGCCTTTTTTCTTTTAGATTTTGCTAATTTGACACATTAATGATATCTTCCCTTTCCATTTTGGGATGGTGTTGAAGGTATTCAAGGGGATTATTTATAGTCCACTGTCAAGTTTTTATAAAAGTATGAGGAAATGAATTAAATTATAGAAATACTCATTATGCCATCTAAAAGGGCAGTAGTACGCCGACAACTACTAATTATTTGAGATTTTTAGGAACAAAGGTATTTAGAAAATCGGATGTAATGCAATGTTGTGGATACTTTTTAACCCTCCTTGGTCCTTCTAGGGTTAATAGTGTCGTTGAGAGCTGTAAGAAAGCAGGTATATATCTGAATATACGGAAAATCAAAATACTCCTAATAAGTAAACAGAATATTAAACCGTCTATATGTGTAAATAGTACCAAACTGGAGCAAGCTATAAAATTTTTTATATTGGATATCAGTTAAATTGTAAGACAGAGAGTCACGGTGAAATTAGATCCAGAATACAGCAGGCCAGAGCCGGTTTTAGAAGGATGACCAAGGTATTACGTAACAGAGACCTATAATTGGCATTTAGGATCCGTCTATTTCGCTGCTAGAAAGAAATGTGGACAAGTCACTTTAAACAAATACTAATTGAACCAGTTATAAATGATGAAATAGAAGACGAGGACGAAGAAACGATCACACAGGAACCAACATTAAAAGAAGTAAAAAACATTATAATGAAGGGGAATAATGGAAAGGCACCTGGGAAGGACGGAATAAATCTAGAACTAATAAAATACGGAGGGGACATATTGCATGAAACAATACATGAATTGATTAAAAAAAAAATATGGAAAGAGGAGACAATGCCGAACGAGTGGGAAATGGGACAAATTATAACGATCCATAAAAAAGGCGACCAGCATGAGTGTAAGAACTACAGAGGTATTACACTATTAAATGTTGCCTATAAAATATTATCGTCAATAATACAAAAGAGGTTAACGGATGAAACAAAAAATATTATAGGACAATACCAATGCGGCTTCGTAAAAGGCAGATCAACAGCAGATGCAATACATACCATGAAACAAATAATGAAAAAGCACACGAACATCAACATGAAATAGAAATATTATTTATAGACTTTGAACAAGCCTTTGACTCAAAAAAGAGAAAGGAAATAATGAAAGCCCTAAAATATGAAGGAGTAAGTAAAAAATTAAGAAACCTAATAAAAATGTCAATGAACAAATCAAAAATCAGTATTCTAATACCAAAAGGGGAAACAGAAGAATTCGAAGTCGCTCCCAGAAGAATTCGAGGTGGCCACAAGGTGGCTCCCTGTCAGAAACACTATTTAACCTGACAGTAGATTTTGTGTTAAGAAAGATCCCTAAGGGAAACCTAAGAGCATCAGGTTACCAACTAATCGCCTATGCAGATGATATAGCGATAGTAACAAAAACACGAGAAATCATGAAAAAATTATTATTGGAGATTGAAGAAGAAGGAAAGAAGATGGAACTAAGAATTAATGAAGAGAAAACAAAATTAATTAGACTCGGAAAAGCAGAACAAAACGGAGAGATAAGGATAGGAAATAAAAAATTCGAGGGAGTACAGAAATTTAATAAATACCTGGGCGTTGTGATAAACAACAAAGGGGAAAGAAAAACGGAGATTGAAGAAAGAATAACTGCGACAAACCGGATATACCAAGCAAATAGAAAACTACTAAAGAGTAAAATATTGACCAAACAAACAAACAATAATAAGACCAATAACGATGTATGCAGCAGAAACGACGACTATGACAAAAAAAGAAGAAGAGAAATTAAGGATAAATGAACGGAAGATAATAACGACAATACTGGGCTTAGTGTGAATTGAAGAAAAAGAATATAGAAGGAAAACGAATAAAGAAATTTTAGAAGAATTAAATGGTGAAGATAATAAAGAAAATAAAAGTACAAAGAACCAAATGGTTGGGTGATACAGGGTGAGTCATGAGGAACTGTACATACTCCTACCTCGTATAGAGGCTCCTATGGGGAATAACAAATGGCCATTAAAAAGTGTCTGCTCCCCTTGTTTAATAATATACAGGGTGAGTTTCGCATTTTGACAGAAATTTGTATTCGTCATAATTTTTGAACGGTCAGATCGATGTGTCTCTTATTTTGGCCAATCGTTACACTATTACCTCCTAATCAACTAATTTATTCAAACTAGAAAAAAATCAGGTCCGGCTTTAAAAAAATTAGTTCGTTTGGGTCTTAGAAAAAATTTCACCCTGTATATGCTTTTTGAAAACTCTAACATGAATTTTACAAATTAGACAAGTAGGCAATTAAAATGGCATATTTATTTTTTTCCGCACACGATTACTTAATTTAAAAAAAAAATAAAATTTCACTATGAATTAAAAGTTTGGTATGAGTGAACCATAAATTAAAAAAAAATAACTTTTATTACAAAAATTAATTTTTTTTGCACAAATAAGTAATTTATGTTACCATCCAATCAACTGATTTATTCAAATTAGAGAAAAATCAGGTCCGGATTTAAAAAATTAGTTCGTTTTGGTCTTAGAAAAAATTTCACCCTGTATACGCTTTTTGAAAACTCTAATAATAAATTTTACAAATAAGACAAATAGGCAATTAAAATGGCATATTTATTTTTTTCCCCACACGATTACTTAATTTTTTATTAAAAAATCAAATTTGTTAAAATCGGAATTTTAACCTAAAAATGAAAAAAAAAATGAACTCACGGTTTAACTCGCTACAACTCTGTTCCATTTTAATATTTTTTTTCTGAAGATTTTTTTTTTATATTTTTTTTACAGCACATACCTCTTACCATTGTGAAGACTATGAAAATTGTTGCAGACTTTCAGTCTTCTTCTTGTAAAAGCTGCAAACTTGTAAATCGCAAAAATTAGGTGGAAAAATTTTAAATTTATCAATTTGATCACTTCTGTGTTAAACTATAGAGTCCAAAAGAAGTGTTATGGGAAGTTTTAGATCTAGACGTGTTATAGAAAAAAAAATGGTAAAACTTTTAATTTTAAGAAAAACGTTGTTTTTGTAAATTAATTTTTGTAAAAAAAGTTAATTTTTTTAAATCTATGCAAAAACTTTGCCAAACTTTTTATGCATAGTCAAATTTGATTTTTTAATAAAAAAATAAGTAATCGTGTGGGGAAAAAATAAATATGACATTTTAATTGCCTATTTGTCTTATTTGTAAAATTCATATTAGAGTTTTCAAAAAACGTATACAAGGTGAAATTTTTTCTAAGACCCAAACAAACTAATTTTTTAAATCCGGGCCTGATTTTTTTCTAGTTTGAATAAATCAGTTGATTGGATGATAACATAAATTAAATATTTGTTCAAAAAAAAATCATTTTTGTAATAAAAGTTATTTTTTTAATCTATGGTTCACTTTACCAAACTTTTAATTATTCATAGTCAAATTTGATTTTTTTTTATAAAAAAGTAAGTAATCGTGTGGGGAAAAAAATAAATATGCCATTTTAATTGCCTATTTGTCTAATTTGTAAAAATCATATTAGAGTTTTCAAAAGTGTATACAGGGTGAAATTTTTTCTAAGACCAAAACGAACTTTTTTTTAAATCCGGGCCTGATTTTTTTCTTCTTTGAATAAATCAGTTGATTGGTGGTAACATAAATTAAATATATGTTAAAAAAAAATTAATTTTGGTAATAAAAGTTAATTTTGTTAAATCTGTGGTTCACTTTACCAAACTTTTAATTTATAATCAAATTTGATTTTTTTATAAAAAATTAAGCAATCGTGCGCGGAAAAAAATAAATATGTTATTTTAATTGCCTATTTGTCTAATTTGTAAAATTCGTATTAGAGTTTTCAAAAAGCTTATACAGGGTGAAATTTTTTCTAAGACCCAAACGAACTAATTTTTTTAAAGCCGGACCTGATTTTTTTCTAGTTTGAATAAATCAGTTGATTAGGTGGCAATAGTGTAACGATTGACCAAAATAAGAGACACATCGATCTGACCGTTCAAAAATTATGACGAATACAAATTTCTGTCAAAATGCGAAACTCGCCCTGTATATTATTAAACAATGGGAGCAGACACTTTTTAATGGTCATTTGTTATTCCCCATAGGGGCCTCTATACGAGGTAGGAGTATGCACAGTTCCTCATGACTCACCCTGTATATGGAGAAAAGGACCAGAATCAGTATCAAAAGCTATGGTATGGTGGCAACCAGGAGGAAAAAGGAGACGTGGCCGACCCAGATCAAAAGGGTTAACTGAAGTAGAGGAGGACCTAAGAGGGGCAGGAATTACTAAATGGAAAGAGAAGGCAATAGACCGGACGAAATGGAAACATATTAGTGAACAAATACAATGATCATGGGGACTGATCCACCCCGTAAAATGGATCTAGAAAGCGAAAGCGGCGAAACTCCACATGGTGTGTTAAGCCATATACTATACTATATACTATACTATTTCGCTGCTACGTGTTCACGGTCTTACTTTGTTTATCACACGATTGGTGATTTATCTCTAGCTATTTTGTCTCCCCCATTCTGCTTATGTGGTTATTCCATTCTTTTTTCTATTTAACGTCCATTCGTTTATACACTGTACGTTACATTGCCTTCGTTACTAATGTCTTCACTCCTCTTTCGATATCTCAGTATATTTCCTCTACTTCTTCTCAGTGCTCTCATATCTGCCGTTTCCAGTAGTCTTTGGGTTGTGGCTATATTCGGTCTTGTTTTTGATGCATATGTCATTATTGGTCTTACACTGGCTTTATAAATTCTTGACATCATCTCAGTGTTAAAATGTCGGTTACGCCATGACTCCGCCTGCAGTTTTGTTGGGTGGATCGAGTAGCTCGACAGAACTGTTGCCTGTCCCAAGCCTGGATAAAGATGAAGGTAGTGTACAGCCATCTAACTCGTACAAACAGGATTATGCCTCGAAACAGGAATGATGAATGATGATACTTACGTGTATGAATTGGTCCAAAGCCACTGCAACTCCATATAACAGCATAGTTATCATAGTCTGTGTCAAGTACCGTGAGTTGTGCTTGAGAAGATAAAGGTGTTGAATATCTAATGTTAAATTTTCCTTCACCAGATCTTCCTGACAATTCTAGCTGGCCATCTATGACTCGTTTTATTCCAGTCCTAAAAAAACGATAGCATTAATATTTTGAAATTGGTTCTAGATATTTATACATAGTTAATTTCTAAAAGGTCTAAATTTTCCTGTTAGTCATCCATCTATTCAAAACTAAACATATTTAGCTCAGTCGAGAAAATATCTTTACCAATATATTTACCAACGCACGAAAAAGAAGAATATAGAATACTATGTAAAAATTTGATTGGATTGGTTATAATGGATAAAATTCAATATCAGGACAAAATTAAATACCTACCTAATAAAAAACGGACCTTATCCTAAATTAATAACAGATCGAACGAAACCTTTGGAAAACAACATATACAGGGTGTTTGGTAAAGAATGGGCCATAGCTTAACCTTAGATTCCTGAGCTTAAAATAGGTTGATTTAAGCTAACTTACCTTGGTACTAAAGTTAATAATAACAGAAATACAGGGTGTCAAAGTTAAACTTTATTTTATTTATTCTTGAATATTTCTTGACAGGCATGAGATACCAAAACGAAATTTGATAGATGGATGTTTTTTGGGATGAGAAATCTAAATCTGTCACCAAAAATGATGTATTACCCAGAGGGCGCCACATACACCTTTCAGCGCGCATTTAATACGTTCAATGTTTTTTATCCCCCACTCTACATACTTTTTGAATCAAAACTTTTATTCTCTAGACATTTCTACTTAAATAAAGTATACTATATTCATCTTGCTAAACTCAACCGTTTTCGACATACACGCATTTTAAATTTGCGATGCAACCAGTGGTGGCTGGTCAAAGGAGGCAAGGGAGGCTTAGCCTCCCCATAAATTTTTTACACACACTACACTGTTTTGTTTACTTTGTTATTTTGCTTCGCGTTAGAGATATCGCAGAAAGTTATTTGAACAAGTTGTTCTAAATAATATTCTAACCTCACTTAAAAAATTTCAGCACAAAATTCTCACTTTTAGTTTTTTCATTATTTGTAGTCGGGATCCTAAAATCGCAGAGGAGGCTGCTGGCCGGAAAATCTCACTTGCCAATGCTTCGCGTAGCCCAGAGCGAGCGTAAGGATGGTTTAAGGAGACCCGGTCTCCTTAGGAGCTGCATCGCTTAACGCACACGCTGCCCGGAGATCGGGCAAGTGAGATTTTACCGCCAGCAGCCTCCTCTGCGGATTTTAGGATCCTGACTACAAATAATGAAAAAACTAAAAGTGCGAATTTTGTGATGAAATTTGGTATGTGGGATTAGAATAATATTTGGAACAACCTGTTTAAATAACTTTTTCCGATATCTGTAATACAAAGCAAAATATCGGTAATTTACCGTATTTTTGGATTCGCAGAGTAAGCCGCTTTATGAATTAAAAAAAAATTCAGTTTATGTTTTTCCTGTATGGACTGCAAAACTTCAAATCTGTATTTATTTTGATATGCATATCTACTTACAGAGATATAATTGTTAACAAATAAACGACACAAACTGGTAATACACTTTTACAATTATACTAACTATTTTTAAAATGATATGATATTATGAAATTATGAATTATGATGATATAAAATGTAAATAAAAAATGGTCAAAAAAATGGGGCCTTATATTAGATTTGTAGCCTCCCCTATTGTAAACATCACGAACCGCCACTGGATGCAACATCATTTTTTGCAAAATATCACTGTAGTTAGACCCGAAAATAAACTTAAGACGATAATAATTTCCAAAAATGTATCGCAAACTCTTTTAATGGAATTTTCGATGCAATGACATAAATATGAGAACTTGCACAATTATTATGGCTTCAAGTTTATTTTTCGGGTATAACAACAATGATATTATGCAAAAAATTATGTTGCATTGCAGATTTAAAATGCGTTTATCTCGAAAACGGTTGAGTTTAGCGAAATTAGTGTAGTATACCTTTTTTAAGTAAAAATATCAAGAGAATAAAAGTTTTGATTCAAAAAGTATGTTGAGTGTGGGATAAAACAAATTAAACGTATTAAATGAGCGCTGAAAGGCGTATGTGGCGCCCTCTGGGTAATAGATCATTTTGGTGACGAATTTAGATTTCTCGTCCCAAAAAACCCCATCTACCAAATTTCGCATTTTTGTCGCATGCTTGTCAGGAAATATTCAAGAATAAATAAAATAAAAGTTTAACTTTGACACCCTGTATTTCGGTTATTATCAACTTTAGTATTAAGGTAAGTTAGCTTAAATCGACCTATTTTAAGCTCAGGAATCTAAGGTTAAGCTTTGGCCCATTCTTTACCAAACACCCTGTATATAAATAGTTTCATTCAAATTTAAAGATTATTTAACCGATTACCAAAGAAAATTAAGTACACCTCATTACAGCTAGACACCTCATTTTTATGGGGTACCTACCACAAGTTCATAAAGCGACCACACTACTTAGACCTAGTTGTAGTACCATGAATTCTCATTGTAGTGAAAGTATTATAGTGACACATTTATAAAAAATACACAACACTTTTTAAATAAATTATCGAGTCTTGTCCTAAATAAAAATAATATTTTAGTATCTAAGTTTTGATAAATAGTTCTGATAAATGTGGTATTAGATCATGAACAAAATGATCTCTTTCCATCCCAGGAACGCAACTCAAAAATAATGACAATATCATTTTAAAGTCATCTTATTTAAAATGTATATGTCTGAATTGTCAATATAAATGAGTCAGATAAAATTAAATTATTAGAAGAATTTTTTACCAAGTAAAAAATCAAAATTTGATCAATTTATTAATGTTTTGTATTTTGAGAACGATTTTCGAAGGAAAAATCGAAACGTTAAAATAAACTTATTTTATAGCCAAATTATGGCTTATTTCCAATAAAAATAGTAAATTGTATTAAAATACCACAAAAAATAGCTTCAAAACAATATTAATTTTAAATACCGGGTGTCCACTTATATTTTCCCCCATTTTAACTGCGTAAACTTCTAAACGACTAAAGATAGAAATATGCGGTTTTCGCTGAAATGTTTTATTTTTGTAAAAGTTTTGTCTGAAAGGATTGAGTTTTTTATATCGCTTTCAATTACGAAAAAAATGGCAGATTTTTGAAAAAAACTTTGTTGACTTTTTTTTAATAGAACACCCAGTATATTTTTTGTAAATTGAAAAAACGGTCATTCACCTATCCAGCAATATAAAGTTTTTTAAAATCGGTAGCCAAATGACTGAGTAATTAATTTTTAAATTGAGAGGTGCAACGTGTATATCACATAACTAAATAACATAACTAAGCAAATTGATATTATGTTTTGTGATTTCCACATTGCATCTCTCATTTTAAAAATTAATTGCTCAGTCATTTGACAACCGATTTTAAAAAACTTTATACCGTTGAATAGGCAAATGACCGTTCTTTCAATTTACAAAAAAATATACTGGGTGTTTCAATAGAAAAAGTCAACAACGTTTTTTTAATCCGCAATTTTTTATTTAAAAGCGATATAAAAAATTAAATCCATTCAAACAAAGCTTTTACTAAAATAAAACATTTCAGCGAAAACCGCATATTTCTATCTTGAGTCGTTTAGAATTTACAGGCAGTTAAAATGGGGGAAAATATAAGTGGACACCCAGTATAATAAGCAAATAATGTGATTTTATTGAAATAACGCGAAAAATTTAGTTTTTAAGGTGTCTAAAAGATGGCACTACTGTTATTACCGCATTTTTACAAATTAATTTCAGTTAAGATTTTTTACATTGCCGTAAGACGTTTACAAAGAATTTTAAGAAGCCGTGTATTTTTCAATAAAATAAAAAAAGGTTAGCAATATAGAGTTTGAGATTTAAATTAAATGACAATTATGACAAGTTTGACATCTTCTCACAAGGCCTGCTAAAATAAAACAGTAAATATCTTACCTTTAACATTAAACCACAATTATCTCCAAAAGTATACTTTAGGTAGGTATAGAGAATCCTAATATTATTTGAAAGACAATTGACTTATTTTTTCAATAAAATTATAAAATACAGAGGGTTTCGTTTAAAAGTATTGACGTACCTACTGTAGTTAAAGAGATATCATTTGTGAATTTTTATTTAGAAATTCGATTTCGATGTAAATTACTGAAAGACTACATTAACTGTGAAAAGTTTGTGTATCTGTGAAATTTTTTGAAAAAAGGTGAATAATTCAAAAAATATAAAGTTATGACATGTGGTTATACAAATTTGGTCTATAATTTTACTCAGAATCTTAAAGCAAAATAATATGCAGGGTGTTCTATTTAAAATAACGAAGTTGTTCACTTCCGATATAACCAGAAGAGACATATCTATCAAAATATCGTGTAAGTGGTTTCCGATATATAGGGTGAGGCAGATAACTGGCCTATTAGAAATATCTCGAGAACTAAAGCCAACAGAATCATGAAAATTGGAATAAAGGGGTTTTGAAGGATGATCTATTAAATGAAAATATTTTCATCTCTTTGCAACTTTCGGTTATACCGGAAGTATCTTATAACTTCGTTTTTTTAATGGGACACCCTGTATATTTTTACATTTTTGGATTCTCTTCGATGTCTTCTTTCTTAAAATATAAGGTTTTGTAATATTATACAGGGTATTTTAAAAGATAATTACGTTTTTTTATTAATTTCGTAGCAATATTCACACCCTGTAGAATTGTAGTAGTTTGACATCAAAAACTCTATTTATGTTCAAATTATTTTTAATATAGTCTACTATTGTTAAATATTTTTAGTATAGCTAAATGTTGAATTGTACTATACAGGGTTGGTCGAAACTCAGAATGAGTATTTTCTGAGTTTTCTTAAATGGAACACCCTGTATTTTTGTATTGTAGTGAAATGATATTTTATAGTACTTTTTTATTTCTTAAGCATTCCATATACCTAACTGCTTTAATTTGTGAGTTATTGGTGATTCAAACTAAACATTAATTGCAACAGAAATACTTAAAATTTGATTAGGTTGGCCGTGAAAATACTCAATCCCAAATATTTTTTCAGAAATAAATACATATTAATCCAGACTGGTCCTTAAAATTACCAATAATGGTTTAGCTATCGAAATACCTACTTAGTTAAGATTGTTGGTGCGATTAACAATTAAGCACAAATTAAAGCAGTTAGGTATAGGGAATGCTTAAGAAATAAAAAAGTACCATAAAATATCATTTCATTACAATACTAAAATACAGGGTGTTCCATTTAAGAAAACTCAGAAAATACTCATTCCGAGTTTCGACCAACCCTGTATACTAAAATTAAAAATTTAGCTATACTAATGATTCTTAACAATAGTAGAGTACATTAAAAATCATTTGAACGTAAGTAAAGTTTTAGATGTCAAACTACTACAATTCTACAGGGTGTTAATTTTGCTACGAAATTAATAAAAAAACGTAATTATCTTTTAAAATACCCTGTATAATATTACAAAACCTCATATTTTAAGAAAGAAGACATCGAAGAGAATCCAAAAATGTAAAAATATACAGGGTGTCCCATTAAAAAAACGAAGTTATAACCAACTTCCGGTATAACCGGAAGTTGCAAAGAGATGAAAATATTTTCATTTAATAGATCATCCTTCAAAACCCCTTTATTCTAATTTTCATGATTCTGTTGCCTTTAGTTCTCGAGATATTTCTAATAGGCCCTTTATTTGCCTCACCCTGTATAGATGGTATACCTAAGCTCGTCGTAGAACACCCTGTATATTAATTAACCAAAAAGTATACTAAACTTAACCGCAAAAGTTTTGTACCACCAAATTTTTTTATTATTTTAGATTTTTTTTTTGGGATTTACACTGTTGGACAAAAAATGTTTACTCAGACTTCTTTTTCGAGCTTATATCGGATGGAAGTAAAGAAATGTTTTCTTATGTTCAGTTTGAGACATCATGTAGGGAGGAAAAAGTACAAAGGTGGGTATATGTCGAAATCATGTTGTAGTCTCATGTTTTGTGAACATGAGACTACAATATTAGTTTTTTATTTTTATTTTTATTTTTATTATTGTTTTTTTAGTTTCTCTGGTATCTATGTATAAAAACAAACAAAATAGACGGTTTTACTCTTTAACCTGTGTTTTAACTGAAACAATACTAAATTAACGATTAAAAATAACAATAAAACTTTAAAAGAAGCAGGCTACTTGATTGTGGTCTATGGAGTTTCAGATAGCAGTAACCATAGTTTATACATCTTGCAGGGAAGCAGGAAAGTCTTAATTCTCTAGCGACAATATCCCGTGAGTGATTAATAGGGTTCATGTCGGGACTATAAGAGGGTCAGTTCAATATCTGTATAGTTACCTCACGTAAATACAAAGTAACCTCAAGTAAATCATAGTAACGACACGTGATACGTGAGGAGGCCTTGCCTTATCATGCATTAAGATGAAATTATTTCCTATATAAGGTGCGAAAGGAACAAGATGCTCAAAGAAAGAAAATATCTGTAATATATCTTTCGTTATTTAAAGAGCCTCTACGTAGAGACATTAAATCCGTTCTTGCTGTTAAGGAAATTCCGCCCTAAAACATCACAGAGCCTCCATTAAACAACTTCGTCTCTCTTATGTTGCACTGTGTATACTGCTCACCTGGTCGACAAATAACTTAATAAATAAGTGTTGATCAGAACTGTTTACGTTATGTGTCTTTCTGTTTTTAAAGTTTTGGTCACTGTTATGTTTTATTGTTAATTCAGTATTATTTCAGTTAAAACACATATTAAAGAATAAAACCGTCTATTTTCTTTGTTTTTAAAGATATCAGGGAAATTCAAAAAGCAAAATGTTCATAAAACATAAGACTACAAACATAATTTGGATGTATGCCCACCCTTGTACCTTGTCCTCCCTACATGTGTCTTATTGTTTTAACAAATGAAACATAAGGAAAACATTTTTCCACCCGGAATAAGCCCAGAAAAGAAGTTTCAGTAAACATTTGCCAACAGTGTAAATACCGAAGAAAAATCTAAAATATTTAATAAAAAATTAGCGGAATCCGTTAATCCGTTCACGAGAAATTCAACTTTTAAAATGAGCATAATTTTTAGTGGAGACAAAAAATTAAAATAGGAAAGAGTACTTACAATCGGCTTGTAACTTCGTTGGAAACATAAATTTTCCCACTAGGTCCTTTAGCATAATCTGTCACAACACACCTCGATGTGACTTCCGTGAATTGAAAATAACGCTCAGCCTCATACCACTTTCCCAAAAAACTCTCGATGTCAAATTCCGACATGGGCAAATAATCGGGACAGAAACCCAGACTTGGAATCTGGGCCCTAGCGAGTACCACAGCACAACACAACAAGTACACTCGAATCATCTCTGAACTTTGAAGTGTCTTGTAGTTCCTGAATATTATATATAGGTGAGTCTTCCAACCGCTATATTATACCAGTACCAGAGTACCAGTATCGAGCATTGTCCGGTAGTATTAGGTTGAAGGTTGGAAAAAAATCAAACTCAACGGATTGTGTATATATATGTAAACGGTCTCTAAGTACCTAAATTGAGGAGGCCAGACGTAAAAGGGTTTAAGTGCGGTTTTGGTAGTTCTGAGATAATCAGCTTCAAAGTTGTTTGAGTTTTATAAATTTTAGGAGTCATTAAACTAAAATTTGTCTAGTGTACAATGTACTATAAAGTGATAAAAATATAAGGGTATATTATTACCCTTAATATATCCTTCCTTTTTTTTTCAATTATTAAAAAAATGTACTTGAATCGGTACATGGTGTTGATAAATGTTACTGGTAAAACGGTTCAAGTGCAGATGTTAACTACATATTACTCATAATTTTTGTTCCAGCTGTTATCCACAAGGTAACTACAACTGGCACGTTGCATAATACTTAATTAGTCTTCAAAATTGGTCACAAATCTAATATTTATTTACTTGCAATTAATCACGTATTAACATGTGTGTACACATTACAAAATATTAAAAATAGTTTTGTGGTAAAATGGTTCAAGCGCACTTAAACCCGTTTCTTACTATTTGTTTTTACAGAATACTAAAAATAGTTTTGTGGTAAAACGGTTCAAGAGCATGGATAAACCTGTTTACTACCAAAGCAAACTGCAATTGTTTTCATTGAACAAAATGTAATGGCGATAGATGGCGCCTGTAGGGCGAAATATGCTTAGATCATTTTACCACCAAGTTATAATACCATTTAGATATGCGAATCTGTACTTAGGTCAGAATTTGAAAAAAGTGCACTTAAACCCTTTTACTTCCAAGCCGCTCAATTGTAAAGTTTTTTTTTAATTTTGTATCAACAGAAAGATACTATAAATACAAATACAATATAGACAATAGTTATTTGCACCTACCTCTATCCAAAGTATACATTTCCTGACCTCATTGTAGGGAGCAAAGTCGTACTTTTCCTCCCTATGGACACAAAGTACTTTTACTCCCTGGGAGTAAAAGTAAAATAACATCATGGTATTTCGTTGATGAAACAACTTATTGACGCCCTATACAATATCTATTTTCTATTACGTAAGTATCTATACATTTTAACGTTTATTTATAGAACACCCTGTATTTTGCAAAATGGTAAAAAACAGTAAATTGTTATTTTTATTTAAATTAAATTAGCATATATTATTTTATTTAGTGAAATTAACTTATTATAGTAAATATTTCAAATCTGAAGGTATAAATAAACCTGTAAATACGTTTTAAAAAAAGGACATGTTCTTATTTGATTGGATTTAATGGACATGATCTTTTTTGTTTGAAGTCTTATCGGACATGTTTAATTTTGGTTGCTCTCCAGTAAGATGGAATAGAATATCATTCTACAATATGTTTACTTTTTTATGATTTGTATTAATATTTTAATCACGTGACCAAACCACGTGACTAAATCCGAGCGCTGCTATTAGCTAAATGGACATGTGGTTTTATGATTGAAACTAGCTTTGGACATGATCTCAATTGGTTTGGGACCCTAATAATGTGTATTCATTTTAAACAGGAGATATTTTTTTTAACCGAAACCGAAAACATCACAGAATAGGATCCACCATTTTTATTATGAAACCGGTGCTAACACATTTTTGATTTTTATGGACATGATTGATTCTGATTGACACCTCCTCACTTGTTCTATTATCTGACCTTCCAGCTCCAATTTACATCTTATTGGATCTGCTGTTATAACCATGCATTTTGTCTTTTTTGAGGAAATTAACATGTTAAATTTTCTGGCGATTATGTTGAATTGGTGCAGCATACGTTGTAAATCATCTTCACTTTGAGAGATTAGTATTGCATCGTCCGCATAGCAGATTATTTTGGTTGTTTTTCTCCCATTTGTTATCCTTTTTTAGTTCTTACTTTTTTTATTATTTCGTCCATGATCAGGTTGAACAATAAAGGACTCAAGGAATCCCCCTGTCTTATCCCATTGCCATGTTTTCGATCTTTTTAATTATTCCTAGAGGTACCTCTCTCGAGTATAACAAATGGATAACGTCCTTTAATGTGACCTTGTCAAATGCTTTCTTAATGTCCACGAAACATAAATATGCCGGTTTGTTGTATTCCAACGATTTCTCTTGAACTTGCCTCATTATAAATATAGCGTCAGTACATGACCTTCCCGACCTAAAACCTTGTTGTTCTTCTGCTAATGTTATAATTTCATTCAATTTGTTTGTTATCACTTTGGTTGTTAATTTTAATGTTGTGTTTAATAAGTTAATTCCTCTGTAATTCTCCGGGTCCGATTTGTCTCCTTTTTTGAAGAGAGGTATTAGGATGCTTGATCTCCATTCTTGTGGTAGTCTGTTTTGTTCTATTATTTTTTGTATTAGTTTTAATAGTTGTTTAGTTAGATATTGTCCTTGTTCTCCGTACTTTAGGAGTTCGTTCGATATTCTGTCCTCTTCTTGAGATTTTCTATTTTTTTAATTTTCTTAATGCTTCCTTTTTCTCTCCCTCCTCGATGTTTATTTCTTTGTTTGTTGTAACTTCAGGTGTTGGTGGTTCATTATCGTCGCCTTTAGCAAATAGAGATCGAAAGTAGTCTGTCCATGTTTCCTTCTGAATGTGTTTCGCTTTTATTAATTCGTTCATATCCTTTCTTTGCCCTCTGATCATTTTCCATACTTCTTTTTGTGTTCCGTAGAAGTCGTGTTCCATCTATTTTGAGAAACTCTGCTAGTGCTCCCTTTTTATTTGCCTCGATATTGTCCAATAAATTAAATCACAGCGACTAAGATGGGCAGGCCACGTGCACAGACTTCATAACGAGAGACTTGTAAGACTGGTATGGGAGGAGATTCCTACAGGCAAAAGACCACTCAGACGTCCCAGAATACGATGGAGAGATAACATCCAAGCAGATCTCCGAAAAATGAACATTCCATTTGACCCTAGGTTGATGGAAGACCGAACAAATTGGAAGAAAGTTATACAGTCACCCAGGACCCACCCAGCCGAATTAAAACACAAGCTGTTTTTTTAATTTTTCATTTTACTCATATTTTGAGTACACGGAATCAACTTTCATTGGAATTTTTCTTAGAAGAATAGACGGAATGTGGCTGCATATTGTAGAGTCCCTTGCGTCTTCTTTCTTCGTCGTATCCTTGCCTTATAAATTGTAAAAGGCAGAGACTAAGGATGTTACCAGAAAATGGTTCCACGAGAAGTTTCAGATTTATTGTTTAGATCTCCGAGACTTCTCATTACTCCAGAATTACAACGATGAAATGGAACTGGGCAGGACATGTTACCAGAGTCAAAGATGGAAGATGGGCCAAGAAAATTTTAAAATGGAGACGATGCTTGTCGTAATCGAGAGCGTCCTCCACAGTGCCGGATTAACCATTAGGCAAAGTAGGCAGTTGCCTAGGAGCCTTGACCCAAAGGGGGCCTCGCAAGGCCCAAAACGAAAACTATAAAATTATTAAAATATAAAAATTTGCCCAATTTTTACCTTTACCCAACTGACAATATAATCTAAACAGTATGTTTCTACGAGTTCTATCTGTTTTGAGTAATACCTACTAAAATATTTTTATACCTAAACTGTTGAAAAACATTTCAGGTAACCTAGTAAATTAAATACCAGATTTTAGCAATATAAGTACTTACACATTGTCACATGAAGTTTTATAATTCTATTGTATATACTAAAACTTAATTATTGGCGTTGGGTGGTTTTATTTAAACATCGATGGTTCTTTCAATCTAATATTTATATCGAAGTCATCTTTTCTTAGTTTGGTTTTGTTCTTTGGAAGAGATTAATTATTGTGATCGTGTAGTTAGGTGCAATAGTTTATTCTATAAATTTGCACATCAGATTGATTAATATTTTATTCTAATAACTCTTCATTTTAAAGCAGTGCCAGGACACTTTTATGTGATCGCCAGACACCTTAATTTTTGACTTAGTGTATTTATCTGTTGTGCTTGGTATAATATTGGAATTTAAGCATTTGTTTTGATCTCTACAATATTTAAACCAGGTAAGTTATTTTCAATAAAATGTATATAGTCCAGGGTAATACCTAAGGTTTTTTCCATGACACTTCAAGAGCAAGGACACTGAAGGGTTTTTTCGACAAGTAATGTCTATAAGAGCAAATTGTAACTATTTCCTACGTAGGATCTGGCGGCAATTTTTATTTATAAACAACTTAGTGTCAAAAAACGGCATTTTTCCTTTTTTTTTCAAATGAATTGAAAACAGTGAAACTTATGGGTTTTTAATACAAACATCTTCGAGAGTATGGAAAAAGCTTTAAAATAGATTATTACAAAGTTTGATACACTCAATTGATACTAAAAGTTTGATATAGGTACTAAAGGATTATTACAAAGGTTAATATAATTGTGAAAAAGGTCAAAATTGCAAAAAAATTAATTTCGCATAACTATTGTAAAAAATGAATGTACAGCATTGAAATTTTTGTCAAATGAGGGTTCTTTGGTGCTTAATATGTGACAAAAAATTTAAAGCGATTCATTCAATTGTTTAAATTTTATTCAAATTGTTTGTCCCATAGAGCATTTTTTTGTAATAACATGTCAGAAAAAAAAAATGATGTTAGAACCAATCCACAATGAAAGAGAATGAGCTATACTTTCAACTTGGTTTAAAAAAAAGTAAATAAAAAGTGCATTTATTAGTAATAAATAATTATGCAAAAGTATTATCAATCTTTCCTTATAAACTTTTTATATTTTTATAGAATAAATTATATATTTTTATTACAATTTTTTATCAATTATATATAAATAATATTACTTATTAGTTGTGCATCTAAAACAGAGTAAAAAAATACTTAGATATTTTTAAAACAGTTATTCAAAAATTTTATAAGAAAAAATTGACGATACTTTTGCATCATTATTTATTACTAATAAATGCATTTTTTATTCACTGATTTTAAACCAATTTGAAAGTCTAGCTCATGCTCTTTCATTTGACAGCTGTAACATTTTATCACCTATTAAGCATCAAAGAACCCTCGTTTGACAAAAAATTTAAAGCTGTACACTAATTTTTATAATAGTTATTGTGAAATTAATTTTTTTGCAATTTCGACTTTTTTCGCAATTATATTAACAATAAATGAGCATATGAAACTTTGTAATACTTCATTTTAAAGCTTTTTTCATGCTCTCGAAGATGTTTATATTAGAAAAACCATATTTTCTATTGATTTGAAAAAAAGGACGTTTCTTGACACTAAATTGTTTATAACTAAAAATGGCCGACAGACCCTACGCAGGAAATAGTTACAAATTGGTCTTATAGGTATTAGGTACCTGTGGAAAAAACGCTTTAGTACCTTGGCTGTTAAAGTGTCACGAACAGGGTATATTTTTGTCTTATTACCCTGGACTAATATACAATCCCTGTAACGCTAATTACACACGCCGATTTTGGACAGTCGATTTTTATATCGACCTTCCAAATTCATATAGTGAACCACATGTGAGAAGAGGACATTGCACAAACGCCGAACGGTGATCGACGGTCGTGCGTGTGTGTAATGTCCCATTCTCACATGTGGTTCACTATAGGAATTAGGATGGCCGATATAAAATCGACCGTCCAAAATCGGTGTATGTGTGTAATTAGCGTAAGTCAGGCTATTAACGGTTGTGCGTTACTTCGTCAGAGGAATCAGTGGCGGCACTAAGATCCCGCAGGCCCCCCGTAAGGTTGTTCACCAGGCCCCCCCATAATACTGCACGATCACAATCATAAATGGTTGTAGGCTTAAATGATGCCCGAAATAAAATAAAAATAATATACGTTATTCTTTAAGGAGAGGCCAAACATCTATTGAGATATCTGACACAATTATTTTATAAGACGTCACAATATTATCTAATTAAAGAAAATTTAATCAAAATAATTTATAGTCAATCTCAAAATTAAATGCATTGTTACCCAGTTAACAAAAGATGTATACACTCAATGTATTTAACCAATTTTCGCTATAAAAAAATGGAAAAAAATTTAGTAGGCCGTAATAGCAATAACAATATTTTTATTCCTGTTATACATCAGCGGTCACTGAAGGTAAAAAACAACCATTACCTCCGATTTCGTTGAACCTCTGTCGATTTTCATTCAAATTGGTGAGAGTTAGAGGATAGAGAATACGCCAAGAAACGAAAGTAAAATTTTACCCTGGGGCTTGAAAATTATATTATTAAAAATAACATTTGTTATATAAAGTTAACAATTCAAATCTTTGTTCTTTAATAACTCAAAAAGTATTGATTTATTTTGATCACTTGATATAACATATTTTTTGCTAAAAATTTATCCCTCTGTCCATTTATGAGGTTATTTTTAATAAAATAATTTTCACCCCTTGAAAAGGGGTGGCAACCGAATCTGTTTATATGATCAGATCTGTAAGTTTCATATATCTGTTTAAAGTGCTTATTTTTTAAACAAATTGTTTTTTTCTACAACCGTGTTAAAAATGCAGTTTTTAGCACTCCATACGAGCGTTAAAAATGCTACTTTAAGGCACTAGTGCTTTAAAAATTTTAAGGCACTGCAGTTCGTATTGACCGTATAGGCAATTTTGATGTAATGTCAAAAAAATATAAAAATGGAATGTCAGTCAAGTTCAAGTAAAAGTTTTTGTAGATATTGTCCTGTAATTACGTTTGCAGAAAACGTATTGTATGATATGCGTGTTAAAAAGTACATTTTTAAGGCACTCATGTGAATTGCAGAACTCGCTTCGCTCATTCTGCAAACTTTCACATGCGTGCCTTAAACGTGTACTTTTAACACTTATATTATAAATAACTATTAGAGTAGAATTTTTTATTTTGAAAAAAATGCTTTTTTCAAAATAAATTAAAAATTATTAGAGATACCAAAAATCTCAAACCATAAAAAAAGTAACTTTTTCTTTAAGGGGCCTCATAGCTTTGGTTGCCTAGGGGCCTCAAAATTCTTAATCCGGCACTGATCCTCCAACAAGGTGATCGGACGACATCGAGCGCATCCAGTACCACTGGATTCAGGGTGATCCAGATCGGAAACAATGGAATTATTTACGGGAGGCCTTCGTTCAGCAGTGGACTCAAAACGGCTGATGATTATGATGATGATGATAATGATATTGTTTACGTCTACTGATATGTTATATTCTGTTCTTTTATAATGTTATACATCAACTGGTTCGTTTTTATACATACATACATACATAATTGATGATACTCTTATACCGTATGGTGTCGAGGTGTCTTCTTTACTCGTTATTCTCTGCGAACTTACGCCACTTTTTTTGGTCCCTAGCTAATTCTTTGGATTCTTGCCACGATTTTCCTCTATTCTGCAATATTTCCATCACACTTGTATTCCACGTTTTCCTTGGTCGGCCTCTCCTGTTTTTCCCTATCGGCCTCGCTTCCTATGTCATTTTAACCTGTCTGCCGTCGTTCATTCTAAATAAGTGCCCAGTCTATTTTAATTTTTTTCAAGAATTTTTTCCTTTAATGAGCTTACTTTTAATTATCTTCTAATATCTTCGCTACGTCTTTTATCGGTTCTCCTAGCTCCCACGACTTTTCTTAAATACCTCATTTCCGCGGCTTGCAATCTCTTTTCTTGTTTGTCGTTCAATACCCAATTCTCTGCTCCATATGTAGTGATAGGTACGTAAATTGTTTTAAATATTATCATTTTGGTTTTCCTTGTTATTTCTTTTTTATTTAAGAAGTTTTCATACAGCGAATGATATGTTCTTGTGGCTGCTTTTATCCTATTTCCAATTTCGTCTTCTTGTGTCCCCTTCTTATTTAAAATTATTCCAAGGGATTTAAATGTGTATCTACCTGTTCTATTTTTTTGCCTCGTTTTTGGTTTCATTATATTAATTTTCAAACATCGATAGAATACCATTGGACTAATGGTTGAGTAGAGGCTGTAGTAATTAAAATCTTATAAATATATCGGCTGCCTGCCCGTCGACAATTTCATTAAATTTGATTCATAACTAATTATCACAAACGGTGCTTTGGTGTGTATGTATTTATATTTATCGAAAAAGGGTAATAACCGAGATTGGCCTTACGAACTTAGAACAGTTAACTCGTTAATGAATATATGTCACGATTTTGGTCTTGTTTACTGACCAACTGATGCTAGTGTGAGGGAACACTGGAAACCGGTGGCACTGCTTTTTCGACAGAGTTTTAAAAAAGTGTAATTTGTAATCTGTACGTCAGGGAAATAAGGTAAAAATATACCATGTTCGGGACACTGACACTCAGGGCCTATTTTACCACTAGGCCCGTGAGGCACCTGCCTCGGGCCCGCATTTTAATGGGGCCCGGAAACAACACCCAAAAATTTTTTTATTGCAATAACAAAATAAATTTTCAAAATTCTTTCATTTTACAAACAGGAAATGATAAATGACTCCACTGTTGATTTTCAAGCGACTTCACCCGTCACAAGTACATCTCCGTCACCTCCTATAGAAAACGACAATGTCAATAACTCTTTTCCTAGCGATATAGGGGATTGACCAAAACATTTAAATCTGAAATTAACAATATTTTATAAATAATCGACCGAATTAATATATTTATAAAATTGGTGAATGTGTTACATAACTGGAAAATAATAAAATCCGTATTTATTGTTACGTTTGTAAACTGATTTCCACGAAAATTGTTGTTGTTCTAACTTTCGATGTGTATAATGACTGGAAAAATATCAATTGGACATTTATTCAACATGAGCGATCTCCTGAACATATTTCATCAATTGGTACATTAGTCAAGAGAAGTGGTACAGCAGGACAAATTGTAACATTAATGAAAAAAAGTTGTTTAGAAGAAAAGGAAAATTGGAGAAACGTGCTTCAACGAATAATAGCAATCATTAAATTTTTGTCCAAGAACGGTCCATCCTTTTATGGTTCATCGACCAAATTATTTACAAAAGAAAATGACATATATACCGTGTGTCGAATTTAAGATGAAGACAGCCCTATATTTTGGCTATCAAAATAAATACAGATTTGAAGTTTTGCACAGTCATACAGGTTGAATATTCACATTTTTTAAGATACTTAGCTCAAATTTAAATTTTGAACGCAGCCTACTGCGACTTCGCAAACAGGGTAAATTTTCGATATTTTCGGAAAAAGTTATTTAAAAAAGTTGTTCCAAATATTATTCTAACCCCGCATATTAAATTTTATGACAAAATTCGCACTTTTAGTTTTCTCATTATTTATAGCCAAGACCCTAAAACTTAAAATTGGCTCGCCGAGATGCATCTCGGGACAGCTGAGATGAATTTTAGGGTCCAGACTACGAATACTGAAAAATGTGAATTTTGCCATGCAATTTGGTATGTGGGGTTAGAATAAGATTTGGAAGTACTTTTTCAAATAACTTTTTACGATATCTCTAACGCGAAGCAAAATATCGAAAATTTACTTTCAGCTGCGTATCTTAAAAAATGTGAACATTCCACCTGTATGACTGCAAAACTTCAAATCTGTAGTTATTTTGATAGCCAAAATATAGAGCTTCATCTTAAATGCGACACACAATGTTTAATTGTTTAAATATAAATTTTATTTATTGTTAATAAAAATTTTAATTTCTGATGCAACTATATTTCTATTAAATAATTAATTCATTTAAAAAAGGTATTATTATTATTATTATTAAATCATATTTAGGGGCCCGAAAATTGTGTAGTGCCTCGGGCCTGATTTAAAGTAAAATATGCTCTGCTGACACTTGAGCAGCCAGGTTGCAAATGGGTTTTTTGGTTAGTGGTACTATAATATACCTAATACATTATGAATACAAAAATGCCCGTCACAGTTCGGACGAGAATTTTAGTTATTAACAAATAAGTGTCAAAAATGGCAATTTTTTCGTTTAAATCGCCACAGGTAAAAATAGGGTAATTAAATATCTGATTTATAATATCCTTCTTTTAGAAGATGAGCAAAAGTTTAAAATGGTAGTTTTTCAATTTTGGTCCGATCATTTGTTGCTTCAGAAATTTCAAAATAAAACTAAAATTCCGAAAATACAAAATTTACTATAACTTTTGCGAAAATGACCTCAAGACTTTCATATTACATGAAAAGTTTGAGTCAAACAGTCCATACAATGCGCAAAAATTTTTAAGACGATTCGTCAATTAGTTTAAATTTTATTCAATTTGCTTATTCCAAAGAGTTTTTTGCAGAGATTTTTGCAAGGTTATTGTTCAGAAAATAATAATGATATAGCAATTCTGTTGAAACCGCGTGAAAGAAGAATAGTTATGTTTTCAAAGTAGGTATATAAAAAAAATTATTAAAAAGTCATTCTTATCATTCCGAAAACATTTTACTAAAGTAGAGACATTTTTGGCGTATAAACAATTTGAATAACTTTGTTAATATTGACTCTAGACTAAAACTACTTTGGGATTTGAAAAGCTGGTATTTTTACACGAATTTTAAATTTTTTGTCTAGGCTAATTACAGTCAAAGTTAGCCACTTTTTTTATTTAATTCACAGCTACTTTGTTTATAACAATTAAGCAACCTTAATAGCACCACTTTGAAGTTCAAGGTATATAGTTTATGTGTAAAAGTTTGAGTAAACTTTGAACTTCAACAAAGTGCTTTAAAAATGACGTCCTAACGGAATCGATTCGTGGTCGGTGAAGGGGAATTATTAAAATATGTGCACTCAAAAAATGAAATTGATTCTTCAAACATATGCTGCGATTAAAATCTCCGGAGCTTGTTGATGGATTTTGATCATAATTTTTTTAATTTGTATATACACATATCCCCACCTAACATTACAAAATGTTAGGGGAGACTCCCCTTATCACTCAGGGATATGAAAAATAGATTGCGACCGATTCTAAGGCCTACCGAATATACATATATAATTTCAGAAAAATCGGTCAAGCGGTCTCGGAGGAGTACTGCAACTAACACTGTGACAGGAGAATTTTATAGATGTAAATATATAGATGGCTATTAAAAATAGGAGTTGGTGATAAAAGAGTGAAAATTAAGGGTTGTATGTATTTTTTAATTCTACACCATACAAAATTAAGGTAGATAATTTTGTCCAAAAAAATAAAAATAAAATGTCAGGAGGGCAACCCCCCTTATAATTTATGGGTATGAAAAATAGAGTAAAACCTATTCTCAGTCCTAGGTGTAAAATTTCATAAAAATCGGTCAAGCCGTTTCGGAGGAGTATGGTAACTAATCGTTGTGTTAGAATAACAAGGTTCTATCTGCAAATTTTTTAAAATTGAGATTTTTATGTAACTTGGTTCTATTTTATGTTCTTTACCTTAATATGATCCTAGCACCGACATCTATTAACAGTTGGCTAAAATACGTAAGTTACAAGGTTCTATCTCAGAGAATTTTAAATGTTGATAAGTTAACAAGCTTCTAACTGACATAAAAAACAGTCAACTAAGTACACAAGTTCCTATCTGCAAGAACTAAAAGTGTTTATAAGTTAATAATAAGACTTTATTAAACAACTAGAAGTTGTTTTATTGTATACTAATTGTCAAACAAAGGTATGTGTGGAAAATAGAACTTGATTAAATAAGTTTAATTCATTTCTCAAATCAGAACTCCTTTGTATTAACTATTGAAGTAACCTTTTACTGTTAATAAAAATATATGAATTTTTTTAAAAATTTACATTGTTAACACATAAAAGTGGCGACAATAGTAAAATAAATATATAACATAGAAACTTTAAACAGTCATAACTAAAAATGGCACCTGAGGCAGTTAGAACCTTGTTATTCTGACACAACGTAATACTTTTATATGAGAATTTTATGTATATAGAAGTAACTGTGAATTAAATAATAAAAACGGATAACTTTGACCCCAATTAAAGGCAAACAGTTTTTTTTGAAAATTCATGTAAAAATACCGGCTTTTGAAATCCCAAAGTAGATTTACTCTATAGTCAATATTAACAAAGATATTCACATTGTTTTTAAGCCAAAAATGACTACTTTAGTAAACTGTTTTCGGGATGATAAAACTGACTTTTTATTAATTTTTTTAAATGCTTTGAAAATACAAGTGCTCTTCTTTTATGTGGTTTCCACATAATTGACATATCATTATTATTTTCTGAACAATAACATTGCAAAAAAAGCTCTTTGAGATAAACAAATTGAATAAAATTTAAACTAATTGACGAATCGTCTTGAAATTTTTTGTACATGATACGTACTGGTTGTCTCAACTTTTTATGCAATATCAAAGTCTATCAAAGTCTGCAAGTATCAAAGACCGAGAACACGTAGCAGTGAAGTAGGCGGATCCTCAATGCCAATTTTAGGTCTCTGTATAGAAGGATGTCCAAGGTCTACATAAGACCTTGGACATCCTTCTAAAAGCGGCTCTGACCTGCTCTATCTTATATCTAATTTCGCCGTGAGCATTACAATTTAATTGATATCCAAGGTAAACAATTTGATCAACTTGCTCAAGTTTGGTATTATTTACATATATAGACGGTTTTATATGCTGCTGTTTACTTATTACGAGTATTTTGGTTTTCCCTATGTTCAGATCCAGACCTGCTTCTTCACAGCTCTCAACAACACTGTCAAGTAATGTTTGCAGATCTTCTTGAGTAGAAGCTAGGAGTACTGTGTCGTCCGCATATCGCTACTTTCCGGAAAGACCGTCGCAACTCTGAAATATCTGTTTTTCGTTTTGTTACAGTTTTGAACACAGAATTTCTCAATCTATTACCAAAAAAATCGTCACAACCATAGTCCAAAAAATAATCACACGGCGCCACTGTTACGAATTGTCACTGTTCTGAATTTCCCCTCCATTACCATTCAAGACTGACTCACTTCAGTCACGACGTTGTAATTGCAGCGATCCGGTTTGTTTTTCAGTCAAGAACGTCTTGATATAAGAGGTGTCGTCTGTGTTTATTAACTATTTCAAGAAATATCGTCATATCTTTTATTTGTGCCAGTTGTCTGGGCAAAGGTAAGTAGATAGTTTTTTAAAGTTACAAGTAACATCGTCACATTTTAAGTTACGCCTGTCTTCAAGGTAATTGTGAATATTTTAATGTATCGTAATTTCAGAGATAACGATCATAATTTAAAAAATTACGGTTTGGCTTGTAAAAACTAAAATATTTTAGGTTTCTTGTATTATAATTTTTGAATTATTATGATTGAGACGTTTTTTCCTGAAATAAAGAGTTAGATGTAAGGTCTGCTAAATATCAGATTTCGAGTTAGAACGTTCTTTCTTGAATAAACATTAACATTTGTTAGAAATAAATGTTACGGCGGCCGTATTCAGTTATAAATGCGTGCATTTCTGGAAATACTTTGTGAATTTAAATTAAGTTTTTTTTCCTTTCAGACATACAATGGAAACTAAGCAAAACAGAAATTCACTGATAATGAAGCTTACAAAGAAAAATGTAGAAATTCATAACATTGATAAGCCAATGTGGGCAATTCAAAAATTTTTAAAGGAATCAGAAGATCACCTTAGTTTAAAAGGTATTGTAGTTTATATTTTCTATTCCTATTGTGCCTTGTACACAAAAATATATTTTTTAGAATGTATCCAAGATGTTAATAAAGCTGATGCAGAACAACAAGCTATCTTGGAATCATGTGTAGTATCATCTTTAAATACAACAGAGAACAGAACCATGGGAGAAACATCAGAAAAAACTTATACCGAATTATCCACATTACAAGGTAAAATACTCCTGTGTCCTTTAAAATACTACTTTAAAGAATATTTTTATATTTTCCAGATAATGAATATAACGTAAATCAGTACGATTTATTTCCGTCTAGTGTATCTCAGACATCGAACCATAATGAGAAAGATGTAATAACCGCTTCAAAATGTGAAACAAATCTCATCGAAATAGAAGACAATCAGATGGTTGAATGTCAAGGTATATTGTTTTATTTTTGTTTATTTTTGTGTTATTCAATTTTATGTACATTTCAGTTACAAATCCTTCAACGTCCAGTATACCTGCTGTTACCCAGCCGTCAAATCATGATTGTTCCCGTTCTTCGAGTTCATCCAGTGTTTTAAGTTCATCCAGTGTTAGCAGCCACTTCAGTAGTTCTGAACCATTTGGCTCAGGAAAATCAGATATTGATCCAGAATATGATGTAAGCGCAGACGTCGCGTCAGATTCTTCCGATTCGGGTGATGAAAACGACACAGCAAAACTGGTGGTTAATAGGAAAGAAGATCAAACAGTATTACTCGAGAAACAAAAAGAGGATGATTCAACAAAACAAAGAGGAAGAAAGAGAACATTTAATGAGGCCAACTGGAAAAAAAATGTGACTCGACGCTTAAGAAACAGTGGAAAAAGTTACACATCAGTAAAAATTGCCAAACTGGCAGATGGAACTAAAATAAAAACACAAATAACTAGAGATGCAAAAAAAGTGTTACAACCTTGTACTGAAAAATGTAGGCTAAAATGTAAGGAAAAAATCATGGAAGAACAACGACTAGTAATTTTTAACGAATATTGGAACCTAGCAGATCTACAAAGGCAAAGGGATTTTATTGCATCATCATTGAGTCCCGTAGCAAAATCAAAGTACAGTATTGCTAAACGCAGTCTAAATAATGCGTATTATTTTCATGTACTTGAAAGGAAACACCGTGTTTGTAAAACTTTTTTTATGTCTACCTTAGGAATCACTTCAAGGACTATAAGAACAGTATCTGAAAAACAAAAGCAAAAACAAACTCACGGTATTATTGCAAACGAAGCAAGAGGAAAACACAAAAAACACAAAACTAGGGACCATGATATTTTGCAAGCAATAATGGTTCACATTCAATCAATACCCCGGGTTGAGAGCCACTACTGCCGTGCACGGACCCAAAAAGAATATATAGAGGGAACGAGGACAATAGCCGAATTGTACAGGGATTATAAAGAATTATGTGAAAATAAAAAAGTACAATGTGCTACATACCGTACATACTACGATGTATTTACAAAGCAGTTTAATATAGATTTTTATTTTCCAAAAAAAGATCAATGTGATCTATGCCTAGAGTTTCGAAACGCTTCTGAACAAGCTAAAGAGTTGATAAGACACAGGTATGAGACCCACTTGCAGGAAAAAGATCTTTCAAGAATAGAAAGGGAAAACGATAAAAAAACTGGAAAGTACATAGTAACTTTTGATTTGCAAGCTACCTTACCATGTCCCACTGGCAATGCATCCTCCTTCTACTATATTTCGAAACTGAATACGTATAATTTAACTTTTGCCAGTTTCCCTGACAAAGACGTGTCGTGTTACGTTTGGCACGAGGGGGAAGCTAAAAGAGGTGCAAATGAGATTGGATCTTGTATATGGCATTTTTTAAATGAAATAAATCAAAAAGGTATCAACGACTCAAAAATGATAGATATTATTTTCTATACTGATAATTGCACAGGGCAGAACAAAAACAGATTTCTTTTCGGTCTATATTCATTTGCTGTACACACATTGAGCAACATAAACGTTATCACACATAAATATTTAATAAGAGGCCACACTCAAAATGATGCTGATAACGTTCATTCGGTAATAGAGCGACAAATAACACGATACAAAAAGGCTGCAGCTATTTATGTACCAGAACAGTACATTACACTTATCCGACAAGCGAAAAAAACAGGCCAACCTTACAAGGTTCACGAGTTTAGCCATGATGATTTTCTGGACATTAAAGATTTAACAGCTAGCATGGGCATGAAAGAAATTTATAAGACTTCAAATGGGGAAAACGTAAAAATCTCTGATATTAAGGTATTTGAGGTCAGAAAAGACACACCTGCCAATTTCTTTTGTAAAATATCCTACGCAGAAGATAATTTTTTGAACATTAATATGCTTTGTAGAAGATCAAATTGGAATTTGCAGAATTTACACTTTAAAAAATTATACAATAGGAAACTTGAAATATCTGATAAAAAGAAGCAGGGAATTATATCACTAATGGAAAAAAATATAATCCCAAGTTTCTACCACACTTTCTATTTAAACCTTTAATTAGATCACATTTTTTTCGAATATATTTACCGTTTAAGTTTTTTTTTGTGTCATTTAAATGAGTTTGATTTTTATTATTGTTTAACTTTATTTTTTGGTTCACGTAGTAAGAATTACAATTAAGTTTAGGTTGATTTATTAGTTTTCTTAAGTAGTAATAGTAATATGTTTGTACTTTATTTAAAATAATAAACGTTTTTTACTAAATATAGACTAAGTATTTTTATTACTTCAGTAGGTATAACTTAAAAAGAACATAATATTTTTTGGGAAAGACCGTCACATTTAGCTATTATCCTGCCAATCCTTATAAACTAAAAATGATACAATTAGTGAAATACACATAATATATGTTCTTTTCCAATAATAATTAAACTTTTATACCATTGTTAAAAAATATACAAAAAACAAAAAAAAATAAAATTCTGGATTCTTTAATCGGCTCTACTGAAAAGTGGCAATAATCCAGTTGTGTCGGTCTTTCCGGAAGGTAGCGATATGGCAAATTATTGATGACTTCACCGTTCACAATTATTCATTCTTGTTTTTCAGAAAGTGCATTTCTGAAAATTCTTTCGGAGTAAACGTTGAAAAGCAGAGGCGACAAGAGGCATCTCTACCTTAGTCTTTATTCGTATCCTACAAATCCATTCATTGCTTGAAAATCTGTTATGAAGTGTTTCAGTTTATCATCGACTATAAGTGCCACACCAAATTCCTTATTTCCTGTATCTAAACTATTTGACAAGATGGTGTCCCATATGGTGTTTTTGTGTCCCAGATACACTTTCCTTTCCTGAATTGCTGCCCAACGAATCTTGTATCTTTCCAATTCACTGAGCAGGTTGCTCAATGCTTCAGGTCTATCCAAATATCTAACATTTCAAGTGCCAAGAGAGAAATACATGTTCCGTTGCCAATATCTCTCCATTCGTAACCGCTCTTTTCGATACTATGTACTATGTACTTACTTCCATTCGGAATTACTTACGGTAAATACTTCTAAGTTACGTTATTCTTGCTACTCTTTCCAGATCTGTTCCGTCGACATTGACCTTCAGCATGCTGTTTTGGTGCTTACTGATGACCATCGTTTTTGTCTTCTTTGTATTCAATTTCATTCCAAATTCCCTACAGGCTGTCGTTACCCGGTTCATTAGGCGTTACAGTGCTTCAGCATTATCTGTCAGAATGACCGTGTCATCAGCGTATCGCAGGTTATTTATACATTGCCCGTTTATAATTATACCATCCAAGGTGCCTCCCAAAGCTTTTTTAAATATCTTCTCAGAGTAAACGTGGAACAGCAAAGCTGACAGGACACCTCCCTGTTTTACCTCCTTCTCGGTATTGATTTTTCCAGATGTTTCGCTCTTTATTCTGATTTTAGCCTTTTGTTCTCGGTAGAGGTTTGAAATGATCATTAAGTCTTTATCATCGATATTACATGACCTTAGAATATCTATTAGTTTATTATGTTTCACCTGATCAAATGCCTTCTGAAAGGCTATAAAACACAAGTATACATCAGAATAGACATTTCTACATCTTTCAACTAGCACACGTATTGAAAAAGTGCTTTTCTTATTATTGTATACCTATTATTGTATACCTACGCTATTGTGTATTATTCCTACGTTATTGTGTATTATTATTGTGTATCAGGCTAATAATCCTATGGTCTTCACATTTCTTGGAATTTTTCTTCTTTGGTAGTGGTATAAACACCAAAGGTCCAGTCGACGCCTCCTGCATAGACTCGGACAAACATAAGTTTGGGATTGCGACGTACCGTTTCGCGCAGGCAAGCAAACCATTTCTACCAGTGGCGGACGGAAACAGGCAGATTTGAAATAAATTTTTATATGTAAATTTTAATAAAATAAGATAATCTTAAATTATAATAGTACCTAAATTATATTTAATTAAAGCGAAGAATGAATTTGTTTCTTTTTATTTTCATAGTTTTTAATAATTATGAAGCTTATAATCAGTTACATTTGATAAAATAATGAGCAAAATATTAGGATTACTTTAATATATGACAAATTCTTCAATACTTACAATTATTTAATAAGATTATCAGGAAGGAAGGAAGGATTTCAACAATAAAAAAAATTAAACAAGTGTTTATTTTTACTAATTCTAATGTATTTATTTTCTAAACAATAATATTAAACAAAGTTTTAATTACGATTCTAAAATACATTATCCATTATACAATTTTATTTGTTAAGCTGAATAATTACTTTTACTGTTACCTAAAGCCTAATCCAATTATCGTTTTTCTTAATGTTTCCTTTGACCCTGGAAATTCCATTTGTTTGTTCTTTGGTTTTTGATAGATACCTTAAATAAATAGAAATCTTTAAAATATTTGGAAAGTAAATCTTCTTTTATACTTTAAGTAAATAAAACTGTATTTACCATTTTTGTTAAAAATGTATCTATATCAGTGTGTTTACGAAAAAACTTTTATTTCGTTATAAACGGGTACAAACAACTGTTTTATAATTTTACTTACTCTATTTTATTTACCATAAAAAACTACAGGTATCAATTTCCCATTAACTAATAATTTTTTAACTTTTAAACTATTTACCATTAATTGTAGGGGATCTTTTCTCGATGATGTAGAAGTCGTATATAATATTTTTGACGGTTTTAACTTGTCCACTGCTCAATTCAATTTTTTTGGAACGACAACGTTTTCTTTTTGGACTTTTAAAAGATAAACTAGTTGCTCCATTTTTATTTACGTCTCTACCTTCTTTTCTTATTTTGGATAAGGTGTTTTTGCTTATACCCGTCGCTGCTAGAATCCTATCCCTACAATTACCGATGTTAAATGTTACTAAATGAAAATATTGCGAAAAAAATTGCAAAAGATTGGCGTGAAAAAAGAAACAGTGCCTAAAAACTCGTGTATTTGATCAGAGCATCCTTCCTGTTAGGACGTATGGCTCATAAACATGGACATTAACAAAGGCCAACATAAACAAAATAGAAATAACTCACAGAAAATCATAAAATCCTTTATAAAAGGTATATTTGTTAAAATCCCTATACAGGGCTACATCAAAGACAGAACTAGTTTTCGATCGGTTAACCGATCATCATTAGTGCAATCTTAGAATCTACATACTGACCACCAAAGTAAAAATATCTGGGTAAAAACCCTTTACAATTGATCCGTCATCGGAACATATGAAAAAGATGTGAATTATAACATGGATGAATAAAATATCCAATGTTTTTCGCCCGAGGTACCAATGAGCTCTATCTGACAAGTTCTGTGAATTATAACATGGATGAATAAAATATCCAATGTTTTTCGCCCGAGGTACCAATGAGCTCTATCTGACAAGTTCACATCATGTGTGAACTTGTCAGAGCTCATTGGTACCTCGGGAGAAAAACATTGGATATTTTATTCATCCATGTTATAATTCACATCTTTTTCATATGTTCCGATGACGGATCAATTGTAAAGGGTTTTTACCCAGATATTTTTACTTTGGTGGTTAGCATGTAGATTCTAAGATTGCACTGATGATGATCGGTTAACCAATCGAAAACTAGTTCTGTCTTTGATGTAGCCCTGTATAGGGATTTTAACAAATATACCTTTTATAAAGGATTTTATGTTTTTGTAATGGTATACAGCCAACTACAGGAAAAATTTTTCCTCGTGGATTCACAGAAAATATCTATTGTATTAATTAATGTTTTATTCCATGTTGGGAATAACACTGCAAGACAGAAAACCAAACAAATGGATAAGAGAGAAAACAAACGTAAAAAATGTAACTGAGCATATTCAGAGTTAAAGTGGAGATTTGCAGGCCACAACGCGAGACAGGAAGATAAAAGATGGAATGCTGAAATACAAAACAGGAGACCGTGGACAGGAAGAAGAGGAAGAGCAAGATCTCAGATGCGATGGAAGCACGATATTTTAAAAGCTGCAGGAACTCACTGGAAAAGCGCAGCCAAGGACAGACAGATATGGAAAGATTTGGGGAAGGCCTATGTCCAAAGGTGGATAGAAATGGACTAAAGAAGAAGAAGAATCTGATGAAACTTCATAAATACGTAATATCAAGAAAATAAAATGTCAAGAATACAATACTTACGTCAATTTACTTAAAGGTATTAACAGGTTTTCGGTTGTTTTGAAATGTGCTGCCTCTTGTTCCATAAATGTAATAACATTATAAATTATTGCCTTTGCTTGGCTATTCAATCCCAGCCCTTTGATTCCTATATTTTTATGAGGCATATTGTTAAATAACTAATCACTAAACTTAACGCACTAGAGATACACTAAATGTCTTAATAATACACTAATTACTACTACTAATATACCAAACACTAAGCTAAAAACTATTAATAAAATATCCAACACGATCAAACCAATAGTTAAACACTATCTGCGATACGTAATGCACTTCTAACTACGACACTGGCGATCAGCAAACTGGCCGTTTCCATGGTAACGCTAGTAAACAAGAACTACTGCGCATCATCGAGTTTTGAATCATATTCCCAAACTTATGTTTGTCCGAGTCTACAAATGTTCATCCTCTCTTGGTCTAGAAACATCTCTTCCACGTATTCTCTCTATCTACCTATTTCATCTTCTATGTTCAGTAGCGGGTCCAGTCCCGGATTAAGAATCTTGAGACCCCTAGGCAACCCAAGCTATGAGGCCCCTTAAAAACCTAGGCTTTCTTCGTTTTTAATAAGTTTCATTTTTGAAAATGTCCGTTCGCCTGTTGCAAAATAACCCAAAATGACTGTGAAGCAGAAATAAATTGTTTTCCCTGAAAGTATTGAAGCTGGGTTATAAAATATTTGAACTGCTCTAGTTCATCTTCAAGTTCAGATTCAATATCATCAGGATAGTTTTCATGTAGTTTTGAAGCACACTCCTTTATTTGAATATCATTCAAATTTGGAAAAACACACAAAACACCAAATACTGAGTACACTGAATCGTATACTGTCAACCGACGACTCAGTAATTAACTTATCGAACATTGGTAGATACGTTTCAACCTTTAACTTTTGTCCACCCTGCAGAAAAACTTAATTGGAATTAGCATCATCAAAATGTAGTTTTTTTGCTCGTTTTCGTTTACTCGCGTCGGAAAATTCAGAGTATTGTTGTAGATCGCAGTTTTTCTGCTCGTAGTAAGCAAAATTATTTCTTTGGAATTTTAAGAACTGCAAAAGTGAATTTAGAAGTTGAACTGCAGTTTGAAGTTCAACCTCTTCTATCTATAATGATTTACTGAAAGCGTTGATGCGTTCTTATAGTCTAAGATCCGATATAAGGTCGAACTGCACCGATCTGTTTAATGGAAAAAAATTATTTTATATGTAAATTAGTATGTTAAACATTATAAAAAACAAGGGGTGCCTGCTATAATCCTGTTCTGACTATAATTAATTAATAATTAAAAAATGATTTTTTTTATAAATTTGACTGACGTGTTTAACAAAAAAAATTAACACTATCGGTAAGTGCAAAGCCTATAGGATATGTAAAAATAGGGGTGCCTGTAAAAAGCCTGTTCTAAATGGGGGTTGCCTAATTTTTAACATTGTACAGCGTCTACTTATGAATAATTGAACATGCGTAAAACTTTGTTATTACTAATTTTACGAAAAAGTTATTGTTTATAAAAAGTTCTGCATGATGTAAATCCTATGATTCAACCATCAGATATCAAATTTTGCCAATCTTATACGAGTTATGTCAAAAAATGTTAATTTCGGTCAAGAGTGACTTCGACCTTTCGAAAATTGTTATTATGAAACGGTATTAATAATCAAAAAATATGTATTAGTGCGCAATTACATCATTATAATTAAAAAAAAATTGCAAATTTTTCTGAAATTAGATTCTAAACTTCATTTTTATTTCTTACAAGTAGGATAATTCTTTTATTATCAATTTTGCGAAAAAAAAGCAATTGTTCATAAAGAGCTTTGAATTGTCTAAAACCTAAGGTGCAGCCATCATCAATTTTATAAATTTTATACGGGGTATGTCAAAAAATATGAATTTCGCTCGGGAAAAAAGTTATTCTGCATTAAAAGTATGTTGCAATATAGAATTATATACTTAAAATTGGAATATTCTAAAATATAAAAGTATGAAACAACTCTTGAGCGAAATTCATTGGCAGAAAAGGAAAATCACTGGCAAAAGCTCGCAATATATGTAGGTACTTATATAATTACAAGTACTATGAAATATTAAATATCCAATAATTTGGAAATATATTTACATTAGATTAATTAAAAAAACTGTAAACATTAAGTATTGAAATATATTGTAATATATTTTTCAATACAAATCCTAAAATCGGTCAGGAATTTAGACATTTTTCACAACTTTTTTGAACGGAACATTCGATATTTCCATATATTTAGCTGTTGCCTGGAAACGAAAAATATCTGTATGGAAATCTTATTTCCTTACAGGAATTTCCTGTAGGGAATACTGTAAGGAATAGTATACCGTACAACAAATGAGAAAAAACGACATATTTCTCACGGGCGCAGACATTTGTTGGCACCAGCCGAGGAACTAGGCGAGGGCCGCAAATCAAGCGAGGGAGAAATATGTAATTTTCTCATGTGTTGTACACTGTACTTTTTCTATGGATGCGGTTTTGTCAAGAGTTCAAACTTCAAAATTTAATAGTTTAGGTGCTTTTAGGTATATTATATGCATAAATTGGAATATAATCATCACATTTCCGACTTACTGTAGCCTTCTTTCTTTAATTGTAAGTTCAACTTCCTTCTCTTTATCTATTCTTCTCAGTACTTCATTGTCCGTAACTCTATCTACCCAGGAAACCCTCACAATTCTTCTATTGGTCCACATTTCAAAGGCGTTAAGTCGTCTCATTGTCTCCACATTTAAAGTCCATGGTCCATAACTTATGGTTTTGAATAATAAAATTCTTGTACTGAATAAAATATCTTTAAAAAATTTTTTAATTTTTTAATTTGAAATTTTTGACAACTGACACTGATCATTTATATTTACATCCTTGAAAAAGATAAACGTTTCAAGTAACTATGTGTTGCTTTCTGGTTGCAATTTATAACGATATTTAAATGCTTTATTTATAATGAATAATATAGGGTGAGGCAGATAACTGGCCTATTAGAAATATCTCAAGAACTAAAGGCAACAGAATCATGAAAATTGGAATAAAGGGGTTTTGAATGATGATCTATTAAATGAAAATATTTTCATCTCTTTGCAACTTCCGGTTATACCGGAAGTTGCTTATAATTTCGTTTTTTTAAATAGGACACCCTGTATATTTTTACATTTTTGGATTCTCTTCGATGTCTTCTTTCTTAAAATATAAGGTTTTGTAATATTATACAGGGTATTTTAAAAGATAATTACGTTTTTTTTATTAATTTCGTAGCAACATTCACACCCTGTAGAATTGTAGTAGTTTGACATCTAAAACTCTACTTACGTTCAAATGATTTTTAATATACTCTACTATTGTTAAGAAGCATTAGTATAGCTAAATTTTTAATTTTAGTATACAGGGTTGGTCGAAACTCGGAATGAGTATTTTCTGAGTTTTCTTAAATGGAACACCCTGTATTTTTGTATTGTAGTGAAATGATATTTTATAGTACTTTTTTATTTCTTAAGCATTCCCTATACCTAACTGCTTTAATTTGTGAGTTATTGGTGATTCAAGCTAAACATTAATTGCAACAAAAAATAAGTAAAATTTTATTAGGTTGGCCGTGAAAATACTCAATCCCAAATAATTTTTCAGAAATAAATACATATTAATCCAGACTGGTCCTTAAAATTACCAATAATGGTTTAGCTATCGAAATACCTACTTAGTTAAGATTGTTGGTGCGATTAACAATTAAGCACAAATTAAAGCAGTTAGGTATAGGGAATGCTTAAGAAATAAAAAAGTACCACAAAATATCATTTCATTACAATACTAAAATACAGGGTGTTCCATTTAAGAAAACTCAGAAAATACTCATTCCGAGTTTCGACCAACCCTGTATACTAAAATTAAAAATTTAGCTATACTAATGATTCTTAACAATAGTAGAGTATATTAAAAATCATTTGAACGTAAGTAGAGTTTTGGATGTCAAACTACTACAATTCTACAGGGTGTTAATTTTGCTACGAAATTAATAAAAAAAACGTAATTATCTTTTAAAATACCCTGTATAATATTACAAAACCTCATATTTTAAGAAAGAAGACATCGAAAAGAAACAAAAAATGTAAAAATATGCAGGGTGTCCCATTTAAAAAAACGAAGTTATAAGCAACTTCCGGTATAACCGGAAGTTGCAAAGAGATGAAAATATTTTCATTTAATAGATCATCCTTCAAAACCCCTTTATTCCAATTTTCATGATTCTGTTGCCTTTAGTTCTCGAGATATTTCTAATAGGCCCTTTATTAGCCTCACCCTGTATATGAGCGCACTTATAACCGGCAAAATAACGCAAAAGATGGAAAACATAAATTAAGTTGTAAGATAAAAAGAGATGAACCTAGTGGAGGTGTTAAATTTAGCGATAGTAACTTATAGATTGACATTATATTGATTGTTTTCCACCTTTAGACGTATCGGACGAGTTTGAGAAATGCCACTGCCACAGTGACAGTTTTAGTTGACATACTCTTCTGATACGTCTAAAGGTGGGAAAAAATCAATATAATGTCGATCTATAAGTAACTATCGCTAAATTTAACAACTTTACTAGTTTTGTTCCCTTTTATCTCACAATTTAATATGTTTTCCATCTTTTGCGCTATTTTGCCGGTTATTAGCACGCTCATCACTGTATACATACAGGGTGTTTCATTAATAATTGTCCATATAGTAACTGGAGAAACCTTAGCACAAAATACGAAGATATAACCTAAAATACTTAAATAAAATGTGGTTCCTTACTGAGTTACAGGGTGTTTTATCTAAAAATTTAAAAACTATTTTTGCTCAGAATTTTAAAACTATTCGACGTATCGTTTTCATACTTGGTACAAAGTGAGAGTACTATACACCCTACTAAACTATGATAAACAAACGTATCTAGCTACTACCAGAGGCGTACGACAGGGGGTAGTGAATGGTTCACCCTTCTCCAATTCTACGCCACTGGTGGAATGACTATTTTAGTGTCATTTTTAGATTTTTCAATACTTTCTACGTAAATAATATACTCCTCATTGGTAACGATAAAGTCATTACTTTTCGAGATATTTGAAGTTAAATATGAAACTGCACAGTTATTTTGATTAATGTGATTCATATGATTAAAATTTAAAAATTATTTGTACCCAGTACTTTTAAACTATTTGACGTATCCTTATCATACTTGGCCAAAAGTGTAGGTACTGTACACCCTACTAAATTAAGATAAATAAACGGTTCTAGCTACTACCAGAGGCGTACGACAGGGGATAGTGGCTGGTTGACCCTTCCCAAATTGTACGCCACTGACGAAATTGCTATATTAGTGTAATTTTTTGATTTTTCAATACTTTTTATGTAAATAATATACTCTCCATTCGTAACGATAAAATGATTAGTTTTCGAGATATTTGAAATTAAAAATGAAGCGACGCAATACATTAATCAAAATAACCGTGTCGTTTCATTTTTAACTTCAAAGATCTCGAAAAGTAATGACTTTATCGTTACGAATCAAGAGTATATTATTTTCATAGAAAGTATTGGAGAATCCAAAAATTGAACTAAAATAGCAATTCCGCTAGTGGCGTAGAATTTGTAAAGGGTCAACCATTCACTTTCCCCCGTCGTACGCCTCTGGTAATAGACAGAAACGTTTGTTTAACATAATTTAGTAGTTTGTACAGTACCTATACTTCCTGCTAAGTATGAAAAGGATATGTCGAATAGTTTTAAAATGCTGAGCAAAAATAATTTTTAATTTTTCAGATAAAATTCAGTAATGAACCACATTTTATTTAAGCGTTTTAGGTTAAATCTTCGTATTTTGTGCTAAGGTTTCTCCCGTTACTATATGGACAATTATTAATGAAACACCCTGTATATTGCGAGTTTTTGGCAGCGATTTTCCCTTTTTGCCAATTTTGCCAAGTTTGCCGATTTTGCCAATGAATTTCGCTTAAGAGATTTTTTATACCTTTATATATTTCAGAATATTTCAAATTATAAGGATATTCTTCTATATTGCAACATATATTTAATACTGAATAACTCTTCTCCGGAGCGAAATTCAAAAAATTTTTATATACCTCGTATAAAGTATATAAAATTGATGATGGCTGCACCTTAGGTATTAGACAATTCAAAGCTATTTATGAACAATTGCTTTTTTTTGCAAAATTGATAATAAAAGAGTTATCCTACTTGTAAGAAATAAAAATGAAGTTTAGAATCTAATTTCAGAAAAATTTGCAATTTTTTTTTAATTATAATGATGTAATTCCGTACTAAAACATATTTTTTGATTATTAATACCGTTTTATAATAACAATTTTCGAAAGGTCGAAGTCACTCTTGTCCGAAATTAACATTTTTTGACATAATTCGTATAAGATTGACAAAATTTGACATCTGATGGTTGAATCATAGGGTTTACATCATGCAGAACTTTTTATAAAGAATAACTTTTTTTTCGTAAAATTAGTAATAACAAAGTTTTACACATGTTCAATTATCTATAAGTAGACGCTGTAAAATTTTAAAAAATTAGGCAACCCCCATTTAGAACAAACTTTTTACAGGCACCCCTATTTTTACATATCCTATAGGCATTGTACTTACCGATAGTGTTAATTTTTTTTGTTAAACACGCCAGTCAAATTTATAAAAAAAATCATTTTTTAATTATTAATTAATTATAGTCAGAACAGGATTATATCAGGCACCCCTTGTTTTTTATAATGTTTAACATACTAATGTACATATAAAATAATTTTTTTCCATTAAACAGATCGGTGCAGTTCGACCTTATATCGTATCCTCTACTATTAAGTTGTTGCCCAAAACTCATTCATTATGAATGTTTCTTTTTTTGACATTTGTTTCAACAAACACTTAGCCTCATAAACTGTTTCAGCTTTCTGATTAGTGTCCTCAGCAAGAGTATGAAGAGCAGATTTGAAAGCATTGTAACCTTTAGACAAAGGTTTTGTTGCATATGCCCATACAGTCGATCTTGTGATGCTTGTTATTTTAAGGACTAGCTCGTGGCCAATGAGATCGCTAGTGGAGTTTCATTTAAGCATTTGGTCGTAACTTCCCAACGGTGAGCAGAGGCTGAAAAAAAGTTTTACACGGACTGAATAAAAAAAATATGATATTCCATTTGAGGGAGAATACGTTACCCACTCTCTTTTAATATTTGTTCCACTGATATGTTTTCGAAAAACCATAGATTGTGTAAAAATCTTGTAATGACTTCAAAATTTCTTTTTTATGCTGAAAAACGTCCATCAAGGTTTTTACATTCTCAAGACCTTTCTCAATCCAAAACTTTAGTAAGTACTTCTTCGGTTATTGTATTCCGTAATCCGATGTCGTTTTTCGAATTTAGGATCCGATTTATCTTTAACTTCAATTTCTACCTTATTTTCGGTTTCTGATAATTTAACTTCTTGAACTGGAATATAACTATCGTTTTATGTTTTTTCATCTTATATCATCATTTATATTTTATCAGTGCATTTTCATTGTTTGCAGCTTCACTATCTATTATTTCCGTATGAAACTGAGTTTAAATAAGTTTTCGTTCTGTTTTGGATCTTGCTTGAGTAAAGGATCTTTTCTCTCTCCTGCTTTTTCTTGCACTTTTCTGCTCCACTTTTGAATCTTATTTTCTTATTTCCATCTGTAGTAGGTACTGTTCCTTCTACCAAAGGGCATTCATTGGCGACTTATTCCTCACAACATAGACTTCCTATGTGAACAAAAGCATACATTGTAATGTAGTTTTATATGTCCATAATCACTTTTAGGGTATTGCGCGATATTTGAATTTTTCAACATCTTCTTCTTCTTATACTAGGCCTCTTGGCCTGTTCTTAACCGATTTTGAGCTTGTATTCGTAGGTGTGATGTTGACTGCCAGGTATCTCGCCACCTTTTAAAGGGCCTTCTTATTGGCCTGTTGCCTGTTGGCTTAGAATCCCTGGCTATACGGGCTATTCTCAGGGCCGTGCGGTGCTATGATGCGGTGAGGCAACCGCATCAGGCGGCATCACAAGAGGGGCGGCATACTCAGTAAAATCAAAATACAAATAATTGAGACATTCAATAATTAAAAATATATATAGGACCAAGTGTCAGCCGAAAATATTTAACCGGTGAAGGTACAGAACTTATTTTGACAAATTTGGAAAAATTAATTCTTGATTTAAAACGGCTCAGAGGACAAGGCTATGATAACGGGGTTAATATGAAAGGAATAAGAAAGGGTGTGCAAAACAGAATATTTGAAAAATATCCGAGGGCGTTTTACGCGCCCTGTGGATGCCACCAGTCATAAATGACGCAGCGTCTTCTTCTACTGAAACAACAACCTTTTTTTTTTGGTATTATACAAGAACTGTACACTTTTTTTCTGGTTTTACAAAGCGTTGGGAAGTTCTAAAAAAAACATGTTGCACAACTAACACTAAAACCGTTGAGTACTACTAGATGGTTAAGTCGAATAGATGCATTGAAACTTCTAAAATGTCAATTTTGTGAAATATACAGGGTGTCCAGAAACTCTACCGACAAACGAAGACAGGAGATTCATCAGATAATTTTATGACAATTTAACCCAATTCACCTAGTCCGAAAATGCTTCCTAAGGGAGCTAGAGCTCTTTGAAGATGGCGCCATGTAATTAGTTTTTCTTAAATACCTCCAGAACGCTTCTATTTAGAAAAACGAAAATTGGTATACATATTTACTTTCCTGAAATGAATCGATTCCATCCATTGAAAATTTCTAGTACCGGTCATAGGCGTACGTTTTGGGTAGGGCAACGGTTATTTTATCGCATAACTTTTTTGTCTTCAACTTTTAAGCATTTTTGATACTGGATTATTAAATTGTGAGGTATTCTAGTACTAAAAGGTACTCTTACTTTAAGTCGATAGGATACACTGTTTTCTAGAAAAATCGATTTGAAAGTTTTTAGTTTTGGGAATTTGAAAAAAAAAGTTAAAAAAAATTTAAAAAAACCGATGTATTTTACCAACTTAAAGCAAGAGTAACTTTTAGTACTCGAATATCTCATAATTGAATAATCTAGTGTCAAAAATACTTAAAAATTAAAGGCAATAAAGGTATGCTATAAAATAACTGTTGACCTACCCAAAACGGACGCCTATGACCGGTACTAGAAATTCGCCATTAATGAAATCGATTAATCTCTGGAATATAAATAAATGTACCAGTTTTCATCTTTCTAAATAGTTTTTTTTTGTATCTTTTTTTTTTAATTCAAGGAACGAAAAATTTTCAAGTCGATTTTTCTAGCAAACGGTGTATCCTATCGACTTAAACTAAGAGTACCTTTTAGTACTAGAATAACTCACAATTAAATAATTCAGAGTCAAAAATGCTTAAAAATTAAAGACAAAAAAGTTAGGCGATAAAATAACCGTTGCCCTACACAAAACGGACGCCTATGAGTTGTACTAGAAATTCGCAATGGATGGAATCGATTCATTTCTGGAAAGTAAATATGTATAGCAATTTTCGTTTTTCTAAATAGAAGCGTTCTGGAGGTATTTAAGAAAAACTAATTACATGACGCCATCTTCAAAGATCTCTAGCTCCCTTAAGGCGGAAATACATATCCGCGCCGCGAACTCCGCGCCGTGTGTGCGCCGCGCGTTCTTGGTGCGGTTATTGTTCGTTAAAATTTTTCATTTTGACGATCCAGAGGAAACTTACGAACGTTTAGTAATTGTAGATAATCATGTCTCTGTCCTGTACTTCTACTACATCTTATTTTGGTATTGTTCTGAAACTATTTTCTTGTGTCATCTTATGCAATTTACTATTTTATGTGGAATAAGCCACAGTTTGGGAACATTTCGGGAACTACCTTTTTCGCTTCCTGGCAACACAAATATAATGGTAGGGGAGCCCAAGCGGGGATTTTTGCAGTTACTCGAGCGCGTCAGATTATCATATGGGGAGAAACGTGGTACCCTGCAGATGTACCTCCACCATATATTGGCTCTTAACACAGGGGAGTTCGTTCAGGGGGGCCCGAAAAAAAATCTATCCTTAAAATATTCGAAATTGTCAGATTAAGATAAGGTAAGTTAGGTACATGCAAAAGAGTCTATATTTCAAAAATATGACGATTTGAGCGGGGCGTACGGAAATGGGTGAGTCAAAAAGTTTCACAAAAAAAGCGAATATTTCTCGAAATGAACGTCAGATTGAAAAACTAAAAACTACGTGTTCAATATTTTTCAAAAATCTATCGAAAAATACCAAACTTGACCCCCCACGGAGAGGGGTGGGGGGTAAATTTAAAATTTTAAATACAAATCCCGCGATCTTTCGCAAAATAAACATCATATCGAAAAACTGCAAAATACACTTTATCAATGTTTTTTAAAAATCTATCGAATGGTTCCAAACACGACCCCCCACGGAGGTGAGGTGGGGGGTTACTTTAAAATCTTAAATGGTAGACCCCGTTTCTTATTGCAGATTTGGATTGTTTGTATAAAAATAAACAACTTTTATTCGAAACATTTTTTTGAATTATGGATAGATGGCGCTATAATCGGAAAAAAGATTGTTGGAAATGGAAAATTAAATTAAAAAATGGGAAGTCCCCACTAAAATGGAAAATTTTACTTAACTTTTTTGGTTTTAGGACCTAATAATCACAACCCAATAGGTCGCCAAAGCGCTCTAGTGACTACACATTTAGCATACTTTGCTCCCCTACCATAATATATCTGCTTGTTCCTACAACCAGAAACAAAATTAGAGAACTATAGGTACTTCCAAGTCATGCGATACCTTTTTCGTTTTCCGGTGACACAATTGTAATGTATCTGCTTGTTTCCACTGCGTAGCTTCACTAGAAACGAAATTAGAGAACTATAGGTTCTTCCAAGCCCTGTGTTAACTTTTTCGCTTTCCGGTGACAAAATTATAATATATCTGCTTGTTCCAACTCAGTTGCTTCACCAGAAGCAAAGTTAGGAAACTATAGGCTCTTCCAAGATGTGCGTTACCTTTTTCGCTTTCCGACGACACAATTATAACATATCTACTTGTTCCAACTCCGTTGCTTCACCAGAAGCGAAGTTAGAAAACTATTGGGTCTTCCAAGTTGTGCGTTACCTTTTTCGTTTTCCGGTGACCCAATTATAATATATATGCTTGTTCCAACTACGTTGCTTCACCAGAAGCGAAGTTAGAAAACTATTGGGTCTTCCAAGTTGTGCGTTACCTTTTTGGCTTTCCGGTGACCCAATTATAATATATCTGCTTGTTCCAACTCCGTTGCTTCACCAGAAGCGAAGTTAGAAAACTATTGGGTCTTCCAAGTTGTGCGTTAGCTTTTTGGCTTTCCGGTGACCCAATTATAATATATCTGCTTGTTCCAACTCAGTTGCTTCACCAGAAGCGAAGTTAGGAAACTATAGGCTCTTCCAAGATGTGCGTTACCTTTTTCGCTTTCCGACGACACAATTATAACATATCTACTTGTTCCAACTCCTTTGCTTCACCAGAAGCGAAGTTAGGAAACTATAGACTCTTCCAAGTTGTGCGTTACCTTTTTCGTTTTCCGGTGACCCAATTATAATATATATGCTTGTTCCAACTACGTTGCTTCACCAGAAGCGAAGTTAGAAAACTATTGGGTCTTCCAAGTTGTGCGTTACCTTTTTGGCTTTCCGGTGACCCAATTATAATATATCAGCTTGTTCCAACTCCGTTGCTTCACCAGAAGCGAAGTTAGAAAACTATTGGGTCTTCCAAGTTGTGCGTTAGCTTTTTGGCTTTCCGGTGACCCAATTATAATATATCTGCTTGTTCCAACTCAGTTGCTTCACCAGAAGCGAAGTTGGGAAACTATAAGCTCTTCCAAGATATGTGTTACCTTTTCCGCTTTCCGATGACACAATTATAACATATCTACTTGTTCCAACTCCGTTGCTTCACCAGAAGCGAAGTTAGGAAACTATAGGCTCTTCCAAGTTGTGCGTTACCTTTTTCGTTTTCCGGTGACCCAATTATAATATATATGCTTGTTCCAACTACGTTGCTTCACCAGAAGCGAAGTTAGAAAACTATTGGGTCTTCCAAGTTGTGCGTTACCTTTTTGGCTTTCCGGTGACCCAATTATAATATATATGCTTGTTCCAACTCTGTTGCTTCACCAGAAGCGAAGTTAGAAAACTATTGGGTCTTCCAAGTTGTGCCTTACCTTTTTCGCTTTCCGGTGACACAATTATAATATATCCGCTTGTTTCAACTGCGTTGCTTCACCAGACACGAAGTTAGAAAACTATAGGTTCTCCAAGTCGTGCGTTACCTATTTCGCTTTCCGGTGACACATAATATATATCTGCTTATGAATGTTTTTTTGATATTGATAACTATTTCCGAAGTGAAAGTCGAAAGGTCAAGTAAACTTGATTTCAAACTCGAATTGTGGCTTATGCCCAAATAAAACAATAAATCTTATTTTTAATACATGTTATTTTTAGTACAACAATGAAATTTTTTAAAAAGGTCCGCATGTACATTTTTTTATTTCAGCTTCTATTTCCGTTCAGATCGGATTTAAGTTGTTTCTTTAAATTAAATGGTTCTGTATTGAGGATCCCACAATAATGATTTTCTACGGTAAACATCAGTTTCCTTCCGACCATTCCATTACTAACAAATATTCAACTCATGCGCGCCAAAGCATCGAAGCGTTTGTTGAAAAACCGACAGAATTTAGATCGTGGTGCGCCGTGTGCGTGCCGTTTGTGCGTCACTTGAAAACACGTACTAATCTGACGAACACGCTGCGCGCGAGCGGCTCGCACACCGAGCAGAGCGCATATGTATCTCCGCCTTTAGGAAGCATTTTCGGACTAGGTGAATTGGGTTAAATTATCTTAAAATTATCTGAGGAATCTCCTGTCTTCGTTTGTCGGTAGAGTGTCTGGACACCCTGTATAATGCCTTATTCGAAATAGTAGAAGACGTCAACAATGATTCAGAATCTAAAGTCAAAGCACGAGGATTAGTAAAAAATATTAAAAATTATAAATTTATATACCGTGTAGTTCATTTCATATAAATTCAGTCTCGAAGACGTTGCAACATGTAACTATAAATTTGTCAGATTGTGTAAAAATGTCGTCAGAAAGTATGAAAAAGAATGAAAATTTACTGACAATTTGGCTATGACCAAATGAAAATTACTGATAATGAAATTGCAGAAAATCTGGTAAATAAGTTCCGAATTTCCTGCTGAAAATGAATACTGAGGCAAGAGAAAAATGCGTCAATTTGATATGTGGATCAGCTCTCAACAGAGAAAGATCAATTTAAAGTAAATTTTTTCATCTATATTTTAGACATTGCCTTTAATTCTTTGACTGATCGATTTTCGCTTTTAGAAATTCATAATAAAAGTTTAAATTTTTAGGTATATGATATTTTTAAATTGAGGGAAATATAAGAAAAGGGAAAAGGCAAAGATGATAAAATACTAGAAAATCTTCATTCAATACTTTTCATAGAAAAAGAATCGGATATAGAGGCAAATGATTTTCTAGAAGAATTATGGCATGCTTTATCCCAAATATGAAACTCCATGAAACCTTTAGAGGTTTTGAACTATTTGTTCCAAAATAACCTAATTTCTTTATACTCCAATATAGTTGTATCACTAAGGGCCGGTATTATCTGTCCTGATTAAATCCCGGTTAGAGCAATTTTGTCATGCGAGGTGCAGAAAGTACCGGCCCTAAGAATTTTATTAACACTCTCTGTCTCGGTAGCTTGGGGAAAGAAGTTATTCAAAACTAAAAATGATTAAAAACTATTTACGAAGCTCCATAAGACAAACAAAACTAAAAAAATTAGCACTTATTTCAATAATAGAGTCCTCATTAGCTGCTACTTTAGACAATATGATTGACGAGTTTGCCAAAATTAAAAGCAAAATGATAAAATTGTAATTTTCAGTAGTAATTGCACAAGAGCTCCAAAATTATCGAATTTTTCCCGAGTGACACTTTGACAGTTTTAATTTCACGACCCGAAGGGGAGTGAAATGATGTAAAATAGTCACGAGGGCAAAAATTCGATAATAATTTTAAAGATCGAGTGCAATTTGTTGCGATTATTTCATGAATAAAACTGTTCAAAACCAACATTTTATTGTAATTTATTTATGTAAGTACAAATTAGTACAATTAAACACATAGTTGTTATAAATATTTGACGGTTGAAGGTCATCACTTTTATAAATTTTAAAACATTAATTTGTCATTAATGTCGCTGAATGTATTTTTTCGTAGCAACGAAGGGCATCTGACGTAATATGCTTGACGACGGAATATTATCAAAAATTATCGGGTATAATATCACAAGAGAATGAAAATAAATTGAAAATAATGCGACAGTTTTTCGAAAATTTGTTGTCTGGCAATAGACACGAGAGCCCACAGGGCTCGAGTGGCTATTGCCCAATGACAACAAATTTGAGTAAAAATGAAGCATTATTTTCTTATTTATTCTTACTGTGTGTGATATTCGTAAGATTATTTTTTAATACGTATATTATGGATATTTTCTTAAATGTGACAGTTGTCAAAACTAGGAAACTGGTTGCCATGAAACAGAAACAATCTACTTAAAAAAATTCTATCAGTAATTTTCTACAGTAAATAATTCTCAGTATAATTTTAATCTGATTGGACAGAATTAAACACGTGATAAAATATCTATGGAGGGCGGTACAATGGTCACAAGTCACAAAATGACTGTATTGCTTATAACATACAGAACACTTCGAATTTTTTTTTCTACCGATTGGTATAAAAGACATAAGTCAATGTACTTGCATATTAATGTTATAGCAATGGTTAAAAGGTACTAACTGAGAAATAATTGAATAGAGGGCGGTAAAAAAGTATTAAGTCTGACTTATGACTTTTATACCGTTCGATTTATGAATTGTTTAGTTCATTGTCATTGGGTTTAACCGGTACAAATGACATGAGTCAGCGACTGGGTTTAAAAATATTAGGTATTACAAGAAGATATTAGGTATTACAAGAAGGTATTACAGGGAACTCGGGTTTCGTCTATTTCATTCTTAGTCGCTTGACATTGCCATGCTTGGTGTGTAATTATATATAACTATTGTGCAGTTAGATACGAAAAAAATGATTAATTAAAGCTTTTAATAATTATTTTATCATAAAATAAATTTTAATAAAGAAATGAGATTTGCTTTATTGTTGGAGGTCAAACTGCTAACCAATAATAGTTAATCGCCACTCGCAATGTATTGAGCATGAAATTTTTTAATATCCCACAGAAAGTTTGGGAACTTGTGTAAGTGAACAAGTACAGTTATGGGAAGCAGAGGTAAAAGTTGATAGACATGGTGTTGAGGGATACGAGTCAATCGCGTGATTTTTATAATTACTTATCTCAACTATATGCAGGTACCCAGTGGCGCAACCAGGAGGGTTTTGGGGGTTAAAACCCCTCCCAGGCCATATAAAGAAGAGTAGGAAAACGTAACTGGTCTTTAACAAACCATACAAAAAAAATTTCTGTGTCCCAGTAAACCCCTCCCCCCAGAGGAAAATCCTAGGTGTAAAACCCCCTAGAGGAAAATTATAGGTGCGCCACTGCAGGTACCTATAAATTTCAAATTTTTTTAATGTTTTGCTTCTAAATGGTTTTTAATAAATGTGTATTTGTTGACTTAGTGTTTTATTACCAAGCTATACAATACAACTTTGACCGGTAGAAAAGTCACAAGTCACAAAAATACCTAAAATATTAATATTTATCGAGGTTACATACTAAAGTTTCACAAACATACATAAATTAATAACATTATGCATCGTTTGAAGATCATAGATAAAAAAATCGATTTAGGAAAAAATAAATAAACTTTAAAGGTCTTTCCTGTAAAAGTTGCATTTTGGACATGTGTCTATTGTACCGCCCTCCATAGATATCTTATTGGAAGTTAAATTCATTAAAAAATACTCAGTTTAATTTTAATTTCTGTAGCTTTCTATTGGTCAGAATCTTCTATGAATGAAATAATTATAAATGTTATTTACTGTTAATACATATTTCATTTAATTTTAAGTATGCTTTGTTTTGAAAATAAAAGTTTTCGTTCGTTTTGTGTAATTTCATTTAATAAAAATAAATACTAGTACATATTAAGTTTCAATAATATTTAGGGGGCGGCATTTCGAAGACTTGCATCATATTGAAAAGATGTACCGCACGGCTCTGGCTATTCTCTCGCTTTCCATTCTCATCACATGCTGATTCCACTCTCGTCGTCTCTGTCTTCCCCACCGTACTATATCTTGTATGTTACAGATGTTACATTGTATTTTCAACATAATATGATTTATAGGTTTTATTTAATTTTAATTATTATTTTTTCGTTTTGGGCCCTGCGAGGCCCCCTTTGGGGCCGAGGCCCCTAGGCACAGTGGCGGTCTCAAGGGGGGGCGACGGGGGCGATCGCCCCCGCCCCCAGAAACCTTAGTTCTCTGAAAAATTGAGAAGTTAATATACATATTAATCCTAAGTGTGAGATCGAACTAATGCATTGCTATTATTGGACAAAATAATTAAATAATTTAACAGTGTGAAAACGTCTTCCTCAAAGAGAAACAAAGTTTTGAAACACTATGTAGGTGGCCAGCTACCTGGATTGTGTGAAACACGTTGGGTGGAAAGGCAAACATCGTTTTTGCAATTCAGACTTAAGTTCCCTGAAATCATTCAAGGCCTGGAATCAGTAGCTTCATGGCAAGATTTAAAAGCTGCATCCAAGGCGAGAACCTTGATTTGTGCCTTACTGAACAGTACTTTCATTATCACTGTAGTGTGTATGTGCAACATATTTTCACTTACACTGCCTTTTAGAAAGCTACTTCAAAAACCTGATATTGACTTGAAATGTGCATTGAAACATTTTACGGACATGACCAAAGCACTTGCCAATCAACGGAACACAGCGATTGTTTGCTTTAAAGATTTGTTCCAAGAAGCAAAGGACATCGCCGAGAAGACAAATTTTGATATTAGTATTCCAAGAATATCACAAGTGCAGAAGAATCGAGCCAACCACGCAACTAAAGACCCAGAGACATACTTTAGAGTATCAGTGTTCCTTCCCATTCTAGACTCTGTAATAGAAGACACAAAGTCTCGTTTTCCTGAAGAAACATTGGAGTTGAACAATCTTCACGTATGCATGCCTGAATACCTGATAACCAACTCTGTTCAGGACATGTCTGAAAAAATTGAGTGTTTAGTAAGGAGGTACTGTGAACTTTTTGATATGTCTCAAGCTGAAATGAAATGCTTATTGAAAGGTGAACTACAGCTTTGGGAAATGCAATGGAAAGACACGGACGAATTTCCAAAATAGCGCTGGACGCGTTAGACAGTTGTAACAGAGATTTGTTCCCTACAGTCAGCAAGCTACTTCTAGTCTTAGCTACACTTCCCATCAGCAATGCTTCTGCAGAGCGAAGCTTTCAATCTCTAAAGAGAATAAAGTCGTGGCTAAGAACACGGATGCGTCAAGACAGGTTGACTGGACTTGCTCTACTCCATGCCCATCGAGACATCCCTGTAGACCCAACGAAAGTTTTAGAACGATTCGCCAAAAGTGGCCATCGAAGACTTGAATTCGATTTGTAATTACATTCTTTTTAAAACCTTATAACTTGTTATTTTATTACTTATAACCTAATAAAACTATTACAATGTATAATGTGAACCTCCTTTCTTCCATTCTAATAGACTAATTTATATTGTATATTTATTGTAAATTTTAACATTTTAAAAGGTAAAATGTGTTTTGAGCTCTTTCAATTCAAGCGTAAAACTAACATTGTCAGACCAAACCTCTGAAGTTTGACGTTTGTTCGTGATAAAGTAAAACCACCTAAATCGTCAAAGGTTTAGAAAGATGAGACTTGCTTCAGAGGCTTGCCATTGGAAAATACTATCACCCACAAACCTTTTCTATTATTAGACTTTGAGTTGTTTTCAATAGTTCTAAATTGGTTTTTGATACAATCACAAGAATACAAAATATATTTTGAATATTTTATTTGTAAGTTAGCCGAACAATATTTACAACAAAATTTAGAGGCTAGCTTTTTTATTTTTTATTATAATGTAAAACTGTTTCCACGGATACTAATTGTAATAATAATAAGTGATTTTCCTTTTTCTCCGTTCGTCACAACCACTAAATGACAGTCAGTCCATATTCGGTCCATCAACTGTTCAAATGAATAAAATGCCTTTAAAACTCTCAAAATCTTGCCAAATTTTTAAAAATTTTCCGGACCCCCTTTCCCTGCAACAGATCATCGCCCCTCCCAAAATCTGACTCTGAGACCGCCACTGCCTAGGCAACTGCCTATTTTGCCTAATGGTTATTCCGGCACTGAGCGGGTCCTCATGCTTATCTTCGATGAAAGACGTAGGTGTTTGTTTCCATATTCCAGTGGCTTCTTTTACTTCTTTATGTAGGTTGAAAGTATCATGCCTTTGTTCCGACTCTTCAATTTCTTGGCATTTTTCACTTAGCCAGATTTCTTTGGCTTGTTAGATCTTTATTCTGATATTCTTGTATATTTGCTTGTATATTGTTTCATTTTTACTTATTGTAATTTTCTTATTTCTTTTCGTTCTTTTAAATTCCATTCTTATTGTTGCTGGAAGAAGATTGTGGTCGGTGGGGATGTCAGCTCCGGGATATGTCTTGCATGCTTTTACTGCGTTATTGTATCTTTTCTTAACAATTATATGTAATCGATTTGATTTATTTTGATGCATCCTTCTATTCCATTTGCTGGAGATTTCAACGTGTAGCCTTTCAACGTGTGTCTGGGAGGTAGCTTAAAAAAGCTGTTCATTATATTGTTTTGATTTTATTTACAGAACTGAAGCAGTCCATCTCCCCTCTCATGTCTTATTCGAGGCCAAACTCACCCACCTTGTTACCTTCTCTTCCTTTTCCAATCTTGCCGTTTAAGTCTCCTAACATTATGTTGGTTTCGTGCTTCTTTGGCTGCAATAGAGTTTTGTTTAGGTCTTCGTAAAATTGTTCTATTTCTTCTTCTATGCTTTAACTCAGGGGTCGGCAACTTTTTTCGGATGGCGGGCCATATTCAAAATAAAACCTTTTAAGCGGGCCGCATATTCAAATATAACTTAAATAGTCTTCTTCTTCAGTCTGTTTGCATCCACTCCTGGACAAAGGCCTCCAATGAGTTCTTCACTTCTCTCTGTTTTGTATTTTTTAGTGCCAGTTACCCCCCACTTGTGCTTTGATATCGTCTAGCCATCGTTGTTGTGGCCTTTCCACTACTAAGGCTTGCTCGTCTGGTCTCCGATGTATAATGTTTCTCGTCCACATTTCGTTGTTTTGTCATGTCACGTGTCCTACCTAGTTTCATTTCATTTGCGCAATTCATCCATTTACATCCTCCACCTTCGTCCTGCTTCATAATATGTCCTTATTTTCGTAAATGTTTTTCAGAGATACTCGTAACATAGCTCATTCGATGGACCTGTGTTTTTCTTAATCTATACAGAGTGAGTTTTATGTATGTAACTCCTCAATTATCTCGGAAACGGCTTGTATGATTTTTATAAATTTTGGTATGTTACGGCCGATATTATGGTGGTATTTACATTGTTTTCGGATCTTCCGTTTTTCTGAAAATCTAATGAACTTTCTTATTTGAAATGGAACACCCTGTAGTTTTGAAGTCCTTAAGAAATGCTGATTATTTTTTATGTAATATTCCCTATACCTAAATGCCATAATTCCGTCGTTATTGCTATATTTATTTACCAAGAAATTTAAAACAAGTTATAAAAATTAATTTTCTAGGCCCGACCAGACATTATTTTAGGTTCTTTGGATCATTTTAAATAAAAAACGTCCTTTGTAATTTTTCTCTAAAGTCGATCGTTTTTGAATAGTTATAAACAATTGTATACTGAAAAAACGAAAAATGACGGTTATCAAGGCTCAAAATCCCAAGTAAAAAATATTACTTTTGTAATTACAACCTAAATTCAAGTTCAAACCTTATACGCAGTTTGGGCTTATTTCATTTTAAAATATTGTTTTTTAATTGTTAATGCAGCATGATCGCCCGTTTTCTCATAAGCTATTCATTTAACTCTTCTTAAAAAATAATATTTTAGAATAAAATATGCCAAAAATTCTCATGGGAAGCTGATAGAAGAAGGCTTCAAATTTAATTTAGGCTCTTGGTGATATTGGAAAAATAATATTTTTTATTTATGTTTTTGAGCATTAAAAATCGTCATTTTTCGTTGTTTTCAGTATTAAATTGTTTATAACTCAAAAACGTTCAAACGTACAAAAATGTTCGTTGTTTTCAGAATTAAATTATTTATAACTTTAGAGAAGAATTTTAAAGAACATTTTTTTGTTAAATAAATGTAGCAATAACTCCGAAATTGACGCATTTAGGTATAGGGAATATTACATAAAAATAAATCAGTCTTTTTAAGCACTTCAACACGCAAAAAATATACAGGCTGTCCTATTTGAAATAAGAAAATTTATTAGATTTTCAGAAAAACGGAAGATCTGACAACAATGTAAATACCACCATAATATCGGCCGTATCACAAGACCTTTACACACCAAAATTTATAAAAATCGTGCAAGCCGTTTCTAAGATAATTGAGGCGTTCCATACATAAAACTCACTCTGTACATTCATTTTTCATCTCTTGTAAGACATTTATAACTTCCTCGTTAGTTATTTTGTTAGTATTTCAGATCCTACGTTTAATATTTCCATACCGTGGTTTTCTGGTTTTGCTACGCAGAATGAGTAGGTATAATTCTGTATAAATAGTAATCCACCAATATTTTTTATTATCCTATTTTTGTCGTTTTAGTGATTCCATTTTTGTCTTTTATCTGGTGTATTTGTTGTCGGTCTTTACTACTTATTTAGAGTTTTTAACACTTTCTTTCAAACTCTTGTTTTTCTCTATAATATTTTCGATTTTTTCGGTGTTGTTGTCCCTGATGTCTTGTCTTATTCTTTTTCTTATTGCCTTATTAAGTTTCTTATATTCTGGTGAATTTCGGTCCATGCAACTTCTGTCCTTAATCGTCTGTTGTGTTTCTGTTTTTAATTTTTTATTTTTCATAAATTTGTTGATTTTTCCTAAAAATTGTATTAGTGCTTTGGCGGGCCGCAAAAAAAGTTGCAAAGGGCCGCATGCGGCCCGCGGGCCGCAGGTTGCCGACCCCTGCTTTAACTAGTTGGGGCATAAATCTGTATGATATTCGTGTTGGCGGGTTTGCATTATTCTATTTGATATTGGTAGAGATAAAGGAACTGATTTTGCAATTTCATTAGATGTAATTATTGCCAAGCAATTTTTATTTTGTTTGCCTTCATCTCCAGAGTAGTATATTGTTAGGAGAAGCAATAAAGCACTAAAATCGGCCTTACCTCCGAAAAAAACAAACTACTCCAAGATGGATCTTAATAATTCTTTTTACATTCGATTCGTGAATGCGCCAGAAAACTTTGTGACCCAGAGCCATGATATAATATTGAAAAACTGCATAAAAATGCATGGGTTTTCGAGGTCGCTGAAAACGAATATGACATCGAAAGTGATCTCCGGAGTACCTGGTGCCCAGGGTATCTACTGTTTACCTCGTTTTGTGGAGTTTTCGGCAAATTCATTAAAAAATTAGTCAAAAATCATTCCTTGGAAGTTTTTGGGGTCGCTAACGACGGATATGACATCGAAAGTAATTTTCGGAGTACCTAGTACCCAGGGTACCTACTACCCACAACCATAACAATGATGTTCGTATCTTGTTCTAAGCATATACTACCAACATTCGTCGGAGTATATTCTGTTTAGTATATGCGTAGTACAAGCATAGCATGTACCTTAAAAAACATTCTAAATTTCATGTTCTTTGCATATACTTTAAAGTATATTCTCGTACCGAATATACTGAGTACATTCGTGTACGTAGTATCTCGGAATATTCGTAAAAGTTTATTCTTAGAATATACCTTTATCGAATATTCTTAGCACATACTTATAAGTACATTCTTAACACATACTTATAAGTAGATACTTTTAAAATATCTTAAAAATAATATGTATGTATAGTATAGGAAGTATGAATAATATTAGCCTTATCAACTTCGTTATATTTTAGAATAATTAATAAAATTTATGTATGTAGGTAGTATTAGACGAATTTCATTTCAAAATTGTTGTATGGTAAAAAAGTTTAAACATTAATTGTATTAACGTTTACATAGATACTATTAAAAATTCGTTTTCATAATTGAAATGACTTTACCATTTCGAGTTTATCATGAATCATGAGTATTTTTATATCCTTGGAATTTGAATTTAGGTACATTCAATTCAAAATGGGCCATTTCGCAGAACCAAAACGTGCCAAACTGCACAACCAAAGCAACCAAAAGCTTTGGCGTTGCCAACCGTCGAGTAAGCTTTTTCCGTCAACTTACCTTAAAAATTCCCACTTTTATAAAAAAAACTTCCCTCCTGTTTACAAAATCTGAGAAGATATGTTTAATTATTTTCAAATATTTTGATTTTTTCTTAATATTTTACAATTTGGAATGGATAACCTTTTGAGTTAACTTTTTCCTTTTATCACCTTTTATGTTGAAAATTCCCGCAAAAAGGGAAATTTCTCTCCGTTTGGCAACACTGACCACCGATGTTATTCCACAATATTCATACATTCATATCCCCCATCTGACCATTTCTTACCTGAATGGATCAGGGATAGGAAAAAACCGTAAAATATGAAAAAGAAAACAGGCATTATTTCATTATTTGTATCATCTATGGATCTATGTAGTGTTGAGGATGAAGACGAATGATGCAGTACTAGGACTAAAGAACATACATACAATAGCTTTATTGTAATATCTTTATTTTGTTTGCGGTTCTTCAAAATACATAAAATATAATCTATTTTGGTAACTCATTAAATAGGTAAGTACATATAAGTATTATATAAATTTTAGTTACTTATGCATAGTTTAGTTTAGCTAAATATATAATGATTTATATAAATAACTAAAATTTATAAATATGTACTTACTTTTTAAGTAATATTGTAGAATGTAGGTACTAACTACATTCTCATTTGCAATTAAAATATGTAAATATAATAAGTATTTGGTAGAACCAGTAGAACCTAAGATGAGATTAGGTGATGCTGAAAACATACTTCTAAGCAATATAGCACTTTCTTAGAATATTCTTAAAAATATATATTCTTCTCATTCAAAGATGTGCGGTAGAAGGTACGTTCTAAGTATATAAATAGAAGGTTTATAGCACTTCCTTGGAATATTCTAAAAAGTACCTTCTTGGTATAAACTAAAAAGATGTGCGGTAGTATGTTCTAAGTATACACATAGAAGGTTTATAGCACGTCCTTGGAATGTTCTAAAAAGAACATTCTTGGTATATACTGAAAAGAAGTGCGGTAGTACATTCTAAGTATATACATAGAACGTTTAAGTACTGTAATGTAGTATATACTCAGTATGTGCTCTGCACATTCGCAATGGTAATTACGCATATTCTCAGTATATACTTTTTCTGAAAAGTATGTTCTATGAATCTACTAAGAACATGAAATTGTTATGTGGGTTACTTTGTCTTCTGGAGTTTTCGGCAAATTCATTAAAAAATTAGTCAAAATTCATTTTTCGGGGAGTTTTGTAGGTCTCTGACGACGAATATGACATCGGAAATTATCTCCGGGGTACCTGGTGCCCAGGGTACCTACTGTTTACCTCGTCTTCTGGAGTTTTAGACAAATTCATTAAAAAAATAGTCAAAAATCATTAGTTACGAGATAAACAGTAGGTACCCTGAGCACCAGTTACTCCGGAGATCACTTCCGATATCATATTCGTCGTCAAAGACCCCAAAAACCCGCAAGTAATAAATTTTGACTAATTTTTAATGAACTTGCCAAAAATTCCAGAAAGCGAGGTAAACAGTAGGTACCTTGGGTACCAGGTACTCCGTAGATCACTTCCGATGTTATATTCGTCGTCAGCGACCCAAAAACCTTCGAGTAATGATTTTTGGCTAATTTTTTAATGAGTTTGCCGAATACCCCAGAAGAAGAAGGTACCCTGATCACCAGGTATTCCGTAGAACACTTCCGATGCCATATTCGTCGTTAGCGACCCCAAAAACCCCCAAGTAATTATTTTTGACTAATTTTTTAATAAATTTTTTGCCGAAAACTCCACAAGACGATGATAACAGTAGATACCCTGTGCACAGGTACTCCGGAGATTACTTACGACGTCATATTCTTTTTCAGAAACCCCAAAAACCCCCGAGTAACAAAATAGAACTTATTTCCGCCGATAATTGACGAGTTCTGAATTTTTTTATTGTCTGTTTGAGATGCACTTTAAAAATGCATTTTTTTGAATGCAGTTTTTCAACATTATATCATGGCTCGGGGTCACAAAGTTTCCTGGCGCATTCACGAATCGAATCCAAAAAGAATTATTAAGATCCGTCTTGTCGTTTTTTTTTCGGAAGTTCAGTGCTTTATTGCTTCAACTATGTATAGTTACCCATCACACAGGTTTCGATGTCCGGTGTGGAAATCAAAACGTCAAAAACCAAATGGAAAATGTAATTTTATTCCAGTCCATTGTGGCTTAATCCCATATAAATATGATATTTTTAAAGACATGTCACAAGAAAACTGTTTCAGAACCTATTTAAAAAATGTGTTGTTACATTAATAATCAAAAAACTTTGCTTAAATTCAAATAATGAGTTATTTATTTTGTTTTCCAACGCTACAAATTGCATTTTCAGAAATCCATCTTTCTTCGCAGGTAATAGGTTGAGTAGACACGTCCACATTGAAGTTCTACCACCATTTGCGGTTCGCATGATTTGAGTTTCCACTAGACTTGTGTTATGGGCGAATTTTACGGGCTGTGATTGGTCGTATTCAAATCATTGACATATTTGATGACATTTAAAAGACAACAACCCTAACCCTGTTTTCTCGTTTGTTTTTGTATACAAAAGAAAATATTGATATTTTAGTTATTAATCTTGGATTGTGAGACTATTTTATACGTTTATACTTGTTTATTGTATTCATTTTTAAACAGCCATATTATTTCCAGCAAAAGTTATGGAACGTTTACAGATAGTAATATTTATAATAAAACAAATTACTTTCTGTTTGCTTCCTATATTTTATAAATTTTTAAAGCTTCCTCCCAGACTCATTTGAGTATAAGGTGGTTAATTTTTCCGAAATAAATGGAAAGGATGGCGCATTTAATGCAGTGATTTGAGCTAATATTTAACAACACAAGGAGATGCTCAAAAAAAATATGAAAATGTAAATTTTAGAGTTCTAAGAACTTATCCAAATGATTATATGAAGCTTGTTTTCAAGGTAAATATTGATGTTAATATATTCACTTTCTAACTTTATGGGTTTTATATTTTGTAGGGATGAATAAATTAACATTGGAGAGAATTTTTAAGTACTTTGCTAAGCAACAAATTTTGTGTTCATTTTGATTTAAAGTTCAAAACATATATTCATATATTGTAAGGTATTAAATAGATTATTTTTATTACAGAAAGACTATCGATGCCATCACAATACTCGGGCTAATTTGCCTTCATCAAAGACAAAAAATATGTCATCTGAACATGTTAACTGTCAGGCATTTTTATTAAGAATTACAGTGAAACAATCAAGTATGAAAAGGTAAAGTCTATTTGCTAATCTGAGACACAACTACTGTCTAGTGACGTTGGTAATATTTTTTGAGAAGTTAGGCTGCTAGACGTAACTGGAAAAGACTACACAACCAAACATAACTACTCGTAGTCAATATTATTATTGACAGTAAACAGGCATAAATAACATAACCACTCAATAATTATTTATTTACACCTTTATAATGTATTGATAACAGATGAGAAAAGTATTTATTGTACAAAATAAAAATATTTTATAGAAATAAATTCCACAAAATTTTATGAGTTTAGTATACACTCCCATTATTTCCAACAATTATTTTTTTTTAGTGAAAGAATAAGTTGATTTGAGCAGTTAATGGTGTTGGGTAGGAATTTTTGTGTTGTAAAGACAACACTTATATATTACGATTATAGATATTAAAGCTGCTTTTGATTCTATAAATAGAGAAATAATATGGTCAGTAATGGAAGACCTGCAAAGCCAACAAAAGATAATAAGCGTGGCAAAAAGTACATATAAAAGTATATAGAAATGTACTGGCTAAAGTACAAATAAACGGAAACAGATCGCCAGTAATAAACCTAAGAAGAGGAATAAAACCAGGGGACAGTTTCAGCCCAGCTTCATTCATATTAGTAATGGATCGAGTACTGAAAGAGTGCTAAAAGAAGGTCAAGGCAGTCAACAATAGGGTATAGGAATTTAGTACCAGTGAAAATGGAAGGATTACTATATGCAGATGACCTAGAAATAAATGGAATGGAAAAAATTAATGAATATATGGGTGGAAGAAATAGAAAATTTGAAAATGGAGGTAAATGTAAAGAAAACGAAGACCATGATAGTAACCCAAAAGAAAAGGAAAGAAATAAACCAAACGTTATTTAGTCGCAAAAATGAAATAATGGAAACAATCTCGACATTTGAATACCTGGGAGTAATAATATCAGAGGATGGAAAGGTAGACAAAGAAATCTCATACAGGGCGAAAAAAGCAAATAAGATCTACTATGCACTAAATAAAACAATATTTGGAAAGGAAGAAATAGAGAAAGAAATAAAACTAAAGGTATACAATGCAATATATGTACCAACTTTAATATTATGCAAGTAAAACATGGGTAAACAATGCAAAAATAGACAGTACAATAAGCGCAGTGGAGATGAAGCAGTTGAGAAAAATAGCAGGAAAAACAATGGACAGAATAAGAAATGAGGATATTAGACAAAGGCTAAAACAGCAATAGATAATAACGAAGATCCAAAAAAGAAATTAAATTGGTAGATATGGACACATTAACCGAATGGACAAGGGAAGACTACCAAAGCAGGTGATGGAATCAAAAAGGTATGGTAAAAGAAGGAAAGGGAGGCCAAGAAAAAAGGTGGAGCGATCAGATTATAGAAATTGGGCAGAAAAAACACAAACAAATGAAAGAGTTAGCAAAGGACTGCAAGAAACAGAAGAGATGGATAGAGGATGAAAAGACCTCCGACACCCCTGAGGGGCATAAAGAGTTTCGAGAAAGAAGAATTTTTATTAAGAATTTGTCACTCAGATAGGTTCTTCTAAACTGTGGTGGTAATTCAATGGCTTCTCCAAATAACGCTTCAACAGGAGTGGATCTCATGGCACCTAGACAAAGAATCAATTGAATTCAGCAATTGATCGTTACATTTATTTTCTTTAATAAATGGGTGCTAGCAGATGCATATAAGATGCTGGCATAGTCTATGATCGACCTTATGTATGATCTAAAGAACAGCTCACTAATAAACAATATAAAAAACGTTCTATTTGTTTTTTCTCTCTATATCTACCATTAATTCCATCATAAAAGTTAGTATGACTGTTTATTTTATGGCAATTCATTTAATTAAATTAAATATGTATTGCAGTTTAGGCAGGGGAATAGCCACTCTCGTATTAAAATTACCTTCTGAAGTTCTTACAACCCTTAAACTTTTATATGTTAATACTTTGTTACAGTCTCGGAGACAATTTAGTACATCAAATAAGTCTGAAAGTTAATCATACATTTTTAAGACACAAATAAATATAATATTATCTCTTTTATAAGTATAAATTATGGTATTTAATTTTCTTATAACATTACTACACCCTAGTTATATAATTTTTGCTGAATGTAGATCCGAGAAAACTATAAGTACTTAATAATAAACAGCATACAACGTACGTAAATACTCTAGAAAATATTAACTTTACGTTTATAAATAAATTTATATGTATTATAATATTTATTGTAGAAGAACTATAACTTTACAAATTTAAAAAAATGTAAATATTTATGTATAACTTTAAACTGAAACACAACAAACGAGAGATCAAGATTCCTAAATGTCCTTGATTTGAATACGACCAATCACAGCCCGTAAAATCCGTCCATAACACAAGTCTAGTGGAAACTCAAATCATGCTTTCGGCACAGTTTTTTTGCTATTCGAATCAGTTAGTTCACTCTAGTTTTTATGCGGTTCCTGCGCTAGCAGAAACTCCTAGCAGACTGCGCAGTAGACTAGGAGGAAAATGTTGCTGTTGCAAGATTTAAAATATTCCGATAAAGAATACATTCCAAAATTATAATAAAATAATTACTATTATCGATTTTTTTTCAGAAAGCTGAAAATTAAATTCATAAATGGTAAAATCCTTTATGTACACACTTTATAAAATTTGAAAAATAATATTTTCTAATTATTGATTGAATATATTCAAACAATTAACACAACACTCTCTCAATTGATGACATTTGGCAACAGTGAGTAGACTTGTATTCCAAACTCCAAACCAAACATAACCAACATAACCTTATAAAAATTTCAGTTGTTAAAAATGTTAAATGAGTTATTTATTATTGTTTTCTTATATTTTGCAATTGTTAAGTTGGTTTACTTCGAATTTAATAGGCATTATTTACCAAAGAATATGCATTACTTTGGTATCTCTCCAGTTTTCTACAAGAAGTTTGGTGATTTTGAATTGGGATTATGATGAATTCAACCCAAAGGAAATAATGTGTACTAATATTTGATGTGGAAAAATTCCAGACACCATAAAAAGTTGAGTTTCTTCCTGTTCCCATGGATGAAAATGGGTAAGAACGTAAATTCTATCATTGACATAATTTTTGACCTGCTTTCGTTTTAGGTTTGCAGAATGAAAAGAAATTGTTCAATGTAATAAACTTTCTATGAACAGTCCTCAATATTGTTACATTAACTTTGAAATATGCACTTTACATTCTGAGGAGCAGGCCTTTGCAGAAATGCCGTTGAAAAACAATGCAAAATAAAATAAACAAAATACATCTTGAGATTAAACATTCCAGTTGAAGGTGTGTTCTTTCGTAAACTGGAATGATAATTTTGTAATTCTGTAGGCACATCTATTGAGAAGTTACAACCAGTGGCAAAGTGCCTCAAGGGAATCTATGTATGATATTATAATTGGAGGTATGAGTATATGTTTCAAAATAATTGTCGGATTATTCTGAGAAAGTGTAAATTTTGGTCATGAATTTGGTACATAACTGTACTCTAAAAACCATTGACACCTGTTTTGAAAAACCATGTTTCTATAGTCCGTTCCACCTTGACTTTACAGTCTAGGGAACATAGGCAATGCGTTATGAGTGTTTTTATCGCAGTGATGCCGATTTTATCAAAAATAATTTTTAATCGAACATTTGAGAGATTAAATTAAAACTATTTTATAAAGGCAATCTACAATTTTAGGATTCATATTCGTAATAACTATAGTATATCAAATAAACTTAAACGCATACGAATCCTAAAATTGTAGATTGTCTTTATAAAACAGTTTTAATTTAATCTATCTAATGTTCGGTTACAAATTCTTTTTGATAAAATCGGCCTCGCCCAGCTAAAAACTCTAATAAGGACTGCATTCCTTATGTTCCCTATACTGTAAAGTCAAGGTGGGACGGACATTAGAAACCATTGATAACAAATATAGATGGTTACCTCTATAATTGTTTATGTGCTGGTTTCATAAAGATGCTTCAAAAATCTATATGGGTCTTACTAGGCAGCACAGCCATGCCTTTAATAGCTTTTCCAATTATATTTTCAATATGCTTATTCTAGTTAAGATTGTGGGGTAAAAAGCCCACTAAATATTTGAGTTCATTTGTAGGTATCAGAATTGGCTCCACAGCCCATGGTGGGTCTTGGCCTGTTCCAGAATCAGCTTCCACTCCTTCCTATCCTTTGCATTGACTTTACAATTTCCAGCATGAGTTTTTAGGTATATATGGGATTATATTGTGATAACGACCAGATCTATGAAAGAATAGTATGTTGTTAAATTTGAAGGTTGTGGTGGCACTATTTATGAATATCTGATAATATTGGTTAATGTGAATGGGGTCCAAAATGGGGTTTAAACTGTTATATAAAAAAAACTAGGTCATCAGCATACGGAAGTAGGGTGACATTATCTGGTATTAAATTATGTGAATAAGACGAATTAAATGTAAAACTATTTATTCTGCTAATCAATATGATTTTTATATAAAATATATGTTATTCTTTCTAGGGACATCTCATCTGAAGGAATTACAATTATTTGCCAGTATGCCAAATGAATTTTCAACATCAATCATACTTTCGTGAATTTATTGATGAAAATAAAACTAGGTACATGATTTATTATTTACTTCCAAGGGATTCTAAGATACTATGTGTAAAAAGTCCAATATGCAGTGATGAGCGTGCTAATAACCCGCAAAATATGGGATATAACGCTAAAGATGGGAAACATGGGATGCTGTCTGAAGTAAAAAGAGATGAAACTTCTAGAGGTGGAAATTATCGATATAAACATATAAATTAATATATATTACATAGTTTATTATTATATATATATTACATAGTTTCCCACCTTTAGACGTATCAGATGAGTATGACAACTGTCACTATGACAGGAGAATTTTATAAAATACTCCTGTCACGGACGTCTAAAGGTGGGAAACTATGTAATGTTATTGTTGACTAAGAGTGTTAACCTGCTAACTCCATTTTTCACTGTGAGTGATATTGGGGTAGTTTCTAGGTCTGTGTACCTTCATAAGCTGTCCCACAAGCCCGCTGGTTCCACTGTAGTTTAGAGATAGTTATTTCTAAACTACATTGGTGTCAGCGGGTTTGTGGGGTGGTGTATGAAAGTACACAGACCCAGAAACCAGCCCAATATCACTCAAAGTGAAAAATGGAGTCAGCAGGTTAAAACTCTTATCTGATGTTATGTTAATTTATTCGTTTATAAGGATAATTTCCACTTCTACCAGTTTCATCTTTTTTTATCTCACAAGTTAATGTTTTCCATCTTTTTCCATCTGTTCTCCATGAAATTTATGAGTTCATTTTTTGTACCTATTAAACTTTATTTTAAGGATGAATTTGAAATGCATTTAGGAAATATATCTGTAAAAAATAAAATTTGTATTGTAAAATTAAAATTCTCAAAATATAATTTATAATTCGAATGTATTATTATTTTTTTCCTATATAGAAAAGTCCTCTTATTAGTTTCCTCATTAGCTCTTTTGACAAGACATCAGTACTTCGTTTTTTAGATTTCTCGCAACGATTCAGATCCGGAAGATCCTGCGTAGACATCATTACTTACTTAATTACTTATTCCTCTTCACTCCATACGGAGCATAGGGCATCAACTGTCTGCCTCCATTCTGTCTTATCCTTTGCATTGATCTTTATTTCTGTCCAGGTTTTCCCAATAGGGCTTTTCATTCACAGTCGTTTGTTTCGAGCTTCTGTGATATGTCATATAATCCATGTATATTAGTATTATATAGCATTAATTTCTTTTTCAACACTTCTTTTCCACGTTTCTACTGGTCTACCTGGTCTTCTCTTTCCATGTGGTGTATATTCTAGGGCTTGCCTCGCTATGTCTGTGTCAGGTCTCCTTAGTGTGTGCCCCATCCAACTCCATTTCCTTTTGCATATTATCTTAGATATACATAGGTTTCTGGTTAGTTCTTGTCCATAGCTCTTGGTTTGATATACGGTTTGGCCAGTAAATGTTAAGAATCTTCCTTAGGCATTTATTTATGAATACCTGCATCTGTCCAATACATTTTCTTGACACTTTCCAAGTTTCTGCTCCATATAGTAATACAGTCTTCACGTTGCTGTTGAATAGTTTTTCAGTTTTAATTGTCATCCGATGTGAATACCACATTTTCCTTAGCATATTGAATGCGTTTGTAGCGTAGACGCCAGTATTGTACTAAGACAAATCACAAAAAAGCCCATCGAGTATAATAAACCAGCATATCTGTTTTATAGACCTGACAAAGGCTTTCGATCGCGTCCAAGTCGAAGACGTCTTACACTTACTGTATAGAAGAGACATGCGAATCAATATTATACCAACCATCGAAAACATCTATTTCCATAATCGAATACAGGCAAAGATAAATGGAAAACTAACACAGTTTATACCAGTACAAAGCCGAGTCAGACAAGGTAACCCGTTAAGCCCACTGCTGTTTAATGTATCTAAAAATGGACGAAATAATAGAAGCAGTATGTAAAGGTCATGGTTACAGAATGGGGAACAAACAACTCCAAATATTAGGTTATGCAAACTACGCCGCATTAATCGCCGAGACAGAAGACAATCTCCAAAGATTAACACATATCTTCAATACAACAGCCAAGAAATACAATATGATAATATCAGCAAAATTGAGTGAATACAATATTTCTTTAGAAATCCATAAATATATTCGCTAATAATGAAGAAACTAATTTGCAGTGGTTATAGCCAACATTCATTAGTGGAGTAGGCACTAGAAGAAGAAGACCAATGAAGATAAAGTAGAGCCCATTGTTAGACCAAAATTTTGTTTATATAGAAAAAATTATTTAGTTGAAAATAGGTACATAATCTCAATGAATCCATTAAAGCTGATACATTTAGTCTTCAGAACAACAATAATAATTATTTAGGAAACTATCGATAAATTGTCAAGAGCTTCGTAAACGTTAATTGTAGAAAAATATTCCTTATTTCGAAAAATCTTTGTCCTATTTATTTTCGAGCAGTGTATCAAAAATATTGTTGAGCAGTATAACACACGCTGTTATGCGCGTGCGTCCGGCTGCAAGCTCTCGATGCGCAGTGGGAAAAATGGAACATTTTTTCATCACGTACTTCAGGGCAAGTGACTATACTGATTGTTGTATAAACCTATATACTGTGCTTTCGGCATAACCATTGCATGACATACCTGATAGAGGTACGATTAATTACAGGGACCCGATCCGTCAAATGTCCGTAAACTGCGCATGTGCGAGGCGACGGAGTTTGAATGTGTCAAACCCTTGTCAAACCACAGTATCATAGATAAGGGATAACCAATTTAACAGAATACATCACCCAATGTATTCTGTGTTAATACTGTGGTTCAACACTTCAACTGAAATTTTTAATTAATTAAGGTAGGTACATTTAAGGGGATCTTGTTTTGTAGTCGAAGGGTTATTATTGTACTTTAATCTTTGATATTATTATGTGTTTGTATGTCTTTAAAAATCACAATATAGTAGTTTATTAATAAAAAATTTAAAATATGTATTGTGATTATTTACAAATTTAACTACAAAGATATTTTATTCATATAGGTACTCCTAATTAAAAAAAGTATTGTGATTATTCACTAATATAACTACCAGGATATTTCATTCATCTACCATTAATTCCCCTCTGCTATTAGAGGGTAGGTACCTACTGCAAATTTGTAAGTGCTGCACAAACTTGAAAAATAAAGCGAAGTTAGAATATTACCATGAATTGAAAAACATTTAATTCTTCCGATTGCTTGTTCTACATGAATTCTTCCTCTGGTCACTGCCCTAATACAAGAAGTTACTTGTTCTTTAGTAAACTGTGGTACTATCCTTAACTGCAAGAATTAAATCACCAGGTCTCATTTGATGCACAATACCACCATCCTGGACATTTTTGTCTGATGTAAAAATTAGGAGCAAACAAACCTTTGAAACTATTTATGTGTTTATAAACCTATAACTTGGTTTTTGATGTGCCAATAATGTTGGTTTTTGGTATGTCACTTCTGTACAATCCACAATAATATGTAAAAGTGCTTTAAATTATAGGTAAACATAATTTATTTTTAAGTTGTGATGGTAGGTATATTTTTTATTAGCTGGATGAACAAAGTTTCATGCATAACGATTAACAATGTATACATAATATTTGCAATAGTCCCTCTACTGCAGCCAGGTACGTCTGCAACAAATTTAAACGTAATTGCATCAATGTCATGAATAATTTTATTGATCTTATTTAAAGTTATACATACTTCTTTAGGCATGATTGGGGAAAATGTTGAGGATGAATTTTTATAAAAACGACAGCATGAAGTACATGCACGTACTTTAGTTGTTAAATCTTTCAAGTTACGTATATATCAATACAAATAAAGTGTGAAAAAGATATTTATATCGGTGTTTTTAGTAAATATATTTCTTGATAATTTTTGGTCTTTGGATTTGTCTTCTTCGGGAATATGATATTAATAAGTATTAAAATATGATGAAAAGAAAATTAAAAACAATCTTAATATTATTTGTAAAATCTGTCAAAATAATTCATTTTCTTATCAATTTTACAGCCATAACACACTGACTTACACGGTGGTCATGATTCATAACCATAACTATAGTCAAGCAATGTTGGCCGCTGTTATATTTTGGATAACATATGTTGGTGACTGCTTAGGAACGTCTTATGTTGTTGTTTTGCCTTACTTTTTTTTAATTTTTGGTATTTTAATAAAAAAATTTGGTAAGAAATAAGTATTAAAATTAGTTTAATATTTAAATAAAATACAAATAAACTGTTTAAAATATGTTTATTTCATTGAAATCATATAATAGAAGTATAACTTCTTAGGTGCATACAAAATACAACACATTCTTTTTTTTTTGTTAAAACTGATATTTCACCCATCCATGATCCATGATAATATTCTAACTGAATATTACTTAGCATATTAAATATTAAACAATATTTCAATATACAGTAGTTGTTATTTCCATGTACACTTTCACTAAATTGTGATTGTTCTTGATATGCTGAAATGGAAATCTATACTAGAATACTATGCTGGAACAACGTTGTATGTGCATTTTATAGTTATCAAAAAAGACAATAATGCATTATTATTGTAACTGTGATATATTTTTTTATAGACACAATCCTTGTTAGTCATATCATATTGCTTTCAATTTTATAAATTACACAAAATCAAGGATTTTACACACAAGATAGTACTACTGCATTTCTTCAGCATCTTCACCAGTCCTATTTGAAAATATGGTGAGAAGATTTTCTTTATCTTCTTTATAAAAATAGCAGGAACATAAAATGAGTAGTTTTACTCCTTTCAGCAGATTTCCTAAAAATATGGGGTCATTATACCCTAAATTTACAATTTTAGATATTTTAGTACTTACAATATCAATGATAACCATTCGGGTACCCAACACATTACCATTTTATAGAAATTAAATAATAATAACCTACAAGCAATATAAATATTCCATTTTTACAAACAAAAATAAAACTTGACGTCTATCAAATGTCACAAATACCACGTGTGAATTTAACTGACACTGACAGTTGACGGATCGGGTCCCTGTAATTAATCGTACCTCTCGATAGTGCAATTCGGGTCATTCCGAAATAAATCCGAACATAATTTTTTTTAGGCGGAGGTGATTTTTAATAAAATATTCGCTGTGTCTAGGTACACGCTAACGTGTACGCAAATAAAAAAGTTAGGTACACGCGAATTAAACTTGATCAAGCCAGTGACGTCATTATTTAGCGTGTCCAGTTACTTTATATTTTGGTAAACGACACGCTATTTTGATATGTTTAGTGTTTGTTGTTTGTTTAATAGAAAATATTTTTATTAAGGGAAGGGGAAGGAAAGAAAAACTATTCAGATGTTTTAAACTTTTTTTATGGAATAGACTTGGGTGTCAATTAGCCAGTCACAACTTTTTTGTTTTCTATTCATACATAAAGAAGGCAATGAGGTCCTTGTAATAAAACAATATATGTATACAGGGTGTCCCGAAAAGATTGGTTATAAATTATACCACAGATTCTGGGGTCAAAAATAGATTGATTGAACTTCACTTACCTATATAAAATAGTGCACACAAAAAAGTTACGACCCTTTGAAGTTACAAAATGAAAATCGATTTTTTTTCATATATCGAAAACTCTTAGAGATTTTTTATTGAAAATGGGCATGTGGCATTATTATGGCAGCAACATCTTAAAAAAAATTAAAGTGAAATTTGTGCACCCATAAAAATTTTATGGGGGTTTTGTTCCCTTCAACCCCCCCAAACTTCTGTGTACGTTCCAATTCAATTATTATTGTGGCACCATTAGTTAAACACAGTGTTTTTAAAATTTTTTTGTCTTTTAGTACTTTTTCGATAAGACAGTGTTTATCGAGATATTTTGAATATTTGTCGAACTCACCACATATTTTGTATATGGTTAAGTACGATTATAGACCTGTTAATAATCTGAAAATTTATTTATAATTTACATTTTTAGGTATATTTTGAAAAAGAAGCCGCATCTTGATAAAAGGTGACTTAACAAAAAAGGCTGAGAGACAAAAACGTTTTAAAAACACTGTGTTTAACTAATGGTACCACAATAATAGTTTAATTGGAACGTACACAAACATTGGGGGGGTTTAAAGGAACAAAATCCCATAAAATTTTTATGTAAATATATTAAAAAAGAAGCCGCATCTCGATAAAAACTGGCTTATCGAAAAAATACTAAGAGGCAAGAAAGGTTTAAAAACGTTGTGTTTAACTAATGGTACCACAATAATGAATTAATTGGAACATACACAAAAGTTTGGGGGGGGGGTTTAAGGGAAAAAACCCCCATAAAATCTTTATGTGCTGGACAAATTTCACTATAATTATGTTTTAAGATGTTCCTGCCATAAGAATGACATATGTCCATTTTCAATAAAAAAATGTCTAATAGTATTCGATATATTGAAAAAAATCTATTTTCATTTTGTAACTTCAAAGGGCTGTAACTTTTTTTATGAGCACATTTCTACTAAGGTAAGTTAGGTTCAATCGAACTATTTTTGACTCTAGAATGTGTGGTATAATTTATGACCAATCTTTTCGGGACACCCTGTATAAAAGTATATATTCAGGGTAGCAAAATAAATATTAGTTAACATAAATGATATATACAAAATACTCCTAGAATAATTTTTATACGTAAGTTAATTAGACTAGTTTATATTGGTGTTTATTTTTGCTGTGGTGTTTATTTTTATTTATACAGGCATGTATACAGGGAGTTGAACTTATTACGATTTTAATAGAAAATTGGTTATAACTTTGTAAATACCCTGTATAACATAATAAACCTTTATATTTTTGTGATATGGAAGTTAAGAAGATTTCGAACATAAAATAAAATATAGGGTGTTCCATTTAAAAAACATAAGTTTGGTCTGCAACTATATTATAGAACGTCCTGTAACATTCTAACTAATTTTAGTAATTTTGTAATATGAAACTTAAAGTTTTCTAAAATTTTTGTTACTAACTTTTATTGCTATCTATTACTCTAGCGGATCTACTGAGTTTTATCACACTAATCAATTGCCCCGTATATTTTATCTTATTACTTCCTACCCTTAATCACGAATTTTTGTCTCTTATCTTTTTCATACTGTTTTAGAATGTCGTTAAACTCATTAAAAGAACTAAATAATTGTCCACACTCCATAGTTAATTAAAAAAAACACTAAACAAGTAAAAAATAAGGAAACTCTTTATAAATCAATATTAAAGTGTCAACGGTGTAAACATAACGCGATTAGCGATTAGACAAATTCTAACCACACTCTGACACTCGCAGATACTTAATACCACAGCATACACGCGGCTCAAATTAGCGTGTACCAAAAAACCCAGTCATAGTACACGCTAAATAATGACGTCACTGACTTAATGACGTTTAAGCGTGTACCTAACTTTTTTATTTGCGTACACGTTAGCGTGTACCTAGACACAGCGTCAAGCGCTAGTTCAATTTTCCACCGATTTGTCTACAAAGCATGAGAATCGCTTTATAGCTAAGGTAAAAATAATAGCAAGCAAAATAAAAAAAATAAACCTATGAATCATATTTTTTGTTTGAATATATCAACAAATCTCACAATACTTTGAAGAGTTGGAAACCATTTTATGTTATAGAAATAAATATGGACAGATTTAGCACATCATAATTTCAACGTATTTAATATAAAATAAAAAAATTTTCATATTAGGAGTTTTTCATAAGACAGTCAATTTTGTCTTTTAGGGTGGCGCTTTGAAGAAAACTGTTTATCATAGATAAATAATTTAGTGACTGTTTAGTGCGCCTTTTGTCCGCTAGATGGATGACACGCGCACAACGCAAAACAAAAATAAGGTGGCAAAATAATGTAAATATTGTTTGAAATTTAATTTCTTTAATTAATTTTCAACGAAAACTTTTCGTTTATAAATTTGCAAAAGTCTGTGTGTTATTGCGTTGCCGCTCCTGCAATACTTAGAGCAGATGTATCGATGGATTCTTATGTAGTTTTGTCTTCTGAATCCAAATCTGAAAACGGCATTTCGATATCTCTAACCGTCTTCGAGATAATCGACCTCAAAATCTAAAATATGACGTCACAATCCGGTTATTTCCTACCACGCACTAAACGTCAGCTGAAATCTTTGATTAGGAAGTAGGCTACTTTTTTAATCTGAATTTGTTAAGCAAAGCAAATACTCCATTAAAATGTTACATTTTTTAAGCCGTACCTTGCATTTGTTAGATGAGTCAATTTTATTTCTTTAATGTGTAGGGGGGATCAGTAGAAGCTTAAGTTCGAGTTTTTGGGGTCGCCACCCTTGTCCCCCGGCCGCCATCTTGGAAATGGTGTGCAAAGGGGTTTCGCGCTATATCTCGTAAACTACCAACCCTACGGAAAATCTAATTAAACATAAAATGTAGCAAATTAAATTTTCTACAATTTTATTTCTATTACTTTTTATCGTCAAGTGACCAACAAAAAAGATATAAACAAAAATATGTAAAAAAATTTTAACAAGATTCCTTTTGGAGGTTATAACTTTTTTTCAGTTCATTTTAAAATAAAATAACATTATAGCAATTTTGTAGAGGGTTTTTCAGCGAACAATTTTCACTATAAATTTGTTTAATTCTATTTATTTATATAGGTGTTACAGCGCTCCAAACTTGACCAGATTCTCGAATGCTCATAGGGATATAATAAAAACAAAAGTTAGGCTTACTTTGCTATCTATATATATTTTTTATTCATACAAATTATTATGATTTTAACATTCCTATGCTATTATTAATCTGTTTTTGATCTTTCTCCCCACTATAAAACTTATAACCCGAAGCCGAAGCATATATAGAAACGGCCCAAGAAGTTGTTTGAGGACAAATTCGCCGGTTCATAAGAAGAATGACGCAACCGCATATTGCAAAATTCTTAAGAAGAGCAAAAAACGAATTTTTGTTATCAAAATCATAAAGTATGATCAAAATTAGCCATTCACCACACCGTGGTCAGGATCTCGAGATATAAGCGTTTTTTGGGGTGTGACGCTTGTTTATGAAGTAACATAACTTTTTTCCTATTGTATATTTTGACTTAAAATTTTCCAAAAAACTTCTTCATGAATTATATTTTATTGTTGTGTTGTTTAAAATTATAAACTAAAAAGTTTGTCACTCAACTTTTTTAAGTAAACATGAAACTAACGAAATATGATGACAAAATGTTTTAAAACTAACAACTCCTTTTTTAATGTGTTTAAATATTTAGGACAAATCCCACTGTTATCTACATACTTCAGAGATTAAACAGTAAAATTTTCAAAAGGAAATATTTACAGCGACCAAAGATACAGCGAGGTAATTTTGAAAAATCATCAAAATTGATTTTCAGCATTTTTGTATAAAATTTGATTTTTGAACATGTTCCACCAAATCTAGATAAAAATAAACTTCATATTCGGATTCAGCGACCTCGAAAACATAAAAATAGACCAAAATTGGTCATTCACCTTAAATTTTATTTTCGTGGTCGGCATAAAGATTGCTGCCGCTCGACTAATACATAGATAGAAAAGTATTTTTTTTTCATTGTATTCCTATGAGAATTCGAGAATCTGGTCAAGATTGGAGCGCTGTAAAACCTAGATAATAAATAAAATTAAACAAGTTTATAGCGAAAATTGTTCACTGAAAACGGAAAAAAAGTTATAACCTCCAAAAGGAAACTTCTTACAAAATTTTCTCATATTTTTATTTTTTACTTTTTTGTTGGTCACTTGACGATAAAAAGTAATAGATATAAAATTGTAGAAAATTTAATTTGCTACATTTTATGATTGATTAAATTTTCTGTAGGATTGCTAGTTTAGAAGATACAGTGCGAAACCCCTTTGCACACCATTTCCAAGATGGCGGCCGGGGGACAAGGGTGGCGACCCCAAAAACTTGAACTTAATTAAGCTTCTACTGAACCCCCCTACACATTAAAAAAATAAAATTGACTCCTCTAAGAAATGCAACCTAAATGTAACATTTTAATAGACTATTAATAAAATATAAATGACATTTTATAGTGAATTTAATTATTATATAAAATAATATGTGTAATACATGTATAAAAATACAATTTGAGTATATATTTTGAAAGCAATAATGTACATATTAATTACTTTCAAAAGGTTTGTACGAGTAAGTATACGGCCTCCCCTTTAATGATAAATAGACTGTTCCATAAGTACTACTACAGTTCATCAGTAAAAAGTATCTTTATGTATTATGTATTTCACAATACATATTTGAAAATTGTTCTTAAAATGTTGTTTGGAATAAAAAATTATAATATTTGACGAATTTTCTCAAATTATGGATACCAACAACATTTTCATTTATAAATCTTGTATTTTTAATTTGACGAAGAAAAGTTATTCTTCATAAAAAGCTCTTCTTGGTAAGATTTATGATGCAACTATCACGAATCAAATTTTATTAATTTTATACGAGGTATATAAAAAATATGAATTTTGAGTAAAGTATCTTTATACACTGCGCGTCATAGAAAACGGGCACCTAAAAAAATGGGTCATGTTTGATGTCAAGTGTCTCCTAAACCTGCCGTCCGATTTAAGTAATTTTTTCAATATCTTATAGCTTTATTCTTTAGCAATATCGCTGTAATAATATTGTTGCTAAACAAACGAATCAAACTGTGTTTTTTCCTCAAAGTTTGCAACACCTTGTGGCATATTCTAGCATTTATAAAATACTGAAATTAAAATACAACTATAGTCTCAGGTTCTCTTAACATTCTGTTTATTGATACATTCGCTTATATTGGATAATACAAAAGTTAGGTACTTTAACAACAAGCCATGTTCTTCATCAGTACAGGGTGTTTCTAAATAACTACGACAAACTTTAAGGGGTAATTCTGCATGAAAAAATAATGACCATTTGCTTTATAAACATATGTCCGCAAGTGCTTGGCCTCTGAGATCAGGATGTTGAATTTTTTCTTACAAACCGACTATTTATTTATTGCATTAAAACTGGTTGAGATATGCAAATGAAATTTGGTAGATTTTAAGAAATAGTTATTGCGCATTTTTTGACATCCCAAACAGCACAAGTACATCCCTGGGACTTACCCGGGACGTACCGCTAGGACATTCGTACGTCCAGAGGACATACGTTTCAGGTCCTGGGACATCCTCGGGACGTACCGAGGACGTCTGATGTTACAAAATCATCCGTACTCAGGACATCCGACCAAACCCTCCTTAGGACGTCCGAGCAAGACTTCCTAGGGACGTCTGACCAAAACCTCCTTGGGACGTCCAACCAAACCCTCCTTGGAACGGCCGACCAAACCCTCCTTGGGACTGCCTACCGAAAGTTTTTATAAAATTTCAGCGTAAGCGCAAAATTTTGCACCAATGTTTTTTAAATGCATTCATTTTTTTCGAATCCTGATAAAACTAATAAATATTTTTGAAACATTTAAACACAGAATGAAAGATTACATTATTACCGAGGGCCTAAATAAAATAAATTTTACAAAAATCCTTTTTCAGGATTAAAAAAAAATGAATGTATTTAAAAAGCATTGGCACAAAATTTTGCGCCTAAGCTCTTAAAGAATGTCAAAAAGGAAATATTAAATTGTTTTATACTGAATTTACTTGAAACTTTTAAAGATGAAATCTGCATTTAAAATGAAAAAAAAAACAAATATATTTTAAACAAATTTTTATTAAAATTTCATAAATAATATTCATGTTAATTCATATTTTTATTTTCTTTCGCAGTCAGCCTCTCCTTTCCCCTTTTCATATAACTTCTAATCGCTTCCTCCGTTTTTTTGTTTGGCGAAATACCACTTTTGTCAGCTGCAGCTAAAATTGAAAAATAAACACTATAAGAAATATATTTAAAATAATTAATTTTTATACAAAATAACTACTGGCTATCGATTGTCTTGTTACATTACAGTTTTATTACATTTTTAGTCAGTGTTTACTATATTATATTGCTGAAAATATATGATTATATATCCTTCCGGTAGGGATCTATGAGGGAGTATCACTGAGCCACATGCCCTTATCACTTGTCGTACTGCTCCATCACATAGGCTGATCAGCCTTACGAATTTTAAACTGACGTGTTAGCCTTTTTGTTTTCCTTTCAACGGGCTGGGGATTTAACTCACATTCATCAAGGCAAAGTGATGTGCGGCCAACCGTTCGTCCTGCTACGCTATCCAATCTACATATTGCTGAAAATACTAGTATTATATTGCTGAAAATAAGAGGTTTCCTATTTGTAAATAAATTTTATAAATTAGAATTAACAGTTATTGAAAAACAAAAGCACAATCAAATATTGTTGCGTTGTGTTTGATTATAATATGAATTAAATATGTGAGTTCATCCAAGCACATATTTTTAAAATATCTTTTTAAGTGGTAGTTATTGTGATATAATACTCACATGCAAACAGCTTTCCCACCATCGTACTCTCAAGGCTACGTTTTCCTTTTCGACCCAGCCAACTATACTCAATAATAAGACTGTCTGCCAATATAGTTGACATTACTCTTTTGATAAAATTATAAGTGCTTGATCTGCCAAATTTTGATGTCTTTTACCTATAATAGATACCAATTGAAAATTAATAATTTACATACACAATTTACGTACACAATAATTATACATTTGCTACATGAAGCATCACCAGAATGACCCTTTGTGTATGTAATAAAAACTTTTGCTGGTACATCACAAACAATAGAATTAATTTTTATAGAAAATGTTCGACCATCTATTTCAATACCGTTTTATAATTTATAAGGTAAATAAGGCTTGATACAAAGATGTCTAAAAAAATATTAGCCTCTGCAGGCTGGCTTCTCATAGCCATGATAAATACCAATCATTTCTACAAATGTTGTTCCTTTCAACTTACACAGAATAGGGTACACCTGACTACCACTCAATGAACTATCAATACGGATGGAATAGGCACAAAGACAACTAATGCAGCCACGATACAAGAGAGAGGTCCTAGAGAGAGACAGACAAGGTGGTGGAAACTTTGACAGGCCGTGTAATTTGAGTTACCTATATCAACTTAAATCGGGGAAATATAAAAGTCTAAATATAAAAGTAACATAAAAACATAATCAAGGACTTCTTCACTTTGTGTAAAACAGTCACTAATTTAGTATTTAAATAGTTTTAAAATTATTTAACTCGCAAATACTTTAGGAAAGTAGGTACCTATTTGTTTTGATAAATACAAATAACAATTCTGAAAAGTATCTAAACACCAAGTATGGCACTGTGTACTCTATTTATCCCCTAAATACAAAAAAGTGGTTAAATTTTGAAATATGTACTGCCAATCAGCATTAGGCCTTAGCCAAGTTAAAATATTCAACGAACTGTAAATATTGATTCAATCGGGTCCATTTATATAGGCAACTCAAATTACACGGCCTGTCAAATTCTCCACTACCTTGTCTGTCTCTCTCTAGGACCTCTCTCTTGTATGTTGGTGTCAATCTTGCTTCACTATTTGAATGGGACATGGCCATTCCATCGGTATTGACAGTTCATTGCTACCACTACTTTTTGCTAAAGGTAAACCATCAATATTAATAACAAGTTTAAAAATATTTTTGTCTTTCAATAAATTAATATTCTGAATGTATAACGTTTCTAAACAAGACTTTACACTAAAGTGATGATATTCTCCAGGTGGGACAGTTTTTCTTTGTATTTCTCTACACGTTTTTAATAATGTTCTTGCATCAGTAGGAAGTTCTGGAAAGTAATTTGTGAAGTATTTCAATAAATCATTAATGGCTGTACGAGTTATTTTGTGACGCAAAGCCCAATCCACTAAAAATCTTTAGGTTTTACAGAATCTTCAGTTCTCTGCTGGTCAGTTGAATGAACATTCTGAAGCTCATTGTTGGACGGTTTCTCAGAAACATTGGATATTTCATGGCTCTCAACAATGATGTCTTCGTTCTCTGTACAATTAACGACTGGAACAGGTCTACTTCTTTTATTCAGACGTAAAGAAGTAGAAAGAAGTAGCATTGTTCTTTCTTTTTGCCTGCATGTAATTCTTTTGCATTGTACTTGTACTTACATTGCTATATGTACAAAACTATAAAAAATTAAATATCTTGCGAATAAAAAGGGAGTATAAAAATAACCTTAGAAAGTTACCAAGAATTCACACTAATGATTCCAAGGATATGAATATCTAATTACGGCCAAAACATACAAAAGGAACAAAACTTAAAAATAAAATTTTGCTCAACCAAAACATACAAAACTAACAAGACCTATAGAAATAAAAATATGCTCAGCTAGCAGATAAAACAGTAAGTATCTTGCAAAGAAAACCAAGTATAAAAATAACTTAAAAACTTACCAAGAATTCACGCTAATAATAATTAATATCCAATTTAATTATCGCCAAGTTGATACCATCAAGTGATCAAAGCAAATGATGAAATTATGAAATCAAACAGAAGTACAGAAGAAATGAAGAAACAAGAAACACAATAACAAAACACAAACACCCACGCCACACGCCACCGCCAACACCTCGTTGATCGTTGACAGGCATTCACTGCAACCATCCAACCGAAACAAATTAAAATAACTAAAATATTGATGAGAGGTATGTAATTAATTAATTTCTGGATTATTAAAAAATTAAATGAAGTCCTAAAAACGTTATGGCATTTTAAATAAAACCAGAAAAAAGGTTGGGTCAATTTTTCTATACACGATACGGAGCCATTCAGCTCGTAAACTGACATTTTTCCTGAATTGGTCTGGATTCGTAATTCCTATGGACCTCTGTAATCGTACTTCCTGGGAACGTCTGTATTTGTAATTCCTGGGGACTGCCGATTAAGGTTCCAGTACATTCTGACTAAGTGGGACCTGAAACAGACGTCCTGGCGATGTCCGTAAACGGACTTCCTGGGAACGTCCGGATTTCTAATTCCTGGGGACGTCCGATTGAGGTCCCCGGACATTCGGACTTAAGTGGGACCTGAAACAGACGTCCTCGGGACGTGCCGTGCTATCTGGGATGCAATTAAGAATTTTATATTCACGTATGCACGCCAATGGTGAATATAAAATTTTTAATTGTATGTCAAAAAATGTGCAATAACTACGTCATGAAACCCACCAAATTTTATTTGCATATCTCAATCAATTTTTAAGCAATAAATAAATCGTCAGTTTGTAAGAAAAAATTCAACATCCCGTATCTCGGCAACGAAGCATTTGCGGGCATACGATTATAGAGCAAACTGTCATTATTTTTTAATGCAGAATTACCCCTTAAAGTTTGTCGCCCTGGTTCTCGCATTTAGAAACACCCTGTACTGATAAAGACCATGTCTAATTATTAAAGTACCTAATAACTTTTGTACTATCCAACATAAGCGAATGAATCATGAAACAGAATGTTAAGAAAACCTGAGGCTATTGTAGGGCTTTAATTTCAGTGTTTTATAAATACTAGAATATTTCACAGGGTGTTGCAAACTTTAAGGAAAAAACACAGTTTGATTGGTACACCCGGTAGGTATACAATGAAAATTTACCTGTTTAGCAACAACATTATTACTATATACAGCGATATTGTTAAAGAATAAAGCTATACGATATTGAAAAAATTACTTAAAGCGGACCACAGGTTTACGAGATCCGAGACATGAAAACTGACCCATTTTTTGGGTTGCCCGTTTTCTATGACGCGCAGTGTAGTTCACAACATTTAAATTAGAATGATATATTTGCACATTAAAACATAATTTTTAATTCTAAACAACTTTTCGTAATAGCAATTTTCCATATTATGAATTTAAATACGTATATAAACAAAGTTTTCGTTATGATAATGCTCGCATTTTCAGCTTGTTTTTAATAAATCTTCGAGAGCATGGAAAAGGCTTTAAAATGGCGTGTTATAAAGTTTTATATACTTTAATTTTTTTGCAATTTCGCCCTTTTTTGCAATTATTGCAAAAAAGGTCGATATTGCAAAAATATTAATTTTGCAATAACTATTGTAAAAATTAGTGTACAGCTTTGAAATTTTTTTCAAATGAGGGTTCTTTGGTGCTTAACATGTGAGAAAAATTTCAAAGCGATTCATTCAATTATTTAAATTTTATTCAAATTGTTTATCCCAGAGAGCTTTTTGAAGTTACACTTCTATAGGCGCGATTGGGAGTGAATTTTTATTATTCTGCGCGCATGCGCACACAGACAGTATGGCTTTCGTTGCTAAATCTTGTATCAGTCCAAAAAGGGCGTGGAAAAACATATTAGTATAAAAAGTAAAGGATCCCTCTCATTGGCTGTATACCATAATAAAAATTACTAAAGAAGTAAAAATCTTCCTTTGTAGATGTATAGTAGTCCATGTGGTGAGACCGCTCCCGTCTGGAAAAATTTCTGATTCGGTTTCTTTGTGGATTCCTCTTCAAAAATGTCCCCTTTAAACAAATCTGGCGGATGCCGGGCGGAATTTTTGGACAGAAATTGTTTAAACAATTTTTTTAAACAAATACAAAATATCACGTTTTCTTGCTCCGGAACATATATTTTTAAGTTTTGTGGGTAATTAAAAACAAGAAAGATACCTTGTAAATTTTCTCAAAAATTAATAGTTTTCGAGTTATTCGAAATACGCATACGGCGATTCAAAATCTGAAAAATGCGAAAATACGCATTTTCGAGGCCTAAAAACTCATATTTAAATTAGTATTTTTGAGGTTGCCAGATACTTAAATTGAAGTTTAGACTTTCAGCTGCAAGATTCTGAAGAGTGATTGCGTCTAACCTTAATTTATACCGTTGTTTTTTAATTGTTAAATATGCGTGTTTATCCGATTTTTTTGCCGGTGCGGCGAGCTCTATTTCAAAAATCTAATATTTTCTTCCGAAAAATATTTTTTCTAGTTTCTTTGGAATATTCTAAATAAAATAAGTTTTTTGACATTTTTCTCAAAAGTTAACAGTTTTAAAGTTATAAGCAATTTAAAATCCAAAAATGCGTTTTTTTGGCATTTTTCGGATTTTAAATCGCTTATAACTTTAAAACTATTAATTTTTGAGAAAAATGTCAAGAAACTTATTTTATTTAGAATATTCCAAAGAATCTAGAAAAAATATTTTTCGAAGGAAAATAGGAGATTTTTGAAATGGAGCTCGCCGCACCGGCAAAAAAATCGGATAAACACGCATATTTAACAATTAAAAAACAACGGCATAAATTAAGGTTAGACGCAACCACTCTTCAGAATCTTGAAGCTGAATGTTTAATCTTCAATTTAAGTATCTGGCAACCTCAAAAATACTAACTTAAATATGAGTTTTTAGGCCTCGAAAATGCGTATTTTCGCATTTTTCAGATTTTAAATCGCGTATAACTCGAAAACTATCAATTTTTAAGAAAAGTTACAAGATACCTTTCTTGATTAAAATGACCCAAAAAACCTAAAAATATATGTTCCAGAGCAAAAAAACGTAATCTTTTGTATTTGTTTAAAAAAATTGTTTAAACAATTTCTGCCCAAAAATTCCGCCCGGCACCCTTCAGAGTTGTTTAAAGGGGACATTTTTGAATAGGAATCCACAAAGAAACCGAATCAGAAATTTTTTTCAGACAGGAACGGTCTCACCACATGGACTATAGATGGTATATAATTTATTAAATTTTTTTTTCCTATTTGGATCTTTTTTAGGAAAAAAATTTTTTAAATAAATTATTTACCATCTAGAAAGGAAGATTTTTTACTTCTTTAGTAATGAACATATTAGCGTTTTTAGTAAATATATTTATTATAATTTTTGTGTCTTTGGATTTGTCATCCTCAGGAATAAGATAGTAAGTAATATTTAAAGTATTTTTATACTTCATTTGATCTATTTATCACTATGTCTGGAAATCTTTTAATCCGTAAAAACAAGGGGAGTATAGCTCAGTAGTAGAGCGTTCGACTGGAGATCGAGAGGTCCCCGGTTCGAATCCGTGTGTTTTCTAATTTTTTTTTTTTATTTTTGGTATTGTTTTAATAAACATTTTTGGGAAAGTAGTAAGTAAAAGTTAGTGTATTCTTTAAATAAAATACAAATAACCTGTTGAAAGTATATTTATTTCGTTGAAATGATATAATAGAAGTATAACTTCTTACGTGCGTACAAAGTATACACAAATTCTTTTTTTGCAATAAGATAAGTCAGAAGAAAATAATGTTAGAACCATTTTACTGGTGTCAAATGAAAGAGCATGAGCTAAATTTTCAAATTGTTTTAAAAAAATGAATAAAAAATGCAATTATTAGTAATAAATAATTATGCAAAAGTATCGTTAATTTTCCTTATAAATTTTTGAATAATTGTTTTCAAAAAAATCTATTTTTTACCGTGTTTCAGGTGAACAACTACTAAGTAGTGTTTATGTGTATAATAATTGTTGATAAAAAATTGTAATAAATTTATATAATTTATTATACCGGGTATCCACTTATATTTTCCCCCATTTTAACTGCCTATAACTTCTAAACGGCTCAAGATAGAAATATGCGGTTTTCGCTGAAATGTTATTTTAGCAAAAGTTTTGTTTGAAAAATGGCGCATTTTTGAAAAAAACGTTGACTTTTTTTTAATGGAACACCCAGTATATTTTTTTGTAAATTTAAAGAAAGGTCATTCACTTATCCAGCGATATAAAATTTTTCAAAATCGGTTGTCAAATCACTGAGTAATTATTTTTTAAAATGAGAGGTGCAACGTGGATATCATACCTAAATAACATAAGCAAATTGATATTATGTTATGTGATTTCCACATTGCATCTCTCATTTTAAAAATTAATTGTTCAGTCATTTGACAACCGATTTTAAAAAAATTTATATCGTTAGATAGGTAAATGACCGTTTTTTCAAGTTTTTAGGTAAACAACTATTTTTTATATCGCTTTTAAATAAAAAATGGAGGATTTTTGAAAAAAAAAACGTTGTTGACTTTTTTTATTAAAACACCCAGTATATTTTTTTGTAGCTTGAAAAAACGGTCATTTACCTATCAAACGATATAAATTTTTTTAAAATCGGTTGTCAAATAACAGAAAATAATTTTTAAAATGAGAGATGCAATGTGGAAATCACATAACATAATATCATTTTGCTTAGTAATGTTATTTAGGTATGTGATATCCACGTTGCACCGCTCTTTTTAAAAATTAATTACTCAGTGATTTGACAACCGATTTTGAAAAACTTTATATCGCTGGATAGGTGAATGACCTTTCTTTCAATTTACAAAAAAATATACTGGGTATTCCATTAACAAAAAGTCAACAACGTTTTTTTCCAAAAATCGGCCATTTTTTTTCGTATTTGAAAGTGATATAAAAAATTCAATACATTCAGACAAAACTTTTACTAAAATAAAACATTTCAGCGAAAGCCGCATTTTTCTATCTTAAGCCGTTTAGAAGTTATAGGCAGTTAAAATGTGGGAAAATATAAGTGGACACCCGGTATAAAAAAATAAAAAGTTTCTAAGGAAAAATTATCGATATCTTTGCATAATTATTTATTACCAACAAATGCACTCTTTATTCACTTTTTTAAACCAGTTTGAATATTTAGCTTAGCTCATACTCTTTCATTTGACACCAGTAGAATGGTTCTAACATCATTTTTTTCTGACTTATGTTATTGCTATATTTCTGGGATAAACAATTTTAATAAAATTTAAATAACTGAATGAATCGCTTTGAAATTTTTCTCACATGTTAAGCACCAAAGAACCCTCATTTGACAAAAATTTCAAAGCTCTACACTAATTTTTAAAATAGTTATTGCAAAATTAATATTTTTGCAATTTCGACCTTTTTTCGCAATGATATTACTAAATAAATGAGTATATCCAACTTTGCAATACGCCATTTTAAAGCTTTTTTCCATGCTCTTGAAGATGTGTGTACTAAAAACACCATAAGTTTCACTGTTTTCCATTTATTTGAACAAAAAAAAAAGGAAAAATGGTTGACAGATCCTACGCAGGAAAAATATTACCCTGGACTATAAATTGTGGTTCTAGGGTGAAAAATAATTTGAACAAAATATATACTTATACACTTATTTATTTAACATATACGTACATATAAAAAATAACAATTGGCAATAGACGAAAAGATTTACAAATAATATAATAACAACTTAAGCTACCTATTTAATTTACTGAATAATCGGTTAAAGATTAGATAATATTTGCACTTGGTACTTGGTCCCAAAATGATTTTGACTGATTTAACCTGAAACAAACAAAACAAAAGCATTAACAAACGTTATAACATGCAGCTCTTAGCAGCATAATCAAAATAATAGGCCTGGATCCCGCGTACCAAAAAAAGTTAACTAATTAATAGCAAGCTGAAAATTTTTTAATAGCTTAACGGTGTCTAGTCGGACCAACTTATGTATGGGACACTGGAACAGGGGAAGTTTTAACTGTGGAACAGGTTAAAAATTTGGAACGTCAAACTACGAAAGCGTCCCATGTATTCTGTCGGGCAGAACTTTCAATTGATTTGTTATCCTTTCATTAAAGTCTCATGCAAAAATCAGACTGCTATTTATCACCAACATAATTCCTGTCATTTGACATGTTCTTCGTGTTCCACTCATTAAAATGCCCAGTTGGTGATAAACACCAGTCTGATTTTTGCATGAGATTTTAATGAAATGATAACAAATCAATTGAAAGTTTTGTCCGACAAAATATATTTAACCTTTTCGTAGTCTGACGTTCCAAATTTTTAATCTGTTCCACAATTAGAACTTCTCCTGTTCCAGTGTTCTCATACATCAAAATTTGTCCGACTAGACACCGTTAAGCTATTAACAAATTTTCAGCTTGCTATTAATCAACTTTTTTTGGTACGCGGGATCCAGGTCTATTAGCAGCTTAAACAAAATAAAATGAAAACATGATATATGTATAACTAAAACATAAGATATATTATATTAAGCAATTAATTTAGACTTCATGTGATAACTACAAATAGGGGCCAAATGGGGTAGAGGGGTAGTGATGCCCAAAATATGACTCTTTGTTCATATTCTGCACATCACTACCCTCTACTTAGTTTTTTTAACAAGTTTTTTGACTATAAAACGTTTCTTGTGCATTTTAGAGAAAAATGTTTCAAATAAATGTTATAGATCTTAAAAATCTATTTACTTTGCAATTTTAACATTCTCAACATTAAGGCTGATTCTCATTATAACGCAAGGCAAGTGCTCGGCATGGGCAAGGCATCGGCTCGGCAAGATACATTTTACATAAAATCTTATGCACTGCACGGGATGTAATTCACACTATGCGTGCCAGGCATGCGACGTTCTTTTCGAAACAATCTTTGCCGAGCACGTGCCTTGCCGGTTCCTTGCACGTCTAATGAGAATCAGTCTTTAATATCACAAGAGAGTGAGACAGGCCCGCCGGCAAGGGGGGTCAGGGAGGGTCCGCCGCCGCCCCCTGGATAATTACAGCTTAAGAGGAAACAGTAGCAATCAACAGGTAGCGAAAACACGTTCCAAGATTGCGGCTGTAATTTTAAATATTTTTCGAGATATTTGGCACACGTATTCGTAATATAATAAAGAATGGCGGTACAGAGCCCAATTTGAAAAATATATTAATATGTGGAAATTACACTGTAATTAAATACAATATTAAAAAAACGAGCCTATACCGCCATTGAGAAGAACAAAAAAATACACTTTCTTCAAATAAACTTTTTTATCCGATTCCTAAATTTTGTGTCATTTTGGAATTACTAAAATTTTTTATTTCATTAGTAGTTCCAAAATGACACAAAATCTAAGCATCGGATAAAAAAGTTTATTTGAAGAAAGTGTATTTTTCTGTTCTTCTTAATGGCGGTACAGGCTCGTTTTTTTAATATTTTATTTAATTACAGAGTAATTTCCACAAGTAATTTCCACATATTAATATATTTTTCAAATTGGGCTCTGTACCGCCATTCTTTATTATATTACGAATACGTGTGACAAATATCTCGAAAAAATATTCAAAATTACAGCCGCAATCTTGGAACGCGTTTTAGCTACCTGTTGATCGCTACTGTATCACCTTAAGATAAAACAAGGTTATTGATAAATTTGGTCAAGATCGAAGCAGATTACAGTTTTTATTTACCGATTAATCTTTTTTTGTATTATATATGATTATTAAAATATAACTTTTTCTTGTTCTTTCATTCATTTCTAGAATAATAGAAAAGCGACTTAAGATTTTGACCTTCCCTAATTTTTTTTCTGGCGGCGGCCTTGGAGTGAGAATAAATTGACACCATTGAATAAACTGAAACAAAACGTTGTTTTGCGACAAACTAAAGATCCGACATACGTTCCACTATTCAACTTATTTTACTCTTATTTCAATTTAAGCAGCTTTTTATTGTATGTATTCCATCGATGCAATCATGAGATAAGCTTATTTACTTTCATAATAAATATATTTCAATAGTTATCTCGGAGTTAGTCAACGTAGAAACTCATAAAGAAAATTATAGGATTTAATTTTGACCCTTATGTTCAGTAACAATAAGGACAGCCATAATTAAATTTGTGCTTGGAAACATAGTCAAATTTCCCGCCTGAAAATTACGTCACAACTTTTTCGGTCCATTGGTCAGAAACACTATTAATTAAATAATCATAAGGTTCAGTGACGCACCCAGGGCGTTTTAGGGGTTAAAGGACATATAAAAAACAGTAGGAAAATTTAACTTGTTTTCACAAACAATACAAAAAAAATTCTGTGCCCAAGCCAAACCCCCCAAAGAGGATAATTCTAGGTGCGCCACTGATATCTAAGGTTTATAAAATAAACATAAACACAAATACCTTTTAATAGCCTTCTTAAACTGCTAACCAGGGCCGCGCCGTCCACGTGTGCAATGTGTGCGACGTACACAGGCGCCAGCAATTAAGGGGCGCCACTATAGTAGTTACAAAAATTTTACAAGTGCCAAATTTACCCATTTACCGACCTTGCCACAAATGACGAATCGACAAGATTTGAGAATCGTTATTTTGGGTTCGCTAAGTCGGGACAGCATTACTGTATTATTGTTTGTTTTAACTTGTAAGTTTTTGGATCCCTGCGTAAGTAAATCTCAGATCCAATAATCAGTCAGTACCGGCGCTAGGGTATAAGGAGAACTATCGCAAAACTAGCAAAAATAGGCACCCTTCGGTTTTTTAAATTAGTATTTTGTACCATCTAATGTTTATTATGCGAAATATCGCGGGATTTGTATTTAAAATTTTAAATTAACTCCCCGCCCCTCTCCGTGGGGGGTGATGTTTGGTATCATTCGACAGATTTTTGAAAAATATTGAACACGTATTTTTTAGTTTTTCGATCTAACGTTCATTTCGCGAAATATTCGCTTTTCTTTTGTGAAACTTTTTAACTCGCCCATCTTACGCCCCGCTCAAATCGTTAGATTTTTTAAATATACACTCTTTTGCATATACCTAACTTACTTTTTATCTTAATCTGACAATTTCGAGTACTTTTAAGGATAGATTTTGTTTTCGGTCCCCCTTAACGAACTCCCCTGTGTTAAGAGCCAATATATGGTAGAGGTACATCTGCAGGGCACCAGGTTTCTCCCCATATGATAATCTGACGCGCTCGAGTAACTGCAAAAATCCAAGCTTAGGCTCCCCTACCATTATTAGTATTACTCAATTATTTTTAAATCTTTTCTTTTTTATGTAAAGTATAATCATCAGTGGGTAGGCTGACATGAAACTTAAGATTTAAAATGGAAAAAACCTTTAACAAGCGTAACTTTTCAAAAAAATACTTTTGTATTATGTTTTTGAGGGAAGTGACAGGCTGACACCATGTGTTGTTATTGACCATGGCCTAGATATGCGGCTTTTTAAAAGAAAATCATAAAAAATCGAAAGGTTTTTATTTGAACTGGTCTTTCTATGATAAACCAAAGTTCATCTTTTATTATTGGAACCCTTAGGTACCGAGAATTAGGACTAAGAAGTACTTTATTACTGTTCGAAATTCACAACGAATATTATTGTTGATTTATTTTTTCCTGTTAATGTTAATAGGTATCTTGAATGTACTAATCCGGTTAGTGGTTAGTTGTTTTAAATGAAACTCTTCATTCAATTTAAATATAATAACATATTATATTAGATTTATTACATCGTTGACTATGGTACATATAACATTGATTTGATTAATTCATTGTAAAACATTTTTTTTAATGGCATGGACTTTTAGGTCTGGATCCCGCGTATGAAAAAAAACGTTGATTAATAGCAAGCTGACAATTTGTTAATAGCTTAAGGGTGTCTAGTCGGATAAAGTTTGATATATGGGAACACTGGAACAGGGGACGTTTTAATTGTGGAACAGGTTAAAAATTTGGAACGGTCAGACCACGAAAACGGCACATGTATTTTGTCCGACAGAACAGACTTAAACTCTCCGAACAGAGATTAAACTCTCATGCAAAAATCAGATTGCTATTTATCACCAAATGGGCTTTGTAATGAGTGGAACATGTAGAATATGTCAAATGACAGGAATTATGACAGGTGATAAATAGCAGTCTGATTTTTGCATGAGAGTTTAATCTCTGTTCGGAGAGTTTAAGTCTGTTCTGTCGGACAAAATAAATGTGCCGTTTTCGTGTTCTGACCGTTTCAAATTTTTAACCTGTTCCACAATTAAAACTCCCCTTGTTAGAGTGTTCCCATATATCAAAGTTTATCCGCCTAGACACCCTTAAGCTATTAACAAATTTTCAGCTTGCTATTAATCAACTTTTTTTTCATACGCGGGATCCAGACCTATTTATGTCAATTAGCCAGTCACAACATGAGATACTTAGTGTCATGTGTAGTGTGTGTGTTGAGTAAGTGCCTTGTTACTTTGCAAAGTCGACGTCTTGTATCCGAATATCTGCGGTCCCTCCGGTGAGATTGTAAAACATATCTAATAACATTAATAACAAACACAGTGACGTTATAGTTATTAAGTTAGGGTATTATAAGGATAATATCGCTTGAGGTCAATGGTGTAGAGACCGAGGGCCTTCGGCCCGAGGTATATAGGTACGTTGACCGAAAGCGTTATTATTATAATACCCGTGGTGCCTTCAACGTTTAATGCCCGACTAAATTATTACTCCAGGCTGTGGGTGAAAAATAGGTCGATTTCAGGATATAATTCAGGAATTTTTGAAATCTATCAGGAATTGTAAAGGACGATGCCAGGAATAACTTCTACTAAAATGTAACCAAAAATATTGTGCGCTTTTTTTATATTGCGATTTTCATTTGTTAAATTTGCAATTTTTAAAGATTTTTAATTTTGCAGCTTAGGATATTGATTTTAGAGAAATACATTTTAATACAAAATTGTAGTAAATTAAAAAACCTACAATTTGAGCTATGGTGAGTTTAATTTCGTTTATTGGTTATTGCAAAACAGCCTGCGAAAAGTCCAAAATGGCCGTTTTTTACAATTGCATTATTTATTGTACAAATCATTTTTTTTATATTTTTTAATGCTTTAAAATGAAGATCTTTCAATTCCAAACATAAAAAAAGTTGTAAAGCCAGATTAACGAATTTGTTGCTTAGATATTTTAAATTGTTTATCCCAAGAGGTCAAATGTCGAAGGCTATAACTTTTTGAAAAAAAATCGTAGAGAGTTGGTGAAACATTCAATCTCATTCTAAAGAGTTATATTTTCATATTCTGATGAAAATAAATGCGTAAATCATTTTTAAACCTCTAATTTTTGGGTTTGAAAATAAGGGGGCAAATTTCGTTATAAACATTTAGAGCTGAAGGGGCCCTGTACATCTTATGAGGTTCTAACTTACAGATTAAAGTTGGTGAAGACGAAACGAAGATTTATAAAAAAAATAAAAATTTTCTACAACCAACTGAAGCCGAGATAATTGTTTTTTTTTTCTTAAATCGTAGTGCATTTATTTATAACAATTAAGAAATTATTTTACAGTTATTGACTAAAGAAATACTTATATTATCTTAAAATAAAAATTTTTATAATATATAATTACATTTAATTATTAAAAATTATTTTTAAATCGGTGCTTTTGGGAACGGCCGAATTTTGCAAATCGCCCGGCTCGCTTCAAATCCGCGAGCTCGGAAAATTTTTACGTAACTTGTATTAAATTTGGACAGAAAACAATTTAATAATATTACCATTATAATATACAGTCTGTTTACCACTGTATTTGTTTTTCTTGATAATCTTTTATATGTGAAATCTCATTTCTGAAGAAATAATATTACAAAAATGATACATATAAAAATATATGAAATATATAACTATATTTTTAATTTTTTCATTGTTATATAAATATAATAATAATGTTACTTCTTATTATACAATATAAAACTTTTTCTTCTTTTAGTGACTATCCGTTTTGGATGTTGGCGAAAGAAAAAGTTTTATATTGTATAATAAGAATATTATACAATATAAAAATTTTCTTCTTGTAGTGACTATCCGTTTTGGATGTTCGCCAACATCCAAAACGGATAGTCACTACAAGAAGAAAAAGTTTTATATTGTACAATAAGAATATTATACAATATAAAACTTTTTCTTCTTGTCTTATAGTTTCTTGTAGTGACTATCCGTATTTGGATGTTCTCCAACATCCAAAACGGATAGTCACTACAAGAAGAAAAAGTTTTATATTGTATAATAAGAAGTAACATTATTATTATTATATTTATATACAAATGAGAAAATTAAAAATATAGTTATATATTTCATATATTATTATATGTATCGTTTTTGTAATATTATTTCTTCAGAAATGAGATTTCACATATAAAAGTTTATCAAGAAAAACAAATACAGTGGTAAACAGACTGTATATTATAACGGTAATATTATTAAATTGTTTTCTGTCAAAATTTAATACAAGTTACGTAAAAATTTTCCAAGAGCGCGGATTTGAAGCGAACCGGTTTGCAAAATTCGGCCGTTTGCAAAAGCACCGATTTTTAAAATAATTTTTAATAATTAAATATAATTATATTTTATAATAATTTTTATTTTAAGGTAATATAAGTCTTTCTTTAGTCAATGACTGTAAAATAACTTCTTAATTTTTATAAATAAATGCACTACGATTTAAGAAAAAAAAAACAATTATCTCGGCTTCAGTTGGTTGTAGAAAATTTTTATTTTTTTATAAATCTTCGTTTCGTCTTCAGCAACTTTAATCTGTAAGTAAGAAACTCATAAGATGTACAGGGCCGCTTCAGCTCTAAATGTTTATAACGAAATTGGCCCCCTTATTTTCAAACCCAAAAATTATCTCGGCTTCAGTTGGTCGTAGAAATTTTTTATTTTTTTACAAATCTTCGTTTCGTCTTCAGCAACAATAATCTGTAAGTTAAAAACTCATAGGATGTACAGGGCCGCTTCAGCTCTAAATGTTTTTAACGAAATTTGCCCCCTTATTTTCAAACCCAAAAATTCGAGGTTTAAAAATGATTTACGCATTTATTTACATCAGAATATGAAAATATAACTCTTTAGAAGGAGATTGGATGTTTCACCAACTCTCTACGATTTTTTTTCAAAAAGTTATAGCCTTCGACGTTTGACCTCTTGGGATAATCAATTTATAATATCTAAGCAACAAATTCGTTAATCTGGCTTTACAACTTTTTTATGTTTGGAATTGAAAGATCTTCATTTTAAAGCTTTAAAAAATATAAAAAAATGTTTTGTACAATAAATAATGCAATTGTAAAAAACGGCCATTTTGGACCTTTCGCAGGCTGTTTTGCAATAACTAATAAACGAAATTAAACTTACCCTAGCTCAAATTGTAGGTTTTTTAATTTACTACAACTTTCTATTAAAAAGTTTTTCTCTAAAATCAATATCCTAAGCTGCAAAATTAAAAATCATTAAAAATTGCAAATTTAAGAAATGACAATCGCAATATAAAAAAAGCGCACAATATTTTTGGTTACATTTTAGTAGAAGTTATTTCTGGCATCGTCCTTTACAACACCTGATAGGTTTCAAAAATTCCTGAATTATATCACGTTTTTTCACCCACTGCCTGGGGTATATTCTTTATATGCAAAAAATTTGAATGAATTTTGAATTAATTAGTTTTCAAATAAGTACATTTACCAGAAATAGTCGTAACGTAATTGTGGTAACCATTGTTTTACTTAGAGTTTAATTTGTCAATTTGACAGTATTTAACTCGTTATTTAAATTTAATAGGCCCTAGGGCGTTATTTTTCAATAACACGCCCTTGGGCGTTATATCGTACTTAATAGACTTCGAAATAATGTCATTATTTGTCAAATAATAGACCAGTCGGACATTAAAGTGTTTAAAATAATTTCGGCATATACAGTGCACTGGAATAAGTGTTACATACCCCCTTATTAACTTATTTATTTTTAGCACATAAGCAAAACGCTCGGACAGGTCGATTTTTAAAATTTTCATAGTATATTATACCATCAATGTTTCGAACTTTACGCGATCCCTCTTCAGGTGACAGGCACAAATTTGATTTTTTTAAATGAGAAAGTACATCATGTGACGCCTCATTTAAAAGCTTTTGAAGTACTGTTTACAAAAATGTATAATACTTTAATCTATTTTAAGACCGTAGGCGCAAAATTTCTTTCGAATTATTTTTAAACGCATTAAATTTTTTCGAATCCTGAGAAAACTAATAAGTATTTTTGAAAAGTTTAAACGCAGAATGAAATATTACAGTATTATCGAGGGTCAAAAGTCCCTGAGAATAGTAATGGTATAATAATAGGAATAGTAATAATAAAAATAAGGAGAATGCAAAGTACCCAGACGATACCGATTATTATGTCTACTACTGGAATCATTCCGAAGACCCTCCTCGAAAGCATAAAAAAGCTGGGTCTGAATGAACATCTTTATAAGACCATGCAGAAAGCTGTACTACTCGCGACGGCCAGATGCGTACGAAAATTTCTGGGAGATACACCTGCATTCCAAGTCACCTAGGGCTCGATAACACGGAAAGAGTCCCACCAGAGCTCAATCCTTTTGATACCGTAGGTATCTGGGATGAGTCAATTTTCCCCTTAGAGGGAGTGTGAGCCGTATGGCTAAATCTGATAAAAATAATAGGTGTAGAGCCCAAAGTACATCCAAATGGCGTGGGTATAACCCCCAACCCCCCCTCCCGGTTACACCTATGTTTTTGGGCGCCATTAATTGTTTTGCACACAGGCGCTACCACCTGCTGGCGCGGCACTGCTGCTAACGCTATAGGCTGTAGAGAATATGCTGGAATTTTGTTGTCTTCGAGGCTGCTGATCACATTTCCGAGAACAAGGGGCCCTTTATTGCTATTCGTGAAGTGTTATTCCGGTGGCTCCCAAAATCCTCCCAGAAGCCGCTCGGACTGCTCAGTGCCTGCCAAGTCAACTAAACTGTAATTTTGACTGTTAGTTTTCATTCCTAAAAGGTTATAGTCTAAGAGCTAGTGAACCCTCCGACTAACGGTCGTCCTGTAAGGCAAGAAATTTTTCTAGTGATAATTCATAGCACACCAAGGCTAAAAACCATGACCTGGCAGGCATCAGCGGTGCACGTGTATCTACCAGGTGAATCGAAAAGTGCAAATTTAGGGGGTAAAATAAACTTTCTCCTGTAAGATTTAAATTTAAGTATGTGTTTGAGTAAGTCATTTAGAAGAAATGTGTACAATGACAGGCGATTCTGAAGAGCATAAGACCTTGCCAGGCGAGGGGAAAGATTAGGGGTTTTCCTAAAATTATTCTTTTTGCATCGAACAAATTTTTTTTAGGTTTTTTGAATCATTCCAAACAGAAAACGTCTTTAGTGATTTTTCTCTTAAGTTAATAGTTTTTGTTATATAAGCGATTGAAAAATCCTCAGACAGGTCGATTTTTATTTTTAAATTAGGACTTTTTGGCATATATATATACAGGGTGTTTCATTGGGAAACGGAAATACTTTAATTGTGAATAGAGGTCACCAAGGCGATTCTAGGTATACTAAATTTTTTGCCCTACCGACTTTTCTATCCGAGTTACAGGGTGTTTTATCGATTTTGATCATTTCTTTCCAAAGCAATAACTTTAGAACCACCCTGTATATTTTTTTAATATTTGGTACACGTATCTCTCATTCAAAACCCAAACGACCGACATACTAATCACAAGAAAAATCCAGGTCCGTATCAACAAAAAACTATAAAATAATTGTGACCTTAAAACAACACCCTGTATATTGAAATTTTGAAAATCTGTTTGCATATTTGAAAAGAGCACAAAAAACTAAGTCTAATAGTTCGCTTCGATTTTTCGGCCAGACAATTTTTTGACTTTAATTTTTAAATTATATTGAGTTTTTTTAAGAACTCTGACATTAAAAAGAAGGTATTATTAACTTTTAATTATAAATTATTAAATTTATTGAATAAATACACATTTTAAAATGAATCAATATTTATTTACTATATTGGAAAGACCCAATTATTAATCACAAGAAAAATCCAGGTCCGGATTAACAAAAAACATAAAGTAATTGTGACCTTGAAACAACACCCTGTATATTGACATTTTCAAAAATTGTTTGCACATTTGAAAAGACCACAAAAATTGGAGTTTATAGATTTACTTTGATTTTTTGTGCAAACATTTATTAACTTTTATTTTGAAATTAAAAATATTTAAATTTTTAAGAACACTGAAATTAATAAGCAGGTTTTTAAAGCACTTTTATTAATAAATCATTCAAGTTAATGAATAATTACTAATTTTAAAAATAATCAGTTATTATTTACAGCATTAGAAGGACTTACTTACTAATCACAAGAAAAATCCAGGTCCGTATTAACAACAAAATACAAAGTAATTCTGACCTTGAAAAAACACCCTGTATATTGAAATTTTTAAAATACGTTTGCACACCTGAAGAGAGCACGAAAAACTAAGTTTAATGTCCCGCTTTAATGTTTTGTGCAGACAATTTAATGACATTACTTTTGAAACTATATCGAAATTTTTATTATGAGTTCCCAGAGTTCTTAAAAATTTCGACATAATTTCAAAAATAAATTCATTGAATTGTCTGGCCAAAAAATTGAAGCTAACGATTAAACTTAGTTTTTTGTGCTCTTTTCATACCTATGTGCAATACCTATGTGCTAAAATTTCAATATACAGGGTGTTGATTCAAGGTTACAATTACTTTATATTGTTTTGTTAATCCGGACCTGGATTTTTGTTGTGATTTGTAAGTGGGTCATTAGAACGTCGTAAATAAGTACTGATTATTTTTAAAATAGATATTTATTTAATAACTTTAATAATTTATTGTTAAAAGTGCTTTAAAAATCTGCTTTTTAAATTCAGTGTTCTTAAAATTATCAATATATTTAATTTCAAAATTAAAGTGATTAAATTTCCTTCACAAAAAATTAAAGCAAACCGATAAACTCATATTTTTGTGGTCTTTTTAAATGTGCAAACAAATTTTGAAAATTTCAATATACAGGGTGTTGTTTCAAGATCACAATTACTTTATTTTTTTTGTTAATCCGGACCTGGATTTTTCTTGTGATTAATAATTGGGTCGCTCCAATGTGGTAAACAAATATTGATTAATTTTAAAATAAGTATTTATTCAATAGCTTTAATAATTTATAATTAAAAGTTAATAATATCTTCTTTTTAATGTCAGACTTCTTAAAAGATTCAATATAATTTTAAAATTAAAGTCATAAAATTGTCTGGCCGAAAAATTGAAGCGAACGATTAGACTTAGTTTTTTGTGCTCTTTTCAAATATGCAAACAGATTTTCAGAATTTCAATATACAGGGTGTTGTTTTAAGGTTACAATTACTTTATAATTTTTTGTTAATCCGGACCTGGATTTTTCTTGTGATTAGTATGTCGGTCGTTTGGGTTTTGTATGAGACACATGTGTACCAAATATCAAAAAAATATACAGGGTGGTTCTAAAGTTATAGCATAGGAAAGAAATTGGCAAAATCGATAAAACACCCTGTAACTCGGTTATAAAAGTCGGTAGGGCAAAAAATGTAGTATACCTAGAACTGCCTCGGTCACCTCTATTCACAATTAAAGTATTTCCGTTTCCCAATGAAACACCCTGTATAATACTAGTGACGTCATCCATCTGAGCGTGATGACGTAATCGATGATTTTTTTAAATGAGAGTAGGGGTTGTGTGATAGCTCATTTGAAAGGTTATTTAATTCTCTATTCACTAATATAAACATTAACATAATTATTTATACAGGGTGTACAAAAATTTTTTTTTATTAAATTAACTTTGATTAAATTTGACAAATAGAAGAAAAAAATTTTTTGTACACCCTGTATAAATAATTATGTTAATGTTTATATTACTGAATAGAGAATTAAATAACCTTTCAAATAAGCTACCACGCAACCCCTACTCTTATTTAAAAAAATCATCGATTACGTCATCACGCCCAGATGGATGACGTCACTAGTATTATATATATATATATATATACCTCAACCTCTCATCTTTATTGATAAGCCCAGAGAGGTTGAAGAGGGCGAAACACATTTCTAAGAACTGGTGTTTGGATCTTTGATTCTATTCGAAAAATTTTTCCCAGCCAGAGATAGTGGATGTGTGAGTTATTCGTAAGGGGATTTTTCCACATTCTCTATTTCATTTGTTTGATTTCGTACGAGTGGTCGTTAAACCAGTACCTGTGGATCTTTTGATCACTGAGTGTGTTTCAAAGATCTACATCTTTTGTTTTTTCATAAACATTATCTTACTTACTCTAAAGTAATTAGGGAATTAAAACTTGAGACTGTCATTTTCAGGTTGGGCGTAGATTTACGCTCCTGTTATGTATATGTCTCGGATGTTGTTTTTTGATGGAATGTGTCTAAAGATATTCAACCTCTCATCTTTATTGATAAGCCCAGAGAGGTTGAAGAGGGCGAAACACATTTCTAAGAACTGGTGTTTGGATCTTTGATTCTATTCGAAAAATTTTTCCCAGCCAGAGATAGTGGATGTGTGAGTTATTCGTAAGGGGATTTTTCCACATTCTCTATTTCATTTGTTTTATATATATATATATATATATATATATATATATATATATATATATATTTATTTTTAGCATCTCATGACGTCCCCCCATGTTAAACTGTAGTCTCTCGTGGCGTCCAGGTCTTCGTGGACTCCGATATACGGTTGCCATGAGGATTTTCTCTAAAATTTATCGCAGGTGAAAGGTACCACTTCCTACAATGCTTGAACAAAATATTGACCGGATGTCCTCAGACACGTTATCTGTATAATAATATACACATTACTTGGGGCAGTTGCAGTCAGGCGCGCCACCTTCGCTTGCTGTATATCTAAAATCACTTTAACGGTTTTGATGACGTCCAAATATATATTTATTCATTTTAAGGTTGTCGCGGAATCCGTATATTTCAGTTTATGTCCTCATGGCTTCTACTACGCTGTTGCCACCTCAAATGTTGGTATTTAGAATTCGGATATTTTTATAAATGATTATTGTAGTATTTTAAACAATTATTGTTGTGACATATTTTTTTGTAACAGTGTATTTTTTTACTGCAAGAATAAAAACAATTAAGAAGTATGTTCATTAAAATTGATGAATTTATCATAACCAGTTGCCGAAACTGGTGGTCTAATTGCTCAATTGTAACATATTATAGAAGTGTTAGAATTTAATTCTTAATTCTTTATTAGCAGATCCAGATTTAGAAATTAGAACAACAAATACATTTATAGAATATAAATATCTCGAATCTATATTATCTAAAGAAGGCAAAAGAGACATCGAAAACAGAACACAGCAGGGCAAAATAGCGGTAAACATTCTAAGCTCTCTACTATGGTCTAAAGAGATAAGACAAAAAACGACAATCTATCGTACCTTGGTAGAGCCTATTATGACTTATGGAGCAGAAGTTTGGCAGATCACAAAAAAAGATAGAAAGAGAATAGAAGTAGGTAGTAGAAATAGATTATCTAAGGAGAGCGTGTGGTATATAAAAGATCGCATCAGGAAGGAGGACAAAAACTGTATATTCCAGTGTAGATAGAATTGAAACGAGTCAACTAGTGTGGTATGGTCACGTCAAACGAATGAATGAAGATAGATGGCCAAAGAAAGCTTTAAATTACATACCACAACAAAGAAGAAGAAGGGGAAGGCCTTCAGTTACCTGGAAAGAAGATGTACAGTACATCATGAGAGATAAAGCCATCAAAGAAGACGAATGGATGGACAGAAAAAGATAGCGGTCGAAATGCGAGAAGTAGCAGAGGCTATAGGAACCTCGCTTATAGATGCATAGATATAATTATTTATGACAATATTTTTAATAATATAATTTTTCTATTCTCATACTATAATATTATATCAATTATAATGTCACCACCTGTATCATAGATATAATCAGATAGATCATTAGATAGAACTAAAAATGCAGGACGAACTTCTCCAAGAAGTAATTACATAAAATAATGCCCTCTATTCGTAACGGAACATCACAAGAAATATGGGAGACTTTTAAACATTGTGTAACAACACCAACTGATCATCCAAAGATAAATAATCCTGTGAAACGGAAACACTGGATAACAGATGGAACCTTTCAAATCATTGAGAATAGAAGAAATCTTTGTCAAAGTGGTATGCATAGTGAAAGGAAAAAAGCTAGTTTAAGAAACCTCAATAAAAAAGTAAAGCGAAGATGCAAGGCAGATAAAAAACTGTACTATCAAAGTTTATGCAAAGAAATTGAGAGACATGATCAGAATAATCAGCCGAGAGATCTATTTAGAAAAATACGCTACTTAACAAGATACTTCAAAGCCAGAACTTGGGCCATTGAAGACAACACTGGAACTCTGAGAACAATCAGAGAAGATATAGCAGAAACATGGAGATCGTATTGCAGGTACCTATATAAAGATGATTAACCCCAAGAACCTGTTAACCAAATCTTTGATGAGGTAGAAGGAGAACCTGATATACTTGAAAATAAAGTAAGACTAGTGATCATTAAGCTTAAATATAATAAAGCACCAGGTCCAGATATGATAACAGCAGAAATACTCAAAGCCACAGAAGAAACTGGCGTAAAATTACTTCATCTACTCTGTAACCAAATATGGCATTCTAAACAATGGCCTGAAGACTGGACAAAATCTACAATAACAGCAATTCATAAAAAAGGCAGCTTCCATAAATGCGACAATTATAGAACTATTTCTCTTATATCACATGCCAGTAAAATAATACTAAATATAATCAATGAGAGACTAAAAACATTCCTTCAAAGAGAAATTCCACAAGAGCAAACTGGATTTACCAAAGGTAGAGGTACTCGAGAACACCTGTTGAATATAAGACAGATAATCGAAAAATATAGGCAATTTAATATTCCACTGTACATATGCTTTATAGATTATCGTAAGGCGTTCGACAGGGTCAAGTGGAGACACTTATGGCGAATACTAAAAGAAGTAGGCGTACCCCAACACCTTATTTCGCTTATAACTGAACTATAACAGAACAGGGTGTCGACAGGGATGTATACTATCTCCACGATTATTCAACATATATGAAGAGCATATTATGAGAAGAGCACTTGAAGGATGGGAAAAAGTCATCTCAATAAATAATCATAAAATAGACAACCTACGTTTCGCAGATGATACAGCCCTTCTTGCCAATAGTCAATCAGAGCTGATTGATCTTATACGACTGGTTGAAAACGAAAGTCAAATATTTGGTCTGCAATTAAACATATCAAAGACATGCGAGTAAGGGTCAAAATAAAGATGAAATTAGCCAAAGACAAAAACCGGAAAGTAAACACAAGAATCGAATTCACAAAAAGACTGAAATTAAACCGAACAGCAGTGTCCCAACATAAGGAAACAGTGGAAGAAATATGGAACAACTTCAAGGATATTATGCAAAAACTGCAAACGAAATTATAGGGATGAAAAAAAAAAAGAGAAAAGAAATGGATAACCGGAGACACATTGTACTCCAGGGAAATAAGGCAAAAATATACGTTCGGAACACTTGACCGGCCAGGTTGCAAATGGATTTTTTGGATACTATATACCTATTACATTATAAATACAAAAATGTCCGTTACAGTTCGGATGATAATTTTAGTTATTAGCAAATAAGGGTCAAAAATGTCAGTGTTTGAATTTTGGTACGATTATTTGTTGCTTCGGAAGTTGCAAAATAAAACTTAAATTTCAAAAATAAAAAATTTGCTATGTGGAAACCGCATGAAAAAAGAATACTTATGTATATAAAGTAGAGTCATTTTTGGCTTATAAACAATTTGAGTAACTTTGTTAGTATTTAAGGCAAACTAAATTAATCGATTTAGGGATGGGAAAAACCTACCGGTTATAACCTAAAACCGGTTTTTTAATTCGAAATAATCGGTTTTACCGGTTTTTTTGTCCCGGTTATAACCGGTTTTTTCTTTTTAAAGTAATAACCGGTGAAAAACCGAATAAGTTACCTGTGGAAAAAAAATTTATTTAGAGAAAAATGAATAAATTTCTATCTATCTTCGATCTCAATCATATGTATTATAAATAATATGCGAAGTAATAAGTAATTAACCCAAACAACCATAATTCAACTTTTATTTACTAATAGAGAACTGGACGAAATTGTCACATCAGCTTTTATGAAACAATTTTGGGAATAGTTATTTAGTTTTAGATGATAATATAGTTACGTAAAAAAGTAAGTGATCTGCTTGAAATCGATATTCCAACCATCATCTAAAAATTGTTTATACTTGAGTACTTGAGACTTGAGACTCTTGTATGAAATGTGAATACCGAAATACGATTATGAATCTCCAATATGTAATTTTTAAATATTAGGAAATAAAAGGTATTATACAAACGTACTAAAAAATATAACCTACTGAAATTTTTTGATGGCAATAGAGAAGTAAATAATGAATTGGTTTATCGAATTTATTTTTAAGTAAAATATGTCATTTGGATATTTTTCTAAATTTGATAGATCCAAGGGACATTCGGTAGATCGGGTAGGATCATCATTTTTGAGAATATCCCAATTATTGACAACGCACTATACGCCGAAGCCGTCTACAACGAGCGACGAATCAGAGATTGGGGTACTTTCGCCCATTTTTAGGGTAATTTGAGAGCGCCTAGGAAAATTTTTATAGGTTGAATTGGTTGGGAAATTTTTCGGGAGGAAAATTGAGCAAACTAAAGTGCAATATAAATGTAACATTATAACCTATTTGCTTTTGATTAAAAAATCGAAAACCGGTTTTTGGAACAACCGGTTATTTGACCGGTTATAACCGCCAGGTTAAACCGTAAGTAAAAAAAAAACGGTATAACCGAAACCCGGTTTTTTGTTTAACAACCGCCATGCACCATCCCTAGATTTTAGGATTTAAAAAGCTGGTACTTTTACATTATTATTGTATTATCGGTTTATAACCTTCTCCGTCTTCCGATACCCGTTCGCCATTCCTCTCTGTCCGCACATTGATCTACTTACAGACCTCTTTCATCCATGGCTTTGTTTATTCCTGCCTGCCAACTTTTTCTCGGTCTACCTCTTCTTCTTCTACCTTGCGGTTTCTAGTTTTGCACTTGTTTTGTGATTCTATCTTGATTCAACCATCGTAGTTTATTTCGTTGATTTCGTCATTTATTGTATGTGTGACCTTCATTATTTCTCGTATCCGTTTTGATATCTCGTATTGTTTTGATTTTTCCTTCATATGCCATACTTCGCAGCTGTATGTTATAATGCTTTTCACTACGGCGTTATAGATTTTTTCTTGTTTTGGTTGTTTATCTGCTTGTCCCAGAGTACTGAGTTTAGGAGCCTAATTGCTTTCCTGCCCTGAGTATTTCGTTCTTTAATGGCCCCGTCCAGTGTTCCATCATTCGTGATTTTCATACCCAGGTATTTATATTCGTTACATTTACTGATTGTTTCTCCTTCTTCTATAGTCGAGAAAATGAAGCATTTTGGCTCGCAATTTTTTCGTTCAGCATGGATTTACTTGAAATTTTCACAGAAGGTAGGGAATAGTCCAAGGATCATTTTCTATATCATGCCGCTGTACGCTAAAAGCTTGGGGTGGTTGCCACCCCATCTCAGGGACGGGAATTTTTTTATTATATTTTAACCACGTAAATCAATGTAAAAATGAATTCTAAGAAAAAAATATTTTTTACATTTTCTTCGTAAAACTAGTATTTTTCGAGATATTCGCGCTTGAAAGGAACAGTTTTTCGACGAAAAAATCGACTTTTTTAGATGGTTTTTTGAGAATGCCTCGAAAAATATGGATTTAATCAAAAAAACTGTAGATATCAAAAATGCATCTTTTAGTAACAAATTAAATTAAACTTAAATAATCTTTTTAAGTATAATGATAGACCTTTCAAAAAATAATAATATGAAGCTCCTAGCATGAAAATTAAGCGACTTATGATCAAAAAAATGTCGGTACCTGCTATTCTCTATGAAAAAATCAGTGAAAACAACCCCCTAACTACCCTACTGATTAAAAATTGGTCTTCACCTTTCTGTAATTCCCTTTATATTCGTATTATCAATACACCCAAGAAGTTTGACCTATTTAAAAGGCCTAATTTTAGAAAAATTGGACTTTAAAGAAAAATTGATTTTTTGCAATTTCCTATTTGTCACCTTTTACTTCAAAATATCTCCGAAAATACTGGAGATACGAAAAAAATTATGGACTATTAAATTGTAGCTTATTATTTAATAAGTAAAATTCTCTTGTGCATGGATTTTCATTACAGTGAACAGTTAGCGAGATACTATGGCTATTTAAAACCTCTATTTACGAGCAGACACCCCCATATTCGAGTCTTTTAAACTCACCCTAATTAAAAACTAAGGGATCTTACAGAATTTAGTTTTCACGGTCTTAGAACTCTTCAAAAATCCTACAGAATTATTTTTGAAAAAACTTTTTATCGTCAAAAATGAAGGAGCCATGTTTAGAAAACGATTTTTTTTTAATATCGAATAGGCTGCTTATGGATAATTTTCAATGTATGTACTCGTATAATACCACAGAACCGGTTGATATACTGGAAGATGACTAAAAAACTATTTGTATTTGTACATATTTGTAAATTCGTATTTTTGTGTAAATAAATGTTTTTGTAATTCTTTAATTCTACTTTTTTTCTGTATAGATCTACTAAATTATCTACTTATAAAAATTGTGATGTTATTAAGGGTGGTTTTTAAGGGTTGAAATATGATATTTTATCCTAAAGTATAAAACAATCATTATTTAACCAATCAAAACCAAATACCCATATTAAAATTTACAATGTTTTTATATATTTTTGTCAATAAGGGGTAGGTTACACCCCTAAAATAATCAACGCCCTTAAGCATGATCTGGAATATGAAGTACAGGGTGATATGATCCTAATCCCAAATTTTTATGTAAATCGATGCAAGCCGAAATGATTGTTTTAGGATAAGTAATTTTTTATATATAGCTTCAACAAGGGTGGTTTTAAGGGTTGAAATATTATGATAGTATATCTTAAAGCATAAAACAATCATTATGTACCTAATAAAAACCAAATGTTGACAATATTAAAGTTAAAAATGTTGTTTTATAATTTTTTACAGTTGGGGTAATTTTCACTTTTCACATTTCTATGTTTATATTTGTATTCTCCATTGCCTCCCATAACTTTACCGAAGGTACACTGTCGTATGCCTTTTTCGGATCAATATAATATACGAAATGAATCTCTTGGTTAATCGCTGTTTTCTTTTCCATGACTTGTGCGATTGCAAAAAGGTGATCAATTGTAGATCTTCCGGCTCTAAATCCTGCTTATTCTTCTGCTTCCATTTTCTTGTATTCGTCTCTATTCGGTTTTTTAAGATCCTTCCGTATATTTTGCTGATTGTTGGTGTACAGGAAATACCCATGTAGTTATCACATTGTTTTCGATGTGTACTTTTACATAAATGTTAAAAAAACATTCACCTTGGTTAATTACGGTCAAAGTTAGCCACTTTTTTTTATTAAGAAAGCTAACTAGCGCTATTTTGAAGTTCAAGGTATGTATATAGTTTATATGTAAAAGTTTGAGTAAACTTAAACAGAGTGGTTAATATATCTTTAAAAATAACGCCCTAACGAAATCGACTCGTGGTCGGTGGAGGGGAATTATTAAAATCCGTGCACTCAAAAAATGAAATTTATTTTTCAAAGATATGTTGCTCTTTATATCTCCAGAGATAGTTGATGGATTTTGATCATTATTTTTTTAAAATTTATATATACTTCTTGTAGTCTTGTAGAATATGTTATGTACACATATACCTACCTAACAATACAAAATGTTATGGGGCCGATAATTATGATTCTAAGACCTTCGAGTATACATATATAATTTTATAAAAATCGTTCAAGCGGTATCGGAGGATTATGGCAACTAACATTACGACAGGAGAATTTTATAGATGTAAATAAATAGATGGCTATTAAAAAATAGGGTCTTGGTGATAGAAGGGTGAAAATTAAGGGTTGTATATATATTTTTAATGGTACATACTATAAAATTAAGGTAGACAATTTTTTCTAAAACAATAAAAAAGTGGCAGAGGGTAACCCCCTTATAACTTATGGGTATAAATAATAGATTACAATCTATTTTCAATCCTACAGAATATATGTGTAAAATTTCATAAAAATCTGCCAAGCCGTTTCGGAGGAATATGATAACTAACACTGTTACAGGAGACTTTTATGTATATAGAAGTAACTGTAAATTAAATAAGTAATAAAAGTGGCTTAATTTGCTCGTAATTAACCTAGGCGAAAAGTTTATTTTTTTTAAATTCGTGTTAAAATATCAGCTTTTCAAATCCCAACGCAGATTTAGTCAATATGTTAATATAGTTATTCAAATTGTTTATAAGCCAAAAATGATTCTACTTTCGTAAAATGTTTTCAGAATGGTAAAAATGACTTCTTATTGATTTTTTAAATAAGTTGAAAATGTAAGTATTCTTCTTTTCTGTGGTTTCCACAGAATTGCTGTATCATTATTATTTTCTGAACAACAACATTGCAAAAAAGCTCTTTGTGATAAACAAATCGAATGCAATTTAAACTAATTGACAAATCGTCTTGCAATGTTTTGTGCATTATGTGGACTGTTTGACTCAACATTTCATGCAATATCAAAGTCTTAAGGTCATTTTTGCAAAAGTTATAGCAATTTCTTTATTTTCGAAATTTAGTTTTATTTTGCAATTTCCGAAGTAACAAATAATCAGAACAAAACTCAAAAACTTCCATTTTAAACCTTTGCTTATCTACTAACCTAAAAGATGAATAATCTAAATAAGATATTTAATTACGTTATTTTTACCTGTAACCATTTAAACGAAAAAACTGTCATATTTGACCCTTATTTGTTAATAATTAAAACTCTCGTCCGAACTGTGACGGGCATTGTTGTATTTATAATGTAATAGGTATAACTCTAAAAAAAACCACTTGCTACCTGGCTGGTCAAGTGTCCTGACAAAAACCTTATTTTAAGGAAAAGTAGTAGAAAGGAAATACAAAGAAAAATATAGCGGTTAAAAAGCAAGCCAGAAAAAACAAAAGATACTACGTAAATCATATGGTAAAAATGTCAGAAAAAGTTGCGCAAGAAAACGACCTGAAAATACAGTACAAAATCATCCGAAATTTGACAGGGAAAACACTAAACAGTAATAAACAAATTAAAGATAAACAAGGAAATAATATAATTAAATCAGAACATAAAATAATACAAAGATGAAAAGAACACTGCGAGGAAATATATTCCAAACACCACGTATAGACGGAGATAATGTAATACAGGAAATAAACATTAGAACAGTTGAAATTACCAAAGAAGAAATACAAAACACACTGAATCAACTAAAAAAATGGCAAAGCCGCTGAAAGCGACAAACTACCGATAGATTTAATAAAGGCGGACGCAAACGAATCAGTACAAATGTTACACAAATTCTTTAACAAGATATGGGCCGACCAGGAGCTCCCACAGAAATGGAACGTGGGTTTAACTATTAATATACCAAAAAAGGGCGATTTAAATAAATGCGAGAATTGGCGAGAAATAACACTGCTAAGTGCCACATTCAAAATAATGTCAAATATCATATTGAATAGACTGAAGCCAGAAATAGACAAGAAACTAAGACTAAGAAGCAACCAAGAAGGTTTTCGCGCAAAACGCTCCACTATCGACCATATTTGTATTATATATGTACCTACCTCTGTATCTTGTCCCTGTACCTCTGTATCTCTTGTACTCTATAATTATCTTGGAACAAGCTGGTGAATGGCAAAAAAATATAAACATGTTTACTTTCACTTTGACTTTGAAAAGGCCTTCGATGGTATAAACAGAGAACAAATGTGGAAGATTCTAAAACTATATGGACTACCGATAAAATAAATCAACTTAATCAGACTATTTTACAGGAAATATAGAGCCAGACTAGAACATGCGGGAAAAATGGTAGTAGATATAGCTATACAAAGCGGAGTTAAACGAGGATGTGTGCTATCCCCGACAATATTTATAATAAAAGCGGACTGAATCATGCAGAAAATAAGCGATAATAAAACAGGTATTAAATGGAAATTGCATAACTAGTTGGACGATTTGTAGTTCGCAGTTGACATTTGTCAGATCGACAAGCTTGCAAAATACTCCCAAGATAATGGGCCTGAAGATAAAGACAAAAAAAACCAAACTTAAAAAAAAACAGCAACCAAGAAACTAAAATTAAAATACAAGGAAGACAAATACAGGAGGTATGTAGATAACTTTACATATCTGGGATCGATCATGCAAAAAAAGGCGATAGTAGAGCAGATGTAGAAAAAAGGATAGTAAAGGCACAATATGCACTCATTATATAATCATATAATGCATTAAGGTGATACAGTAGCGATCAACAAGTAGCCAAAACGCGTTCCAAGATTGCGGCTGTAATTTTGAATATTTTTTCGAGATATTTGGCACACGTATTCGTAAAATAATAAAGAATGGCGGTAGAGAGCCCAATTTGAAAAATATATTACTATGTGGAAATTACTCTGTAATTAAATACAATATTAAAAAAAACGAGCCTGTACCGCCATTAAGAAGAACAAAAAAATACACTTTCCTCAAATAAACTTTTTTTCCGATGCCTAGATTTTGTGTCATTTTGGAACTATGTACTAATGAAATAAAAAATTTTAGTAGTTCCAAAATTACACAAAATCTAGGCATCGGATAAAGAAGTTTATTTGAAGGAAGTGTATTTTTTTGTTCTTCTTAATGGCAGTACAGGCTCGTTTTTTTAATATTGTATTTAATTACAGAGTAATTTCTACATATTAATATATTTTTCAAATTCAGCTCTGTACCGCCATTCTCTATTATATTACGAATACGTGTGCCAAATATTTCGAAAAAATATTCAAAATTACAGCCGCAATCTTGGAACGCGTTTTCGCTACCTGTTGATCGCTACTGTTTCCTCTTATGGAAAATCTGGAACACAGGCGATATATCACAGTTAACCAAAATCTAAATATTAATAGCTGGAGAAGAACTGTTACAAGAGATCATGAAAGAATTGGCGTTGAGATGAAGAGAAGTCAAACAAAGAGCGAGAAACAGAGAGCAATGGAAAATACTTGTATAGCAAATTTCGAAAGAATAAAACAGAAAAGAATGCGCTAATCCTGCGAATCAGCCATCTTTGATTTTTGGCTAAGAAACGCAAGAGCGCCCAATACTTCATAATAAGGAAAGGTATTACAGGGAGAGGGAGAGAGAGAGAGAGAGGGAGAGAGAGAGAGAGAGGGAGAGAGAAAGAGAGAGAGAGAGAGAGAACCAATACTGATTATTTATCAAAATAAAATTTAAGGTAAACCTAACCTAACCTATCGAAAGGCTCATCAAACAATTATTAACTCAAAAAAGAAACATTTGTCAAGGGTATATAGAGGTATTGTTAGGTATATTACATTATAACTTATTCCATCGAAATCTTCCGAAATCCATAATCTTCTTCCATCGAAATAAAATAGAAAATTTTAAAGTCTAGAAAATACATTATTCATAACTACACCCAAGAAATAAGTTTTTCTAACCTGATTTAAGAGTATAAAAACGAAAACAAAGAATTTACAGCAAATCCTTATCGTATATTCGAGCAAACCACCTAGTTGGCAAAAGTTATAAATAGAATTTGTCTGGGTTCTTCAACTAAATTCTCACGTAAACACGACCAAGGTTAAATATTTTACTTGATATTATAAGTACATTGTTGCCAGTATAACGGATGCCAAAGCGAGCGCTAACGGTATGGAATCATTCTTGTTAATATACACGCTGTATATTGATCGGAAGTCACGAAGAGTCAAAACTATACAGAAGCCACGAGGGACGCAAATGCAATATATATATATATATATATATATATATATATATATATATATATATATGCCAAAAAGTCCTAATTCAAAAATAAAAATCGACCTGTCTGAGGATTTCTCTTGAAATTTGCCCATGCTCGAGATAATGAATTTATGCAAACTCAAACGTCCTCACTTATAGTACAGTCTCGCGCCCGATTGATTAGCAATTAAAAAAACAAAGGGGTTTTCGATATTTTATTGCAAAAAACTCTTCGGGATTTCATCAATCAATGTTTAAAGAATATCTACATACCTTGGCAACATTGAAATTTTTAGATAAATGTCCGATTTAGGGTTAAAATGGCCGATTTCGCAATTTTCAAAATTTTCAATCGCTTATATAACAAAAACTATTAACTTAAGAGAAAAATCACTAAAGACCTTTTCTGTTTGGAATGATTCAAAAAACCTAAAAAAAATTTGTTCGATGCAAAAAGAATAATTTTATAAAAAACCCCTAATCTTTCGCCTCGCCTGGCAAAGTCTTATGCTCTTCAGAATCGCCTGTCATTGTACACATTTCTTCTAAATGACTTACTCAAACACATACTTAAATTTAAACCTTACAGGAGAATGTTTATTTTACCCCCTAAATTTGCACTTTTCGATTCACCTGGTAGATACACGTGCACCGCTGATGCCTGCCAGGTCATGGTTTTTAGCCTTGGTGTGCTATGAATTATCACTAGAAAAATTTCTAGCCTTACAGGACGCCGTTAGTCGGAGGGTTCACTAGCTCTTAGACTATTATATATAGCACGAGACCTGTTAAACATTTTTGGATAGGTATTTTAGGCAATCTGAAAATTTTTCAGGTAACTCTTCCACGCAAATTGCAAAAATCAATATTCTCGGCCCGGACAATTTTTTTTAGGTTTTTTGGGCCATGTTAAACAAAAAAGGTATGTTGTAATTTTTCTCTAAAGTTGATCGATAACTCAGTTAAAAGTTATTATTATGAAGAGAAAGTGACTAAATCAACCCCTACAAGATCCTGAAGAAATTTTTTTGTCATTATTTTATTACTAAGCTGTTATTTTTAAGTAATGCACGAATTAGGCGGCCGTCATGTTGATGATGAGTGCGAGAGATATGCCATTCCGGCAGTCCAATGGTGAATCTTACTCGCACTCACATTTTCAGCCGCCTCAATACGATCTTACCGCTCATTGTTGATAATTAAAAATAACAGCTTAGTAATAAATTAATGACACAAATTTCTTCAGGATCTTGTAGGGGGGGTTTTAAACTATGATTTAGTCACTTTCTGACTTTCATAATAATAATTTTTAACCGAGTTATTAAACGCCCGGTTTCATAATCAACTTAAAGTGAACATTAACTAAAGTTCACTTTAACGTTGACATTTTACCCATATGAATTGCATTGACAAGGGTACCAACTTAAAACTTAAAGTCCACTTTAACTGATTATGAAACCGGGCGTAAGTCATAAAAATGGCCATTTTCGCGTTTTTCAAATTTTAAATTGCTTATAACTCGAAAACGATCAACTTAACAGAGAGATCTTTTTTGTTGAGAATGGTCCAAAAAACCTAAAAAAAATGTCTGGGCCAAAAATATTGATTTTTGCAATTTGTTTAAAAAAATTGTTTAAACAAATTGGGACCACTTTTCGCGTGGGCGACTCCCTGAACCTTATTTTAGGGTATCTCACGAATGTGATTATATGCAAAAAAATCTCATGGGAATATTTTTCGCGTTGTCTAAACACAAAACTGCCGGTCTAGCTGGAAGGTAGCGGTCATTTTCACCAAAAATCTCTCCGAAAGTTAAAAAAAAAAAAGGTAAAAATTGTTATTACAAAAAATATCTTTGAAGTGACTTTAAAGTAAATTTAAATATTCAAGTACATATAAACAAGCCAGGCAATTTGTGAGGCATTTTAACTCTGAAGATGCTTGCATGGGCGCCCCAGGGTGATTTCCAGGGGGTGCATTTGAACTTCAGAGAATTGCATCTTAATCTATACATACTATTAACCAGTATAAAATATAAATATATAGTTATGTACCTATTTTTCCGGACAGGGGGGTACAATTGCTATTTTGACAAGATAATTTTTAATATTAAAAATAATAATAATAATAGTCTCCCGTTTTATACCGCTGACGAGGCTTTGGGATTATAGCAGGGTAGCCTGCTATATCTAGGGTCTACGGTATACAAGGAAGGTAACAGGGCCAGTGTTACGCTTCAACCGCCTATATATTACCCCTGGCTTTACCCAAGGTACTCATTTTATTCAGTCTGAGTCGACCTGGGGCTTATAGACATTTTAAAAATGTCTAGTTGTTCTTGCCGGTGCTAGGATTTGAACCCCGGCCTACCAACATGCGAGCCAAGCGTACTACCGCCTCAGTTACGCCGGCCCTATATTAAAAATAAATATTCTAAAAGACAGGTTTTTTTGTGTGATTTTCTACCTGCCAGGTGATTAAAAAAATACGCGTACATGGGAATAAAAAGCGCTACAGGTACGCTGCAATGTGAGAAAGAGCGTATTTTCGATAGCTGTTTGCGTCCTCGTTCACAGCGAATACATTTGCTCGAGCAAAATCACGTGACCTGACGATACCCATGTTGTTGTGCCTCAAAATGTTGGGAGTAAATATTATATATTTTACATTTCTTAGATATCTTTTTATTAATTAAAAGAAGATAATACGAACTACAAAATAAAATTTGTAAATATTATAGAAAAAGATATATTAATATAATGGTCGCCCGTTTTATACCGCTAACGCGGCTTTAGAATTATAGCAAGGTATATATTTTTTTAATTACAATTTTTACCTTTTTTTTTAACTTTGTGGGGTATTTTTGAAAAAAATGACCGCTACCTTCCAACCAGACCGGCATTTTTGTATTAGGCTATCATGGAAGAGTTACCTGAAAATTTTTTAGATTGCCTAAAATACCTACCCATAAATAAATGTCTAACAGCTCTCGGACCACTATTAATTAGATATTAGCGAGCACAATATACCGGGTGTCCACTTATATTTTCCCCCATTTGTTGTTGACTTTTTTTTAATGGAACACCCAGTATATTTTTTTTTGTAAATTGAAAGAACGGTCATTCACCTATCGAGCGATATAACGTTTTTTTAAAATCGGTTGTCAAATGACTCAGTAATTAATTTTTAAAATGGGAGATGCAACGTGGAAATCCCATAACAGAATATTTGTTTTTAATAAATCCTATAACAGCTACTATGATTAAAATAACTAAGCAAATTGATATTCTGTTATGCGATTTCCACATTGCATCTCTCATTTTAAAAATTAATAACTAGTCATTTGACAACCGATTTTAAAAAACGTTATATTATATGTATCGCTCGATAGGTGAATGAGACCGTTCTTTCAATTTATAAAAAAATATACTGGGTGTTCCATTAAAAAAAGTCAACAACTTCTTTTCAAAATCCACCATTTTTTTTTCGTATTTAAAAGCGATATAAAAAATTCAATCCATTCAGACAAAACTTTTACCAAAATAAAACATTTCAGCGAAAACCGCATATTTCTATCTTGGGCCGTTTAGAAGTTATAAGCAGATAAAATGGGGGAAAATATAAGTCGACACCCATTAAATAATGCACAGATACATAAAATATCGTGTTATCAAATATAGTATTATTATTGTAAAGAGAAAAATCCCAGATACAAAATTCACTATTAAAATAAAAATTAAAATAGTAAATAATTATTTAAATCTGAAACTTTTCCTATTAGAACCTCTTTCTGGTAACATCTTTAATCTCTGACTTTTACAATTTATTAGACAAGAGACGACGAATAAAGAAAGCGAAAAGGACTCTACAATATGCAGTCACATTCCGCTTTTATTCGTCCAGGAAAAACGGTCCGAAAGAAAGTTCCTAGTACTCAAAATCTGAGTAAAGATAAAAGTGTAAACAGTATTATTAATGTTTATAGCCAAACAGAAATAACGAATCAAATTCAGAAGCAGAACTGGTAGGTGTCAGAGAAAAATTGCACTGAAGGAAAAAAAACACAGGAATATTATATCTGAAAAGACACATAAACTTATGAAAACATGAAGGGAATTGTTGGAAGAAGGAAACAGGCATTCTGCAGAATTTACCGAAATAAACAAAACTATATTGAGAGGTCTGAATGGAATTGAAACAAAGAGAGGTCTGAATGGAATGACATAACCAGACAGGCAAACACCCAGGGGCGTCATTTGATAGGAGGCAGGGGGGGCATTTGCCCCCCCCCCTGGCCCTGAAAATTACTGAAATTTCCAAAAAATAGATCAATTTGGTATTATGTTTGGATATAAATGTATTGTATATATAATGCTTGCCCCCCCCCCCAATCAAAATTTCAAATGACGCTCCTGCGAACACCCATCCAGGGTTTATGATGTCAAAAGAAAAAGATACAAATAAGTCAAATACCTAAGTACAAAAATAAGGCACTGTTAGATAGTGTGTCATATACAAGAACATATTCCAAAATCTGATTCTTGAACACAAATATGGTTGTTCTGAAGCTATTTCCTTGTGGCAATTTTATAATCAACTATTTAGACGGGAAATAAGTCACAATTAAATTGAAAAAAAAATTTTACTAAGCAACAACATTTTTGTTTAATTTAGTAGTATTTTGTATTTTGACAACGACACCCGATTTGGGCGTCGAAACGCTAATAAAATTATTTTTTTCAATTTAATTGTGGCTTTATTTCCCATTAGTCCAGAAAGCCACTGCGCATCCGCTAGGAAAAATATTCCGATTCGGATTTTTTGCACAATCTTACTCAAAAAGGACCCCTTTTAACAAATTTGCATGTTGCCAGGTCCAAAAATGTGTCAACATTTTTTTAAACGTTTTTTTTTTGTTTTTTTCCCAAAATTGTTTTTTTGCATCGAACAAAGTTTTTTTAGGTTTTTTGGATCATTTCAAACAGAAAAGGTCTTTAGTGACTTTTCTCTTAAGTTGATAGTTTTTGACATATAAGCGATTAAAAATTTAAAAATTGCGAAATCGGACATTTTTAACCCTCAAAAACTATGTGAAAAATTGAAAATTTAGATGTTTCCAAGGTAAGAAGATATTCTTTGAACATCTATTGATGAAATCCCGAAGACTTTTTTTGCAATACAATATCGAAAACCCTTTGTTTTTTAATTGCCAATCAAGCGGGCGTTTAATTAGCAACCATTGCATGTACATATTATATGTATTATTTTTTTTTGTAACATGCGTAAATATATGGGCAAAAAAATATTTCCATTCAATTTTTTATTTCACCATCTTGCTTGAAAATATCCCCTCTTAACAAATTTGTATGTTGCCAGGATCAAAAAATCATATTTTTTTTAACGTTTGTTTTTTGTTTTTTCCTAAAACTAATTTTTTTCCATCGGAAATTTTTTCTCTGGTTTTTTGGATCATTCCAAATAGAAAAGATCGTAAGTGACTTTTGTTTAAATGTGATAGTTTTCGAGATATAAGCGATTGAAATTTTAAAAATTGCAAAATAGGCCATTTTTAACCCTCAAAAACTATGTAAAACACCGAAAATTTCAATGATACCAATGTACGTAGATATTCTAAGAATATCGATTGATGAAATCCCGAAGAGCTTTTTGCAATGCAATATCGAAAACCCCTTTGTTTTTTAATTGCTAATCAAGCGGAGCGACACTATTTTCAACCGTTTATGTATGTATGTAATCGACATTTTAAGTTTAAAAAATTGTTTAAAACTTTTTTGACACATTTTTGACCCTGGTAACATGCAAATTTGTTAATAGGGAACCTTTCTAAGCAAGATGGTGAAAGAAAATTGAATCAGAATATTTTTCTGCACATATTTACGCATATTACATACAATGTTGTATACATGCAACGGTTAAAAATAGTGTAGCGACCGCTTGACTAACAATTAAAAAATAAAGGGGTTTTCGATATTGTATTGCAAAAAGCTCTTCGGGACTTTATCAATCGATATTCTTAGAATATCTACGTACCTTGGTATCATTGAATTTTTCGGTGTTTTACATAGTTTTTGAGGGTTAAAAATGGCTAATTTTGCAATTTTTAAATTTACAATCGCTTATATCTCGTATACTATCACATTTACACAAAAGTCACTTAAGGTCTGTTATATTTGGAATGATCCAAAAAACCTAAAAAATTTGTCCGATGCAAAAAAATTAGTTTTAGGAAAAAACAAAAAACAAACGTTTAAAAAATTGTTTCGAGTTTTTGATCCTGGCAACATACAAATTTGTTAAGAGGGGATATTTTCAAACAAGGTGGTGAAAAAAAATTGAATCGAAATATTTTTCCGAACATGTTACATATACATGCAACGGTTGCCAATCAAGCGCCCGCTTGATTGGCAATTAAAAATCAAAGGGGTTTTCGATATTGTATTGCAAAAAACTCTTCGGGATTTCATCAATCGATGTTCAAAGAATATCTTCTTACCTTGGCAACATCGACATTTTTTCACATAGTTTTTGAGGGTTAAAAATCGCCTATTTCGCAATTAAATTTTTATTCGCTTATATGTCAAAAACTATCAACTTTAGAGAAAAGTCACTAAAAAGACCTTTTCTGTTTGAAATAATCCAAAAAACCTAAAAAAACTGTGTTCGATGCAAAAAAAATAATTTTGGGAAAAAACAAAAAAAAACGTTTAAAAAAAATTTTGACCCATTTTTGGACCTGGCAACATGCAAATTTGTTAAAAGGGGTCCTTTTTAAGTGAGATTGTGCAAAAAATCCGAATCGGAATATTTTTCCTAGAGGATGCGCAGTGGCTTTCTGGACTACATCTAAATAGTTAATTACAAATATGGTTCAAATAAGAGAAAAATGTTGAATAAGAAAAATTTAATAAACAGCTGTATCCTGAGATGCAGCCTAAATAAATTAACAAAAAATAAAACTACATTAACAAAAACTTACATTTCTTTATGATTCATTGATATGTATATTCACACATGGGAAGCGGGTAGGAACTCTTCAAATTTTTGGAAATAGTCCTATCAGGGAAAATGAATCAATCCCTGCTCTCCGCAGATTCTGGGGGTTTCCTGACCCGGGAAACTAGTACCTGTTTAGGGTCCCTTGTCCAGTAGACCAGGGCGCATCTGTAAAAATATTAGTACATTTGGACGTTGAGAGGTGACTCAAATTTTTTTGCAGAATTTGCTTGAAAATAAATCAAATAATAATATTTGAGTTATCCTCCCTCTCAAAAAGGTCCAGAACATTGTTTAAATAATCAAAATGTCAAAAAATTAAGGAAAAATTCGATTTTTTTCTTGGTTTTTTGATTATAACTTTAAAAGTGTTCATTTCCGAGAAAAGTTGTACCGACATAAAAGTTGCGTAATTAAATTTCCTACAATATACAATTGATTAAGAATTTAAAAAATAGTCACCCTTGTTGAAAAATAGCAATAATTTTGAAAAAAACATACAAAAACAAGTATTCGCATTTTACGTTTTTCAACCATTTATGCTACACTTAGGACCTTCATATTTCACCCCAAAAAACTTTATGATACAGTAAAACAATACTGTAAATTTCATTAAGATCGGTTTAATAGATTTTGCAAAATAAATTTTGCAATCCAGCTTTCGTAAAAAAAATTCATTTTTTTAAAATGTTACAGGACTGAAAAAAAGCAGATAGCAAATTGAAATTTTTTTTGCTATAAAAGTGTACTGTATCTTTCATTTGCAATTTTGTAAAATTAAAATCGATTAACACCACGGCGTCAGGAATTTTTTTAAATAAACATTAATTATTGGTGCTACGCGCAGGACAGTGGATAATTTGCTCTGATTGGGCATTCCAGTGACCTTTGATAATGATTGATACATTTTAATTTTTATTACATTTCGATATAAATAAATAAATTTGTTTATTGCAAAATAAAAACACATACTCTATCCTTTGAAATAACACTTTTATTAGCAAAAACTTTCTTTGTTCATATATAACTTAAATAATAAAAGTTTATTATTTTTAAACATATGCAATTGTTTAAACAATATTTCACAAGCAATAATAAAATTAATTTGATTTTTGTGGAATTAAAATATTAAAATACAACAAAATATAGAGTAAGAAAATAATATATTAGATAAAGATTGGAAGAAATTTTGGTGGAAATCAACTTGCGTGAATCGAACACCGTTGGCGCGTAGCACCAAAAATTATTGTTTATTTCAAAAATTTTCTGACGCCGTGCTAATTAATCGATTTTAATTTTGAAAATTGCAAATGAAAGGTACAGTACACTTCTATAAGCAAAAAAAATTTCAACTTGCTATCTGCTTTATTTTCAGTCCTGTAACATTTTGAAAAAATGAATTTTTTTGCGAAAGCTGGTTTGCAAAATTTATTTTGCAAAATCTATTAAACCGATTTTAATGAAATTTACAGTATTGTTTAACTATATCATAAAATTTTTCTGGGTGAAATATGAAGGTCCTAAATGTAGCATAAATGGTTGAAAAACGTAAAATGCGAATACTTGTTTTTGTATGTTTTTTTCGCAATTATTGCTATTTTGCAACTAGGGTGACTATTTTTTAAATTTTTAACCAATTCTATGTTATAGGAAATTTAATTACGCAACTTTTATGTCAGTACAGCTTTTCTCGGAAATGAATACTTTTAAAGTTATAATCAAAAAACGAAGAAAAAAATCGAATTATTCCTTCAATTTTTGACATTTTGATTATTTAAACAATGTTCCGGACCTTTTTTAGAGGGAGGATAACTCAAATATCATTATTTGATTAATTTTCAAGCAATTTCTGCAAAAAAATTTGAGTCACCTCTCAACGTCCATCTTAAAACAGATGCGACCTGGACTACAGGGTTACGGATGAAGTCCACAACGGCAGCCACGGCGGAGAAGCGGAGCTTCGGTACGGTACGAATGGCGGAAGTGGCAACCCTCGATTTTAGGGTTAATATAGAATCAAACCAAACCAAACCTGCAGCGTCTGATCAAGAGTGGCCGGCTGCAAACAACGTCTGACCCAGAGTGGGCGGCTGATTTAGAAACTCACCAACACGCAATCACATGCAAGACGCCTCCATCTAGGCATGATAAAATCAACTTTAACTCAAGAATATCCGTCTCAAAAAGATCATAACATGTGATTTGTCTTTAAAAAGACAACCACATGTATTAGTGACAGTAAAATTCTCGCGTTAGTGATTCCATGCATAGTAAATCACGAGAGAAAACCAGGAAAAAACCTCTAATAAATAAAACTTCTAATAAATATTTACAAATCAATATACAGGGTGTATCAAATTTATGTGCCCGCGTTATATTAAAAAAATAAAATTTTTATTCTATCTTTGATTGATAAATTGAAACACAATAATATATAGTATATAATTAGTATATAGTCACAATTTAAAAATAAAAATCGACCTGCTTCGGGATTTTTTCCAAAGTCAATATTGCAATATTAATCAAATATGTAATAGCTATTTGTATCAAGGCAGGAAAGTGCTAATTTTCCCCCCGAGAATGAAGTTTACTACCCGACGCGTAGCGGAGGGCAGTAATCATTCGAGGGAGGAAAAGGTACTTTACTCCCATGTTATACATATGATTTTTCCACCTTCCTCAAATATCAAGTATTTTTTTTCATTTTTAAATAATTTATTTATGTATGTAACTAACTGACAAAATTTATTAGAGCACTAAAACTAACAAGTAGGTACAATGTAACTCTCAACTGTCAAATATAAGTCAAATTATTAATGTAAACATTGTTAAATCAAAATAAAAATTTACTGTTTTTACCATTCTGCAAAATACAGGGTGCTCTATAAATAAACGTTAAAATGTATAGATACCTACGTAATAGATAATAGAATATTGTATAGGGCGTCAATAAGTTATTTCATCAATGACATACCATGACGTCACTTTTACTTTTCCTCCCTAAGGAGGAAAAGTACTTTCCCTCCCTATGAAGGAAAAGTATACTTTCGGTAGAGGTAGGTGGAAAAAATTATTTTTATAAATTTTAAAGATTTCAATCTATTATGGTCCGAGAGCTGTGAGACATTTTTGAGTAGGTATTTTAGGCAACCAGAAAATTTTTCAGGTGACTCTTCCATGATAGCCTAATACAAAAATGCCGGTCTGGCTGGAGGGTAGCGGTTATTTTCCCCAAAAATCCCCCCCAAAGTTAAAAAAAGGGTAAAAATTGTTATTACAAAAAATATCATTGACGTGAGTTTAAGGTCAATTTAAATATTCAAATATAAAGAAAATAAACAGGTCAGGCGATTTTAGGGCGATTTTAACTCTGCAAGATACTTGCATGGGCGCCCCAGGATTATTTTCAGGGGATGCATCTGAACTTCAGAAGATTTCATCTGAATCTGTACATACTATTAATGAGTATAAAATATACAACTATACATGCATAGCTATGTATATGCCTTCAGGACAGGGAGGTGCAATTGTTATTTTGACAGGGTATTTTTTAATATCAAAAATAAATATTCAAAAACGACAGGTTTTTTTGGTGAAATTTTCCAACTGCCAGGTGATCAAACAAATTACGCGTGCATATAAATGTAAAGCGCTATAGGTAAGCAGCAGTGTGAGAAAGAGCGTATACCGATAGCTGTGTGCGTCCTTTGTTGTAGCTGAGCGAGTCCGTTCGCTCGAGAAAAATCACGTGACCTGGCGATACCCATGTTGTTGTGCCTCGAAACGTTAGAGTAATTATTATATATTATAGTTTTTTAAGTAAATTTTTCTTAATTAAAGGAAAATAATACGTACTATACAACAGATTTTGCAAATATGATAGAAATAGACAAATTTATTATTATAAATATATAGGTAGAAAAGTATAAAACTATAAACTAAATTAATTCTGTGTCCGAATCTTGTACTTATTCTTTAAACTTCTCATCTGAGCTTAAATATTCATTCTCTTCTTCTTCGTCAGACTCCCCTCGAGACTCAGATTCCCCTTCTACATGATCTGTAAATAGTTGTAATATGTATTATGAATTAATAAAAAATTAATTAGTGATTAATTAATTGAGTTGCTACGTATTCTCTGTCCTTTTATACTGAGTCGAAGCCTGGACAATCACGGGCGCATCTGTAGAAAGACTTGCCATTGTTGAGATGTGGTGTTATCGAATAATGTAAAAAAATATCATGGACACAGCACGTAACAAACACGGAAACATTAAGAAAGATGAAAAAGGCAAAATAAATACTCAACACTATGAAGGAAATCTATTGTATAGTACGTACTATTTTCCTTTAATTAAGAAAAAGTTTCGAGGCACAACAACAACAACATGGGTATCGTCAGCTCGCGTGATTTTTCTCGAGTGAACGGACTCGCTCAGCTACAACAAAGGATGCAAACAGCTATCGGTATACGCTCTTTCTCACACTGCTGCTTACCTATAGCGCTTTTTATTTATATGCACGCGTAATTTGTTTGATCACATGGAAGTTGGAAAATTTCACACAAAAAATCCTATTTTTTTAGAATATTTATTTTTAATATTAAAAAATAGCCTGTCAAAATAACAATTGCACCTCCTTGTCCGGAAGGAATGTACACAGCTATGCATGTATAGTTGTATATTTTATACTCGTTACTAGTATGTACCGATTCAGATGAAATCTTCTGAAGTTCAGATGCACCCCTTGAAAATAATCCTGGGGCGCCCATGCAAGTATCTTGCAGAGTTAAAATCGCCCTCAAATCGCCTGACTTGTTTATTTTCTCTATATTTGAATATTTAAATTTACTTTAAACTCACGTCAACGATATTTTTTGTAATAACAATTTTTACCCTTTTTTAAATTTGGGGGGATTTTTGGGGAAAATAATGGCTACCCTCCAGCCAGGCCGGCATTTTTGTATTAGGCTATCATGGAAGAGTCACCTGAAATATTTTCAGGTTGCCTAAAATACCTACTCAAAAATGTCTCACAGCTCTCATGCTATTATCTACATGACTTTTTACGAAGTTTCATAGTAATTACGTACTATCTACCCAAAGTCAATAGAAAATTGAAATTTTATGAGGAGGTTCAAATACACTGCGCGTCATAGAAAACGGGTACCCTAAAAAGTGGGTTATTTTTGAGGTCGCGTATCTCCTAAACCTGTTGTCCGATTTAAGGGATTTTTTTAATATATCATAGCCTTATTCTTTGTCAATATCCCTGTAATAATATTTTTGCTAAACAGGTAAATTTCCGTTGTATACCGGGCACCGGGTGTACAAATCAAACTGTGTTTTTTCTCAAAGTTCGCAACACCCTGTGGAATATTCTAGCATTTATAAAATACTGAAATTAAAACCCATTTATAGCCTCAGGTTTTCTTAACATTCTGTTTCTTGATTCATTCGCTTTTGTTGGATAATACAAAAGTTATGTACTTTAACATCTAGTCATGTTCTTCATCAGTATAGGTTGTTTGTAAATAAGTGCGACAAACTTTAAGGGGCAATTCTGCATGAAAAAATAATGACCGTTTGCTTTATAAACTTATGTCCGCAAATGCTTCGTTTACGAGATACGGGATGTTGAATTTTATTTATGATTTATGTTATTGCCCTAAAACCGGTTGAGATATACAAATTAAATTTGGTAGATTTTAAGAGATAGTTATTGCGAATTTTTTGACTTGCAATTAAGAATTTTAGATTCACTATTGGCGTGCATACGGGTAATATGACCGATCATATTACCCGTATGCACGCCAATGGTGAATATAAAATTCCTAATTATATGTCAAAAAATGTGCAATAACTACGTTTTAAAACCCACCAAATTTCATTTGCATATCTCAACCGGTTTTAAAGCAATAAATAAATCGTCAGTTTGTAAGAAAAAATTCAACATCCCGTATCTTGGAAACGAAGCATTTGCGGACATTCGATTATAAAGCAAACTGTCATTATTTTTTAATGCAGAATGACCCCTTGAAGTTTGTCGCACTTATTTAAAAACACCCTGTACTGAAAAAGAACATGGCTAGTTGTTAAAGTACCTAACTTTTGTATTTTCCAACATAAGTGAATGAATCAAAAAGCAGAATGTTAAGAAAACCTGAGGATATAGTTGGGTTTTAATTTCAGTATTTTATAAATGCTACGATATTCCACATTGTGTTGCGAACTTTGAAAAAAAAAACACAGTTTGATTCGTACACCCGGTATACAATGAAGATTTACCTGTTTAGCAAAAATATTATTATAGATATATTAACAAAGAATAAGGCTATAAAACATTCAAAAAATTACTTAAACCGGACAACACATTTAGGAGATACGCGACCTCAAAAATTACCCATTTTTTAGGGTGCCCGTTTTTTATGAGGCGCAGTGTATATTAATTAACAAATCTATTTTACTACACAAAGCGCTCTACCCAACATAACCAAGTTATTACAAGATATCCTTGTATTACCGTTGTAAAACAGATCTGGTAAATAATATATTTTACCCTCCTCGTGAAATTTCTATTTTCAATTGACTTTGGATTTGGATAAACAGTAAAGATCTGCTACGATTATGACTGAAGGCGTACATACTCTACATACATACCCACATAATTATTATTGTTATCATTTCCACACCACTTGAACGAAGTAGATAACGTTTGGCGCGTTTTTTTTATAGTGGTATCCCCTGTAGGCCTATTCCACTCTCATACACTATACAATAATTTAGGCATTTATAACGCTTATCTCCTCTAAAATGGACTGAGTATTGTAGATGTAAAGCAAGAAAATGGCTGATATTGTACCTATGACCGTAGTGGTAATTACGGGTAAGGCCAAGACTAACCGACCAGAAAAAAAATGAAATACTGACAGTCAAAAAATGCCGTACTGGATACACATTGTGTGCAGAAGATACTATAGGGCATGCTGCCCAAGTCAAGACACAGTGTCTCCACTTAACGTTAATTTAATTAATTATTCCAGCTCAAATTTATTAATTAGTATAAATAATCTAGAAAATATAATAAAAAAGAATCTGTGTGTACTTTGTACGCACGGAAGAAGTTATACTTCTATTATATGATTTCTTAAAAATAAATATACTTTAAACAGTTTGCTTTAATTTTTTTAAACACCAAACTAATTTTGTGCTTACCGCTTTCAAAAAAATAAAAAAAAAGTATAGGATTGCTCCGGATTCGAAATCAAGACCTCTCGTTCTCTGGCCGAATGCTATACCAAATGCGCTACGAAGACTGTGTCCGTATCGGTTCGGACGTACCTAATGACAATTCACGGTAACAAACGGGCAAGGTGAAGTATAATAAATATACAATAAAATGTTTTAATAATACTCATCTTACTCCTGAAGAAGACAAATTAAAAGACACAAAAATTATAATAAATATATTTACTAAAAACACTAATATATTCTTTTCACACCTTTTCTTGCACTGATATATTTATACATAACTTAAAATATAGCAACTAAACGCTATACTGTCTGTGTGCGCATGCGCGCAGTATTATGAAATTCTACTCTCAATCGCGCCTAAAGAAGTATAACTTCAAAAATGTGGAAATTCTACATAAAAAAAATCTCCAATTTAAATATGGTATTAACAATCACTCAAGTCATTCGTAAAAAACAAACGAGAATCAGCGAAAGGGCGTTCGCCTTCCGAACTCCGTCCGCACAAGAACTTGGTTGCCACGAGTCCCTATCGCACCAAAAGCCAACTGGTACAGTGTTTTTTATTAAGAGATTAAAACAAAAATACATGAAATTTTAAAAAATAAATAGGAGAAGTGCGGGTATTGCCGCCCACAGTTCGCACACCTCTCAGAAGTTACAGGAAACTTGACTTTGCCGATACACAGATAGCCTTGTCGGCTCTTTTGAAACCTCTGCAGGCGTAGCCTCTGGTAAGAAGGCTAAAAATTCTTTTAAGGCGGCTAAAAATTCTGGTAAGGCGACCTTTTTTCAAAACATATCTGATACCAACTGCAAGAACCCTGCAAGAACATTTTTTATAGATATATATAGAATATATCTACGTAGGAACAGGGCATATTTTTTAGATATATTTAGAATATATATTATGTAGGAACAGGACATAATAATATCTTTTTAGTGGTAAAAGCTGTCTTTAACAGCGAACGGTACGGTCAAGTAGAATTTGGTGGAACTTCAAAAATGACGGGTCTGGATTTAAACCAGGATACTATGGAAAGGAATTTACGGCTTTTTCCAGTAACAAGAAAAAGATCACGAAGAGCGATTGATATCGAATTTGACAGATTATTAGAAGAATACAGGCAAGAATTGCCCACAAAAATAATTTACAGAAAAGTACAGAAGAACATGATTTCGTAAATTCAAGTTCTGTTAATGAAAATACCATATCAATAGGTATTAGCTTTCCGAACAATACTACCAGACAACTGTCTATCCAGTAACCATCAACAGAGCGGATAGAGGAAAGCCTGGAAATTGAGCCTTGAAAGCCTTAAGAAGAAAAAACCGAAAACCAGCTTAAGCTACATCAACATTCCCAAAAATAGTTTGGAAAGTAGCAGCGATTTACTAGAAACTTTACAAAAAAAATGTATACCGTGTAGTACCCCTATAGTTGTACTAAAGACCCAAATTCCAAACATTAATTCTTTGCTAACGAACCCATTTGAGCAAATTGATAGCCGGAACAAATTTTCTGTACCTGCAAATGATAAGAACCATTCGCCTGGTAGAAGAACAAGTTTTATAAATTCAACTGGTAAGTTATCAACATTTACTGGTAAGTTATTTTTAATTATTCATTGCCGCTTTATCCATTTTCTTCTTCTTCTTTTTTCTCTTTATAAGCAATTCTGCTTGTTCATTGGCGGATTGATACCTCTATGGAAGATGGTCACTCCATCTTTTGCACAGTCGGCTTATACTTCTTCTACTGATTGGTGATCTATTTCTTGATATTTTGACCACACGTGTCTCCCTTATTCTGCAACAGACACAATTTTGTGTCTGTTCATCGTCGTTAGTGTGTCGTTTTACGTGTTTGAATCAATCTTGACAAAGGTGAGAGATATCCGCCGAAACGTTGATTGTATATAAATGGAAAATAAAATCTAGTTCCAAATTTAAAACCTAATCTTTGAACCTAAACCCAAGAAAAACAATTTTGTTATATATATATATATATATATATATATATATATATATATATATATATATATATATATATATATATATATCTATTCAAAAAATTTTTCCCAGCCCGAAGTAGTGGATGTGTGAATTGTTCGTAAGGGGATTTTTCCACATTCTCTATTTCATTTGTTTATATATATATATATATATATATATATACATATTGAGTATATCTACGTAGGAACAGGGCATATTTTTTTTAGATATATATAGAATATATCTATGTAGGAACAGGGCATAATTTTTTTAGAGATATATAGAATATATCTATATGTAGGAAAAGGGCATAATTTTTTTTAGATATATATAGAATTTATCTATGTAGAAACAGGGCATAATTTTTTTTAGTTATATAGAATATATCTATGTATGTAGGAACAGGGCATAATAATATCTTTTTAGTTGTAAAAGCTTTAACAGCGAACGGTACGGTCAAGTGGATTTTGACGGTACTTAAAAAATGACGGGTCAGGATTTAAATCAGGATACTATGGATAGGAAATTCGTTTCACGCACCAGGGGTCGATCAAGTGCGACTTTTACAGGTTTAAGGTAGACCACGGTGTTGGAGAAGGATGTGTATGGGACCCAACCATAACCGTCCACATGCTACAAAAGACAGGGTCACAGCAGGAGGAAAAAAGCCTGGCTATCTACATTTCATTCCAAAATATGCTAGACCGTTTCATACACTCCATGCCGATCATTTAGGACCATTTGTTTTAACGAAATCTCAAAATAAATACGTCTTGGTTTTGATTGATGCCTTTTCTAAATTTGTGTTTATTCTGAGTCCGATCGTGTCGGAGTACTGTGCCAATTTGTCATTTTTGATAAATTATTTTTGTTCCAGGGAGTTCCAGAGTTCGAGAGGTTTTGGTCTCGACAGAAAAAATGTTGCAGGAATTGGAGGAATTAAACCAAAAACAGTAAGTACAACGAAGTTTTTTTTTTGTTTGTTATGGCATGGACTTTATGTCAATCAGCCAGTCACAACATGATTACTATATCAAGAAGATTAAATATTTAAAGACCGTAAGTCCATAAAATATCAATAACGAAGAAAAATTAGTTCAATAGCTGTTGAGAGGTAATTTATGTACTGAAATAAAGAGATGGTACTAAGCTAAGGTAAGCTAATTATAGCCTCCTTTCAACATCATAGGTGTATATTTACACTTTTTAGCTGTTTTTGTGTTCGGTTTTTTATCACCGGCTAATTACTGCTAAACCACCAATGAATAATAATATAATACACTTTTCAAGTGCCTTCTATCACGATGGAAAATCTTCGAAAAGCATTAGAAAGTAAGTAAAAAACATTAATTCTTACACTAACATGATTACTCCAGGGAAATAAGCAAAAAATAGACGATGTTTGTGACAGTGAATTATCCTTTTACTTTTACTGACACTTTTTTAGTAACTGGGGCCCAGGCCCCCCTAAAAACTGACGCTAGCTACCTCAATGAGTGTATGTATATTTACACTTTTTAGCTGTTTTTGTGTTCGGTTTTTTTATCACCGGCTAATTACTGCTGAAACACAGATATAGAATAAATATCATTATTTGTGAAATTAGCAGAATGGAACGTCTAATAAAATCACTAACAAGTAAGTAAAAAACATTAATTTTTACACTAACATGATTACTCCAGGGAAATAAGCAAAAAATAGACGATGTTTGTGACAGTGAATTATCCTTTTACTTTTACTGACACTTTTTTAGTAACTGGGGCCCAGGCCCCCTAAAAACTGACCCTAGCTACGCCAATGAGTGTATGTATATTTACACTTTTTAGCTGTTTTTGTGTTCGGTTTTTTTGTCACCGGCTAATTACTGCTAAAACACAGATATAGAATAAATATCATTTGTCAAGTCCCTACTGTAGTACTGTTTCACGTGATGGAAAATATTATAAAATCACTAGAAAGTAAGTAAAAACCATTAATTCTTACACTAACATGATTACTCCAGGGAAATAAGCAAAAAATAGACGATGTTTGTGACAGTGAATTATGCTTTTACTTATACTGACACTTTTTTATTTATTATAGAAGAGGAAAACCTACCTTTTTCCTGCCTAAAATTCGGAACCGTTTTTAAATTATTAACACGTTACCGCTTTACAAACAATTTATTTTAATCATGTATTTTTTATATGATCTATAATAGACCAGGAAGGATCTGTGAAAAAAACTCTATCTTTGGATGTGGGAGGTAGCATTTGGATCTTTGCTGATAAAGTTAGGTGACAACTTCAATAATTATAATCGACTGCTCCTTCTCAAATAGGCCCGGAACATTAATAAAAAAATTAAAATATTTAAAAATTTCGAAAAACATTTGACTGTAGTAGATATGCTAGTTTGCTTTGTTCTCTCCCATAATTATGTGCCAAATTCTATTTAAATCATTGAATGCATGTTGAGCCTTTATTATTCTCGTCAGTATATCATTTTTACACCCCCCGCTCTTTTCCATGATTCCAGATATGTGAACTTGTCTACCTCTTCTACTTCCTTACCACTGATCATTATTTTATTATTTGGGTGGTTATTATTGTTTAACAGTTTGGTTTTCTCTGTGTTTCTGTATTCTGAGTCCGATCGTGTCGGAGTACTGTGCCAATTTGTCAATTTTGATATTATTTTTGTTCCAGCCGAAACTGCAAGAAATTTTGGCTGCGGCCAGAATAAGACGGTCGCAAATAAAAGAAATAAAAGAAAAAAAGTAAGTACAACGAAGTTACATAAGTACTTTCTTATTATTAGTCCAGGGAATAGGATCCAGGTAGCTGATAATTTTTTTAGTTATTATAGACATATAGAAAGAAAACCTACCTGTTTCCTGCCTATAGTTTGGGGCCGAAAAAGGGTATCAGTATGAGAAAAACCAGTTCAACGACATTAACTGCACATAGCTTCAAGTTCTATTAAACTCATATATCTATTCTGTTCTATAATTTTATTTTCTTTTCTTTCTTTTTAATTTTTATTTTCTCACAAATTTAGGCAACCGGTTATACCTTTAATTTCATTTCTGTATAAAGAAGCACAGGCTAGAGCGATGTACATTTCGGTCATTGGTCGCTGAATTTCGATGTACAATTAGCAAAACACAGCTCTGTAGTGATCTCAGAATAAAACATATCTGATACCAACAGCAAGAACCCCGCAAGAACCTTTTTTATAGATATATATATATATATATATATATATATATATATATATATATATATATATATATATATATATATATATATATATATATATATAGAATATATCTACGTAGGAACAGGGCATAATTTTTTTTAGATATATATAGAATATATCTATGTAGGAACAGGGCATAATTTTTTTAGAGATATATAGAATATATCTATATGTAGGAAAAGGGCATAATTTTTTTAGATATATATATAGAATATATCTATGTAGGAACAGGGCATAATTTTTTTTAGATATATATAGAATTTATCTATGTAGAAACAGGGCATAATTTTTTAGAGATATATAGAATATATCTATGTAGGAACAGGGCATAATAATATCTTTTTAGTTGTAAAAGCTTTAACAGCGAACGGTACGGTCAAGTGGATTTTGACGGTACTTAAAAAATGATGGGTCAGGATTTAAATCAGGATACTATGGATAGGAAATTCGTTTCACGCACCAGGGGTCGATCAAGTGCGACTTTTATAGGTGTAAGGTAGACCACGGTGTTGGAGAAGGATGTGTATGGGACCCAACCATAACCGTCCACATTCTACAAAAGACAGCATAGGCGTAACCAGGAGGGGGTTTGGGGGTTATAACCCCCCCCAAATGGTTGTACTTTGAACTCTATACGCTTAACACCATTACTATTCCTTACCCTTACCCCCTTAAGACCATCAAGTAGCTGTAACCCCCCCTTAGTATTATCCTGTTACACCTCTGAAAGACAGGGTTACACCAGGGTCACTGAAAGACAGGGTCATCTATCACACTCTACCTACAGGCTATAAGAACAGACATTATTTTTTTGTTTAGAATTGTAGCATATTATATTAAGATTAAAAATCACGGTTACATTATAATAACCTAATGTATAGTTAAATCTCTATTATTGACAATAAATACTATATTGTAAGGTTTCTGAGATCACTACAAGAGCTTTGTTTTGCTAATTGTACATCGAAAATCAGTGACCAATGGCCGAAATTTACATTGCTGTAACCTGTGTTTCTTTATACCTGTGAATAGTGTGAATGCGTTTCTATTTTTGTTATCGAATACGTTAAATTGTTATTTGTAAATTTGGGTAGATTCGACTAGCGTATAGCCAAACTGCAAAAATATTTTGTAAATTGCTATTTTTGTACTTTTTTAAAATTTTAGTTTAATAGTCTAAATCTCATACGAATTAAAATTTAACTTTAATTAACTCGTTTCTAGGATTATAATACAACAATTATGGCGTACGGCCAGACAGGAGCGGGAAAGACATACAGCATGATAGGTTCGCATGAAGATATGAGTGTTGTTCCTAGATCTGTTAGACAGGGGCGGGCAAAAGCCTTCCTACGGAACTTCCCTAAAATTTTTGTTGAAAATTAAAGATTTTCTTGGAAAACTCTGGATATTCCGAGGAAAAATTTCGTCGGAGGAAATCGGAAAAAAATATCTGTGCAGAATTAAATTACTAAATTTATGGAACTGTTCTAAGAAGTTTATGACTTTGATATTTCCGTTTCCATTGTGGAATTATACCAAGAGGTTCTATACGACCTATTAGCCGATAAACCAAAAGTAGTGGAAATTAGGGAAAATAGAAATAAAGGTAGGCTATGTTTTATTTAGTATCAATGAGGTGCTTAACCTATTTACCAATACAAATAAAATTTTAGGAATACATATCCCTAATTTAACACAAATTAATATAAAAGTTATTAAGGATGTAACAAAAATTGTAAACAAGGGAACACAAAGAAGAGTAACTAGTGCTACAAAGATTTATGTCACCAAGCTATTTCATTAGTGATAAAAAATAGTGAGAAAAAAATGACTTCCCTCGTATTATTATAATGTGTTTTTACCAGGATTTGTCTGGCTGGCTATTGTGCTAGTTCATTTAGCATTACCCAGGGTGCACGTGTAGTATTCTACTACGGACGCGAACTAGCTTTACACCCCAAAATATAGACAAAGTGATCAAAACGGCGAGGCTTTGATAAACTGGAGCGAAGGGGCTGGCACTTATTTAGTCTTTGAAGCTAAAGATAAGAGAACTTTTCGATCTGCAGCCTGAAGGCGAGAATACAACCCAGACCTATAACTTGGAGAAACTAGACGAACTCCTAGTAGAAGTGCTCTGTGCTCTCAACAGAAGAAAGAAATCAACTTCAGAAAGTGAACTTCTAAAATATATTGAAATCCAGAACAGGCAGCTATCAGTTATTCAAGGTCAACCACAAGAAATTGATGATCACCACTTTTTTAGATCATTAGAATCCAGTTTAGATAAACAACTCACCATGAATGATAAATTAAAATTTCGGATAGAAGTATTGGAATTGTTAGGTCGCTATATCCAGGGCCGCGCAGTCCATAAGGCCGAAGAGAGGCGATGCCCCCGGCGCGGTATTAAAACAACGCCGGTAGGTACCGAAAAAAATTTTTTGACAATACCGAAATTACCAGAAATTTTTTTATTACCAGAAACAATACACAAAAGTAATGACATTGACTAAGGAAAAGAAGGATGTTACCCACTGGTGAAATCAAACCAGAAATATTGAAGTGGTTCAAGCACTTCAAGAATAAAGAAAGAAAAAGCAGTTGAAAAATATGATATTTCTGGGGAAGTGTGGAGAGCATTACGAGAGACAGGAACAAGGTGGCTAACGGGTTTATTTAAAAGTACGTATCCATACAAGGGTGATCCTCGCTCGGTGTAGCAGCTCCACATAGTGGATACGTTGGTGGTCACCGCTCGGCGTCCACCCTCTTCGATTTAACCGGTTTGCGGTTTATATGTAGGGGAGCGCATGCCGTATCCATTTGAGTAGCTACGCCGACCGCGGATCACCCTTGTATGGATACGTACCTTAATAGAATTAGAGAAGTTGGACAAATGCCAGACGAATGGAGAAGCAGTATATTAGTTCCTATTTACAAAAACATGGGAGATACAATAATGTACAAACTACAGGGCCATAAAACTACTTAGTCACACCATGAAAATATGAGGGAGCGTAATTGATGGAACGGATACGTGCAGAAACCGAAATATGCGATAATCAATAATTAGGGTTTATGCAGGGCAGATCAACAACAGATGCAATTTCCATTATAAGGCAGCTGATGGTAAAATACAGGAATAAAGAAACAAACGCTTATATGGTAAATCTTGAGAAAGCATATGATGATAGAATTCCTCGAAAGATTCTGTGGTGGGCACTCAATAAGAAAGGAGTCCCTGGTGAATGTGTAAAGATTGTGTGAGATATGTATGAGCATGAGGGAGTAACGACTAATGTTTAGGACAGGTGTGGGAGAGACTGATAAATTTCGTGTACCAAGACTCAGTGCGTAACCTATATTTATTATTATTAGTTTTGGATCAGATAACAGCGAAGCTAATACAGGGTAACATTCCCTGGTTCTTAATGAATGCTGTTGGTGTAGTGTTAGTATGAAATAGTAAAAGCGCCTTAGAACAAAAACTGAAACAGTGGAGACAAGCTCTTGAGGAAAATGGTTTAAAACTTTTTGAAAAGTAATAGTTTTAACTACCTACGATCGATATTACAGAGTAATGGGGAAATAGATAAAGATGCATGTAGTGGAATTAGAGTTAGATGGACCATGACATGGAATAAAGCGAGTGGTTTGTTGCGTGATAGAAAAATTCCAATGAAGCTTAAGGGAAAATTCTATTGCACAGCTATAAGGCCAGCTATAATGTACGGAACTGGATGTTGGACAGTTAAAAAAAGAAGAACAACGAATGCATGTGGCGGAAAATGCTTAGATGGATGACTGGAGTGACAAAGAAGGATACGATTGGGAATGAGTATATTAGGGGATGTCTAGGGGTGACACCAATAGATGCCATAATGAGAGAGCATAGGTTAAGATGTGTGGTCATGTTCAACGTCGAGACGTCAGACACTCAATACGATGAATTCTTGAACTACAGGTTACTGGAAGGAGTATGAGAGGAACACCAAAGAAGACCTGCGGTGAGACGCTTAGGCAAGACATGTCGGAGTAAAGGGGATTAATATCGATATGATCCAAGACAGAAACTTATGGAGAAATGCAATTAGGGAAGCTGACCCAGCATAGAGATAAAGGCAAAGAGAATGATGATGAAACAAATAGTTTGTAGGTTTTGGTTTTGTGCATGACAGGCGCTTATCGCCTTCATCTGACATTTTTGGATCTCACAATTTGACGTTAAGCATACGATAAATAGGTAACAGTTATATACCATTTTTGACAAAATTTTTTATACAAACAATGACAATGACATTACAAAGATAGCTCCAATATTGTCATAGTTCGCCACTACTCACGTTGGCATCGTTTCAAGGTACCATCTCACCACCATTGTCACGCATGGAGTGAATACGGTATACTATACCGATTCACTAAGTTGCAAAAGACTATGTACTTACAAATGGAGGACGAAAAGGGCACCTAAAATTTCTTGCCCTGGGGCGCATGAAAGCCTTGGCGCGGCCCTGGCTATATCAACAAACAATTATTGTTTGAGGTTGCAGTCACAAGTAATAGCGCACAGTTCTCCTGGAGAACCCGTGTTGAGTTGCCCCCCCCCCACTTGCAAAAATTAAAAAACAAATAGCCCTGATGTATGAGCTTTCATATTCCTCAAACTAAAAATTTTGAGCTCGTTCCATTGAGCAGGAATTTAATACTTTAATGGGGGGGGGTGGATGAGTCAGCCCCCCCCCCTACTTAAAAATAGGAATATTGAATCGGTTTTTGGGGCAGAATTACGAGCTATTTATGAGCTCTTGAAATTATATAGTTTCGATTTTTGAGCTCATCCTCTTCACCCCCAAACAACCCTTTAATTGATTTAACTTAAGAGAAAAATGCTGAGAAAACTTAAAATATATCGTATTGCGGATATAATTCCTATAGCTTATATACTCTAAGAATAAACTATTAAATCACGTGCATTTCTATTATTGAGCTAAAACCCCTTCGCAAGAAAACCACCCTATCTTCCCGGCTTAAGAGAAAGTTGTACTTAAAATGCATTAAATTAATTATTTGGCGACTACATATCATTTAATAATTTATAAGCTCCCAAATTACGCTCATTTAGATCAGTAACTTGCAATTTATTTTGTATAGTGCAGTCACTGAAGGTAAAAACAACGATTACCTTTAATCGCGGTGAACCTTCATCGATTTTCACGAAAATTGGTCAGTGGTTAGAGGATACCTCAAGAAACAAAGGTGACATGGTACCACCTTGCGCCTTTACCCTGAGGGTGGATACAAATAGTAGTCTATAAAAGAACAAATTATAAGCAAAATTTATTATATAAAGTTATTAAAATAAGTCAATACTTTTTAAGTTATTAAACATCAAAAATTTTAATTATTCGTGAAAAAAATGCATGTTTTGAAGCGGTTTTTCGTAAATCACTGAAAAACTCTAAGTTTTTACAAAAAAGTTAATAGTAGTTTAATTCGTATAGCTTATATTCTAAGAATAAACTCTTAAATCACGCGCCTTTCGATTATTGAGCTACAACCCCTTCGCAAGAAAACCATCCCATATTCCCGGCTTAAGAGAAAGAGTTGTACTTAAAATAATTTAAATTAATTATTTGGCGACTAGATATCGTTTAATAATTTATGAGCTCACAAAATATACGCATCTCAATTATTGAATTGCCATTTTCTTTCTATAGTGCAGTCACTGAAGGCAAAAATCTACTATGACTTTCGATTTCGGTAAATCTCCATTCATTTTCAGGAAAATTGGTGAGCAGATAGAGGATACGTCAAGAAAGAAAATTAACAATAACAACTTAGCCGGGGGTATATGTCACCCCTACTCGGGGGTGAAAATTACTTTATTAAAAATAACCCCACAAATCAAGAGAGGGACAAATTCTAAGCAAAATTTGTTATATAATGTAATTAAAATAAATCAATACTTTTTGAGTTATTAAAGATCAAATATTTTAATTTTTGTGAAAGAAAATGCATGCTTTAAAGCGATTTTTCATAAATAACTTAAAAACTGTAAGTTTTCACAAAAAAGTTTTCATCACTAAAATTGAAGATAATAAAAAATATAATAAATTGCTGACTTGAAAAACCCGTTAATGTAAATTTAAAGTAAGTTATAGGTAATTAAATGTATAGTTTTTTCTGCGACTATTCAAATCTAAGGATTCAAGCTTAAATAACGGGAAAGAGATGCATTTTATAACACTTACTAAATAATTAGACTCAAAGTACTTAGAAGTACCTATCAAATGAGCTCCAGAAAAAGTTGATAGCATCAAAATTTATACTCCAAAAATTTTAAAAAAAAAATGAATTTTTTTTAATCACTGTGTTAATTTTTATGATATCAGGCACATCCAACTATTTGAAAGGTAATTTCTAGAGCTATAAAACTGTATTATATTTAGGCCCGATACTTTATGTCTCGATTAACAGCCGATTAGTTCACCGGGGTTTAATCGTGACCTCTTAAGGGTCTCTTGCGTTGTAATAAATGCAATTATAAGTATTATTATTAAGAATAATAATAATTAACCGGATTAAACTCCGGTTAACTAACCGGCTGTCAACCGAGACATAAAGTACCGGCTTAATCTTTTAAATACTTTATTTTTTAGTATAATAGGTTAAAGGGCTCCAGTTACATTGTTCTCGTAGTAAAATTTAGGCTTAAACGTTTCTATCTTCGTTATTTTGATTCATACATCAATCAAAAGACAAGTAAAATCTTTGCTAATAAAAAAAACTCAAATTTCGTTATCTATCATTTTTTACGTCAATCGTGTATTGTTGGAGTTATTATTTTAAACATGATCTAAAATAATCTATATATTTGAAAGATTAAATGTTTTAGGTACAGTTTTATAGCTATATACTTTATAAGTATAAATTTTTATTCTATCAACTTTTTCTGGAGCTCATTTTTGATAGGTATTTCTAAGTACTTTGACAAGTATTTAGTACCTAAGTGTTATAAAATGCATCTCTTTCCCGTTATTTAAGCTTGAATCCTTAGATTTGAACAGTCGCAGAAAAAAATATACATTTAATTACCAATAACTTACTTTAAATTAACAAGGGTTTTTTAAGTAATCAATTTATTATATTTTTTATTAGGTTCAATTTTAGTGATCAAAACTTTTTTGTAAAAACTTACAGTTTTTTTGTTATTTATGAAAAATCGCTTTAAAGCATGCATTTTCTTTCACAAAAATTAAAATATTTGATCTTTAATAACTCAAAAATTATTGATTTATTTTAATAACATTATATAACAAATTTTGCTTAGAATTTGTCCATCTCTCGATTTGTGGGGTTATTTTTAATAAAGTAATTTTCACCCCCGAGAAGGGGTGACATATACCCTAGGCTAAACCGCAAGTTGTTATTGTCAATTCGTGAAAATGAATGGAGATTTACCGAAATCGAAGGTCATAGTTGATTTTTACCTTCAGTGACTGCACTATAGAAAGAAAATGGCAATTCAATAATTGAGATGCGTATATTTTGCGAGCTCATTAATTATTAAACGATATGTAGTCGCCAAATAATTAATTTAAATTATTTTAAGTACAACTCTCTCTTAAGCCGGGAATATGGGATGGTTTTCTTGCGAAGGGGTTGTAGCTCTATAATCGAAAGGTGCGTGATTTAAGAGTTTATTCTTAGAATATAAGCTATACGAATTAAACTACTATTAACTTTTTGTAAAAACTTAGTTTTTCAGTGATTTACGAAAAACCGCTTTAAAACATGAATTTTTTTCACGAGAAAAATAAAATCTTTGATCTATAATAACTTAAAAGTATTGACTTATTTTAACAACTTTATATAATAAATTTTGCTTTTAATTTGTTCTTTTATTGATTTGTGCAGTTATTTTTTATAAAATAATTTTCACCCCCCGAGAAGGGGCGGTATCCACCCTCAGGGTAAAGGCGCAAGGTGGTACCATATCACCTTTGTTTCTTGACATATCCTATAACCACTGACCAATTTTCGTGAAAATCGATGAAGGTTCACCGAAATTGAAGGTAATCGTTGATTTTTACCTTCAGTGACTGCACTATACAAAATAAATTGCAAGTTACTTATCTAAATGCGCGTAATTTGGAAGCTTATAAATTATTAAATGATATGTAGTCGTCAAATAATTAATTTAATGCATTTTAAGTACAACTTTCTCTTAAGCTGGGAAGATAGGGTGGTTTTCTTGCGAAGGGGTTGTAGCTCAATAATCGAAATGCACGTGATTTAATAGTTTATTCTTAGAGTATATAAGCTATAGGAATTATATCCGCAATACGATATATTTTAAGTTTTCTCTGCATTTTTCTCTTAAGTTAAATCAATTAAAGGGTTGTTTGGGGTGAAGCTCCCCCGTAGCTCGTAATTCTGCCGTAAAAACCGATTCAATATTCCCATTTTTAAGTAGTGGGGGGGCTGACTCAGCCCCCCCCACTAAAGTATTAAATTCCTGCTTAGTGGAACGAGCTCAAAATTTTTAGTTTGCGGATTATGAAAGCTCATAAATAGCTCATAAATCAGGGCTATTTGTTTTTTGATTTTTGCAAGTGGGGGGGGGGCAGCTCAACACGGGTTCCTGGAGAAGCATACGATGTATGCGTAAAACTCCTTATCGAAGGAGAATAAAATTGTTGAAAGGCTTTAACTTAACCATCTTAGCGTATGGACAAACAGGGTCGGAAAAAATCTATCCCATGGGGATAGGAAGTGACTTTTTATTTCTAGTAAAAGCAGTTCAAATTTATCTGTTTTCCCCATAAATAAACATTTCATAACCATAAGAAGTAATTTTATGTGATATATATATATATATATATATATATATATATATATATATATATATATATATATATACATATATATATATATATATATATATATTTATATATATATATATATATATATATATATATATATATATATATAAAAAAGGTGTTATTTATCAGGTTATGCGGTCAAAAAATGAAAACGATTCTATTTTCTTGAATACTCTATATTTCGCGAATGGTTATTGGCTTCCTCAGGAGTACACTAAAATTTTAATTAAAAATAATTAATAATTGAAAAATACTTACAAATAAATCAAAAACTTACAGAGCGAAATCGTTAAGATAAATGCCAACACATTATAGGATTAAATTTTGAATAACTATTAACTATTTTGTTAGATATTATCGTTTAAATTTTATTTAGAGGTAAATTTATGTAATTATTTTTTTGACGTTATTATGAAGTTTTCAAAATATTGCAATAGATATTACTAAGGTTACTTGTGTCAGTTTTATAGTTAATAGAATTTCTACTTAGATTAATATGATACATCTCGAGAAACAGCCTATCTTTGTAATTTGTTATCGATTCTAATATTTTTACGTTTTTATAATCAAACTGGTGGCCTGTTTGTATAAAATGTTCGACAACAGCGCATGTGTTGTTTTTTCTTTTGCAGTCACTTTTATGTTGATTAATGCGCTGTTTTAACCACTGACTTGTTTGTCCAATATAACATCCCTGGCAACCTAAACACTGTAATTGATATATAACATTGCTGTTATACATGACTGGTGTGCTATCTTTAATTTTAGAAAATATGGTTTTTGATTTTAGGTTGCTGTATTTGCTAATTTTTATATTTGGGTAGTCTTTAAAGAGGGAAGTTAGTTGATTAGTTAAATTTGGAATATACGGAAGTTTTTTATATTTAATATCTTGTGGAGGATGATCTAATTGTCCATCATAAAATCGTGTGTTGAATATTAGTTGTTTTAAGATAGATTTAGGATAACCGTTATTTAGAAACAATTGAAATAATTTGTTTTTGTTTTGGTATAAAAATTGTTCATCACTGATTTGTTCTATTCTATTTTTCATGGCAATAACGGTATTAAACTTTTGACTTTTAGGATGATTAGATGCAAAGTTTAAAAACCTTCCTGATGTTGTAGGCTTTTGATACCAGTCTAGAATAATATGATTGTTTGCTTTGCGGATGACTTTGCTGTCTAGAAACGGTACACTATTGTCTTTTTCGATTTCAACAGTAAACTGAATGTTTTGGTTAAATGAATTAAAAACTTCTAACGTTGTTTGTATATGATCTTGTGGGACAGCGCAAATTATATCATCAACATATTTATATAGGAAAGGTAGCTTAAAGGGCAAATTAGTGACAACTTCTGTTATTAAATGATCTAAAACAATCTGAGCCAAAATCGGACTGATCGGACTACCCATTGGTGTTCCAAAAATTTGACGGTAAAAAATATTATTAAAAGAAAAGTATGTGTTTTGGAAAATAAATTTAATTAAATTTAAGAAATTTTCTTTGGATATTCTTGTCTGATCTTCAATCAATTCCCACTTTGACTCTATTATCGAATATACCAAATTTTCTGGAATATTATGTTGCAAAAGCACTAAACCAGTGGAAACGTAAATGCCACGGTATGGGTATAGACCTCGGAGAGGTTTTTTTATATACCTTACAATTTGCTGATGACCAAGTCATCATAGCTAATGATAAAGACGACCTACATTCTACAGTATATGGCAAGAAAACTAAATGAGGAATATGAATAGTGGGGCTTGGTCATTAATGTGGAAAAACCTAAATACCTACCCATAGGAGCTGAGTTATCCAATATCGAACTAGAGGATAATGAACAAATCACATTCTGTAGTGAATACACGTACCTGGGAGTAATCTTCGATAGAACGGGAAAAGACGATGGGGAAATTAAGAAAAGGGTAACACAAGCTAGAAGAACAATTGGCTGCCTAAATGGAATACTTTGGAGCTCCGAAATAGGAATACAACGAAAATACAATATCTATGAAACACTTATTAAAAGCAGCCTACTTTACGGAGCAGAAACTTGGAGAATAACCGAGAACAACAGGAAAAATTAGAAGCTGTAGAAATGGATGTGTTTAGAAGATCGTTAGGTATATCCCGTAGGGAAAGAGTTCGAAATGAGGAAGTAAGACGACGAATTGGAATAGATGGTTACTTAACAACAGACATTGAGAGGAAACAGTTGATTTGGTATGGTCATGTTCAAAGAATGGAAGACACAAGATTGCCCAAAAAGATCATGCAGTATGTAACACTAAACCGCAAAAAACGAGGAAGACCCAAAAAGACATGGAAATAAGGGGTAACCAAAGCAATGAGTACAAGGGATCTTAGAGAAGGCCAATGGGATGATAGAAAGACGTGGAAGTTAGGCATCGGACAACGTCGAAAGGCGTTCTAAAACCGATACGTACATACATACATTTTGTATTTTATTTATATTTCAATATTCAAGATTGTAACCAGGAAATACTTGTTCGGCCACATGAAAAATGAAAATTTACCTAATTTAGAAGAAAAACTAAATTGCTTAAAAATAAGCTTTTTTAATGAAGACTACACTAATGACCAAATCGGAATACTGAAAAGCAGTTTTGCTCATTTCAAGTTAGAAATAAAGATGGACGAAAGCCCATAATAGAGAAGCATATTTCTTAAATACAACTATTCTTGACGAAGGAACCTTTGCGATTCCTGTTACCGACAGTATGGCAAATCGGCCAGGTTGACCTCATAAAACTTTTGGAGGAACTCACTGAAGGAAGCAAACGAAAACTGCTATTACGAACCAACATGATTCCTGTCATTTGACATGTTCTTCGTGTTCCACTCATTAAAATGCACAGTTGGTAATAAACACCGGTCTGATTTTTGCATGAGAGTTTATTGAAATGGTGACAAATCAATTGGAAGTTCTGTCCGACAAAATACATGGAACGTTTTCGTAGTCTGACGTTCCAATTTTTTAACCTGTTCCACCATTAAAACTTCCCCTGTTCCAGTATTCCCATACATCAAAGTTTGACCGACTAGACACCGTTAATCTATTGACTAATTTTCAGCTTGCTATTAATCAACTTTTTTTTGGTACGCAGGATCCAGGTCTATCAGCCGTCGCTGAACAGCGACTACAGAAAACAACAACATAAACGTCAAAACTATGTCATAAACTGTCAAAATGAAGCATACGTGATCGCAATAAAAATTTAAATTCAGACGAAATATGAAACAGTGCATAAAACTTCCAGTGAATTTTTATTTTCGGAAATTTATATGGTGGCCACTTTTTTGCCGGTCAGTGTATATAGCATCTAATCAACCTAATATTGCATTCACCCAAAACCCGTCATACAAGTCAATTTAAAAAAAATAATATGCAATAAAATATGCACCATAATAATTACTATTAATGGGAAATAACCACAATTTTACCAAAAAAATGATTTTATTAACGTTTCGAAGCCCAAATCGGGTTTCGTTGTCAAAATACAAAATACTACTAAAATAAACAAAAATGTTGTTGCTAAGTAAAAAAATTCTTCTAATAATTTATTTAATCTGACTCATTTACGAGTATATTGGTAATTCAGACGTATGTTATACATTTTAAAGTAGAAGACTTTAAAATGATATCGCCAATATTTATGAGTTGCGTTCCTGGGACGACTTTACTAAAAGATAGTTCATTCGATTACATGAAATGAATCTTAACTCAAGAATATCCGTCACAAAAAAAATCATAGCATGTGATCTGTCTTTAAAAAGACAACCAAATGCAACGATGACAGTAAAATTCTCGCGTTAGAGATTCCATAGTAAATCACGAGGGAAAACCAGGAAAAAACCTCGCGATACTATCCCGACATCGTAAGTAGTTGGTCTTACATTTAATTTACTTTTCATAAAACTAATACCAAATTCTGACTTTAATATGTTTAAATTATAAATAATATTAATAATACATAGATATACAATAAGTAATACTAAAATATAAAATTTGTACTAACTCGTATGTTATTGACTTACTAATCATGGTATTTTCTTTCTATTGACTTCCTCTTTCAGTATGGGTAACCACATCTTACTGCATTCTACCGAGGAATTTGCGACACAATTGGTTTCATTTAGTTTCAATTAGTTTCATTTATAAAATACCTTGTGAATGCGAACAATTTTATTTAGGTGAAACATCAAGACCATTAAACGTTAGAATAAGTGAACATCAGTCTTATATTAAAAATAGAGAATTTGGTAGATCTCAAATATGTCAACATGCATGGGATAATGAACATAGAGTTCAGTGGAGAGATTCAAGTATAGTCCTGAAAGAATCAGATAGTAAAAAGAGAAAAATCAAAGAAGCGGCTCTAATTATGCTAAAGCTAAATGAAACCAATTGTGTCGCAAATTCCTCGGTAGAATTCAGTAAGATGTGGTTACCCATACTGAAAGAGGAAGTCAATAGAAAGAAAATACCACGATTAGTAAGTCAATAACATACGAGTTAGTACAAATTTTATATTTTAGTATTACTTATTGTATATCTATGTATTATTAATATTATTTATAATTTAAACATATTAAAGTCAGAATTTGGTATTAGTTTTATGAAAAGTAAATTAAATGTAAGACCAACTCCTTGCGATGTCGGGATAGTATCGCGAGGTTTTTTCCTGGTTTTCCCTCGTGATTTACTATGGAATCTCTAACGTGAGAATTTTACTGTCATCGTTGCATTTGGTTGTCTTTTTAAAGACAGATCACATGCTATGATTTTTTTGTGACGGATATTCTTGAGTTAGGATTGATTTCATGTAATCGAATGAACTATCTTTTAGTAAAGTCGTCCCAGGAACGCAACTCATAAATATTGGCGATATCATTTTAAAGTCTTCTACTTTAAAATGTATAATATACGTCTGAATTGCCAATATAAATGAGACAGATTAAATAAATTATTAGAAGAATTTTTTTACTTAGCAACAACATTTTTGTTTATTTTAGTAGTATTTTGTATTTTGACAACGAAACCCGATTTGGGCTTCGAAACGTTAATAAAATCATTTTTTTGGTAAAATTGTGGCTTATTTCCCATTAAAAGAAATTATTATAAAAATGCCACAAGAAAATAGCTTCAGAACAGCATGCACCATAAATTATTAAAAACCATCATGTAATATCATCAGTGAGATTCAAAATAATTATATGCCAAACACAATTATTAAATAAATTTCAGAGTTATTTAAAAGTATAGGTACCTACATATAAAATACCTGTAAATTAGTCAAAGTTTAAACACAATAATTTTCATCAAAATTTGTCCAAAAAAACTAGAGTTCAATTTTGTTGAAAATATTCTCAAAGTCTTTCAAATAACCTTTGCTCAAAGAATGGTTATTTCTCTTTCAATTTATATTAGCTTCATGGTAGATAGGTATAATAGTTCTTATGGGCATTTAGCAAAAAAGGTGGTTTTACTTGAAAACGTTGATAGCGTTCTGGCTTTACTTAAACAAAAACACAAAACTTTCATACAGAAAATTCCTTTTAGATTTTATGGTTTACACTTAGAATAAAATAGCATTTGAAATTGCGAGATCATGTAGTACCTACCTATTTAGTATGAAAAGGATTCTCATATTCTCATCGGATAAATATGACGTGATAAGAGGTCTTAGACAAGGAGATCCGCTATCCATGGTGCTTTTTAATTCGGTATTTGAAATAGTAATTAAAAATAACAGAATTAAAACGCCCGAAGCCATTTTCCACAAAGAATATCTCAATGTCTGGCCTTCGTTGACGATCTTATTATTATGCCGAAAACAAGAAAGGTGTTACGAATTGTTATAAAAATATTAGAATAGGAATTATAGTTTGATCTAGAAATCAACCAGGAAAAGTCAAAGTACATGATATTCGGGAAAGGCAGATAAAAAGAAGAGGTACAGTTTGCATTCATATCTAATGAAGGGAAAATAATTTCGAGAGAGTGGTCCATATTACGTATCTGGGGTTATTATAGACGTAAAAGGTCAGGAAGAATAGGATCTGAATGCTAGATTCAACAATCAGTTTTTTACAGAAACGATAGGATAATTATTTGTCGTATCTCATCGAAATAAATAATTTTTCTCTCTTAGTAATGTTTCGAAAAGACAAAAAATGCTTCCTTTTCGAGTAATTTGCAATTTCTGTTGGAAAAATTGCCTAAATAGTTATTTTTGGAATTTTTTTGTAATAAAATACTAAATAATTTGGAATTGTACAAAAAATAATCTTTAAACCTTCAAATACAAGTAAGAATATTTTGATAAGGATAACTTGATTCTATCTCGCTAAAACCATGGAAATCTTTGTTTAAATTTATATAGTCCATTAAAATGTTACATTTTTTAAGCGATACCTTGCATTTGTTAGAGGAGTCAATTGTATTTCTTTAATGTATAGGGTGGATCAGTAGAAGCTAAAGTTCAAGTTTTTGGGGTCACCACCCTTGTCCTCCGGCCGCCATCTTGGAAATGGGGTGCAAAGGGGGCTCGCGCTATATCTCGTAAACTACTAACCCTACGGAAAATCTAATTAAATATAAAATGTAGAAAATTAAATTTTCTACCATTTTGTTTCTATTACTTTTTATCGTCAAGTGACAAACAAAAAAGATATAAACAAAAATATGTAAAAAAATTTTAACAAGTTTCCTTTTAGAGGTTATAACTTTTTTTCAGTACATTTTAAAATAAAATAACATTATATCAATTTTGTAGAGAGTTTTTCAGAGAACAATTTCCACTATAAAGTTGTTTAATTCTATTTATTTATATAGGTTTTACAGCGCTCCAAACTTGACCAGATTCTCGAATGCTCATAGGGATACAATAAAAACAAAAGTTAGGCTTACTTTTCTATCTATATATATTTTTTATTCATACAATTTATTATGATTTTAACATTCCTATGCTATTATTAATCTGTTTTTGACCTTTCCCCCCACTATAAAACTTATAACCCTAAGCATATATAGAAAAGGCCCAAGAAGTTGTTTGAGGACAAATTCGCCGGTTCAGAAGAAGAATGACGCAACCGCAAAATGCAAAATTCTTAAGAAGAGCAAAAAACGAATTTTCAATATCAAAATCATAAAGTATGATCAAAATTAGCCATTTACCACACCGTGGTCAGGATCTCGAGATATAAGAGTTTTTGAGGTGTGCCGCTTTTCTATGAAGTAACATAACTTTTTTCCTATTGTATATTTTGACTTAAAATTTTCCAAAAAACTTCTTCATGAATTATGTTTGATTATTGTGTTGGTTAAAATTATAAACTAAAAAGGTTGGTCACTCAACTTTTTTAAGTAAACATGAAACTAACGAAATATGATGACAAAATGTTTAAAAACTAAGAACTCCTTTTTTAATGTGTTTAACCATTTTGGACAAATTTCATTGTTATCGACATACTTCAAAGATGACACAGTAAAATTTTCAAAAGGAAATATTTACAGCGACCAAAGATACAGCGAGGTAAATTTGAAAAATCATCAAAATTTATTTTCGACATTTTTGTATAAAATTTGATTTTTGAACATGTTCCACCAAATCAAGATAAAAATAAACTTCATATTCGGATTCAGCGACCTCGAAAACATAAAAATAGACCAGAATTGGTCATTTACCTTAAATTTGATTTTCGTGGTCGGCATAACGATTGCTGCCGCTCGACTAATATATTAGATAGAAAAGTATTTTTTTTTTATTGTATTCCTATGAGAATTCGAGAATCTAGTCAAGATTGGAGCGCTGTAAAACCTAGATAATGAATAAAATTAAACAACTTTATAGTGAAAATTGTTCATTGAAAAATCCTCTACAAAATCGCTATGATGGTATTTTATTATGAAATGAACGGAAAAAAAGTTATAACCTCCAAAAGGAAACTTCTTACAAAATTTTCTCATATTTTTGTTTATAACTTTTTTGTTGGTCACTTGACGATAAAAAGTAATAGATATAAAATTGTAGAAAATTTAATTTGCTACATTTTATATGTAATTAAACTTTCTATAGGATTGCTAGTTTAGGAGATACAGCGCGAAAGCCCTTTGCACCCCTTTTTCCAATATGGCGGCCTGGGGACAAGGGTGGCGACCTCAAAAACTTGAACTTAAGCTTCTTCTGAACCCCCTATACATGAAAAAAATAAAATTGGCTCCTCTAAGAAATGCAACCCTAAATGTAACATTTCAATGGCCTAATACTAAAGTCACACAATTTATATAAAGATGCACGAGAAATAAACAACCCAAGGCAAGTTGAATGTTACAAGGAGCACTCCCAAATCATGATTTACAATGTACATATAATACAGTATGGTGCAATTGTTTGGAATAAATTCGTCATTTCGTAAACCGGCGAATTTATGGAAAAATTCCAAAAAAGATGGATTTTTATTTTTAAATTACGATCTTTTTTTGTCCTATATCGACGTAATCGATGAATTTTTTAAAATGAGACTAGGGGTCGCGTGATGTCTCATTTGAAAGGTTATTGAATTCTGTATTCAGTAATATAAATATTAACACAATTATTGGTACAGGGTATTAAAAAAATTTGTAAATTAAATTAATTGACAAAAAAAGAAGAATGTAAGTAAAATATTTAATTCAAAATACATTTTACTGCTGTCAAAAAACAGAAAAAAGATGTTTATTCGACAAATAAGCGTTGCTTTTCGCTTAAATTAAATGTTCAAACTTCCAAGACCCAGGTGGTTGGCGAGAGCTGGCTTGAACATTTAATTTAATCGAAAAACAATGTTTATTTAGTAAAAAACTTTTTTTGTTCTGTTTTCTGAAAACAGTATAGTGTGATCTGAATTAAATAGATTATATAGATTCTTCTTTTTTGTCAATTAATTTAATTTAAAAAAAATTGAACACCCTGTATAAACAATTATGTTAATATGGAAACTATTGAATACAGAATTGAATAACCTTTCAAGTGAGCTTGACCACACTACCCCTAGTCTCTTTAAAAAAAATCATCGATTACGTCATCACGCCCATATGGATGACGTTACTAATATGGTATACATGCCAAAATATCACAATTAGAAAATAAAAATCGACCTATTTCGGGATTTTTCTTTAAAGTTGCCGGATTACGAAATAACGAATGTATTCCAAACATTTGCACCATACTGTAGGTATATACATTTTAAATCTCAATTAATAGTTTAAAAAATTTATATATTGTAAGTCATGATTCGGGAGTGTTCCTTGTAACATTCAACGTGTCTTGGTTTGTTTATTTCTAGTGCATCTTTATAGTGATTTTAGTAGATACATATACAGGGTGAGTTTTTAGTGCGGGATCGGTCGATAATTCCATTACGGTATAGAATATCGAAAAAAGTTATTTAGAAAAAATGTAGGCAATGATATTCTCTACGCTTGGAAAATATGTCCATTTCTACAGGGTGATCAATAACAGCGTGGTATATCAAACATATAATTTTTTAAATGTGACACCCTATATATTTTTTCATATTTATATTCCCCTTATAATTCTTGTTCATATAATATAGGGTTTTGCATTATTATACAGAGTATTTAACAAGTTATGACCATTTTTATTTCGAAATCCCTATGAGATTAACACCCTGTATATAAAGAAGTAATTCATAGACAATAATTTGTTTTATGTAGTAAGGTAAACAATATACTGTAGTTTTTAAATTAAGTCCAATTGAAATCATTGACGAATGTTTGTATACAGGGTGAACTACAAAACCAAATTACGATTTTCTCTATTTTTTTAAATGGATCACCCTATATTTTATTTTTCAAAAATATTGTATTTATTATACTCTTTCATTTTTATATAGCATTCGCTATATCTAAACTTATTACTTTCGAAGATATTTTTAGTTTTCTTCAACTTTCGGGAATACATTCAATTTTTCTAGTAGAAATAAGTTGGTATTGAATGATAATTTATCAAAATTATTTTTATTCAATAAATAACTAACACAAAATATAAACCATAGCAATATGCAATGAATGTATCAATAAATGTGATATTAAGGAATTATCATATTTCCCTAATATACAAGAATCATACAATTCCTACAAAAAAAATATAGGTATCTTGTGTATAATAAAATTACAAGATTATTTTTATTTAATAAACAACTCACACAAAACATAAATCAAAACAATATACAACTAATTTAATAGTTTTTAGATTATTATATCAAAAGCATTCTAAGCCAAGAAGTTTTTAGTAACACATTCCTAATTGCAGATTGTGACCCGCAGTTATTAATAATATAATTTTCATATTAAATTTCATTAATATGCATCAAGAAATCCCTACTTTGTTAACACTCAAACTAGGTGATCTATAAATGTTTAAGGTGATATTGTTTGAGATTATGTGATTGGTCCACATTTTTTGACGGTTGAGGTTTTTATACGACGGTGCTCCAGTTCTTCCAAAATTGATTTTTTTTTTCATGTGGGGCTATATAAAAAACCTTGTATACCAGAAGCATCCAACAACGCTTGATGATATGAAAAATAGAATAAAAGAAGCTTTTAATAATATTGACTTACAAAAATGTTAGAAATGTGGCTCGGTCATTTGAATATCGGTTACAAAATTGCATAGATGTTGAAAGTGGTCATTTTCAACATTTACTTTAGACTTATATCCTTAACATCACATTAGTTGGTACATTCATTAAATTTTGTTACGGTTTATTATTTTTTTGTTAGTTGTTTATTGAATGAAAATATTTGTTATATTATTACGTAATACTTATTTGTTAAGTTATTTATATTTTTAAGAATTGAATGTATTCCCGGCAAATAAAGAAAACTAAAAATATCTCAGAAACTAATAAGTTTAGGTATAGGAGATGGTATATAAAAATGAAAGAGTATCATAAATACAATATTTCAAAAAAAAATAATAGGGTGATCTATTAAAAAAAAATTGAGAAAATCGTAATTTTGTTTTGTAGTTTAAACAGAGCATATTTTACTTTAAATCAGGCCCGAGGCACTACACAATTTTCGGGCCCCTAAATATGATTTAATTATAATAATAATAATAATAATAATACCTATTTTTATAATATTTTTATATAATATAATTTTTATAATTTTTCCTGTGGGAGTTTTATGTCAGTTCTTCTATCAGGCGCGGCCCCCTGCGAATGGGGGATGCTTTCTGGGTATTCGTAGCGCCAATACCCAGAGAGTAGCAGGAATACTTGCCGTGGAACAAAAACTGACACCTGGCAGTAGGTATAAAATGCACACCCATGAGAATGGAGAGTAATAGTTTATGTTTAGGGCCGCTGCCTGGGGATCGCCAGGGCACGTCTGGAGCCGACGCTGGACGTGACAGCATGCGGGACGTCGGTGGCAGGGTGTTGAGGAGGCGGGCCCCTGTCACACAAACAGCTACAGCCCAACAACAAGAACAACAACCACAAGCGAGCCAAACAACAGCAAGAGCTCCACTCGCTGAAGGTGCTGCGCCGGAACATCAGCCGGCGCTCACTCAAGCGGGACGACCGAGGCAGCGCATGAAATGGACTGTGTCCATTAACGAAAGCATTTTGCGCTTCTATTATAAGGTGACAAACCTCGGTCAAGAAACGATCGGCTACAGACAACAGCTGTATGCCGAATTTTGCAGGGAGTACCCAGATATTCAAGTATCGGAGCAAAGAGTATCAGATCAATACCGGGTAATCGTAAGAAACAACCTTATCCCAGAGACTAGACGCAATTCGATCAAAAGCGAAGTCGAACGGGAGATTAATAACCAAGAGATAGTTTTAGATCAAGTCCCTAATGAAATCCTTGATGAGCAGATTCCTGAGATTCCCATACCAGAAACTCAACCTGACAATACACAGCAGGAAAACAACGAGTTGCGCGATAGTCTAGAGAACGAAATGGCTCGTGCCGTACAAGAGTTTAATGGAACAAATCCACTTAGCAGACCACCGCTACCACGAATAAACTCTTGTAAGAAACTAGGTGCCCTGTTACAAATTGTGAATACTGAAGTCCTACCCAATTATGTCGTAGAAGCCCACACATTGGAATATCTGCATATGCTAATCTACTGTGCAGCTACAGCAATTGCCAATGTATTGGGCGTTAAGATCAGAACACGACGGGGTACTAATAACGGAAGGACTGGTAACAGAATTGCACCCTGGGAAAAAAGACTTCTCGGAAAAATTGAATTACTGCGTAGGGATATTGGTCAAGTCACAGAATATATAAGAGGTGTTACAAGTAGAAAAGTCATTAAAAGAGCTGAAGAAATAATGCGGAGCACCGCAAGACACTCGAGATACGATCCAGAAAATAACACAGCCCAACAGTGTCTGGATACATTAAAACAAAAACTCTCCGTCTATTCAGGACGATTAAGAAGGTATAAAGTTAGTAACAACCGAAAATGTGACAATGCACTTTTTGAGAACTCTGAGAAGGCGTTCTACCGAAAACTCAATTCCACCGCAGAAAGTGTCGACCCAAAGTCTTACCCAAGCCAAGAAGAAATTCATGAGTTTTGGGGAAATCAACTTTCCACACCAGCTGCTTTTAACAACAATGCTGGCTGGATAGAACATACGACGCACAACTGTCACCACTACGTCACTGCTAACTACGAACCATTCACGACTGAAGAAGTCTCAAATGTCACCAAAGAGCTTCATAACTGGAAATCTCCTGGACCAGACGGAGTTCAGAACTTCTGGCTTAAAAAGTTTTGGAGTATTCATGAGTGCTTATCAACATTAATTAATCATGTTATTTCTAATCCGCAGGAATTACCATCATTTCTAACTCAGGGAACTACTTATTTAATACCCAAGGATCAAAATAACACCCAAGATCCATCCAAGTACCGCCCAATTACTTGTCTTCCAACTTTGTATAAATTGGTCACATCCTGTGTAACCCGGCGTATCTACCAACACTGTGCTCTAAACAATATCATAGAGCCTCAACAGAAAGGATGCGCTAAGGGTTCCATGGGTTGCAAAGAACAGCTTATCATCGACTCAGTCATTTCTAACCAGGCATTCACTAAAAAAAGGAACCTTTTTACTGCTTTTATTGACTATAAAAAGGCCTTTGATTCAGTACCGCATGAATGGCTAATAGATATATTGAAAATATACAAAGTAGATGATAACATACTGACCTTTTTAAGGCATATAATGAGAGATTGGAAGACTAAAATTCACCTCCAAATACCTGGTGAAAACAATATCGAAACCGAAAATATCGCAATCAACCGGGGCCTATTTCAAGGAGACTCGTTGAGTCCATTGTGGTTCTGTTTAGCTTTGAACCCCCTTTCCCAGCTATTAAACTCCACTGACTCAGGTTTTAGCATTAAAAGCAATAATACTGTGGTAGCGAAGCTCAATCATCTGTTGTATATGGATGATTTGAAATTAATGGCTTCCACTCGAGAACACCTAGAAGAGATGCTAAAAACTGTAGAAACATTTTCTAATGATATTAGTATGCAGTTCGGTCTAGACAAGTGCCGTATTTTGAATATAGTCAGAGGAAAGGTACAGCCCGGTGGATTCGATATGCAAAATGGCCAGAACATCGAGGCCATGGGCGACAACGATATGTACAAATATCTTGGAGTAAAGCAGGCGCGGAAAATTGACCATAAGCAAATGAAAACTGAGATAACTACTGAGTTTATAAGAAGGGTAAAACAGCTGCTTCGTTCACAGCTTAACAGTAAAAATTTGTTCAAGGCACTAAACACCTACGCTTGTTCCGCGCTTAGCTATTCATTTGGTATTGTTAAGTGGACAAAAACGGATATAGAAAATCTTCAGCGAAAAGTACGAACACACCTCACAAAGGCACAAAAACACCACCCTAAAAGTGCAGTAGAACGAACGACATTACCCCGGTATTTAGGAGGAAGAGGACTTATGGATATAGGTGAGCAACTAGATAAACAAATTGCTAATTTAAGAACTTATTTTCAGATGCAGGCTGAGACATCTACTCTACATCGCGCTATCTGCGCAGTAGATGACACAACACCGATCAAACTGAGGGAAGCAGAACTGCGCATAAACCACCTTACTAAGGACGAAAAAGTGCGCGCCTGGATGGGTAAACCTTTGCACGGGCGACATCCCAATGAGGTCAGCCAAGATTATGTCGACAATATAGCGTCGAACTACTGGTTGACATCAGGAAAGATGTTCCCTGAAACGGAGGGTTCATTACTGGCCATTCAGGATCAGGTTATACCAACCAGAAACTACCTGAAATATATCATCAAAGACCCTCAGGTTCAAAACGACAGATGCCGATATGGATGTCAAGCCCAAGAAACCGTCCAACATCTTACAGGGGGCTGCCAGGCATTTGCTGCAACTGAATACAAGGAACGGCATGACGCAGTGGGAAAAATCCTTCATCAAGAGATAGCTATCAAGCTGGGACTTCTCCAAACGGACCATCTCCCGTATTATCAATACGTCCCTGAGAGTATGCTTGAGGATGGCAACTACAAGCTATACTGGGACCGCACTGTGCTCACAGACCAAACAGTGGCACATAATAGACCAGATCTCGTACTAGTTAATAAATTAACAAGACAAACAACACTAATTGATGTGGCGATACCTAACAACAATAATCTACGTAGTAAATTCACTGAAAAGATCGCCAAGTACAGAGATCTAGAAATTCAAATACGAAGGCAATGGAGAATGCAAAGTACCCAGACGATACCTATTGTTATGTCTACTACTGGAGTCATTCCGAAGAACCTCCTCGAAAGCATAAAAAGGTTGGGTCTAAATGAACATCTTTACAAGACCATGCAGAAAGCTGTACTACTCGCAACGGCCAGATGTGTACGGAAATTTTTGGGAGATACACCTGCATACCAAGTCACCTAGGGCTCGATAACACGGAAAGAGTCCCACCAGAGCTCACTCCTTTTGATACCGTAGGTATCTGGGATGAGTCAATTTTCCCCTTAGAGGGAGTGTGAGCCGTATACCTATTTTAAATGAATAATTATTTAATAGAAATATAGTTGCATCAGAAATTAAAATTTTTATTAACAATAAATAAAATTTATATTTAAACAATTAAACATTGTTTAAATACAGTGTGTCGCATTTAAGATGAAGCTCTATATTTTGGCTATCGAAATAACTACAGATTTGAAGTTTTGCAGTCATACAGGTGGAATGTTCACATTTTTTAAGATACGCAGCTGAAAGTAAATTTTCGATATTTTGCTTCGCGTTAGAGATATCGTAAAAAGTTATTTGAAAAAGTACTTCCAAATCTTATTCTAACCCCACATACCAAATTGCATGGCAAAATTCACATTTTTCAGTATTCGTAGTCTGGACTCTAAAATTCATCTCAGCTGTCCCGAGATGCATCTCGGGCCAGCCAATTTTAAGTTTTAGGGTCTTGGCTATAAATAATGAAAAAACTAAAAGTGCGAATTTTGTCATAAAATTTAATATGCGGGGTTAGAATAATAATTGGAACAACTTTTTTAAATAACGTTTTCCGAAAATATCGAAAATTTACCCTGTTTGCGAAGTCGTAGTAGGCTGCGTTTAAAATTTAAATTTGAGCTAAGTATCTTAAAAAATGTGAATATTCAACCTGTATGACTGTGGAAAACTTCAAATCTGTATTTATTTTGATAGCCAAAATATAGGGCTGTCTTCATCTTAAATTCGACACACGGTATATATGTCATTTTCTTTTGTAAATAATTTGGTCGATGAACCATAAAAGGATGGACCGTTCTTGGACAAAAATTTAATGGTTGCTATTATTCGTTGAAGCACGTTTCTCCAATTTTCCTTTTCTTCTAAACAACTTTTTTTCATTAATGTTACAATTTGTCCTGCTGTACTACTTCTCTTGACTAATGTACCAATTGATGAAATATGTTCAGGAGATCGCTCATGTTGAATAACTGTCCAATTGATATTTTTCCAGTCATTATACCCATCGAAAGTTAGAACAACAACAATTTTCGTGGAAATCAGTTTACAAACGTAACAATAAATATGGATTTTATTATTTTCCAGTTATGTAACACATTCACCAATTTTATAAATATATTAATTCGGTCGATTATTTATAAAATATTGTTAATTTCAGATTTAAATGTTTTGGCCAATCCCCTATATCGCTAGGAAAAGAGTTATTGACATTGTCGTTTTCTATAGGAGGTGACGGAGATGTACTTGTGACGGGTGAAGTCGCTTGAAAATCAACAGTGGAGTCATCATTTATCATTTCCTGTTTGTAAAATGAAAGAATTTTGAAAATTTATTTTGTTATTGCAATAAAAAAATTTTTGGGTGTTGTTTCCGGGCCCCATTAAAATGCGGGCCCGAGGCAGGTGCCTCACGGGCCTAGTGGTAAAATAGGCCCTGAGTTTAAAAGTGCTTATAAAAATGAATGTTCTACTAAAAAATTCTTGGCTTAGAATATTGTTGATATAACAATCTAAAAACTGTTACATCAGTTGTATATTGTTTTGATTTATGTTTCATGTAAGTTATTTATTCAATAAAAATAATCTTGTTATATTATTATATACAATACAAAGTTTTTTTTGTAGGAATTTTACGATTCTTGTAAATTAGGGAAATATGATAATTTCTTAATATCACATTTATTGGTATATTCACTGCATGGTTTATATTTTGTGTTAGTTATTTATCTAATAAAAAAAGTTTTGTTTAATATCACTCAATACTAACTTATTTCTACTAGAAAAATTGAATGTATTCCCGAAATTTGAAGAAAACTAAAAATATTTCGGAAAGTAATCAGTTTAGATATAGGGAATGCTATATAAAAATGAAAGAGTAGATTAAATACAATAATGTTGAAAAATAAAATATAGGGTGATCCATTTAAAAAAATAGAGAAAATCGTAATGTGGTTTTGTAGTTCACCCTGTATACAAATATTCGTAAATGATGTGAATTGGACTTAATTTAAAAACTACAGTATATTGTTTATCTTATTACATAAAACAAATTATTGTCTAGGAAGTACTTCTTTATATACAGGGTGTTAATCTCATAGTGATTTCGAAATAAAAATGGTCATAACTTGTTAAATACTCTGCATAGTAATGCAAAACCATATATTATATGAACAAGAATTATGAGGGGAATATAAATATGAAAAAATATATAGGGTGTCCCATTTAAAAAATTATATGTTTGATATACCACGCAGTTACTGATCACCCTGTACAAATGGACATATTTTCCAAGCGTGGAGAATATCATTGCCTACATTTTTTTTAAATAACTTTTCTCGATATTTTATACCATAATGGAGTTATCGACCGATCCCGCACTAAAAACTCACCCTGTATGTATGGGTGATTCCATTTCAAATCACTCAATTTTGGATCAAAAAACTTTCGGATCTCCGATTTTTTTGGAAATTGGTGTATAGCTTCTGCGGGGCTTCGAATAAGATATTTAAGGTAAAAAAGTCTTCTTCTTCTCTTTTTTCTCAAAATGTTATTTTAAGCGATTTTACAGTGATTTGGTATTTATTTAAACAAATTTGCATTTTCTATCGTAAAGTATGAATGGAGAACATAATATTTTAATAGAAGGGACTCAAAAATGTCATTATATGGCATTATAAAAAGATATTTTGATTCAAAAGAAGTTATTGGTCAAATTTTATAGTGTAGAAAACGTTAAAATACCGTTTTTTACATTTTCCTCCATTTCCAAAATTCGTCATAATCGATTTGGCTGAAAATTTTCCCACAGATAGCCAAAACATAGGACTCTAAGTGGTTAGAAGGATTTGAATTATATTACAATACTAAAAAAGTTACATGCAATATCATAGTCAAAAATATAGGTGTCTACTGCAAGTACAATTAACTCAGAAAATATCGACCTCACGACAAAAATTGTTAAAAAGAAATTGTAATAATAATTGTAAATACGATTTATTTGGAACAATTTCAGTTTCTACCATTTTTGTCGAAAAGTTAAAAATGGCGGAGATATTGAGCAAAAACGGTTCTCTTTTAAAATCAAGATGGCGGCTAATGTAACGGAGGAATTCTTTTGCGATTTTAATTATAGGCTACTATCGACCCCCTAGAGATTAGAAAAATAAAATTTCGGCCAGCTCGGCATGCAACGTCAAATACTATCCCGACTGGACTAATATACTTTTGAGTCTGATATTATTGCATGTAACTTTTTTTTGTATTATAATATAATTCAAATCCTTCTAACCACTTAAAGTTCTATGTTTTGGCTATCTGTGGCCAAATTTTCAGCCAAATCGATATTGATATATTTTGGGAATGGAGGGAAATGTAAAAAACGGTATTTTAACGTTTTCTACACCCTAAAATTTGATCCAAAACTTGTTTTGAATCAAAATAATTTGTTATAATTCTTTATAATGAGATTTTTGAGTCCCCTCCATTAAAATATTATTTTTTCCATTGATACTTTACGATAGAAAATGCAAATTTGTTTAAATAAACAGTAAATCACTGAAAATCGCATAAAACAACATTTTGAGAAAAAAAAAAGAAGAAGAAGACTTTTTGACCTTAAATGTCTTATTTTTACGTCCCGCAGAAGTTATACACCAAGTTTCAGAAAAATCGGAGATTAAAAAGTTTTTGCCTGAGTGATTTGACATGAAATGTACCGTATACAGGGTGTTTCATTAATAATTGTCCATATAGTAACTGGAGAAACCTTTGCACAAAATACGAAGATTTAACCTAAAACACTTAAATAAAATGTGGTTCCTTACTGAGTTACAGGGTGTTTTATCTAAAAATTTAAAAACTATTTTTGCTCAGCATTTTAAAACTGTTCTACGTATCCTTTTCATACTTGGCAGAAAGTGCGACTACTATACACCCTACTAAATTATGATAAACAAACGTTTCTAGCTACTACCAGAGGCGTACGACAGGGGATAGTAAATGGTTGACCCTTCTCAAATTCTACGCCACTGGAGGAATTACTATTTTAGTACTATTTTTGGATTCTCCAATACTTTCTACGTAAATAATATACTCTTCATTGGTAACGATAAAGTTATTAGTTTTTGAGATATTTGAAGTTAAATATGAAACGGCACAGTTATTTTGATTAATTTATGATATGATTCATATGATTAAAATTTAAAAATTATTTGTACCCAGTACTTTAAAACTGTTTGGCGTATCATTATCATACTTGGCAGAAAGTGTAGACACTGTACACCCTACCAAATTACGATAAATAAACGTTTCTAGCTACTACCAGAGGGGTACGACAGGGGATAGTGGCTGGTTGACCCTTCCCAAATTGTACGCAACTGACGAAATTGCTATTTTAGTGTAATTTTTTGATTTTCCAATACTTTTTATGTAAATAATATACTCTTCATTGGTAACGATAAAATGATTAGTTTTCGAGATATTTGAAATTAAAAATGAAGCGACACAGTACATTAATCAAAATAACCGTGTGGTTTCATTTTTAAATTCAAATATCTCGAAAACTAATGACTTTATCGTTACGAATGAAAAGTATATTATTTTCATAGAAAGTATTGGAGAATCCAAAAATTGAACTAAAATAGCAATTCCGCCAGTGGCGTAGAATTTGGAAAGGGTCAACCATTCACTTTACCCCGTCGTACGCCTCTGGTAATAGCCAGAAACGTTTGTTTAACGTAATTTAGTAGCATTTTAGTAGTTTGTACAGTACCTATACTTTCTGATAAGTATGAAAAGGATACGTCGAATAGTTTTAAAATGCTGAGCAAAAATAGTTTTTAAATTTTTAGATAAAACACCCTGTAACTCAGTAAGGAACCACATTTTATTTAAGTGTTTTAGGTCAAATCTTCGTATTTTGTGCTAAGGTTTCTCCAGTTACTATATGGACAATTATTAATGAAACACCCTGTATATTTAGAAAGATAGAAACCACATATATTATAGTACCCTTTCACACCAAGACACCGGTGTCCGCCACCGGTGTTCAATTGCACAGCAAAGCATTTTGGTGAGCCACTAAAATCAGAATTAGACTTCCGCACCAAGCGACCGAGACAGGAGACCGCGACAGGCGACAGATAGGTCGCGAATAGACGATAGTTGGTCGCTGGTCTCGGTCGCGGGCTGCAGAACTACCCTGATATAATTGCATTGAGAGCAGTCGTAGGGAGACCTCGCCTATCTGTCGCCTGTCACGGTCTCCTGTCTCGGTCGCTTGGTGCGGAAGTCTACCTTAGACACTCAAAAGTGGCTCGTCTGTAGTCGTTCATTTAAAACAATGCTTTGCTGCTACCCCAGGCTGTGAGTGAAAAAACGTGATATAATTCAGGAATTTTTGAAACCTATCAGGTGTTGTAAAGGACGATGCCAGGAATAACTTCTACTAAAATGTAACCAAAAATATTGTGCGCTTTTTTTATTGCGATTTTCATTTGTTAAATTTGCAATTTTTAAAGATTTTTAATTTTGCAGCTTAGGATATTGATTTTAGAGAAAAACTTTTTAATAGGAAAATGTAGTAAATTAAAAAACTACAATTTGAGGTACGGTAAGTTTAATTTCGTTAATTGGTTATTGCAAAACAGCCTGCGAAAGGTCCAAAATGGCCGTTTTTTACAATTGCATTATTTATTGTACAAATAATTTTTTTTTATTTTTTAAAGCTTTAAAATGAAGATCTTTCAATTCCAAACATAAAAAAATTGTAAAGTCAGATTAACGAATTTGTTGCTTAGATATTATAAATTGTTTATCCCAAGAGGTCAAATGTCGAAGGCTATAACTTTTTGAAATAAAAATCGTAGAGAGTTGGTGAAACATCCAATCACCTTCTAAAGAGTTATATTTTCATATTCTGATGTAAATAAATGCGTAAAACATTTTTAAACCTCTAATTTTTGGGTTTGAAAATAAGGGGGCAAATTTCGTTACAAACATTTAGAGCTGAAGCGGCCCTGTACATTCTATGAGTTTCTAACTTACAGATTATTGTTGCTAAAGATGAAACGAAGATTTATAAAAAAATAAAAAATTTCTACGACCAACTGAAGCAGAGATAATTTTTGGGTTTGAAAATAAGGGGGCAAATTTCGTTATAAACATTTAGAGCTGAAGCGCTGTACATCCAATGAGTTTCTAACTTACAGATTATTGTTGCTGAAGACGAAACGAAGATTTATAAAAAAATAAAAACTTTTTACAACCAACTGAAGCCGAGATAATTGTTTTTTTTTTCTTAAATCGTAGTGCCTTTATTTATAACAATTAAGAAATTATTTTAAAGTCATTGACTAAAGAAAGACATATTATCTTAAAATAAAAATTATTATAAAATATAATTACATTTAATTATTAAAAATTATTTTTAAAATCGGTGCTTTTGCAAGCGGCCGAATTTTGCAAATCGCCCGGCTCGTTTCAAATCCGCACGCTCGGAAAATTTTTACGTAACTTGTATTAAATTCTGACAGAAAACAATTTAATAATATTACCATTATAATATACAGTCTATTTACCACTGTATTTGTTTTCCTTGATAAACTTTTATATGTGAAATTTCATTTCTGAAGAAATAATATTACAAAAATGATACATATATACGAAATATATAACTATATTTTTAATTTTCTCATTGTTATATAAATATAATAATAATAATGTTACTTCTTACTATAATATACATATAAAACTTTTTCTTCTTGTAGTGACTATTCGTTTTGGATTTCACATATATAAGTTTATCAAGAAAAACAAATACAGTGGTAAATAGACTGTATATTATAATGGTAATATTATTAAATTGTTTTCTGTCAAAATTTAATACAAGTTACGTAAAAATATTCCGAGCGCGCGGATTTGAAGCGAGCCGGGCGATTTGCAAAATTCGGCCGCTTGCAAAAGCACCGATTTTAAAAATAATTTTTAATAATTAAATGTAATTATATTTTATAATAATTTTTATTTTAAGATAATATAAGTATTTCTTTAGTCAATGACTTTAAAATAATTTCTTAATTGTTATAAATAAAGGCACTACGATTTAAGAAAAAAAAACAATTATCTCGGCTTCAGTTGGTTGTAGAAAATTTTTATTTTTTTATAAATCTTCGTTTCATCTTCAGCAACAATAATCTGTAAGTTAGAAACTCATTGGATGTACAGGGCCGCTTCAGCTCTAAATGTTTATAACGAAATTTGCCCCCTTATTTTCAAACCCAAAAATTATCTCGGCTTCAGTTGGTCGTAGAAATTTTTTATTTTTTTATAAATCTTCGTTTCATCTTTAGCAACAATAATCTGTAAGTTAGAAACTCATAGGATGTATAGGGCCGCTTCAGCTCTAAATGTTTATAACGAAATTTGCCCCCTTATTTTCAAATCCAAAAATTAGAGGTTTAAAAATGTTTTAGAAATGAAACATTTTATTTATTTACACAGAAACAGAATATGAAAATATAACTCTTTAGAAGGAGATTGGATGTTTCACCAACTCTCTACCGGTTTTCCCCAAATTTTAGTATATTGTTGTACCACATTAAAAATGGCTCTGAATTTTTTAAGATTTTTTTAGCTCAGGCGGTCATTTTGTAAACCTTAAAATACTAAAAAATAGTTCTTTTTAACGCTTTTTGAAAAAAAATTTTCTAGAGTCACCCTTCACTTTTTTTCATTAGAAAATGATTTTGAGAATGTCATATTTTAGATAGTGATGTCTACTTTTAACTTGAATTTTTTCAACTTTTGTCAGATGTCAAGGCGCCATTTGGGTAAAAATTAAAGGACCCACTTTTTACCAAAAATTATCATATTCAAACTGCTATAAAACAGCTTTTAAGTAACGCAGCTATATTTAGGTAGTAACGAATCGAAAGATTTAGAAAATATCTACAATTTTGTTTTATGAAATTTTTTTCGTGCTTCACAACTTTTCAAGCTACGGTCGTTTGAAAAGTGCCCTTTTTATAAAATAACGCGGTTTTTCGCATTTTCAGAGAGGTCCAACTTTTTCTGCCAACTTCGAATTGCACGAAAAATTTTTTGAAGGTAGTTATTTACATATATTATAAGCTCAAAAACGAATTTCTTTGGGACTTTGCTTTTAAATCCTTCATTTGAATATTTAACCCTTTCAATCATCATGAATTATGAAAGTAGAAAAAAACACCTTTAATTTAAGCTCTGAAATAAGTCTTTAGCGTTTACGAAACCAAAGTTATGACAATTTTAAGATTTAATTAAATTGAATGTATAGTCCTTGTTGGGAGGCCATTCCTATATGAAAAAATTAATCACGTTTTTGGCTCCGGAAAATATTTTTTTTAGGTTTTTTGGATCATTCTAAGTAAAAAAGGTATCTTTTCAATTTCATTTTTCTCTAAAGTTGATAGTATTCGAGTTATACGTGATGTAAAACTGAAATATGCGAAAATAGATATTTTCTAGGCTTGAAAATTCATAATGTCAATTAGTCCAGAGAAATAAGATTTTTCTCGAGACACATCCCCCTCCAGGCCGAAACCAAATTTTTTGAGTAGTATGGACATCTATATTAATAACCTATATGTTTCCTGCAGCCGATTTTGATGATATACATAGTTATAAACAAATGAAGATCAAAAAACGGTAAATTTTTGCTTTTTTCGTCTATAACCAAAAAGTTAAGCATTTTAAATAAATATGAGAGTAAGAAACTCACTCATAAATCGTCTAAAAAATTTCAATATGGCGTTCGCTGAATATGTCTATCCTTATTGGTTGCTTAGAAAATTGCAAAATAAATAATAAATTTTGAGATTTTATAAATATTCATAACTTATGCAAAAGTTAACTTAGAACGTTCTTATTAAACGAATTGCTGAGACTTCGTGCTTAAATTATATTTTAAGTTTCAAAGCAATTGGTCAAATAGTTTAAAAGTTATTTAATTTGTTTATGCCAAATTCGTTTTCTTGGCAACACTATAAGTCAGAAAATTATGAGGTTACAGTAAGACTTCTGACAGTTTATGGAAGAAGAACATTTATACTATTACTTAATTAAAAAAAAAGTGACAAAAATTAATTTTAAACAGTGTAAAATTATTTTGCAAAAACACGTCGATTTTTTGCTTGCTTATAAACAATTAGGATAACTTTTAACCGTTACCCGTAGAAAAATTATTTTTCTTATTTGGAAAGACTGAATTTTTATACACATTTAGAAAGAAAAAAAAATTTCCTAGGACATTTAGGGACGAAGTTAGCCCCCCCCCCTTTTTTTAATTCACATGTTTTTGCAAAATAATTTTGCAGTATTTAGAATTATTTTTTGTCGTTTCTTTTTAATGAAATTAATAGTATACATTTTCTTCTTTCATAAACTATCCAAAGTATTAGTGTAACTTCATCATTTTCTGACTTATAGCGTTGCAAAAAAAATTAATTTGGTATAAACAAATTAAATACCTTTTAAACTATTTGACCAATTGCTTTGAAATATAGCGTATAATTTAAGCACTAGAAGTCGGTCTAGACCAGCGATACTCAACCTTTTTTTTCCCTGGGCCACATAACAGCTATTGCCACAGATTGCGGGCCGCACTCTATGTGAAGTAATATACAGTATGGTGCAAATGAAAGGAATAAATTGGTTATTTTGTAAGCCGGCGACTGAAAAATTGACACTTAAACTTGACAATTAAACTTGACAATTGAGTAGGGTCATTCCACAGTGAGTCTTATCCATTTTTTATAAAAATTAAGTTGGCACTGAATATCGCGCTATACCAGCGGTTCTCAATCTGTGGTACATGTACCACTGGTGGTACATTTCATTTTTTGAGGTGGTACACAAAACGCAAAAACAGCCAAAATCAGCACCACTATTATAGTTAATTAGATCACCTATAGTGCGTCCCACCTTGACTTTACAGTACAGGTTCTTATGACCAACAGTGATGCCAAATTTTATCAGAAACAGGTTTTAAGCAAACATACTTTTTATAAGGATAACTATTAATAACTTAGGAATTAATATTATTGACATTTTGTGGCTGTCGGGGGTCTTAAACTTTTTTTTCGAAAAATACCTTTATGTGAACGAAATAAAAATAATTTTTTATAAAACATTTATATAATAATGTGTATTTAAGCGCATAAATATGTTAAACCTTAATAAATACGTAGGTACCTACAGAAATAATTAGAATACATTTAAACTATATATTTTAGCTTCTTTCTATAATCCCGTCTTCCTCACTTTCACTGACACTGTCGTAGGGTGTAAACACATTAAAAAGACATTAATTTCATCTTGGAAATCAGTCATTAAGAATAACAATAAACTGCAATTAGGATCCAAATTTTCCAAATAAGCAATGAGTTACTCAATACAATGTTATCAGTAATAATTTTAAGCTTATTAAATATTCTTTTAAATTTAAATGCAATGAACAAAACAAAAGTATAATAGTGGCGTATGGGCCGAACGAAGACGAAAGAGCAGAACGAAAAGATGTTTTCTGGGAAGAACTATCAATAGCGACCGAAGGAAGTAAAGGATCCATATTAGTAGCGGGAGACCTTAATGGGAGAGTAGGGCAGAGAGATCATGAGTACAAGACAGTAATTGGAATACATGGGGAAAAAAAGATAAATAATAATGGCAAGAGACTACTCGACTACTGTCAAATACACAATTTAATCGTCACAAATACCTTCTATGAACACAAAGATATTCATAAGTATACAAGGGAAGAACCTAGCAGAGGTGAAAAATCCATAATAGACTATGCGTTGATAGAAAAAGAAAATAGAAGGAAAATCACTGATGTAAGAGTAAGACGCGGTCCAGAGATAGGTAGTGATCATTATTTACTCGTGGCAACAATAAAAGACGAAGTAACAGAGGATCACAACGAAAGAGCAATAACAAAAGAATTTAGAACAATCAAATCATACCGATTAAGACACAAAACTTTAGCGAACAAATATGTAAATGTTTTGAACGAAGAATTAGGAGGGAAAAATTGGGAAAACCTACAAGTGGAACAAATGTGGCAAACATTCAAAGACACAATTATAAAAACAGCAGAGAGAGTTTGTGGAATACACAAAAGCAACAGTAAACAGAAACTAACAGCATGGTGGACAGAGGAAATCAGAAGACACACGCGCAAGAAAAAGGAGATGTGGAGAAAATATCTAGGTAACCCAACAGAAGAAAATTATAAACAATATAGAGAGCAGTGGAAAAGAGTCAAAAATATAGTAGTAGCAGCAAAACAAAAGTCCTGGAAAGATTTTGGAGACAAATTAGAACACGATAGCAGAAGCAATCAGAAATTATTTTATAAGCTCATAAAAGGAATAAGAGGTAATAAACATAAAGAAGTAACATCACTAAAAGATCAGAACGGAGATCTACTGACTGATGAAGTGAGCATTATGAAAAGATGGAAAGAATATTTCCAGAAACTACTACAACACGAACCACACAGCACAAGTGAAGAAGATGAAGAAAGAACTGGCGAACAAGAAGTTGAATTTATACCAAACATTACAATGGATGAACTAACTGACGCGATTAGGAAGCTAAAAAATGGAAAGGCACCAGATCATGATCAAATTACGGCGGAAATGATCAAAAACATGGGTGATATGGGACTACAAAAGTTATTAGAACTATTTCAAATAATTTGGAGAGACGAACAAATACCTACAGACTGGGAGATTGGTCTGATTGTACCTATACATAAAAAGGGTGACAACAAGAATTGCAATAACTATAGAGGACTAACTCTGTTAAGTACAGTGATGAAAGTTTATGAGCTAATAGTAGAGAGTAGACTGAGAAAAATAATAGAACCAACTTTAGAAGAATCGCAAAGTGGTTTTAGACCTGGTAGATGTACACAAGATCACATTTTTACGTTAAACGATATAATAAATAAAAGATTATCTAGGAAGAAAAAAACGTACCTCAGTTTCCTTGATATGGAAAAAGCATTCGACAAAGTACCTAGATCAAAAGTATGGAAAAGTCTGAAGAACAGAAACATACCAGAGAAGCTTATACAGGTAACTAAATCAATATACAGAGACACTAGAAACCGTGTGATAAGTAAAAATATGATATCTGACCAGTTCAGAACAACTGAAGGTGTAAGACAAGGGGGAAGCTTGAGCCCGTTACTATTTATTACTTTTATGGACGAAATAATAAAAGAAACAAAAACAAAAGTCAGACCATTACACATAGGGTATAGAAATCTGAAAAGCACGGAGATAGCAGATTGTACATTTGCCGACGATGTAGTAATTTTAGCAGCGACTAAAGACGAGCTACAAAGAAGCGTAAAAACATGGAACACAGTTTTAAAAAAGTATGGTATGACTATGAACAAAGAGAAATCGAAGGTAATGGTAATAGCTAAAGAAAGAGAGGATGTGCATGTCCAGGTAGATGATACAGAGATTCGACAGGTACAATCATTCGAGTACTTGGGAGTAACCATTGAAGAAACAGGTAGACAGGGAGCTGAGATCAACAAAAGAATTGATAAAGTGAATAGACTGTACCACGCAATAGGAAAAACAATTATTAACAAGAAAGAAGTATCGAAGACCTGATGAAGTACCTGATTCAGGATTTAAAGTCGCCCGCTTACGAAATAAGAACGTCGTCCAGGTGCGAATCAGTGTCAGGATAGGTAATAGCTATTTGTATAACAAGGGAGGAAAGTGCTACTTTTCTCTATATTACAATATAGAGAATTTCAAATGAGCTAGCACACGACCCCTATTCTCATTCTCAAAAAAATCATAATTTAAAAATAAAAATCGACCTGATTCAGGATTTAAAGTCGCCCGCTTACGAAATAAGAACGTCGTCCAGGTGCGAATCAGTGTCAGGATAGGTAATACCTATTTGTATAACAAGGGAGGAAAGTGCTACTTTTCCTCCCGAGAATGAAGTTTACTGCCCGACGCGTAGAGGAGGGCAGTAATCATTCAAGGGAGGAAAAGGCACTTTACTCCCATATTATACATGTGGTTTTTCCACCTTCCTCAAATAACAAGTCATTTTTTTATTTTTACTTAATATATTTATGTAACTAACCAACAAAATTTATTAGAACTAAAACCAACAAGTAGGTACATTATAACTGTCAACTGTCAAATATAAGTCAAATTATTAATGTAAACATTGTTAAATCAGAATAACAATTTACTGTTTTTTACCATTCTGCAAAATACAGAGTGTTTTTAAATAAACGTTAAAATCTATAGATGCTTACGTAATAGAAAATAGATATTGTACAGACGTCAATAAGTTATATTTCATGAATGAAATACCATGACGGCACTTTTACTTATCCTCCCTAGGGAGGAAAAATATTTTCCTCCCTAGAGAGGAAAAGTACAACTTTGCTCCCTACAATCAGGTCCGGAAAAGTATACTTTCGGTAGAGGTAGGTGGAAAACATTTTTTTGCATATTTCATTTCTGAATATGAGGATTCGCACAGGTATGATGAAGTGAACAACGCGAGGAACAAGTAAGCGCAACTTTTGAGAGTTTTATAGTTATCCGGTACTAATTTCCAGAATTCTTCATATTGATCAGTGTCTCTTTTTTTTTTAAATTGCCTCCAGATTTGTATCATTTTTAAAATTAATTAGTTCATGTGACAAGTTTGCGCTATTAAATCCAAACGGCCGCAAGTACTTCTAAGAGCCATGTATTTTCCATTAATAGAAGACATTTCCTAATGTTTACTTGATTTTTGTCAACTACGAAAATAATTTTATGTTTATCTTTTAATGTGCAAACGACGATTAAGTTCGCCAAGTTTTTCTGTTATTTCGCAAATAAATGCTAAAAGCCACCACCAACTATCTTACTTGAGTTCAAAACAATTTGATCATTTACAGGACCTTTTAGTTAGCCTTTGGGCCGCATAAAAATAGTAAGAGGGCCGCATGCGGCCTGCGGGCCGCAAGTTGAGTATCGCTGGTCTAGACGGTCCAGTTGGCAAAGACGCAGTCGATCGACAAGTATGTATATTGGTTTGCGATCGATGGTTCGAGCCTCAGCCAGGTCAAGAAATTATTAAAAGGCCAACGCCGTAGTATAAAACTCAATAGAAGGTTTGTTCCAACACGACCCAGAAACCGTCCATGAACGATCACCGTCCTGCGTAATACCATGGAACGTATTAATTCGTTCCCATGGAACCCATTTAACATTAATTATCTAGTAACGAAACGGTAGTCTGACGGTTCTTGGTCGTGTTGGAACAAACCTAGAGTGTACGGCTTGGTCTGGAATAAACTGGCGTCTGATCGGCCTATGGAGGAGCGGTACGGCAAGGGATAAGGGCTTGCGGCTTGGTGATACTCCTCCATAGATCCCTACCGAAGGGCGTTGACGCCTAAGAACGGTGTATATATATAAGTCTCAGCATTCCGTGTAATAATAACTTTCTAAGTTAATTTTTACATAAGTTATGAATATTTATAAAAACTCAAAATTTATGATTTATTTTGCAATTTTCTAAGCAACCAATAAGGATGGACATATTCAGCGAACGCCATATTGAAGTTTTTTATACGATTTATGAGTTTCTCACTCTCAAATTTGTTTAAAATACTTAACTTTTTGGTTATAGACGAAAAAACCGAAAATTTACCGTTTTTTGATCTTCATTTGTTTATAACTATGTATATCATCAAAATCGGCTGCAGGAAACATATAGGTTATTAATATAGATGTCCATACTACTCAAAAAATTTGGTTTCGGCCTGGAGGGGGTTGTGTCACCAACAGAATATTTTTTTTTCAAAATCCACAAGGAAAAGAAAAAGTTTTCCTGTAGTTGGCTGTATACCATCAATCACAAAATTGGAAAGAAATCCTTTGTAAAAGGTATAAAAAATTTTTTTTATTATTAAAAATCCCTTAAAAGGGCTACATCACAACAAAACGTTTTCGATTTTTATAAAAAATCATCATCAGTGTTCGATAAACTGGATGCTAGCTGAGCCACAAAAGAAAAATATCTGGGTAAAAACCCTTTACATAAAATATAGATGCCTTAAAAGTGCATACTTCAATAAAAAGGCCTGTGATGGTCACATGGCAAACAGGATAATGCCCTAAGGTATACAGGTTTCCCAACACGTGGGATCCAAATTGAGTTGATCACATTTCAATGACTTAATGGCAACTGATGTAGCCTTGTTGTGATGTAGCCCTTTTAAGGGATTTTTAATAAAAAAAAAAATTATACCTTTTACAAAGGATTTCTTTCCAATTTTTTTTTCCTTATTTCTCTGAACTAAATTACAATTTTTGAGGTTGCTAAGTAAATATTCAGTTTTAAGATTCTGGTGATAATCTGGTAATCTGGCCTTCAATATAAACCGTTGTTTTTTAATTATTTATAAATATTATGAGAGTCGGCGCGGCGGCTTAATAGCCGATGGGACGCGCATAATTAACAATTAAAAAACAACGCTCTGTATTAAAATAAACCCCCATTTTTCACAAGAATCTTAAAACTGAATATTTATTCTTCAAATTAGGTACTTATCCACCTCAAAAACGATAACTTACATATGAGTTTTCAAGACTCAAAAATGCATATTTTCGCATTTTTTAGAATTAAATCGATTTATCGAGGTTCAGATGAAGGATTTAAAAGCAAATATAACCAAAGAAATTCCTTTGGGAGCTTATAACATATTAGTCCATATGGTGAGACCGCTCCCGTCTAAAAAACATTTCTAATTCGGTTTCTCTGCGGATTCATATTAAAAAATGTCCCCTTTAAACAAATCTGAAGGGTGCCGGACGAAATTTTTGGGCAGAAATTGTTTAAACAATTTTTTTAAACAAATACATAAAATCACCTTTTATTACTCAAAAAAATATATTTTTAGGTTTTTTGGGTCATTCTAAATAAGAAAGGTATCTTGTGATTTTTCTCAAAAATTGACAGTTTTCGAGTTATATACGATTTAAAATCTAAAAATGCTAAAATACGCATTTTCGAGGCTTAAAAACTGATATTTAAGTTAGTATTTTTAAGGGTGCCAATAACTTGGATTTAAGTTTAAACATTCCTTTTCAAGATTCCGAAGAGTGATCGGGTCTAACTTCAATTTAGACCGTAGTTTTTTAATTGTTAATTATGCATGTCCATCCGATTTTTTGTCGGGTGCGGTGCGCTCTATTTCAAAAATCTCCTATTTTCCTCCGAAAAATATTTTTTCTAGTTTCTTTGGGATATTCTAAATAAAATAATTTTCTTGACATTTTTCTCAAAGGTTACTAGTTTTAAAGGTATAAGCGATTTAAAATGCGAAAATGTGTTTTTTTTATCATTTTTCGGATTTTAAATCGCTTATAACTTTAAAACTATTAACTTTTGAGAAAAATGTCAAAAACTTATTTTATTTAGAATGTCCCAAACAATCCAGAAAAAATATTTTTCGGAAGAAAATAGGAGATTTTTGAAAATAGTGCGCGCCGCACCGGCAAAAAAACCGGATGGACACGCATAATTAACAATTAAAAAACTACGGTCTAAATTGAAGTCAGACCCGATCACTCTTCGGAATCTTGAAAAGGAATGTTTAAACTTTAATCCAAGTTATTGGCACTCTTAAAAATACTAATTTAAATTTGAGTTTTTAAGCCTCGAAAATGCGTATTTTTGCATTTTTTAGATTTTACATCGCCTATAACTCGAAAACTGTCAATTTTTGAGAAAAATCACAGAATACCTTTATTGTTTATAATGACCCAAAAAACCTAAAAATATATTTTTTGGAGCAATAAAAAGTGATCTTATGTATTTGTTTAAAAAAATTGTTTAAACAATTTCATCCCAAAAATTCCGTCCGGCACCCTTCAGATTTGTTTAAAGGTGACATTTTTGAATATGAATCCGCAGAGAAACCGAATTAGAAATGTTTTTTAGACGGGAGCGGTCTCACCACATGGACTATATGTAAAAAAATACATTCAAAAATTTTTGGTGCAATTCGAAGTTGGCAGAAAAAAGTTCCACCTCTTTGAGAATGCGAAAAACTGCGTTTTTTGTAAAAAGGGCACTTTTCAAACGACCGTAGCTCGAAAAGTTGTAAAGCACGAAAAAAATGTTATAAAACAAAATTGTAGATATTTTCTAGATCTTTCGATTCGTTACTACCTAAATATAGCTGCGTTACTTAAAAGCTGTTTTATAGCAGTTTGAATATTGTCATTTTTGGTAAAAAGTGGGTCTACTTTAATTTTTACCAAAATGGCGCCTTGACGTTTGATAAACGTTGAAAAAATTCAAGTTAAAAGTAGACATCAGTAGCTAAAATATGACGTTTGCAAAATTATTTTCTGTGAAGGGAGACCTTAGAAAAACATGCTTCAAAAAGCTGTAAAAATTGCTATTTTTTGTCTTTTAAGGCTCACAAAATGGCCGCCTGAGCTCAAAAAAATCTGAAAAACTTCAGAGAGCCATTTTGTTGTAATACAACATACTAAAATTTGGGGAAAATCGGTAGACCTCCTACAATTATTATTGAGGCCGAGAGGAAAGCGAATAACGGCCCAGAATCAGATCGGTACCGGCAAAACAGTTATTATTAACAATTAATTTATACTTCTCCAAAAAATAGGTACATACTTACAAAGATACTAATTTTTCTTATATACATATATGCTTAAAATAATTATAAAAATTACCAATTTTTTACTTAAGTAATCCAAAAATAGGTACTTACCAAATTTGTTTGGAATAAATATATTGGCACTACTTAAAATATTACTGATATGTATACGAGTATTAACAAGACTGTTAGAATAAAGCCTATTAACTCGCAGGTAAGTTCAAACCTAGTTTTTATTATTTTTTGTTCAGTCCATAAGAAACAACTTTAAACAGAATTTAAAAATTAAATAGAAACCAGTGAAACCAGTGGCGTACGCAATTAATGTCAGATATCGTCGGCTTACTGCCAAAATACTTTTTAAAGTTTTGAGGAATCTACGTTTTAAACTTTAATTTGAAATAAAAAAATCGTCTGAATTTAAAAATGATTTAATGACTGATAAATATTAAAGTAAATAACATTATAAACGAAACACTTGGTTAAAAAATTATTAAAATGAAGTAAAAGTTAAAAAAATACAAAAAACATTTAAAAAGACTTGCGGTTGTTGTGTTGAACCACGTACGTAGATTTTTCAGCCAGAAAATCCTTCGCCTTCCTGGTTCTCGCTTTCCGTCTACTTTTCCTTGCAATATTAGTTGCAGCAGTCCATATCTTTCACTGTTTCTCATGATGTGATCGAGGTATTCGATTTTGGCTGTTTTTATTGTGTTTTCATAAAGCCACATTTCAAAAGCCTCAAATTTCTTGCAGGTCTGGACGCCCGAGTTGTGTCTGTGAGAGTCCATGACTCAATTCCGGACAATAGTATAGGAAAGATATAACATCATAGTAACCTGATTTTTATGGGTATCGACAAATAACTTGGCCATTTTTTAAAATGCAGATCTTGCTTTCTCTATCCTACATTTGATTTCTATGGAATGGTCTACATTTTCCTTGACGTTCGTACCAAGGTAGGTGTATGTTTTTACTTTTTCTATTTGTTGACCGTTCACACTGATTCGCCCAAATTTCTATTCCTTCTTAGAGATGATCATACATTTTGTTTTCTTAGTGTTTAGTGAAATTCCGTATCTCTGACTGACTTCTGCGATTCTGTTCATTAACTCCCAGAGGGCTTCAGAAATGTCAGCGAATACCACAGTGTCGTCTGCATGTCTTATGTTATTAATACATTCTCCGTTAATTCGAATTCCGGCTTCAACATCATCCACTGCTTCTTGAAAGATTTCTTCAGAGTAGATGTTAAACAGCAGTGGTAATAGTATACATCTCTGACGGACCCCACGTTTGATTTTGATATTGTTGGATTCTCCTGCCTATGTCCGGATAGATGATGTTTGATTCCAGCACAGATTGCTGATAATCCTTAAATCGCAGGTGTTTATTCCAATACATATTGGTTAATATCACCATCAGCTTGTCGTGCTTTACTGTATCGAACGCTCTATGGTAATCAATGAAACATGCATAAATATCGCAATTTACGCCTTTGCATCTTTGAAATAGCACTTGTATACTGAATGGAGCCTCTCTTGTACCCACTGCATTTCGAAAACCAAACTGTGTACGTCTGATTTTTTTCTATATATCCTTTGATGTATAATGTTTAGAAATAATTTTAAAATATGGCTCATCAAGTCGATGGTTCGGAAATCACTGCAGGATACGGATTTTGTTTTCTTTGGTAAGGCAATTAACGTCGACTTCAGCCATGTTCTTGGTATTACTCCGCTTAAATACATAGGTACCAGGTACAATATGTACATATTATTATGTCATTAAATATTTTGGTTAGGAGTTGAGTACATACCGTCGGTGTTAAATAGTTTTGTGAATTCAGCATATTATGCATTATCAGGTCCAGGAGCATTGCCATCTTTTTGTTGTGATATTCTCTTTCCACTTCATCTGATGTGATTGGTAAGCGGTCATCACATATGTAGGATGGTGGTTGTTCGGATCTTAGTATCATCAAAGGGTTCCTGTATGTATTTTGTCCATATGCAGATTTCTTGATTTCTGTCGCTGATTATATTCCTCTGTTGGTCTCGCAATTTGCTAGCTGTGTCGGATTTCTGAAGACCAGCTGCTTGTTTCACTTTTTTATGCATGTTATACGTTTCATGTTTTTGTTCTAACAACTCCATCTCTTCACACTGTGATTTTAACCAATTTTCTTTGGCCTTTCGTATTTCAGCTCTTATTTGTCTCTGAATCGTGTTGTATATTATTTTGTTGTTCTTTGATTTTCTTCTTTCTTCCATAAGTTGCAGTATATTTTCATTCATCCAACTTTTTGTCATCTCTTTCTTTTTTATTAGATTCTTTTTCAACGAAAACTTTTCGTTTATAAATTTGCAAAAGTCTGTGTGTTATTGCGTTGCCGCTCCTGCAATACTTAGAGCAGATGTATCGATGGATTCTTATGTAGTTTTGTCTTCTGAATCCAAATCTGAAAACGGCATTTCGATATCTCTAACCGTCTTCGAGATAATCGACCTCAAAATCTAAAATGTGACGTCACAATCCGGTTATTTCCTACCACCATTGATTATAGTATTGGGAGCCCCCAATATCTCAATCAACGCTACCACGAACTAAACGTCAGCTGAAATCTTTGATTAGGAAGTAGGCTACTTTTTTAATCTGAATTTGTTAAGCAAAGCAAATGTTATTATTTACATTTGAGTTTGACACTTCGTGAATGTCAAAATAAAATTTTAATTTATTTAGCTATTAATAAAATATAAATGACATTTTATAGTGAATTTAATTATTATATAAAATAATATGTGTAATAAATGTATAAAAATACAATTTGAGTATATTTTGAATTTTGAAAGCAATAATGTATTAAATAACTTTCAAAAGGTTTGTACGAGTAAGTATACGGCCTCCCCTTTAATGATAAATAGACTGTTCCATAAGTACTACTACAGTTCATCAGTAAAAAGTATCTTTATGTATTATGTATTTTACAATATTTGAAAATTGTTCTTAAAATGTTGTTTGGAATAAAAAATTATAATATTTGACGAATTTTCTCAAATTATGGATACCAACAACATTTTCATTTATAAATCTTGTATTTTTAATTTGACGAAGAAAAGTTATTCTTCATAAAAAGCTCTTCTTGATCTAAGATTTATGATGCAACTATCACGAATCAAATTTCATTAATTTTATACGAGGTATATAAAAAATATGAATTTCGAGTAAAGTATCTTTATACACTGCGCGTCATAGAAAACGGCCACCCCAAAAAATGGGTCATGTTTGATGTCAAGTGTCTCCTAAACCTGTCGTCCGATTTAAGTAATTTTTTCAATATCTTATAGCTTTATTCTTTAACAATATCGCTGTAATAATATTGTTGCTAAACGCGTAAATTTTGATTGTATACCGGCAGCGCCGCATAAAGGGGCGGGCGAGCCGGGCGACCGCCCGGGGCGCCAAATTTTGAAAGACGCCGATATAAAAATATATTTTTTTTCATTCATTATTTTTTTGATTTTACATATTAACTTTGAACATTTTTCCTATGGTATTGTTTGGATAATTCTAATATTATTTATAAGAAAAATATTTCTATCTCTAGTCAGAATTCATAACTCAAAAACAAAAAAAAAGATTAATAGACTAAAACCAAAGCTTACTAATAAATATAATGCAACCTAAGAAATGTTTTTATCACTCATATCTCATACAAAATTAATGCAGACAAATTATTTTTACGATCTAAAAAGATTGTTCATTTTTTTGGGTCATTTGTCACCTAGATATCACGTATGTCAACAATCTTCTTTAAAAATGGACAAAGATCAAATTTTAAATTATCAACAAAATTATGAATAGTCAGTGATACTATATACCTACTGGTGCTTATGTCGTAAAACTCTTTGGTTAAATAATTTTGTCTTTCGTCTTTCTGTAAATTTGCATTAACACTGGCGCGTGTGCTTTAAAGTAGAATAAAAAAAGTTTTGTAAAATATTGGTTGTGGAATTAATAAATTTTTATTATTTTTCCGTTACATAAATTTCGGTCAGTAGCTATCCACGTAACAAAAAAAAAATAAATGAATAATTTCATTTATGGTAGGAAATCATAATATTAACTTACTGCACATGAGGTCATGAGGTAAACGAAGAGAATTTTGAACATTTGAAGTGATTTTTTTTATTATTATTCTCATCGGCTTTAGTAATTAAATTTACCTATTCTTTTATTGTAAAATGATTTATTTATTCATCTAAAAAATTTTCTACCAATCTGGGTATGTATGAATTAGGAATGACAAGTCCTTCTTCATATGAATATATAGTAACCTATTTAGAATACTTTGTAAGCGTTAAGATGTTTTATTTTTTGATTTCCTAAATGATTTTTTACTTGAAACATCATTAAATCGTCAGTTTGTTAGAAAAATTACAACACCTCTTTTCTCAGAAACAAAACATTTGCGGACATACGTTTATAGAACAAACTGTCATCATTTTTTCATGTAGTTATCATTTTCATAATTATCCCTCAAAGTTTGTCGCAATTATTTAGAAACACCCTGTATCCTTTCTAATTTCCACAGTTTTCAGTGTATTCGTTCACTCAACCGTTCTCTTCAGTTCTTTCTGTTTTACCAGTCCCCTTCCTCCAGATTTCTTCTTTCCATTGCTTCGTCCACTTCACCTCTGAAAGATCTTCGGGTCTGCCTTTCTTTCTTTTTCCTATCGGGCTCCACTCTGTTATTCTGTTGATTCAACGTTTTTTGTCTGCTTTTCTTCTTGTCCGTACCAGCAGTGGCGTGCTGGAACTTTTCAAGCGGCCCGGTGATTTTATAGAAAAGCGGCCTCCCATCCTCATTTTACCTTCTATTATTAGGATGTTTTATTCGTTATATTTATAAAATCAAAAAAACAAAAATATAAATTATTTTTAAATTAAACATAAAACTTTGAATTCAATGATTTTTTTAATTTGATATTTTTTTATTTAAGAATAAGCAATGTTACAAATAATAAATAACATGTATGACCATATTGTATGCAGTAAGGCAGACACCATAATTTCCTGAATAAATATAATATGAATATGATGTAATTAAGATAAAAGTAAAATAAAATTTTGAGAATTTTTCAATTATATGTGTTCAGCATACTTTTAGTAAATCATTTATATAAGAGAGTACAAATACAAGTACAGTGCAAGTACTTTAATTTATATTTATATTTAAAATGTTAATACAACGCAATAATCTGAACATTATTTTAAAAACCTTTTATAAAATAATTACTAACTCTCGATCAATAAATTCTGCATTAAGTAAATTTTTGAGCAAATTCATCGATTATTTCATCATTTTTAAGCTCATACAAAGCTTCTTTTTTATAGCCATTAGCATAAATTTTTTCAAGTGATCTTGTGTTAAAGTAATTTTTAATAGATTTTTTTTATGTATTTTAACGTTGAAAAGCTTCTTCCGCAAGATACTTGAGTCACCGAAAGAGTTAATAAATGCTTATTATAATATTTAAGTTTAGATAAGCACACTGATCTAAGCTGTACTTATATAACAGCAAGCTATACAATCTTTAGGTACACTTTTTAATACCACACGGAGGTGAAGTTTTCACGATATCAACAATATTGTCATTTGTTACTTCATGTTCATTATCACATAGATTAATAATATCATCCTTCATATTTTCTGCAGACTGAACATATTCATCATTAACTCGATCTTCTATAACTTCAGTATTTTGCAAAATCCTATATTTTAATTTAATACAATCCATTTATCAGCAAAATCCACGAGTTCTCTAATTGCAGTCGCAGATATGGTAGGCTAAAAATTTCTTCATTTTTCAGTAAATGATTTAAATGCTGTTAAAGGTATATCATTTTTTATTGTATAAAAATTTCTAGGATGTAGGGTGCTTATATCATCATAAAACGATTTATCTTGGTCAAATCGTTTTTCGATACTTCCAATAATTCGGTCAAAAATGTGCAAGACGTTTTTCATTTTTTATTCTCCAGAGTTCATATCAAGTAACATGGATTACTTGAAGGAAATTGGAAAACCATAAATATATTTGTATGTATGAAAATAAATAGATATTATCTGTAGCAATCAATTTATGTATATAGACTCTTATTCATTTAATTAAACTTTATTTTACAATTTAAAAAAATTACATTTTTTGAAATGTTTTATTAATATTATTAGCAAAATTAACATTCGATTAGAAATTAAAAAAATTTCTTTTTGTCATATCTAAAAATTTTTGTTAAAAAAACCTATTTGACCGGCCTCAAGAGGCCGCGGCCTCTCGGTGATTGCACCGATTCATTTATATGGCCAGCACGCCACTGCGTACCAGGTTAATTCCTTCTGTTCTATGTAATCTATTATATCTGAGATCATTTCCATTCTTTTCTTAAGCTCTTTGTTATTTATTATATCTCTCTTTTTGTTGCTCTTAGCTTTAGCTGTTAACTCACAGCTTTTCCTTAGGAATTCCATCTCTGTTGCTCTTATTTTGTTTTTGGTTTTCCTATTTATTATACAATTTTCACACCCATAAGTCAGGATACTTCTTGTCATGGTGTGATATATTCTTCTTTTTGTTTTTATACTGATGTTCTTGTCCAAAAATACCGGATTAATTTTCAAAATTTTCATATGCAGTCTCTTGCTTGTCGTAAGTTGCTTCTTCAGTTGTTCCTTTGTTTGATATTATGAAACCTAAATACTTGTACTGTTCCTTTGATTTGTTTACCTTCGTCTATTTCCAGGCTATTCTTTTGTTACTGGTATATCCATTCCTTCTCACTTTCTTCTCCATGGTTTCAGGGTTTTTTCCAGGAATATTTAAAATAGGATAGGAGAAATGGAACAGCCCTGTAGCACTCCATTTTTCGTCTTAAATTGACTGCTTATTCTATTGCCCGTTTTGATAGCTACTTTGTTCTTTTTGTATAGTGCTTATACTGCTTTTATTAATATTCGTGGAACTTCGAGGTCTTCCATTGTTTCCCATAGCCTTAGTTCTAGGTATCAAGGCATAGGTCTACTCATTATATAATAAAACAATGAATGATTTTCATTTGAAATTATATGATTGTAGAGGCCAAGGATATGACAACGACTCTAACATGAAGGGAAGAAATAAAGGTGTACAAGCTCGTGTTTGCAAAGAATCTCCTTATTTTTTATGCTATGTGGATCCCACTTCCTCAATTTAGTCATTGGGGATGCAGATTGTGCGCACTGCAGATGTGCCTAGATTAGTTTTAGTATTTAGTTAGTATTCAGAAGAATATCACTGATATCGGTTGGATGTGCGTGGTTTTTTTTGCGCGCCGGTAAATAGGGAACCTTTTTAAGATACCGTGTATTGGTAATAATAAGTTCGACAAGAAATACTGTAATGCACGTTTGACATTCCGGATTATGGTATTTACTAACATTTTAATTATACGCGGTGTGTTAGAACTATCCATTTTAGAGATATACGGTTAAATTTTCGTCATTTAATAATTTTGCAAGCTGTTAACTACCGTAAACATGGCCTACTTTGCCCAGTGGGTTCAACTTTGCCCACTGTAAGGTTTATAATATTTGTAAAAAAAATTTTTTTGCAACATATCAAAGTACCACAGACGTTTACGCGCGCGCTAAGAAACATGCATAAATCAAGACAGTGTGATCTAACCTGTGTGACTGAAGTGTAACGCTTGTAGTAAGGTAAGAAATTTTAACACGTGTTTGTAGTTTTTTTAGGGTAAAAGCTAAGCACTGCTGGGTATACACCAGTAGGAATATTAACTAAATATTTGTTTATACGTCTTATTTAGTATTGTTTTAACTGAATTTGAGATGAAACGTTTACATGTTTCTTCTTTATAAAATAAAATGCAAGTGGGCAATGTTGTCCTGTCATTTGTCTTTAATTTTTTATTTTTTATTTTTTTATATAAAATGTTTTAGAGGCATTTAAAAGGAAACGGAAGTGCGCTTTTGAGTTTAACGTCACGTCACAAAGTATTAATTTTTACGTAAAATAGCATGTCAGTATTTACCTAATTGTTTTTTCTTTCGTTCAAGGACCAATCAAAATGCCAAGAAAAAGCAGAAAAAAAAATTGGGAGCAAGGTGGGTTTTTCCTCAATTGCTAACAAAACTAATAGACGCGATTGAACCAAATTTTCAAAAAAATCTTCAAAGTTCATTTCGTGCAACTGGAATTTATTCCTTTGGCCCACATGAAGTGCTAAAAAAGATGCCAAATGAGAGATTTGAAAAAAGAGTAATTTCTGAAATTGATAGTGCATTATTAAATTTTTTACAACAAAAAAAGAAAGGGAATACTATTAAAAAACGAAAGAAAAAGTTGCTTAATACTGAACCCGGTCAATCAGTTCAATTTAAAGAAATTAGTCAGAAGCAGGAGGGAAGTGGGAACGAGGATTTAGAAGAAGAAATAGAGATGGAGACAAGTGACAACGAAAATTTAGCAGAACAAATGGAGATGACTAATAGTGACGATGATATTGGTGGGGAGGCAGATGAATTACAAGAAGAAGAGCAGGATGAAATGGTTGAAAATATCGAGTCTGATGAAAATATCGAAGTAGATGGAAATAATCTAAAAATTGGTACTTTTGTGGTGGTCCAATTTCTTACAAAAAAAACCGTTACAACATTTCATCCGAATTAATAGTAGAAATAAACGACGAAAATACATACTGCACCGTAAAATTTTTAAGAAAAAATATAAATGGTTTTTTTTATCCAAACATATTAGACATATCGGACGTCAATTTTGAAGACATTATAAAAATATTAAAGGAACCTTCCAAAAGTAGAAGAGGCTATTTTAAAGAAAATTTAAGTTGTTTTCAGTTATAGTTTGTCGTGTTTTTTATAATAAAAGTGTAATAATTTTTTTTTCTAATTTTTGAATAAAAGTTTCTCCGAAATTGAAGAAAACTCTGAAAAATAGAGCTTTTTGTTCTAGTTTTTATTAAAAAATAAAATTAAAAACGTATATCGTGGGGATAGTAGACAAATTAAAACGTATGCCATGGGCAAAGTAGTCCTATTCCGTTTTAATTTTGCCCTACAGTGAATTTAAAATAGGTGGGCAATGTTGAACTTTTCCGGGGCAACTTTGCCCACCTTGTATTTATTTTTTTTTTCTCGGCTGTGTTACAGATTTTTATAAAAGATGATAAGAACATTCTCGGTTAACATTTCGAGAGTTCTCAAAATAATTTTTGTATTTATTTATATGTGCTAAGAAAAGAAATATTTAAATAAAACTGAAATTTGCTGGGCAAAGTAGGCCATGTGTACGGTATTTTAATTTAAAGCTGATTATAGAAAGTAAAAGCACAAAGTCTTTTATTTAAACTCGAATCTCGCGGGGGTTTGTCTTAAGATCGGGTAGATTTTTAGAGGCCCCCACAAGTACCAAGTACTTACTAAGTACCCACAACTTTGTTTTTAAGTTATTTCATAATTTTTAAGAAGTTATATTGGTTAAATTACTGGTTAAAATCAAATAATGAGTTCTTTATGTTGTTTGTATACTCCGTAATAATTAATCTAATTATATTTTTGTTTTCTGAAACACATCATTCTCAATTGCATAAATTCCACATTTTTCTCAAGAAATTCTGTTGCGTATTAGTATTATGTTAGGTTGAGTAGACACGCTTACATTTTCAGTCATACCCAGTGTTGCCATGATAGTCAAGGAAATTTCACCACATTAGCTACACAAAATATCACCACTTTTCACCACAGTTAAAAATGGCGGCAAATTTGAAATATTGTTGACATAATAAAGAAAGAAAGAACTTCAATTAAATACTAAGGACTTCCTCAAACATATTTATTTACCTAAAACTTTATAATTGCCAGGATGCAATTAATTGTGAAATTTTTTTGCGCTGTTTTTCATACAATTTGGTTATATTTTTAGTAACTTTTACTTTTAAGGCTACACTCTGTGTTTTTTAATTATCTGTCAACTTCTGATGACATTGACATATTGATTGACAATCGACATTCTGTCCTGTCATTGTCATCCTCTCAAGTTTGATATTTTTATTTTACCAATATGATTTTAATTTTAATAATAACCAAATAATAACACTTTAGGTAACCTTTAAACCTTTTATATTCTAAGACTTATTTAAGTAGATAACTATGAAAGTATGATAAAATGTTAAATAATCAGTATAAAATGAATATGTTTTTAACCTTTATTTAAGTAACAATTTAACAGTATTATGGTAATTATGAAAAAAAGTCAGCTGAGAAGGAAATGGAGCCACTCTAAATAAAAGCAGGTTAAATCAAATAAGACGTTTTAGAGTTTTTTCTCTGTTAACTGCCGAAGAAATTTCTGTCAGTTTATGCCATTGTTTGCACAGTGTAATCACTTTATTGTGATAAGTTATTTTGCAATTTATTGCAGAAGTTCTTGTGCAATTAACTTCACAATTACTTGCATCCTGTAAAGAGGCTATAGAACAGTTTATTTTTTGATAATTAAATTTAATTTTTTCACCACTTTCCGAAACTTTATAAGCGAAATTCACCAAATCACCACAATTTCATCACCTCAGCTGCGATCTTTTCATTTTTCACCACATGTGCTGAAATTTCACCACTGATGGCAACCTTGGTCATACCAACCGAAAGCGTGAAGTGTAGTTCGGGTCATTTCGGAACAAAACCGAGGACAATTCTCCATAGGCGTAGGTAATTTTAAATAGTTTTTAGTTCCATTTTCTACCAATTTGCCTAAAAGGCGCGACAATCGCTTCAGATTGACACTTGACAGCTTCTTAAACTGTTTGTGTTTAATATGTTATATGTTTGATGATGTTTGTTATGTTATGTTATGTTATGAAATGGTTATGAATATGGTTCGGACGTTATAAAAAATAAAAGTTTTAAAAATGATTAGTTCTGAACTAGTAAGATTGAGATTTTCGGTATTTGGTTTAAATTCAAATGGTGATAACGCACAAATCGCAAATTTTCAGCAAATCCGTTTTTATCAAATTTTTACCTAATCCTAACCGAATTGTCAAATAATTTGCAAAATCAAGAACGGGATTTCTCAAATTTGACCAAAGAACAAAATCAAAAGAATGATTAGATATTTGGGTACATTTTAACCAGAAGGTGAAAAAATAAAGTCAAAGTACTCCAGTCCCAGGCTCTATTATATAGAAGGAAAATTTTGTGAATTTTTCAATTTAAATATTATTTTTCTTAACAATATTATCATTGATTGAAATATTATAGGGGATGCAGGAGTTTTAAAGAGCAAAAAAAGTCAAAGTACTCCAGTCCTAATTTTTGGAAAATCCACAAAACAGCATTAAGAGTCTTGTGTACTGCAACAGCATACTACAAACTTAAAATTAATGACAATGGACTTGAATTGGATGGTTTAATGTTAAAAGGAGGTAAGTGCCAATTTCTACTTTTTGAGTTAGAGTAAAAAAACCGTTCTCTCTTTCTACAGTAGGAAAAATTAAAGAATACCCATGAACGAACATATAAAACACGCTGTATTTTCCTATCACCGTGTCACACAAAAAATTGACCAGCGCAAATACATGTAATAATTATTATTACATGAACTTGCGATGGTCAATTTTCTTTGTGACACGGGGACAGGAAAATACAGCGTGTTTTATATGTTCGTTCAGGGTATTCTTTCATTTTTCCGACTGTATATCCACTTTATTTAGCGTTAAAAGGAAACAATTACTGATGCATAGCATGGATCTAGTAATCTAGTTTAGACTGCGAAACTGCAGTCAACACCAAATGATGGGGATATAGAAAGAGAGAAGGGTTTTTGACTATAACTCAAAAAATATAAAATTGTACTATTCAATTAGCCTTTATTTCCTGTCAGTTGAAATGTCTTATGTCCTGTCCTATGTGTTCTTTTTTATATAATGGTTTGTAGATAATGGATTGTATAAATTGGTAGTATTGATGACTAAATCTTTAGATTTTACTTAATACAAACTGAAATGAGTACACTTACTATATTTCAGCTCAGTTAGTTTAGTCTAGTATTTGCCACATTTAATTACCAAAAGGTATCTATACTAAATTTACAATCAAGATGCAGTAGAAATAAACAAACCAAGACACGTTAAATGCTACTAGGAGCATTCCTGAATCATAATTTACAATGTATAAACTTTGGAAATCATAATTTGGGATTTACAATGTATATACATTGTAAATTATGATTCGGGAGTACCCCTAGTAGCATTTAACATATCTTGGTGTGTTTATTTCTACTGCATCTTGATTGTAAATTTAGTATATATAACTTTTTAATAAGATTTTTATGTGTTCTTGTAGGGAGTACAGTAAAACCTCGATATAACGGACTAATTGGGGGGACGGGATGTCCGTTAAAGCCGAAAGTCCGTTATATAAAAATAGGTTTAAAATCAATCAAAATTTTTTTTTTGAAAATATGTACTGTATTTAGACACAGTGTATAAATCTGTAAGTTAAAAAAGGAATCAGGTTTTGTTTAGATAATATTTTTTACTTTTTTACTTCATCTAAGAACTTTGTGTAATATACTCGTTTGGTTGCCAAAATTATTCACTGACCCATGGGTTGAAAAAGCGATGTATTTTTTTGTCAAAAACATACAATTATTAAAGTTGCTGTCTGCTGAATGTCGAATAGTTTCAGGGGATTAGCAGGAGCGTTATCTAAATTCAATAAACATTTCACCACCTCTTTCGGCTGTATTTCCAGTTTCTTCTCTTGAAATTTTTTAACAGCAGGTTCAAATTTTTTATAAAAGCCAATTTCTGAAAATATCTTTGGTGAACCATGCCTTATTAGAACTCAATGCGATCCATCAGCCAAAGCAGTGCTGATATCCTGTTCTTGCTGATTTTTCTTCCAGAATTCGATTTTTCATATTTTTTGCATTAAAATTTTTTTACGTTTGATCAGATTTTTTGTCCGTTATATCCGAAGTCCGTTAAATAGAGGTCCGTTCTATCGAGGTTTTACTGTATTACTATAAGAGCGGCCGTGGGTAAAGGCATATAACGCTGGCCTCATACGCCAGTAGACGTGGGTTCGAGCCCTGCCAAAGACAAACCATTTTCATTTCCAATAATGACACGAGCCGTCTCACTGTGCCTCGGAGAGCACGTTAAGCCGTCGGTCCCCCTGGGCTAGTGTTAACATCGACACTAGTTACTTGAAACAGGGTTAAAGATGTAAATGGCGCCGGAACCTGTCCGAAAGGATCTCCCCGGCAAAAATGCCATTCGATATTATTATTATTATTTACTGTATTACTATGAATATTTGAAACGAATGTCCTGTTGCTACAATGTAAAGGTATTGAAATCTATTCAAAGGAACATGACTGAGTTTATGAAAAATTTTCAATATGAAGTCTCACTTCACAACACAGTGTCCAAACACAATATTGGACATTTAGGGCTTCTAGGCATGAGTTCTTGGTATATGCCCCAATGACATGATTTCACAATCCTTTATGGAGTACATCAGATCAGCAGATGTAGGAAGTGATCACCACCTACTAATAGCAGAAATAAAAGTAAAAATTAAGGCAAAATGCGGGAGTAAACAATATAACAAAATAATGTACTTGCGTTTTGACTCACCCTGTATTTGATATAAAGAAAATTAGCAATATCAATAATTCTTAAAAATTTTGATAATAAATAAAAAAATATGGCATTAATAAACCATTGCTGTTTTGCTTATTTTTATTTATACAGGGAGTTGAACTTGTTACGATTTTCATACAAAATTGGTTATAACTTTGTAAATACCCTGTATAACATTACAACCCTTTATATTTTTGTGATGGAGAAGTTAACAGGATTTCGAATATAAAATAAAATATAGGGTGTTCCATTTAAAAAAAAAACATAAGTTAGGTCTACCACTGTGTTATCGAACACCCTGTAATATTCTAACCAATTTTGTAATGTGAAGCTCAAAGGTGGCTAAAATTTTTGTTATTAACTTTTATTGCTATCTATTACTATAGCGGAGCTATTGAGCTTTACCCTACTAATCAATCACCCTGTATATTTGTTGAGCTCTTCGCATTTACTTTCCCAGGAAATATTTTTTGCTTTCGTTACTAGATTTTTTACTTCTCTGTTTGATCTTGCAGACGTTCGGTTATTTACTATAACTCAAAAAGTAGAAAATTGCATGTATCCTCTTTCAACAATAGATTCAATTAGATTTTATTTCGTGCCAGCGAAGGAATTTTATTTCCAGGACTGGGATTCCGAGACGTGTAGAAATCTGTCAATCGACTGGTTTCTATAAGACTGGTATTCCGTGCATCAAAAATTTCGCCTCAAAGCGTTCGCCAGAAAGCGAGGTCTTGAGACGTATCGTTTTATATCATAATCGCCACGGGACAAAGAAAGAAGGTATTTTGTGTTCTACTCCAAGTAACAGCTCAGAGTTGCCACATTCAGCAGATTTCTACTTTTTTGATAGATTTTTGATATTTTTTTTTAATTCAGTAGGCAATAATATAATTTTTTCCGTTTTTAACCATATTAAAACTGATGATCGCAACAAACTTTTGAATAAAAATATATTTTCATGATTATTTGCTAAAGAAGGTATGAATGAGGTTGGGAATTGTACCAAAATTTGATCCAGACATGCAGATGTTAAAATCAATGGATGACAAAATATTATATAAAAATATTAAATATGAAACTGATAAAAATTAATTACAAGTATGTAAGTCATTTTGTTTCCCAGTTATAATGTAAAAAAAGTTTGGTTTTTTTACAAACATTCACATTATATTAATTTCTAGTTAAGTTAGCTGTTGTTTTTATTATATAAAAAAACTAAATTATATACAAATAAGTTAATAAAGTTTTAGTCTATGTTAGTTTTTGATTTAGTAGATTTTAGCTAAATATGCAATAGATTTTCTACACAAAAACTGGAAACGCTGTAACAACTGTTTTTATTGTTACTGTGTTAAATAGCAATGGCGAATAGGAGCATGCAAAATTTATTATTTTGGCGAATTTCAGCAATATTTCATTTTAATCCAGTATTCTAATAAAAAATTATGAACTATACCATACTAATTAGATATCAATAAAAGGTTAGTAGGGGAGCAGGGGGCTAGTTGTAACAATTTTTATAAATTCAAATATATCTTTGTGCATAAAAAAAAGTGCATTGTTACAACTTACCCCGCGCTTGGGGCTAGTTGTAACATATATTGGGGCAGGTTGTAACATTACGAAAATTCGAATTTTTTGGAATATTTCGAAGAAAATACCAACGTTGGTCCTGTTGAAAGATGTTTCTTGACTTAATAAGGTGGCTTCTGGTGTTCTTAAATATAAATGTAGATTTCTACGCATAAAATTTTGGACCCAATCTGGACCAACTGTATAATTTTGATACCAAGAAGAAGGAAGTTGCTTAGCACTGAGTTTCACAGCATATTGGTAAGGCAGTTTTCGCATCTTCATGGGATTTTTCGCATTAGTCCAAAATATACTTTGGTGCACTTCAGAATATACGAAGCCATTTTACTTTCTTCTTCGGCTGTAAAAACTATCCCTGGTTTAGTACAGCCCACTTGTAGACTTTTAATGTTTTTCTTTTTTTCCATATCGATATAAAGATGCATAACACAGTTCGTGCTGTTTTACTTGCTTGCTTTATGCTACATTGATTATCTAAAATTTCCACTGAACCTAACTCGTAGACTTCAATTCCTGGCTTTGAGTTGCCCTTTCTGATTTTTTTTATGTTGTCTCGTTCTGGACTTACTAAACTAAATAATACGTTTTTATATTGTAGATCATAAATTTAGTAAGATTCAGCGCAATTTGTAACATGTTACAAGTCCCAACGTTTTGTTACAACATACCCCATAGCACACTTTTGTATATTTATTAAAATAACTGTAAAAATATCTTGCTAATCGTAAAATCGTTAAGCAACATCAAAGTATAACTAAAGGGCCTAGCCGGGTAAGATGGTGAAAAGTGCGCCCAACTCAATTTAAATTCCATATAGGTCACTTTTTAGCACATATAGAGGAACTCACTTTCTGAAATTTTTAGCCCCCTAGGTGGTCACGTGACCCCCCTAGAGCCTAATTAGGCTTTTTATGTTTTTATTTTTTATCTCAGCTGCGCCAAGAGCTAGCCAAAAACTTTATTTAAAAAAGTTGTAAGTTTCAAAAAGATCTATATGAAAAAATTTTTTTTATTTTTTGGCGGGAAATTCGAATATTTAGAACAATTTTAAACTTTAAATAACTCTGAAAAAAAAACTAAGACACTCGTTTTTACGAAAATCAATTATAATGTGTATTTTTGCACAATATTTCACCCTGAATTTTTTCAGATTTTTAAAATTGGTGAAACGTACCTTTAAAAATAAAAAACCGCATTTTTTCGGTTTTTTTTTCGTTTTTTGATACAATTTTATACATATTTTTCAAAAAAGGTAACACCGTCACTAGAATATGTAAAAAAATGAAAAATAATTGGGGTTTGCTTAATAAAATTTTTTTGTAACGCCATCCATTTTCAAGATACAGGGCGTTGAAGAAAACAAAATTTTACACATTTTTTACGATTTTGCCGAAACTACTGGCAACATTGCAGTAAAATTTGGCAGGTTTTAAGAGGTAGTTATTGTGCATTTTTGACATACAATTAAGAATTTTATATTCATCATTGGCGCGCATACGGGCAATGGTCTGAACTTTTTAAAGAAAAAAAGATGGTACGCCACTGACATATTTCAAATTAACAATCATTTTTGAATTCCTCGTTCCATTTGTGGCAAAAAATCTATCTTCCCATTTTTCATACGACGCGCCGTTTTGTTGCAAAAAATAAAATATCTTAACGCTTCCAAAGTATTCGAATTAATTTTTATAATGGATGATGTAGGTATGTAGATGTAGAAACTACAGTGGAACCCCGATAACCCGGGCCCATTTTCATCAGATAAACATTTTGATTTTCAGTACATATTTTGTATTTTGACAACGACATCCGATCTGGGCGTCGAAATGTTAATAAAATTATTTTTTCAATTTAATTGTGGCTTATTTCCCATCAAAATAGTTAATTATCAGATAAACTTTTCAACAATAAAAATGTATGCATATAATATAATATTTGAGAGATAATGTGTATTTGCGTAATTTGAACTACACGATAGTAAAAATGACTCATGGCACACGCCGGCAGAAACAACAGGCACCTGTCTGTAGTATGCCTTTATTTTTTATTTCAAACTGTGTTAGCATTGTTTAAGAAAGACTATTTAAAAAATTCTTTTTTAATCAACGGTCTTAGTTTTCACTGTTCTTAATACATAATAACAAAACATCGTTCCGATTGTGACTGTATGAATAAGGTATTGTATTGTTCGCTTCCGTTTGCTTAGGTTTGTGTTTGGGTGTTTTTAGTAATTTAGATGTGTAGGTACTGTGCATATTTATATATATTTCATGTTATTTCAATTCTAACGGAGTTTATCTGTAAGTATACCGTATTTTATTAATTTTTATTATATTTTCCGGCTAACCCGGATTTTCGATAACCCGAATCGGCCGCGGTCCCGATTAATCCGAGTTATCGAGTTTCCACTGTACTAGAAGTTCGAATGCTTTGTAAGGATTAAGATCTTTTATTTTTTGAATAAAAATGGTGCGTCGTATGAAAAAATAAGAAGAGAGATTTTTTGTCACAAATTGAACGAGGAATTTAAAAACGATTGTTAATTTAAAATATGTCAGTGGCGTACTATCTTTATTCTTTAAAAATTTCAGACCATTACCCCCATGCGCGCCAATGATGAATATCAAATCCTTATTTGTATGTCAAAACATGCACAATAACTACCTCTTAAAACCCGCCAAGTTTTATTACAATGTTGCCAGTAGTTTCAGCAAAATCGTAAAAAATGTGTAAAATTTTGTTTTCTTCAACGCCCTGTATCTTGAAAATGGATGCCGTTACAAAAAAATTTTATAAAGCAAACCCCAATTATTTTTCAGTTTTTTACCTATTCTAGTGACGGTGATACCTTTTTTGAAAAATATGTATAAAATTGTATCAAAAAACGAAAAAAAACCGAAAAAATGCGGTTTTTTATTTTTAAAGGTACGTTTCACCAATTTTAAAAATCTGAAAAAATTCAAAGTGAAAGATTGTATAAAAATACACGTTATAATTGATTTTCGTAAAAACGAGTGTCTTAGTTTTTTTTTCAGAGTTATTTAAAATTTTAAAATTGTTCTAAAAATTCGAATTTCCCGCCAAAAAATAAAAAAAAAATTTCATATAGATCTTTTTGAAACCTACAACTTTTTTAAATAAAGTTTTTGGCTAGCTCTTGACGCGGCTGAGATAAACAATAAAAACAAAAAATGCCTAATTAGGCTCTAGGGGGGTCACGTGACCACCTAGGGGGCTAAAAATTTCAGAAAGTGAGTTCCTCTATATGTGCTAAAAAGTGACCTATATGGAATTTAAATCCAGTTGGGGGCACTTTTCACCATCTTACCCGGCTAGGCCCTTTAGAAAAGAAATGAATACCGAAAGATTCATTTCCGTTTAAAACAATAGCGATAACCAAAATTTTATGAGAGTCAAATTTTAAATTACCTAATCCAAATGAAGCACGTGCACAAAACTACTATTTGCAACTATCGGAGGATGGCTGGCTAGACGATGTCATTTGCAGGGCGATAAGAGAATAAGATTGAGTCATTTAAATTAGTTAAAAACGGTCAAATAACCTATGAAAAAGCCGTGTTACTACTTAACCCTGTTACAACAAGCCCCTTGTTCCCCTGTACAAAAATGAAAACGGAATTTAAATCGTAGGGCATCCAACTTCATCTTATTTATAAATACATATATGATAATAAATTCTAAAGTAATACAAACACAGTGACAGTAGTTTAAATACGAATATGAAGAAAAAATACTAAATGTCACCAGATTTCCATAAATGTTTTTCGTTTGACTAGTATATTGCCGAAAGTTCCTGAAACGTTATCGATATGTGTGCATAGAATGCCAATAAAATAAAAGCTACTATCGCCTTCGAGAATAGATAGTTACAATAGACAGCTACATGTAGAAATCTACACTACACGGAATCTAGGCCCTGTTCTGTTTTATATAATACTGTTTTATATAAATTTTATATAAATGTTTTTTATATAAATGTTTTCTGTTTTATATAAATGTAGTTTGTAGATGTCCATAGTATAGTATAGTAATGATGACTAAATCTTTAGATTTTACTTAATACACACTCAAATGAATACACTATACAGCAGGGGTGGGCAAAAGGCGGCCCGCGGGCCGGATCCGGCCCTTTTGCTTACTTTATCCGGCCCATTGAGAAATCCCGCAAGCAATTTTTTTAAGAGCGTAATGCATTAATTTTTTTCGAATCCTGAGAAAACTAATAAGTATTCTTGAAAAATTTAAACGCAGAATGAAATATTACATTATTACGGAGAGCCGAAAGTCCCTGAAAACTTCTATTTACTGTTTATCACAGAGGTGAAAAAAAAAGATAAAATTTAGTGTGATTTTTAATTTCAAATTATGTCTTTCTCCTTTTAATGATGGTCAAAAGTTCTCTGTCCCTTTTCCATTCTGTGCAACACCATTTCGTTCGTAATATGATCGGTCCATGGTATTTTCATAATTCCTGTAAAAAGCCACATCTCAAAAGCTTGCAGCTTTTTCATTAAGTCAGCATTAACAATCCAATAAAGAAGAAGAGAGTCTTCTTCTTCTTCTTCTTCTTCGCGCGACTATGATTACTCCTTTTTGTCTGCCTCTTATTCTGTTTCAGTTGTTGTTGACTCTACATTGTCTTTCCACCTTTTCGGCGGCCTTCCAACGGGTCTTCTGCTATACGGCTTGTTGTTTTTACAGATGTTCGCTAATCTATCTGGTTCCATTCGATTTACATATTCGTTCCAGTTTTTCTTTCTTGTTTTTATCCACCTGTTAATATTTTGAATTTTGCAACGTTCTCGTATTATACTTCTGTTGCTTTGTCTGTCTCTTAATGATATGCCCGCTATTGATCTTAATACTTTAATTTCGATATTGTTGATTTGTTGTTTCGTCTTTCTTGTATCGGTCCTTGTCTCCACTGCATATGTTATAATAGGTCTTACTGTTGTCTTGTATACTTTTATTTTGCTTTCCATGGTCAGATATTTGTTTCTCCATATGGTTTCTCGGAGGCCACCACTTACTCTTGCCGCTTTTGTCGCTTGTGTTGTGGTCTCTGTTCTTATATTCCTGTCACTAGTGATCTCTACTCCTAGGTAATTGAATTTCATTACTTGTTCTACAATTTTGCCGTCTATTTCTAACTTGCATCTACGCGGCTCTTTACTTATCACTATACATTTAGTTTTTTCTACCGATATTCTCATATTAAATTTATTTGCTGTGAGATTGAAAGTGTGGAGCTGCCTTTGTAGGTCATCCTCGTTATCAGCAATTAGTACTGCATCATCGGCATAGCATAGTATAGTATAGTAAGAAGAGAGTGGATATAACATTTTTATTATTATCCCGGTTTTTTATAGCGTTCTCCGTCTTCCGGTTGCCAGTTTCCAGCTTCGTCCGTCGTTGCATTCGTCAGGGTTAAGGTTCCTTTCCGACATTGCCTTCTGAATGCCGCCTAGCAAGGATTGTTTCGGCGTTCCTCCCTTCCTTCTTTCCCTTGGCGTCCATTTTAAAATTTGTTTGGGCAGCCTGTAGTCGTCCATTGATATTGTACATGACCATACCAGATCAGTCTCCTTTGAATTTCATCTATGATGGTTGACTTGATTGACATAACATTTTACCATCCGATATTAGATTTGCAGATTGAATCTTTGGTTACTCAGAAATATCCTCATCTTCAAAAAGGCTGCTCTTGATTACTTTATGCTTGATCAAATTTCTGAAGTTCATTTTTTATCTGGATCCTTGTTATGGCTTAATATAATGGACCATATTACAAATTTTATAATTTTACTGGGAACAAATTGTTCGCATGTACACACCAGAAAGACAATTTATTTATTATTAACAATTAAATGTCTTTCTCCAAATGCTTTAAAATAATACTTATAGTATTTTTGTCAAAAAAATTTCTTGGCAGAGAAAAACCTCCACCAAAAACATTAGCGTACATACTGGGTATAGTCCTCCGGCCCAGTGGCGGATCTACGAGAGGGAAAAAGGGGAAATTTCCCCCCCTAACAAGGTCCAAAATTAAAGAAAAAAAATTGTTGAAACAAAAAATATATTAGCTCATATGAAACTTTAACCACAGACAGACAGATTAAACTCAATAAACACGCTAGTTAGGAACATTAAGGGAATTTAATATGTATCTATGTAAGTTATTAGGTTATGTCTTTTATGTTGTTTGGGTTTATCTTTTTTATGTCTTTTGGTTGGTGTTTCATTGGAAGTTCCCCCCCTCAGGCAAATTTCCCCTTCCAATGCAAATGTCTAGATCCGCCATTGCTCCGGCCCTAGAGACATTTTGGAAATTTCATTTTGGCCCTCGCTTAAAAGTATTTGCCCACCCCTGCTATACAGGGTGATTGATTAGTGGGGTAAAGCTCAATAGCTCCGCTATAGTAATAGATGGCAAAAAAAGTTAATAACAAACATTTTAGCCACCTTTGAGCTTCACATTACAAAATTAGTTAGAATGTTACAGGGTGTTCGATAACACAGTGGCAGACCAAACTTATATTTTTTTAAATGGAACACCCTATATTTTATTTTATATTCAAAATCCTGTTACCTTCTCCATCACAAAAATATAAAGGTTTGTTGTGTTATACATGATATTTACAAAGTTATAACCAATTTTGTATGAAAATCGTAACAGGTTCAACTCCCTGTATAAATAAAAATAAGCACAACAGCAATGGTTTTTTATGCCATATTTTTTTATTTATTGTCAAAATTTTCAATAATTATTGATATTGCTAATTTTGTTTATATCAAATACAGGGTGATTCAAAACGTAAGTACATTATTTTCTCAGTAATGTTAAATGTAACACCCTATATTTTATATCATTATTGAAAAGTAACATTACCGTACTTTAATTTTTATATAACATTCCCTATGTCCAAATTTATTAGTTTTCGAGATATTTTCATTTTTCAGAGCAAATTATTTTAGGTGTCAAAATTTATCTAAATTTTAAGTAAGCCATGACTGAATTGACAATTGACGATTACTGATTATCAATCCGGTAATCAATGTAACAATGTAGCAAATAAAGAAATAAAAATAATTTATTAGTAATACATTTTACAAAAAAACACAACCACAACATGCAACATTTTTGAAACAATTAACTACTTTTTTATGTAAATGCAACAAATAAACAAAGAATATTGGTAATAAATTTCACAAAAAAAAACACAAACGCAAAATACAACATTTTGTGAAGACAATTAAACACTACTTTTGTATGTAAATGTAACAATGTAACAAATAAAGAACGAAAAATAATTTTTCAGTAATACATTTTGCAAAAAAACATGTTTGAAAAAATTAGCTACTATTAATAAAATATTTTTAATATTTAATTACATGAGGTGGTTCAAATTACCTTTTAATACATTTATGCACGCCTAAAAACGATCATTGAATGAGCTACTTACTCTACGAAGCATTTGTAAATTAACACATCGAAATACACTTTATATTCTATTTTTCATCTCATCCCTTGTTGTTGGAGGTATTTTATAAACTTCATTATTAACGTAACCCCAAAAAAATCAGTCCAGTTTATTAAATTCTGGTGATTTGGGTTGCCACGCTACTGGTCCATTGAAAAATGAAAATATCTCGGAAACTAATAAATTTAGACATAGGGAATGTTATCCAAAAATTAAATACGGTAATGGTACTTTTCAATAGTGATATAAAATACAGAGTGTTCCATTTAAAATTACTGGGAAAATAATGTACTTGCGTTTTGACTCACCCTGTATTTGAAATAAAGAAAATTAGCAACATCAATAATTCTTGAAAAGTTTGACAATAGGTAAATAATACGGCATTAACAAACCATTGCTGTTTTGCTTATTTTTATTTATACAGGGAGTTGAACTTATTACGATTTTCATATAAAATTGGTTATAGCTTTGTAAATACCCTGTATAACATAACAAACCTTAATATTTTTGTGATGGAGAAGTTAACAGGATTTCGAATTTAAAATAAAATATAGGGTGTTCCATTTAAAAAAACATAAGTTTAGTCTGCCACTGTGTTATCGAACACCCTGTAACATTCTAACTAATTTTGTAATATGAAGCTCAAAGGTGGCTAAAATTTTTGTTATTAACTTTTATTGCTATCTATTACTATAGCGGAGCTATTGAATCACACTAATCAATCACCCTGTATTGTAGCTCGGTTAGGTTAGTTTAACATTTGCCACATTTAATTACCCAAAGGTTTGAGTTAACTTTCTAATAAGATTTTTATGTGTTCTTCTAGGGAATAATACCATAAAACTATATTTGAAACAAATGTCCTGTTGCTACAAGAATGTAAAGGGAGTGAAATCCATTCAAAGAATCATGGACCATTCGTGGAGAGGTCAATCCCTGGAATAACCTTAAGAAATATAGTAAGAAACGACGAAGTTCATAGACGAACTGTAGTGGAAGATATGGATTATATAAGGCAAAGTGGAGATGGGCGGGATATTTTGCAAGAATGGAAGACAACAGAGCTTCGAGACATGGGTTCCTAGTATATGCCCGATGACATCATTTCAGAATCCGTTGTGGAAGACAAGGAATTTTTCTTTAGGAAGTTTGCTTAGGTTAGTCTAACATTTGCTTCATTTAATTACCAAAAAGATATGTATTAACTTTCTACTGAGATTTTCGTGTGGATCTTTTAGGGAATATTACTATGAAGCTGTATTAACAAAGTGGCAAACGAAGTGCTGGGTATTGAACAACACAGGAATAAATATTTGGAGAAATATAGTGACGAATTCGAAGAGATGATTAAAAGGAAAAAAGATAAGTTTCTAAATGGCTACACTACAGAACCCCAGGAACACGAGAAAAATATGATACAGTTCATCAAATATAGCTGAAAATGTAAAATTCCCATTACCTGTGCTAACAATGAAGTGAGAACGAACATAAAAACGGTCTGGACCGTCACTGCGAGTGCGAGGTCCGTCGTTTGACGAATGCGCATCATGATCGTAGTTATTTTCACACTTTCAGCTATATTTGGTGAACTGTACCCTCACACAACAAGTCAAGCAAAGAATAAGGCTCGAGAAGAACTAATGCTGGGAGAGAATGTGCAGTTACTTAGACAACACGATAGGGTATAACGGATCAATGTACCTAATCATGAAAAAAAAAATAAAAAACAAGTAATAAACAAAGTAAAAATATCATACAGATAATTACAAAGGGTGGACAAATCATTACACAAAATTGTTGTAGGAGAATAGGCCGGAGTATATCTCACAAGACCCTGTGCCAATAATGATGGAGGAAGCAAAAATTACACAGGAAGATATACCTAAAGCACTAAAGAAAGCCAACAGTAATGTTACAAAACTGACTTTTTTATGATCTTTTAGGCACTAATGTTTAGTTTTAGTTGACTTTATTTATTTTTAATAACTTACTTCTAAACAAATGAAAAACACTGAATTTATATCTTTTATTCTACCAACTACGATATCGAATTTATTTATTACACCAAATCTACTAATTTATCTAATTACAAATTCAAAAATTATACCGCGCCCGTTACATATCAAAGTACACCGACGTTTTCAAATTCACAACTGACTAAATATACAATTTTGTTTCCTTTTTATAGAAACAATCTTTCGCGAATATTCCGGAAAGAAATTGTATGTTTACATAATACAAGTAAAAGAATAGTACAGAAAAATCGAGAAACAATATTTATATAATAAATCAATAAAACTTCTAGAATGAAAAAGAAATATCGAGGTGTGTACCTGTTAAAAAGGTCCCCCTTTTAATTGCATTTACAAACACATAAATCAAATTCAGCAAACAAAAAGGGTCTGTTAAATTATAATAAATAGGCCAGGAGCTGAAAACAGTCGGGTGACATAATCATGTCAGCATAACAGCGCCAGGACCAGGGAACATTAAAATGGAACTGCTGAAGTATGGAGGCACAAGGATCATGTCTTTATACGAGTGTTTAATAAAATTGAAGCAGAAGCAAAGATTCCAGATGAATAGAATATATTCATTTAAAAAAAATGACAAAAGGTTAACAAATAACTATAGAGAGATCAGTGTAATGCCTTCAATAGCAAGAATTTTTTTCCACAGTTATAAAAGTAAAAATAGAACAGCATATTAACCATTACTCTTAAGAACAAGCCGGATTCCGAAAAGCCAGGGGCCTGATTCTAATTCATTTCGACAGTCGCAATTTCATTTCGACACCGCCATGACAGCCGCAGAGTATAGCGATTCTTATTCATTTCGATATTAGTTACAACTGGGGATATTAACCTTATCATGTTGAGACTGCTCAGAATTTGGGTTGGCGCTCCGGTTTATTGGAATTTGTTGATAGTCTGGGAAAATTATCGAAAAAATGCCATTTTTGGGAAAAATTATTTACCAGCTATTTTATTGCTAAAATCGAATCTTAAGATTGCATATATTAGTAATATGGGGTATGACAAGTCCGCAGAAAGTGTGTTATTTTATTTATAAACAAATTAGCACTCCTAAATCTTCTTTTTTTTTTCATTAGTGGTCTGTAACTCCTAAAATTTTTCCTTTGAGCCAAAAACACTCAAATCAAAATTCACCGTAATTTAGTTCTGCACAAAGTTATTTTTTTTTCCGATTTCCTTCAACAAAAATTTTACTCAGAAAATCGGAGATTTCCCAAAAAATCTGCAATTTTCAATTAAAATTTTAGGGAAGTACCTAATTATTTATCAATAATTAAATAATTGATGACATGAAGGACTTATTATAGTAGATTATACAGAGGGGCTAAATTATGGAATAAATTCATTTCTTCAAAACGGACGATTTTGGAGCAAAATCCCGAAAGAGGTCGATTTTTATTTTTAAATTACAATTTTTTGGCATATATTTCATACTAGTGACGTCATCCATCTGAGCGTGATGACGTAATCTATAATTTTGTTAATGGGAATAGGGGTCGTGTGGTAGGTCATTTGAAAGGGCGTTCAATTCTCTATTCAGTAATATAAACATTAATATCATTAGGTATTTATACAGGGTTGCCAAAAAAAATTTTTGAATTGGCGGAAAAAGAAGAATGTATGTAATTTATTTAACTCAAAATACATTGTACTGTTGTCAGAAAATAGAAAAAAAAGGTTTATTTCACAAATAAACATTTCTTTTCGCTTAAATTAAATCACAAACAGCCTCCCTCCTACCTATTGGCAGTTTGAACATTTAATTGAAGCTAAAAGCAATGTTTATTTGCAAAATAAACATTTTTTTCTATTTTCTGACAGCAATAGAATGTATTTTGAGTTAAATAAATTACATGCATTCTTCTTCTTGCGTCAATTAATTTAATTCAAAATTTTTTTTGGCCTCCCTGTATAAATAATGATATTAATGTTTATAATACTGATTAGAGAATTGAACGCCTTTGTAAATGAGCTACAACACGAACCCCTATTCCTATTTAAAAAAATAATCGATTACGTCATCACGCTCGGATGGATGACGTCACTAGTTTGAAATATATGCCAAGAAATTCAATTTAAAAATAAAAATCGACCTGTTTCGGGATTTTTCTCTAAAATCGTCCATTTTAGAGAAAATGAATTTATTCCATAATTTAGCCCCTCTCTGTATATCAGGAGACCGGCGACAATCTAACCAATAGTTTAGCAATATTTAAAATGTTAATTAAAAAATTTCGGTCGAAATAATAACCAGAAAGATTATGATACACCAGAATAACTATGATTTTCGTATAAAAAACCACTATACCTATTCAACGTACCTTACAGGATTGAAATTGGACCATTTGAGCGGTCTCAGGAATGTTATAAAGAAACAATTTTTTGGCTTATAAACAAATAGAACCCCTCAGAAAATATTAGATTAAATTAAATTAAGTTAACGCTGTTGAAAAGGGCGCGGCTTCTGTGTCCTTTTCGAAGAAAAACAAATTGAATTGCGAGGAGTGATTCCAGGTATAAAGGATCGTTTAAACACAGCGATAAATCAAACAACTTATCAAGGTCAATCGAGTTGTTGCAACTTATCATTGTGTGTAAACGGTGCATCGCACAACTTATCAAAGTTGGAGTTGGGTTGAAGGTGGTATCGCATTGAATCGCAGCGTCTAAACAGCGTTTCAACTTGTCATCACAACTAGTTGCTGTGACTTATCGTTGTGTTTAAACGACGCTTAACCGGTCAAATTTGACTGGCATTTGCGACAGAGTTATAAACAACAGGATTTTAATCTTTGAACCATTAAGGATCGTTTAAACACAGCGATAAATCAAACAACTTATCAAGGTCAATCGAGTTGTTGCAACTTATCATTGTGTGTAAACGGTGCATCGCACAACTTATCAAAGTTGGAGTTGGGTTGAAAGTGGTATCGCATTGAATCGCAGCGTCTAAACAGCGTTTCAACTTGTCATCACAACTAGTTGCTGTGACTTATCGTTGTGTTTAAACGACGCTTTAGATACCTTTTAATTCCGGTCCTCTTTGTACATACAAATTTTCATATCTTCAAGACACTCATAACAAAATAGATTTATGTCACTGTCACCAAATTATTTAATTATTGATAAATAATTACTTGTCTCAAATTTAGTTGAAAATTAAAGATTTTGTTTGGAAAACCCGAATTTTCCGAGGAAAATTTCCGTCGAAGGAAATTGGAATAAATTATCAATGTGCAGAATTAAATTACTGTCAATTTTTATGTGAGTGTTTTGGTTTAAAGTTAAAATTTTCGGAGTTATAGAGCAATAATAAAAAAAAAATTTCGGATCGTTAATTTGTTTATAAACAAAATAGCACAGTTTCTGTGGACTTTGCACAGCTATATTACTAATATAGGAAATCTTAAGATTTGATTTCAGCATGTCCAGCAATAAAATAGCTGGTAATTAATTTTCCTTGTTTTTTACTAATTTTCCCAGATTATTACCTTACATCTTTCATTGAGTTGATGATTCATGTTCTGGACATTCTCAATTATTATATTTCTAATTTAATACTATTCTATCTAATTCCTCAAAACAAGCAAATTTCAATTAAACCCAGCTATATTATAATTATAATACCTTTTGCTTTAGTTTTCCTTGCAAGAAATAAACAAAACACATCTAAACTAAACCTAACCTCGCTTTTGGCCATTCATTCATCTCCGTGTCAAATAATTTCGACAGTCGAAATTATAATATCAACACCCTTTTTAAAGTCGCTATTAATTTCGATAGTCGCTATTTCATGACGTCACTTCGTTAGTTCAACTAAAATCCACAAGGCTCGCACAATCGCATTTCAACCGTCGCCATATTGAAAGCGACTTGTTTTTGGTCGAAATTTGATTTAGAATCAGGGCCCTGATCATGTCTAGATAATATTATATTCATCATGAGACAATATACTTATTAATAACCAATATACCTATCTATTAATATTAATCATACCAAAGGGTCTAATTTAACAAAATAAGTTATCAATCGAAGTAGCACAGAAAACGACAATAAATATCGTTACTTATCGAATACTTTTTTTGGTTATAACCTCCCGAGATTTTTAAAAATTATAAATCATACAGGATGCCGAGGAAATTAAGATGAGGGAATTTTAAATAGTTCACGTCGCATCTGCTCAGCGTGGTAAAAGTTCCAACAAGAAAGATTCCTTAGTAGGGGAGAGTTACCAACAGTGAGACGCTTTTTTTTGTAACTGACATAACTATTTTACTATTTTTTTAAAGTAACTAGTTTTTTAGGCATATTGAAGCTATAACATCTGTTTCAATATTCTTGCTACCAATTTTGTGTTTTTAATGAAGTAGAATATTTTATGGCAATTAATTAAAACAGCTGCTCCTGTCTCACTGTTGGGCACAGTTGCCCTACAGTGACAAGAAAAATTGCACAAATATATATTTGTTATTCACTTATAAGAAAAAGGCAGACATTCGGTAATTAATATTTTATTGTATTTAGTAACAGCTAACACTATTATAACATGAAAAAGTCTAATATTAACCAAAACACTGAAGAAATCAATACATTTTACTGAACATTTAATAAACTAAAATCTATTTCAAACATAAACGAAACCCTTTGTCGACTTGTGTGTCCACAGAGAATTGGAGGGGGCATTACAAATTTAATATCATTCATAGAAACAACAGCTTCGTCAGCTATTTCGGGTAATACAAATTTGTTCGAACCCTCTTTTCGATGTTTTATAAATGTAACTTCACATTCTTTATTTAATTCGCTTCTTAAGACTTTTCCAACGAAATAAATCTTTCTTTTCTCTTTTTTGCCAGTGAATTTCACTAGGACAAAATCTCCTTTAGTCGGGTTACTATGCAGATTCGAAAAATCACCTGGGTCAATTTTAAAAAAAGATTCATCTCCTGATGATGAATCTAGTAGTGGCTCTTCTTCGGAGGTTTCGGAATCTTCAGCAAATACTTTCTTCTTAATTTTTTGTACTTTCTCTATCTTAGATCTGTCCTTTCCCTTTTGTGTTTTTGCCCTGTACCTTTCTTCTATTGCCTCTTTCTCTGGGGTGTCTGTAGCAATTATACTCTTTCCCTTTCTTTTTATGTTTTTGGCTTTCCGTGGTTCTGCTTTTGGAAATCCTCGAAAATCTTCAGGACTCCTAAAGGCGCATTTTTTACTAGGCGTATCTTAGTTTTCGATTCCCGATTGTGTTATATTCGTGTTTTCGTCACTTGCTGACTCTGCTGTTCTAAGATCATCATCACTTCTTGGTTGTGTTGAATTTAACCCACTAGTAATATTTTCTTCTGGAATTTCTTGATCAGTAACAGCACTTGGCAAGAAATCTACATCGCTAAATACACTTGCGTCATACGGATATATTCCACACTTTTTGAATGCGTTTATTATATTACTTGGCGTAAGAGCCTTTTCATGAGATATGCCAACGCATTCTGCCACTTCATATATGGATAGTGGTTTACCTGGGTGTCGCAGCATCCAGCTATCCACCGAAGCATTATATGCTGTCGAAAACGCCCTATAAACCCCCACATCAAGGGGTTGTAATTTATTGGAAGAATGTGGGGGAATCGTTAAAATTGTTACCCCATTAGCTTTTGCTAGGTTAAGAACAGCAATGCTAAGATGACTTTCGTGGTTATCGTAAATTAAAAGGGACGCATTTTCTTTGGAGCTGTTCGAATATTTAATGAAATGCGCCATTACTTCACAGAACAAATCTGTGTTCATCCACCCACTAGGTGAAGCAAGGCCCAAGGTACCAGGCGGGGCTCCATGTAGCATATGTTCCTTAAAATGGGTTCTGGGAAACACCATTGCTGGAGGTAAATACTGGCCTGTAGCACTGACTATGCAACATGTTGTTACTAGGGTTCCTCTCTCACCACTTGTTACCTTATTTACCTGCTTAACCCCCTTAACAGCAACAACTTTTTGTGGTTTCTGGACCGTCATAGTGGATGTTTCGTCTAGATTAAATACTCTTCTTCCGTCGGCAAATGCAGAAGTTCTTGAATAAACAGACTTTAGATTTTCAAAAAAGATCCCCACATTATGTCTATTAAAATAGGTAGCCCTAGATAAGCTACAGCCTTCTGGCGTTCTTAATGAGAGTTGTTTATGTCGGTTACGAAATCCCCTAAACCATTTTAATCCTGCCCTCTCTTGGTTGTGCCATTTTTCGGGTATTTTCTTTTTATTGCAGACAGCCATTTCGTAGGCAATCGATTATATATTTTGCTAGGGAAGCTTCCTCTTCTGTTGTAAAAACCTTGTTTACGGAGTAGTTAGGTGACATGTGAATATTACTGACATCACCAACTTCTTTAGCTTTCTTTGTGTATCTTGCCAAAGTTTGAAAAGCAATACCTTTTGAAGCAGCTACTTTTCTGATACTTCCACCATTCAGCACAAGATTCACTGCTTCTTTCATTTTTTCTTCAGGACAGTTCCCTATTTTTCTTTTCTTTTGGATCCATGTTTGATCTGAAACAAATAAAATACTTATTGCCAAAGCTATTCATAATTATTGTCAAAGTCCAACAGTGAGACAGTCTCAGTGTTGGACCTAATGTTATGTCTCACTGTTAGACATCCGACCTCGACCGCCATTTTGTAATGCATATCATGTAAAACAAATTGGATCCACAAGATTTAAATATATTTCAAAACTACATAAATATTACTTACCCTGACGTAAATCGCCTATTAAAATATTTATTTATATTTGGAGTGTTAGAACAAAACAAGATAGCTATAAAAATTACTTTAGCATGTGCAAATCAAATGTAGTTCGACAACAGACCTGCACCCATTCGCTGTAAAGTAAATACTGGCGCGAAGGAACTGCATCGATAGTAGACACGCACTGACAAACTGCTAGACGAATTGGATATAAGGAGGGGAGCGGAAACAAATTGTCTCACTGTAGGACCTGTCTCACTGTTGGTCCCTCTCCCCTACTCAACAAAAGAGTAAATGAATTAAAAATGTATAAACATTTTCAATTTCTTTGCAACACGAAAATACAACATCTGCTATGTATTCCATCTGTTGTCAATCTGGTGGTATGGGAACGACATTTATTGTCGTTTTCTGTGCTACTTCGATTGATAACTTATTTTGTTTTTCGGTAGATGGCTCTAGTTCATCCGCGGCATTTCGTTCTTTGCAATTCGGAAAGGCCCAAAGCATGGTACCTGGGGAAATCGGAGAGAAGAGGATATGGGACTACTGATGAGGGTAAAAAAATACCCGAAACCGGTATAGACTCTTCCTGTACTCTCCGATTTAACTAGAGTATTATGCCCTCCTCCTCCTAAGTGCCTTCTCTATTGAAGTTGGCGATCAATATGGCAAATTTCTCTCTGTTCTGGGCTTGATGGATTAAGTCATTCCCTGTTGTGTGGGTTCAATCTCTGATGTTTCGGAGCCAGGATTTTTTCTTTCTTCCTATACCCCTTTTACCTTCGATTTTGCCTTCTAATATTATAGACTATAGGCCCATGTCCAAAATGGATGGGTCATATGAACCACAAGGTGACGTATATAGGACGATATAAGAGCATAAAATGATAAGATTCAGCACTATGCCGTTACTTGTAAGCAGTCCAACTGAGTGCTGGTGAGAATTCAAAAGTGCAGGTAGAGTGGGTACATTTTGGTCATATATTTTTGTACGGCATTTTTACCATCGATAGATCCATGAAAAATAATAAGAAAGCGCGCAGTGCCGTACAAAAATGGCGAGCCACAAAGTTGGTAATTTTTTTTGATTTTCTGACAATTTTTAGGGTAAATTTGGTCATTTGATTCTGTACGGCATCAGTTTCATACTGTTTCAATACAACTTTTAATCCATTATTCCGCAACGCCGTACAAAAATCACGCGACAAGTGGAAAAAATCGAGGGTTGCAATCCCCTCTCTTTCCGTGGTCCGGGGGGTGATTTGAAACAACATAAAATTAATTTATTTTGAAAGTATTTTATGCATAGATAACATTATTTTACATGCCGTACATTTTCGTTGGTCCAAAGGTTTGTAGGAAAAAAAAGCTCAAGGAAAAATCCACAGAATGAAATGTACGAAAAATCCATATAACGAAATGTAAGGTGAAATTTATGACGATATTTTTTTATACGGCATTTAGATAGTTCATTTGTACTTAATGCAATAATTTATAAAAAGTTAACGCCGTACAAATCTGAAAGTTCTTATTGATAAAAAAAGTAATAAAAATATTAAATAAATATAATTTACGTATATATCGCTTAAGGAGCAACGTTATGTTACGACGTGTAGCATTTGTAGGTATATATCTACACCTGCCTATAATACTGTACTGTGTGCTAAGTAGTCGTTTTCTAGTACCTAGTAATTTTTCTAAAAAATAGTAGTTGTTTTATTTATTCACATCATTACAATGAAACAAATCAATTATATACATGTAACAATAATGTTTGAAGTATATATTAAAAGTATACAAAACTGTTGATACTGGGATTTACAGTTTCAATTCTTGGATATTATATACCTACACACCCTTTCACTTCAGTTAGACGTCATAATGATTTTATCACATTATCAATAATTGTTCTCATCAAAAATAGTTATGTTAATACCTTACAGTATCAAATGACCATAAAGTACTACCTTTAAAATGGTAGCGTTATTATCATCAACCTAAAAGATATGGTATGCATTAAAATGTACGGCATCATTTTTTCCTAATTTATTTATCTTAATACTATTTAAAACAAAGGATAAATGTATAAAATTGCTATATTTTATTAATCTATGAATATTTAAACTTTGGCAATATTTTAAAAAATTTCTGTTTTTGTATTTCTCTATAATTTTTTTTAGAACAGTTTCTTTTGAACGGCAATACTATATAACAATTGTATTTTACAATATAATGTTAAAGAAAAAGTTGCCGTACAGAGTCAAATGATTTTTTTAGCTTTATAAATCAAGTATACCATGAAATTAACATAAGCATTAATATACATTCAAATGAACAATAATTTTTTTGACGGCATTATTTTTAATAGTACTTTTGAGTGCTAGATAATGTTTTGGAACCGAAGCCGTACTTTTTCAAATCACTCCCCGGACCACGTAAAAAGAGGGGATTGCAACCCTCGATTTTTCCCTTGTCGCATGATTTTTGTACGGCGTTGCGGAATAATGGATTAGAAGTTGTATTAAAACAGTATGAAACTGATGCCGTACAGAATCAAATGACCAAATTTACCCTGGAAATTGTCAGAAAATCAAAAAAAATTACCAACTTTGTGGCTCGCCATTTTTGTACGGCACTGCGCGCTTTCTTATTATTTTTCATGGATCTATCGATGGCAAAAATGCCGTACAAAAATATATGACCAAAATGTACCCACTCTACTTGCACTTTTGAATTCTTACCAGCACTCAGTTGGACTGCTTACAAGTGACGGCATAGTGCTGAATCTTATTGAAGGTATACTTCTTTACGCGCGATGAGGGTGAATTTTTATATGTTAAAACCAGGCACATACGCATCACCCAGGCGCATACGCGCATTATAACTTTGTTCTGATTGGATGTTCAAATGACATGTCAAAAATTATCCAATATGGCAGCTGTAGGACACCTGTGGTTTGGAGGTAAAGGTAAACAAATGTATAATATATTAGTTTTATTGTTGTGAGGACAGAAACAAAAAAGTTTATAATATTGTAGTGACTTTTAAATAGTTTTTAAAAGCAACAGGTACGTAATAATTGTTAATATATCATGGGTATAAACCTACCTGTTTGATCTGCCAAAATACATAGTATGTAATACTTTTATTTATATAATTTGATTACCATCAAAATTTATATCAATATTCACCTAATATATTGTTTTCTTACTCTATGTTTTGTTGTATTTTTTCAATTCTAAATCATTTTCACTTCACAATTAAAATAATTTGATCAATTTTCAAAATATCACAAGTTTAATGACGTTCTACACCTTCGGCAAAGAATTAAGGATTTGCATGAAATTTTAGTATGTTATAGTTTACTTCAAAAAACTAAGACTTATGTTTTACCGTGCCGTTTAATTACTATTAAGGGTCAAAGTTAAATTTTAACATGGGCTCTTATGGGAATTCTTAAAAAGTTAATAACTTTTGACCCAAATTTACGATTTTTAATTATTTGTGCTTAAATTAAAGGTATTTTTGTAAGGAATAACATATTAAAAAATGAGGATTGTTTACCGTACCATTATTAAATAAAAGTGAAATTACTGTTTCGAAATTTAACAAAGTTGGTAGTAGTGAGATCAGCTGCACTCATAATTATATCCGAAAGTTACGTGTCAATCAAATGAGCCTCGATGGTCTAGTTGTTGAGCGTTCGGTCAGAGATCGAAACGTCCCGGGTTCCAATCCTCTACGATTCATTTTTTTTTAGTTGTTTTAATAAAAATTTTTTGAAAGTGGTAGATAAGAAAGTTAGTTCAATATTTAAATAGAATACAATTACTTCGTTAAAATTATATAATAGAAGTATAACTTCTTACGTGCGTACAAAGTACACACACATTCTTTTATAGATACATTGGTACATTGTGTAGCTTTTTTTTATTATTTTATGCTCTTATATCGTCCTATATACGTTACCTGGTGGTTCATATGACCCATCCATTTTTGACATGGGCCTGTAGTCTATTACCTGAAGCTGCTCAAATTCACTATGGCGCATTATGTGTCCTAGATATGACGTCTTCCTAATTTTGATTGTATTATGCAGCTCCTGCATTTTCGTGTTGCAAAGAAATTGAAAATGCTTATACATGTTTCGGTCTAATTTAACTTTCTAATAAGATTTTTATGTGTTCTTTTAGGGAATATTACTATGAAGCTTTATTTGAAACAAATGTCCTGTTGCTGCATCATTGTAAAGGGATTGAAATCCATTCAAAGGAGCATTGAATTTATGAAAAATATCAAATGTAAGCAGCCTCACTTCACAACACAGCATCCAACCACAATATTGGACAATTAGAGCTTCGAGGCATGAGTTCCTGGTATGTGCCTTGATGACATCATTTTACAATCTATTATGGATTACAAGGAATTTTTCTTTAGTAAGTTTGGTTTGACTTTATTTGCTTCATCACTATTTTTTACTCTGCATTTAAACCAGCCCTTTATAATTTTCAACCATGACACTCCTTCATCCCATACTCTTTCCTCCTCTTATCTTTCCCTGTATTATCAATTTTAGCATTTCTAATCTCTGACAGAGGGTCACTGTCACTATCCATCTCAATTTGAGAGATACTTTGTTATGCCCATACACAAATCTAGAGATCAATGATTGGTTTCTAATTATACACTGCGCGTCGTAGAAAACGGGCACCCAAAAAAATGGGTCATTTTTGATGTCACGTATCTCCTAAACCTGTTATCCGATTTAAGTGATTTTTTAAATATGTTATAGCCCTATTCTTTGTCAATATCGCTGTAATAATATTTTTGTAAAACAGGTAAATTTTAATTGTATACCGGGAGTACGAATCAAACTGTGTTTTTTTCTCAAAGTTCGCAACACCCTGTGGAATATTCTAGCATTTATAAAATACTGAAATTTAAACCCAACTATAGCCTCAGGTTTTCTTAACATTCTGTTTTTTGATTCATTAGCTTATGTTGGATAATACAAAAGTTATGTACTTTAATAACTACGTATGCTCTTTATCAGTACAGGGTGTTTCTAAAGACGTACGACAAACTTTAAGGGGTAATTCTGCATGAAAACATAATGACCGGTTGCTTTATAAACATATGTCCTCAAATGCTTCGTTTCCGACATACAGGATGTTGAATTTTTTCTTACAAACTGACGATTTATTTATTGCCCTAAAACCGGTTGAGAAATGCAAATGAAATTTGGTGGGTTTTAAGATGTAATTTTTGAACATTTTCTGACATACAATTAAGAATTTTTTATTCACCATTTTCGTGCATACGAATAATATGATCGGTCACATTACCCGTATGCGCTCCAATAGTGATAATAAAATTCTTAGTTGAATGTCAAAAAATGCGCAATAACCATCTCTTAAAACCTACCAAATGTCATTTGCATATCTCAACCGGTTTTAAAGCAATAAATAAATCATCAGTTTATAAGAAAAAATTTAACATCCCGTATCTCGGAAACGAAGCTTTTGCGGATATATGATTATAAAGCAAACTGTCATTATTTTTAATGCAGAATTACTCCTTAAAGTTTGCCGAACTTATTTAGTCCCTAAAACCCTTTAGACTTATAACACCCTGTACTGATGAAGAACATGGCTAGTTGTTAAAGTACATAACTTTTGTATTATCCAACATAAGCGAATGAATCAAAAAACAGAATGTTAAGAAAACCTGAGGCTATAGTTTGGTTTTAATTTAACGTCTATTACGCCAGATCATCCATTTCATAAGTCCATATTTGGAATAGTTTCATATTTTTTTGCTAATTTTTTGCTAATTTATTACCACAAAAACAAATTTTTTGCTCCACCCCTAACCGAGAAACAATGGTTGATGTAGCGTAATATTACGTCACATCAACGATAGCCATATCTCGCGAACCTAAAGAGCTAGAAAATCGTACTACGCGGCATATTTTTTTGCTAATTTATTGCTGTCGATCTGCATATGCAACATACCCCAACACCACCCCTGCTTCCCTTACAGCTAAACAACACCCCCAAAAAACAAAGAAAAATCTTGAAAAATGATTTTTGTGATATAGTTGACGGTTGATATTTAATTCGTAATTTTTTGCTGCCATTAGCCGCAAAAAACAATTTTTTTGCTCCACCCCTAACCGAGAAACAATGGTTGATGTAGCGTAATATTACGTCACATCAACGATAGCCATATCTCGCGAACCTAAAGAGCTCGAAAATCGTACGACGCGGCATATTTTTTTGCTAATTTATTGCTGTCGATCTGAATATGCAACATACCCCAAACCCACCCCTGCTTCCCTTACAGCTAAACAACACCCCCAAAAAACAACGAAAAATCTTGAAAAATGATTTTTGTGATATAGTTGACGATTGATATTTAATTGCTTATTTTTTGCTGTCATTAGCCGTAAAAAACAATTTTTTTGCTCCACCCCTAACTGAGAAACAATGGTTGATGTAGCTTAATATTATGTCACATCATCGATAGCCATATCTCGCGAACCTAAATAGCTAGAAAATCGTACGACGCGGCATATTTTTTTGCTAATTTATTGCTATCTGAATATGCAACATACCCCAAAACCACCCCTGCTTCCCTTACAGCTAAACAACACCCCCAAAAAACAACGAAAAATCTTGAAAAATGATTTTTGTGATATAGTTGACGGTTGAGATTTAATTGCTAATTTTTTGCTGTCATTAGCCGTAAAAAACAATTTTTTTGCTCCACCCCTAACTGACAAACAATGGTTGATGTAGCTTAATATTATGTCACCTCATCGATAGCCATATCTCGCGAACCTAAAGAGCTAGAAAATCGTACGACGCGGCATATTTTTTTGCTAATTTATTGCTGTCGATCTGAATATGCAACATACCCCAAAACGTATTTCCCAAATTATTTCCCATTTAGAATAGTTGATTATAATAATTAACTTACGTATAAAAATTATTTTAACAATATTTTGTACGTGTTATGTCAACTGAATACATATATTTATTTTGCTAACCTAAATATATACTTTTATATATACATTGATTTATTACAATTAAGTTTAAAACATCTGAATAGTTCTGCTTCCCTTCCTTTAACAAATATTTTTATATCAAACAAACACTAAACATATCAAAATATCTTGTACCAAAATATACAGTCACTGCGCACGCTAAATAATGACGTCACTGGCTATCTGAATAGTTCTGCTTCCCTTTACGATTTTCTAGCTCTTTAGGTTCGCGAGATATGGCTATCGATGATGTGACATAATATTAAGCTACATCAACCATTGTTTCTCAGTTAGGGGTGGAGCAAAAACATTGTTTTTTTACGGCTAATGACAGCAAAAAATTAGCAATTAAATATCAACCGTCAACTATATCACAAAAATCATTTTTCAAGATTTTTCGTTGTTTTTTGGGGGTGTTGTTTAGCTGTAAGGGAAGCAGGGGTGGTTTTGGGGTATGTTGCATATTCAGATCGACAGCAATAAATTAGCAAAAAAATATGCCGCGTCGTACGATTTTCTAGCTCTTTAGGTTCGCGAGATATGGCTATCGATGATGTGACATAATATTAAGATACATCAACCATTGTTTCTCAGTTAGGGGTGGAGCAAAAAAATTGTTTTTTGCGGCTAATGACAGCAAAAAATTAGCAATTAAATATCAACCGTCAACTATATCACAAAAATCATTTTTCAAGATTTTTCGTTGTTTTTTGGGGGTGTTGTTTAGCTGTAAGGGAAGCAGGGGTGGTTTTAGGGTATGTTGCATATGCAGATCGACAGCAATAGATTAGCAAAAAAATATGCCGCGTAGTACGATTTTCTAGCTCTTTAGGTTCGCGAGATATGGCTATCGTTGATGTGACGTAATATTAAGCTACATCAACCATTGTTTCTCAGTTAGGGGTGGAGCAAAAAAATTGTTTTTTGCGGCTAATGACAGCAAAAAATTAGCAATTAAATATCATCCGTCAACTTTATCACAAAAATCATTTTTCAAGATTTTTCGTTGTTTTTTGGGGTGTTGTTTAGCTGTAAGGGAAGCAGGGGTGGTTTTGGGGTATGTTGCATATGCAGATCGACAGCAATAAATTAGCAAAAAAATATGCCGCGTCGTACGATTTTCTAGCTCTTTAGGTTCGCGAGATATGGCTATCGATGAGGTGACATAATATTAAGCTACATCAACCATTGTTTGTCAGTTAGGGGTGGAGCAAAAAAATTGTTTTTTACGGCTAATGACAGCAAAAAATTAGCAATTAAATCTCAACCGTCAACTATATCACAAAAATCATTTTTCAAGATTTTTCGTTGTTTTTTGGGGGTGTTGTTTAGCTGTAAGGGAAGCAGGGGTGGTTTTGGTGTATGTTGCATATTCAGATCGACAGCAATAAATTAGCAAAAAAATATGCCGCGTCGTACGATTTTGTAGCTCTTTAGGTTCGCGAGATATGGCTATCGATGATGTGACATAATATTAAGCTACATCAACCATTGTTTGTCAGTTAAGGGTGGACCAAAAAATTTGTTTTTTACTTCTAATGACAGTAAAAAATTAGCAATTAAATCTCAACCGTCAACTATATCACAAAAATCATTTTTCAAGATTTTTCGTTGTTTTTTGGGGGTGTTGTTTAGCTGTAAGGGAAGCAGGGGTGGTTTTGGGGTATGTTGCATATTCAGATAGCAATAAATTAGCAAAAAAATATGCCGTGTCGTACGATTTTCTAGCTATTTAGGTTCGCGAGATATGGCTATCGATGATGTGACATAATATTAAGCTACATCAACCATTGTTTCTCAGTTAGGGGTGGAGCAAAAAAATTGTTTTTTACGGCTAATGACAGCAAAAAATAAGCAATTAAATATCAATCGTCAACTATATCACAAAAATCATTTTTCAAGATTTTTCGTTGTTTTTTGGGGGTGTTGTTTAGCTGTAAGGGAAGCAGGGGTGGTTTTGGGGTATGTTGCATATTCAGATCGACAGCAATAAATTAGCAAAAAAATATGCCGCGTCGTACGATTTTCTAGCTCTTTAGGTTCGCGAGATATGGCTATCGTTGATGTGACGTAATATTACGCTACATCAACCATTGTTTCTCGGTTAGGGGTGGAGCAAAAAAATTGTTTTTTGCGGCTAATGACAGCAAAAAATTAGCAATTAAATATCAACCGTCAACGATATCACAAAAATCATTTTTCAAGATTTTTCGTTGTTTTTTGGGGGTGTTGTTTAGCTGTAAGGGAAGCAGGGGTGGTGTTGGGGTATGTTGCATTTGCAGATCGACAGCAATAAATTAGCAAAAAAATATGCCGCGTAGTACGATTTTCTAGCTCTTTAGGTTCGCGAGATATGGCTATCGTTGATGTGACGTAATATTACGCTACATCAACCATTGTTTCTCGGTTAGGGGTGGAGCAAAAAATTTGTTTTTGTGGTAATAAATTAGCAAAAAATTAGAAAAAAAATATGAAACTATTCCAAATATGGACTTATGAAATGGATGATCTGGCGTAATAGACGTTTTAATTTAGGTATTTTATAAATGCTAGAATATTCCACAGGGTGTTGCGAACTTTGAGAAAAAAACACAATTTGATTCGTACACCCGGTAGACAATGAAAATTTACCTATTTAGCAAAAATATTATTACAGAGATATTAACAAAGAAGAGGGCTATAACATATTCAAAAATCATTTAAATCGGACAACAGGTTTAGTAGATACGCGACATCAAAAATGACCCATTTTTTAGGGTGCCCGTTTTCTATGACGCGCAGTTTAGTTCCATTACAATTCTTTCTGATCTTCCTAAATTCTGATGACTGATTTTTTGACAGTTAATCTGAAGAATCAGCTTCATACTGGTCAGCATGGTTTTCTGGTCGTTCAACTTCTACTAAGCTATTAGTTTACAGTGACTGCAGTATAAATGCTTTTAAAAAGAGTTCTCATGTTGATTACGTTTATAATGGCTTGTCTAAAAGATTTGACAGGGTAGATCATTGCCTTTTATTGCATAAAGTGGATTTTTTTTGGAGTGTCTGGCGAACTTCTTTACTGGTTGAAATGTTATATGTAAGACCAATATTTGTGTGTCAAACTGAAAGGCTTTACTTCAACTGAATACTTTCCTAGGTCTGGAGTGCTCCAAGGTGCCCATTTGGAACCTCTTTGCAGTTTTTATTGATGATGCTATTAGATCTTTGAGTGACTGTGAAGTATTAGCATATGCAGATGATATAAATTTATTTAATATAATTCGAGACTATTCTGATTGTATTGGGTTATAGAAATCCTTGGACAGTTTTGCAAACTGGTGTGTTAATAGCAAATTAATTATTAATCGTGAAAAACATTACTTAAGGGGGGGTATGGTTTGAAATCAACATACCAAGCACATTTTTGTGATTTTTTTTTCAAAGCCATGGTAGAATTATTTTATTTTTAAATTAAATAAACATATTAAGTACAATTCAAAGAATATTTAAGAAAAAATATAATCCAAAATATTGAAAAATAAGCCATTGGTGACAAAAAGATTTAATTATCTTGTGAGTTTCACGAGGTAACAACGTCGAGTTTTTTATTTTTAATGATTTTTGAATTTTTGGTATCACTCAGAAGTCAAAAATACAAAATTTTTGATAAAAATTTTGTGAAAACCAACAGATTTAATATTGTTGAACAAAAAATAAGCATAAAACGAAAAATATCTCGAACGTTGTTACCTCACGAAATGTCTAAAGAAAATCTATGCAAAATTTCAGGTAGATCGGTCAAGTAGTTTTTCAGTTACGATGTCCACCGCATTTGAAAAAGCAGTTTTGAGAAAAATGCGTTTAAGATTTTGACAACTGCATCTTCATCTTCTTATTTGTCTGCCAAATCGTAAAGTGATGAACATTGGAGTATGTTTTTTGAATTGCGGAGTAATCTACAAAAGAGAAGGCGAACAGTTGTTTAACGTTTCTCACTATGCTCAAGCGTGCTGGCGCAAAGCCGCGGCAAAACGGGTCGAAGGTAGGGATATTCAACACTCTGTATCTCGGGTAATTTGACTCCGATCAATCTGAAATTTTCAGAGAGTATTCTTGAAAGTATGCACTTTTATTTGAAATAATAAAAAATTAAATATTTCAAACCATACCCCCCCCCCCCCCCATTAATCCAGTTTTATCATTCTCTTGAGCTTATGGAATTTAAGTATAATTTGGATAATATTTATAAGGAGAGGCTCAATATTGTCACAGATCTAGGTGTGGTTTTTCACAGAAATTTGTCTTTCAATCTGCATATAGATCTTATATGCAACAAGGCTATGAAACAGCTTGGTTTCATTAAGAGGCTTACCAGAGATTTTCATAGGACTGCATTTTTAAAATCTGTATACTTTTGTCTGCTCAAAACTTGAAAATTCAATTGTGTCGAACAGTTACAGCGAGTTCAAAGAAGATTTCTGATATACTGTTCTTTTAAATTGTCTAGAGTGTTGACTATATAGACTAATAGAGTTAACTTTTATTTGGTCTTTATTTTTAAACTTGTTAAATGGAATACTCCAACCTCGTGAATTACTTCAGTTAATTAGTTTTCAGATTACTTCCCATTCACTATATTAAAATTTACTTTTTCATGTTCCTCATCACAGAACTAATTATGATTCAAATAAATAGGCATGCTCTCATACATGCCAATCAGTTACCTCATGAGATAGATTCGTTTAACTTATGTATCAATAGCTTTAGGTACTCTTTGAAGCACTGAAATACTAGAATGCAAAATGATACTTTGTACAGGGTGTTTGGTAACGAATGGGCCACAGCTTAACCTTAGATTCCTGAGGTTAAATTAGGTCTATTTATAAGCTAACTTACCTTAGTTCGAAAGTTACTAATAACCGAAATACAGGGTGTCAAATTAAACTTTTATTTTATTTATTTTTGATTATTTCCTAACAGGCATGGGACAACAACACGAAATTTGGTAAGTGGTGCTGGTACTATACACCCTACTAAATTATGTTAAACAAACGTTTCTGGCTACTACCAGAGGCGTACGACGGGGGAACGTGAATGGTTGACCCTTCCCAAATTCTACGCCACTGGCGGAATTTCTATTTTAGTGCAATTTTTTGATTCTTCAATACTTTATATGTAAATAACATACTCTTCATTCGTGTCGATAAAGCCATTAGTTTTCTAGATATTTGAAGCTAAAATCGAAGGAGCATAAAGGCTGTATGACACTATACATTTTCTTGTATCATTTTTAATATCGTTTCTGATATACATTTTCTTGTATCCTTTCTTGTACGTAGATTTGTGCCCTGTATGACACTATGCAAGTTCTTGTATCGAAAATTGTATGAAATTCGGCACGTGATTGGTCGAAATTTTGTTTGTCACCCTGTGTCACGTTACATTGGTATGGTAGTACTGCGTCTACAGCTGATTTTAAGGATTTTATAAAATTTATAAACTTTTAAAAACAAATATTTTAATAACTTGTCGAAACCAAAAGACTCCATTTTCAAACAAATAAATGTTTAAAAATAATAAAATCTTTGGATTTCTTAGTTCGGAAACAGATTCTCTCTTATACCTATTCCCCATCCTTCTAAAATTTGCAAGGAATAAAGGGTGATGAATGCAGAGACATGGGGAGTCTATATAGTTGCACTCCACAACACATCAATTCACCGAGGCAAAGATCAACGAATCTGTCTCCTTGTACTCAATACGTGAGTAAGAACGTAGGTAGATAAAGGCATTATTTTTATTTTCAATTCAGAGATCATTACCATCTTTCTATGGACCATTTTGAACCCCTTAGTTCTCATCAGGAAAGCTACCGTAATGATAAATAAATGATAAATGGTAAAGATAAATATTTTAATGTTAACTAGAATTTTTACGTTGACTGTTGATTATTTGTGTTTTTTATTTTGTTTTGATATTTGTGCTAAAATATTTGCATTAGAATTTTCTTCAGTTTGATCCAAATTAGAAACTATTGTATTTTCCTCTATTAAAAAATTATGCAATATGAAACCCAAAGTTATACATAGTTTGAACTTTATTAGGAGCTAAATATATGGTTATTAGTAGAACAGTAGTCCATACCAAACGGTATATTAAGTATCAATAAAAGATTTATAAATAATACCTACAAAAACACAAATAAATTCATCAAGACATAAATCATATGATCTCATTTTCAGCCGCCATTATGACATTTAGAAGTTTTACCAGCAGGATTTACGTTTTTGCTCTTTGCGCAGAAATTGGCGCAGTTCTTGTACCGGGTGTCCCAATAAGAATGGCTCTCGGCCATATCTCAGGAACCGTTTATAGTAGAGCTTTGAAATAAAAAATTTTATAACAAAAGTTGCCTCAGGAAAAGCCTGGAAATTATTTTCATAATTGTGGGTCCACCGCTAGAGGGCGTGATTGAATATCAAAAATTAAAAAATCTAAATTTTACAAAATTTTCCTAATGAAGGGGCACTGGAAATCCGATCGTCGTATTCTTCATAAAATTCTACGGATATTTGATTTGACAAGTTTAGGTCTACCTTTGGAAATAAGAGGTGGGGGTGAGTGGGAACCTTGTTATGAAAAACTGGCTGTGAGTCCGGTTCTGCTTAATCAAATTTTGCAAACTTGGTCTTGTTGAAGACAGATCTTTTTCTTCAATGTAAAAGTTATGATTGCGAACCAACTTACTGAGTAATATGCCAGCTAGAAGGCGTTATTTAATTTCTTTCAGAAATCTAGTGTTCCTTGGAAAATATTAAATACAAACATGCATTTTTAATACCAGATTACAAAATTAAACAAAATTAGCAACAGAATAGCGAAAACCGCATGTTAATACCTTTTTTCTATCTCAAGATATCTTACAAAACGTGTAAATTTAAAAACATAACTGTTACTGTCACCTGTAAACGAAATTCATTAAAAGTAGTGTGCTATGGAAACAACAAAGAAACATTTTCCAGCTGTCAACGTATATTAGGTCTTCAACGCTTCTCATTTGTTTCGAGCCTCGTTCATATCTCGTATATTAATATTATACACGGATTATACGGCATATGACAGAGGCTCGAAACAAATGAGAAGCGTTGAAAAGCCCTATTACAAAGAAATAAAAACAACTATTTAGTGATGACATAAACGTTCAAATTTTTGCCCATCATTTTCGTTGCAAACATTTACTCTTTCAAGGGTAGATTGAACAGCAGTCTCAATTTCTGCTCTCGATATGCTTTGAATGGCGTTTAGTATTCTCTGGATAATGTATTCTAGAGTAGTGTATGATGGGCAACAATTTGAATATTTAGGTCGTCACTAAGTAGTTCTTTTTGTTCTGTGTTATATTTAATTTTAATAGTATTGTTTCTCTTTATATTGTTGTTTTAATTAATTATATTTTTATACGTTGACATCTGGAAAATGTTATTTTGTTTTTTTCCACAGCACACTACTTTTCATTAACTTAGTTTACCGGTGATAGTAACAGTTATGTATAAAATTTACACGTTTCTCGAGATATCTTGAGATAGAAAAAAGGTATCGACATGCGGTTTTCGCTATTCTATTGCTAATTTAATCTAATTTTATAAAGTATGATTAAAAATGCATACTTGTATTTAATATTTTCCAAAGAAAACTAGATTTCTGAAAAAAATTAAATAACGCCTCCCAGCTGGCTTATTACTTATTAGGATGGTTCAAAATTATCACGCTTACATTGAAGAAAAAGATCTGTCTTCAACAAGACCCAGTTTTCAAAATTTGATTTAGCAGAACCGGACTTACAGCCATTTTTTCATAACAAGGTTCCCACTCACCCCCACCTCTTATTTGCAAAGGTAGAGTTAAACTTGTTAAATCAAATATGCGCAGAATTTGATGAAGAATACAATAATCGGATTTCCAGTGCCCCTTCATTAGGAAAATTTTGTAAAATTTAGATTTTTTTATTTTTGATATTCAATTACGCCCTCTAGCGGTGGACCCACAATTATGAAAATAATTTCCAGGCTTTTTCTGAGGCAACTTTTGTTATAAAATTTTTTATTTCAAAGCTCTACTATAAACGGTTCCTGAGATATGGCCGAGAGCCATTCTTATTGGGACACCCGGTACAAGAATCTGTGCCTGACACAAATTCTTGTATCGTTTCTGATATCGTTTCTTGTATCTGTGTATGACACTATGCATTTTTTGACATATGAGAAACGATATTCGAAATGATACAAGAAAATGCATAGTGTCATACAGCCTTAATACATTAATCAAAATAAGTGTGCCTTTTCATTTTTAACTTCAAATATCTCGAAAACTAATGGCTTAATCGTTACGAATGAAGAGTATATTTTTTACATAGAAATTATTGGAGAATCAAAAAATTGCACTAAAATAGCAATTCCGCCAGTGGGGTAGAATTTGGGAAGGGTCAACCATTCACGTTCCCCCGTCGTACGCCTCTGGTAGTAGCCAGAAACGTTTGTTTAACATAATTTAGTAGATTGTACAATACCAGCACCACTTACCAAATTTTGTGTTATTATTCCATGCCTTTTAGGAAATATTCAAGAATAAATAAAATAAAAGTTTAACTTTGACACCCTGTATTTCGGTTATTATCAACTTTTGTACTAAGGTAAGTTAGATTAAATCGACCTATTTTAACCTCAGGAATTTAAGGTTAGCTATGGCCCATTCTTTACCAAACACCCTGTATAAATAAGTGTGTACTTATTTGTTATATTCATGTATATTTTATTTGTAATTTTATATATCGTATATCTCTTTAATGGTGCATTCTTGTATAATTTTGACGGTGGGTTTGTCCCATTTGTTATTAATAAATAAAGTACAGTAAAGTATTTTTAAGTACAATGGACCCCTGGTAATCTAGCTTATCTGCAATTCAAAATGTCTATCACTGTTAATTGTACTTACATAAAAGTTTGGATCACAAAAATGGTTTGATCATGCGGGAAGTTAAAACATGTTTGTAAGATAAATAATCATTTTCCTCAAAAGGTGTTATTGCATCTTAAGGTTTTTGCTTTCCTGCATTTATTGGATTACTGGGGGTTCATTGTAAAATAGAATTCTATCTTATCTGATATACTTACTTACTTTTATTTCTTTTTCATGTAGAACCACTGATCCCTCCCTGAATTGAAGTGCAGCAAGGAACTACATTGGAAATTACAAGAGTATTCAAAGATGACAACTTACTAGTGCTGATTTTTTACAAATGTATTAGCAAAGTAGTTGATGAAAATGTTACATTGTATAAGAAATATCTACATGTAAAAGATACTTTGTCATTGTGATAAAACGAAAGAATCATGTTTTAATACTATAACTGGATTGGTATATAAATATTTGAGAAGTATGATGTTGTACAAGTATCTTATGTTGTCCATTTATTTTCCATGGTTAAGCGGGAAATAATATTGTATAATATGTTATCTAATATAAATTGGAATGACTTAAAACTGATGGTTAATCCGCTGTAAATAATCTTATTTCTGATCGAGTCCGCAGTACATGTTAGATGATTAAAAAAATAGTTGGCTATTATTAAACGTTTACAAGATTATAGGATTAGGTCGTCTCAAGATCATTTTGTCAAATACCATCAAGTAAAATTTAAATAAACAAATATAAGATAAGATAATTCATCTCATTCCAAACCGATTTTGATAAAATTCTTTTTTCTTTAAATCTTCATTTTGTACATTCTGTTGATTACCATCTATGTACCGGGTGACCTAATAAGAATGGCCCTCGGTCATATCTCATTAACCGTTTATAGTACAGCTTTGAGAAAAAAATATTTATAACAAAAGTTGCCTCGGGAAAAGCCTGGAAATCATTTTCATAATTGTGGGTCCACCGCTAGAGGGCGTAATTGAATATCAAAAATTAAAAAATCAAAATTTTACAAAATTTACCTAATGAAAGGGCACTGGAAATCCAATCATCGTGTTCTTCATAAAATTCTTCGCATATTTGATTTCACAAGTTTAAGTCTACCTTTGTAAATAAGTGGTGGGGGTGAGTAGGAACCTTCTTATGAAAAAATGGCTGTAAGTCCGGTTCTGTTAAATCGAATTTAGCATACTTGGTCTTGTTGAAAACAGCTCTTTTTCGTCAATGTAAGTGTCTTATATTCGCAATAGCCTAATAAGTAATATGCCAGCTAGGAGGCGTTATTTAATTATTTTCAGAAATGTAATTTTTTTTTGGAAAATATTAAATGCAAGTATGCATTTTTAATCCTGTATTACAAAATTAGACCAAATTATCAGCATAATACCGAAAACCGCATGTCGATACCTTTTTTCTATCTCTAGATATCTTAAGAAACGTGTAAATTTTAAACAACTGTTAATGTCACCATTAAACGAAGTTAAGGAAAAGTAGTGTGCTATGGAAAAAACAAAGAAACATTTTCCAGATGTAAACGTATATAATTTATTAAAACAACAACCAAACAACACTATAAAATATAACAAAGAAATAAAAGCAACTATTTACTTAGTGACGACCTAAATGTTCAAATTGTTGCCCATAATTTTCGATGGAAGCATTTACTCTTTCAAGAGTAGATTGAAAAGGAACAGATTTAACTGTTTTAGACTTTTATTTATGGGGACGGATTAAAGACCTTGCTTTGCCACTAGGTCCACTACTCGAGAAAACATCGAGACTGCTGTTCAATCTACTCTTGAAAGAGTAAACGCTTGCACCGAGAATGATGGGCAACAATTTGAACATTTAGGTCGTCACTAAGTAAGTAGTTTCTTTTATTTCTTTGTTATATTTTGTAGTGTTGTTTGTCTTATTGTTGTTTTAATTAATTATATACGTCTACATCTGGAAAATGTTTCTTTGTTTTTTCCATAGCACACTACTTTTCCTTAACTACGTTTACCGGTGGCATTGACAGTTGTTTAAAATTTACACGTTTCTTAAGATATCTCGAGATAGAAAAAAGGTATCGACATACGGTTTTCAGTATTATGTTGCTCGATTTGGTCTAATTTTGTAATACAGAATTAAAGATGTATACTTGTATTTAATATTCTCCAAAGAAAACTATATTTCCGAAAATAATTAAATAACTCCTATTAGCTTGCATATTATTCATTAGGCTATTTCGAAAATAAGACTCTTACATTGACGAAAAAGAGCTGTTTTCAACAAGACCAAGTATGCAAAATTCGACTTAACAGAACCGGACTTACAGCCATTTTTTCATAAGAAGGGTCCCACTCACCCTCACCTCTTATTTGCAAAGGTAGACTTAAACTTGTGAAATCAAATATACGCAGAATTTTATGAAGAATACGATGACCGGATTTACAGTGCCCTTTCATTAGGTAAATTTTGATTTTTTAATTTTTGATATTCAATTACGCCCTCTAGCGGTGGAGCTACAATTATGAAAATAATTTCCAGGCTTTTCCCAAGGCAACTTTTGGTTTAAATATTTTTTTCTCAAAGCTGTATTATAAACGGTTTCTGCCGAGAGCCATTCTTATTGGGACACCCGGTACTAATAATTGGTAGTGGATTATAAATGACCACCTTATTATTATTCCCAGTTAATCTAAAACAAATATGTCCCCTGCTATTTTTAATCTTAGCATTTCATATCTCTGTCCCCTCATCACGTGTCACAGATATTGCAACTTTATGTTTATTGTGTATATTATTTCGTATCTTTTCCCATTGCTCGCAATACTTCCGTGTTCATTTTCTTCTGTGTCCATGCTATTCAAAGCATCCTTCTGTGTATTCAAAGCACATTTCCAATGACTGTAGCTTATTTATGTGTTCTTCCTTCAGTGTCCAGGTTTCCAGTCCAGAGTTCTTACTCTCAGTTCTAATCTAAGGTCTTTTTTTTTTTTTTTTTATTGAGAAATTCGCATCAACCCGAAGGTTATTAGCGAGGAGCAGATTTACGATATTAGATATTATATATTTACAAAATTAATAGCTTTTAAATAGTTTAACATATTTGTGAACGAACAATTTGCACCAAGTGCTTTCTCTAAGTTTGTTGGAATACCGTAAATTCTTCTTGCTGTGGAGAAAACTGGACAGTCTACAATTATATGTTTTACCGAGAGCTTAACGTTACACTGATCACATTTCGGTTCAGGTTCTTTTGTTATTAAGAACTTGTGTGTGGCACTGGTATGACCTAACCTAAGGCGGGTTATTGTCACTTGATCCCTTCTTTTGGTGGGGAAACATGTCCATGGTTTAATGTTCGGTTTAATATTCCAAAGATTGGACACTGAAAATTGCCACCGGTTTTGCCACTCACTAGGATACGCGATTTGATAACACTTGAAACATCACTAGTTGTCACATATTGCACGATAGTGGAGTCAGCTGAGTTGACGGCTTCACGCGCACACTTATCTGCTTCTTCATTGCCTCTTATACCAATATGTGACGGGATCCAGATGAAGATTACCTCCTTATTACGATTTTGTATCTCGATCAGATTTTGTTTTATTTTTCCCAGAATGTAATTCTCTGGGTATATTTTTCCTATGGATTGTAGTGAGCTTAGTGAATCAGTCAAAATGATGTATTTCTGATTTGGTGAGGATATAATATATGTCAGTGCCCCGTATATGGCATATAATTCTGCATTAAAAGTACTGCAGTGTATTGGCAACTTATATTTTTGGCACATATTCGAGGATATAACTGCTGCTCCCACGCCATCTGTTGATTTTGAAGCATCTGTATATATTTGAGAGAAGTTTGTATACTTTGATAATAAGTTTTGCAGATTTTGATGTATTATACTATGGTTAGTAGTATGTTTGTCCAATGAAGTTAAGGTGGTAATTATTTTTGGTACTCCCAAATTCCATGGCGTAGCAGGTTCAAAACTAACAGGATAGCAAGGAGGTAAGGTGGTGTTAAGAGATGAGAGATCCATTTTGATTCGGTGGTAGAAAGGTTTGTGTAGACGTGGTTTATTGGAGAAAAATGTTGATAATCGGTTAAGGTGATCATATTTGAAGGTGTGGTTATTAGGATTTGCATTTGATTTAATTGCATAGGTTAACTTTAAGTACATTCTTCTGTAATACAGTGATGGTTCAGCTGCTTCACAATACAGGCTTTCTATTGGTGTGGTTCTGAAAGCTCCCAAGACAATGCGGAGTGCAGTATTGTGGATTGAATCTAAAATTTTAAGAGAAGACTCAGTAGCCGATGAATATGCTATCGCGCCATAGTCTAATTTAGATCTGATTAGAGTTCTGTAGAGAGAGAGCATAGTTTGTCTATCTGCTCCCCAGTCTTTTTTTGACAATGATTTAATGATATTAAGTCTTCCTTGGCATTCGATTGCCAGTTTCTTAATATGTTCTTTCCAATTTAGATGTTGGTCGAATGTCATTCCTAAAAATTTTACAGTATTTTTCCGAACTAAGGAATTATTATATAGTGAGAGTGAAGGGTGATTAGGGCAGCTTTTCTTTGAGAATAATATAAATTGTGTTTTTTCTGTAGAAAATTGAAACCCACAACTTTGCGACCATTTCTCTAGTTGATGTAAGAACGTTTGTAGCATATTCGTGATGTTTTCCATATTTTGACTTCTCGCATAGATAACAAGGTCGTCTGCGTATAAGAGACCTTTCAGTGGTAAGTTCATATTGGTTAGGACATCATTTATTGCTACTAAAAAAAGTGTAGGGCTTAATACTGATCCTTGTGGAATACCATTCTCTAGTTTTGTTTTTGGTGATAGCATACCATTAGTTTTAAGTTGGAATGATCTATTGGTAAGGAAATTGTTAATGAACGCTAGGCAGTGTCCCCTGATATTTAAATTATGTAGTTTCTTGACTATTAGGTGTTTCCAAGTGACATCATAGGCTCCCCTAATGTCAAAAAATATAGCGACGCATTTTTGATTGACAGCAAAAGCTTCAAGTATGTCATTTTCTAATGCTAAAATATTGTCTATTGTTGATCGATTTCTACGAAAACCACTTTGATTTGGAATGATTAGGTTTCGATTCTCAAGAGTCCATAAAAGCCTTTTATTTACAATTTTTTCCATTAATTTACCCATAGCACATGTCAAAGATATTGGTCTATATGAATTTGGATTACTTTTTGGATTGTTTGGTTTTAAAATTGGTATAATAATAGATTCTGACCATTTTGGTGGAAATTTATGTTGAGTCCAGATTAAATTAAATAACCTTAGTAAGTACTGGTGAGCGTTTGAAGGTAAATTTTTTATAAATTTTACCGGAATATCATCAGGTCCCGCTGCCGAATCTTTAAATGAGTTAAGGGCTTCGTTGTATTCTTCCATTAAAAAAGGAGAGTTTATAGGACTTTTATCTATCTCATCGAAGTTAATTAGATTACGTTCTTCATGTTGCTTAAGTGTAATAAAGCTCTGGTTATACTGGGAATCTAAGGTCTTTATTGCAGTCAATTGGTTTCATTTTCACACACGTATTTCTTGCTATTTCTATCCTGGTCCTGATTTCTGTTTGATAATCATTTTCTGAAATCAAGGTTCTCAAGTATTTGTATTTTTCAATCCTTTCTATCGATACATTTCCCAAATGTATATATCTTTTTTGTATATTCGTTATTATCGTATATTTAGTCTTTTATATTCATTTTTATTCCGTATTTTTCACAAAAACTGCTTATTTTGTTTAGTAGCAGTTGAAGTTGTTAGCAGAGCTTGCCATAATCACGGTGTCATCTCCATCTATTATATTATTAATAGTTCTTCCGTTAATTATCATTACTTCACTTTCAAATAGTAATACCTTTTCAAAAATAGATTCACTGTATACTTTGAATAGTAACTTTTGAATACACTCCTGTCTAACTCCTCTGCGGATTTTAATAATAAATTTAACTCTAGCCTTTCTAACTGTTTTCCCTTTATAAACTCAGTAACAGCTCAGTAAACGTAGATTCTCTTCAAACAGTTGTATACCATCATTTTTTCATGGGATGTGGCCTTCACCTTTCTGCTTAGAAACATTGAAAATAGTAAATTAAAAAATCTTAAATCATCGTTCTTTAAAAAAAAACTGTGCCCTTTGTTTAACTGCTTTTCCCTTGATAAATCGTAAACACTCTAAAAAACGTAGATTCTCTTAAACAAATTGATACAATCATTTTTTTATGGACTATAGCCTTTGAATTTCTGCTTAGAAATATTAAAAGTAGTAATTTCTCTATAAAAAAATGTTAAACCGTCGTTTTTGATGCACTGTAGCCTTTCCATTTATGTAATGTCTATTTTACGGACTATAGCCTTTGATTTTCTGCTTAGTAACATTAAAAATAGTAAATTCTCTATAAAAAATATTAAACCGTCGTTTTTTGATGAACTTTAGCCTTTGATTAAGTGCTTTTCCCCCTTAAATCGTAGATTCTCTTAAAAACAAATTGTATACCATCATTTTTTCATGGCCTTTGATTTTTGCTTGGAAACATAAAAATAGTAAATTCTCTCTAAAAAAATATTCAACTGTCGTTTTTTGATGAACTTAAGTCTTTCCATTTATGCAATGTCCATTTGATGGACTACAACATTTGTTATTCTGCATAGTACAACCTTTGTTATTCTGCATAGAAACATTTAAAATAGTAAATTCTCGATACAAAATTTTAAACCGTCGTTTTTGATGAACTGAAGCCTTTGTTTAAGCGCTTTTCCCTTCATAAATTGTAAGAACTTTGAAAAACGTAGTTTCGCATCAACATATTGAATAACCATCATTTTTACATGGACTTGTAGCCTTTGATTTTCTGCTTAGAAACATTAAAAATAGTAAAATCTCTATAAAAAATGTTTAATCGTCGTTTTTTGATGAACTTTAGTCTTTCCATTTATGCAATGTACATTTGATGGACTACAACCTTTGTTATTCTGCAAAGAAACATTTAAAATAGTAAATTGTCGATACAAAATTTTAAACCGTCGTTTTTTTATGAACTTTTCACTTCATAAATTGTAAGAACTTTGAAAAACGTAGATTCGCTTCAACATATTGAATAACCATCATTTTTACATGGACTGCAGCCGTTCACTTTCTGCTTAGAAACATTAAAAATAGTAAATTCTCTATAAAAAATGTTCAATCGTCGTTTTTTGATGAACTTTAGTCTTTCCATTTATGCAATGCCCATTTGATGGACTACAACATTTGTTATTCTGCATAGAAACATTAAAAATAGTAAATTCTCGATACAAAATTTTAAACCGTCGTTTTTTGATGAACTGCAGCCTTTGTTTAAGCTCTTTTCCCTTCATAAATTGTAAGAACCTTGAAAAACGTAGATTCGCTTCAACATATTGAATAACCATCATTTTTACATGGACTGTAGCCTTTGATTTTCTGCTTAGAAACATTAAAAATAGTAAATCCTCTATAAAAAATGTTCAACCGTCGTTTTTTGATGAACTTTAGTCTTTCCATTTATGCAATGTCCATTTGATGGACTACAACCTTTGTTATTCTGCAAAGAAACATTTAAAATAGTAAATTCTCGATACAAAATTTTAAACCGTCGTTTTTTTATGAACTTTTCCCTTCATAAATTGTAAGAACTTTGAAAAACGTAGATTCGCTTCAACATATTGAATAACCATCATTTTTACATGGACTGTAGCCGTTCATTTTCTGCTTAGAAACATTAAAAATAGTATATTCTCTATAAATGTTCAATCGTCGTTTTTTGATGAACTTTAGTCTTTCCATTTATGCAATGCCCATTTGATGTACTACAACCTTTGTTATTTTGCATAGAAACATTAAAAATAGTAAATTTTGATGCAAAATTTTAAACCGTCGTTTTTTGATGAACTGTAGCCTTTGTTTAAGCGCTTTTCCCTTCATAAATTGTAAGAACTTTGAAAAACGTAGATTCGCATCAACATATGGAATAACCATCATTTTTACATGGACTGTAGCCTTTGATTTTCTGCTTAGAAACATTAAAAATAGTAAATTCTCTCTAAAAAATGTTAAACCATCGTTTTTGATGAACTTTAGTCTTTCCATTTATGCAATGTCCATTTGAAGGACTACAACCTTTGTTATTCTGCATAGAAACATTAAAAATAGTAAATTCTCGATACAAAATTTTAAACCGTCGTTTTTTGATGAACTTTTCCCTTCATAAATTGTAAGAACTTTGAAAAACGTAGATTCGCTTCAACATATTGAATAACCATCATTTTTACATGGACTGTAGCCTTTGATTTTCTGCTTAGAAACATTAAAAATTGTAAATTCTCTATTAAAAATGTTCAACCGTTGTTTTTTGATGAACTGTCTTTCCATTTATGCAATATCCATTTGATGGACTACAACCTTTGTTATTCTGCATAGGATCAGTAAAAATAGTAAATTCTCGATACAAAATGTTAAACCGTCGTTTTTTGATGAACTGAAACCTTTGTTTAAGCGCTTTTCAGTTCATAAATTGTAAGAACTTTGAAAAACTTAGTTTCGCATCAACTTATTGAATAACCATCATTTTTTACATGGACTGTACTGCCCTCATAAGCTAAAAGGCCCTCCAAAATTTTTGTAAATGTCTTTTATGGGCATTTATGAATCGACGTATAAAATACACCAATAAATGTCGTTAGAAAGCCTTAAATCCATCAAAATGACTAGTTATTGTGAAATATTGTGGCCCTAAATCCAGTTTGGTGTCATTTTTGTTAAAAGAAATCCCTATGTAGCGAAAAAAAACTAAAAGTACCCCAAATCCACAAACATTTGTATTTAGGGCCTTTTTTCTTCAAATTACGCCTATGAATACAGAATTAAGGCCGTCTTCTGTGAAATACCGTGGAATAGTTTTTGGAGTTACGGTATTCTTTCATAAAATGTTATGGCATTTTTCTCCTAAAGAATTTAAATATTCTTATGTTAACGTTAAAACCATAATTTTATCATTCAAACAAAACCCTTGACACATTAAATTCATTTAAAAATATCAAAACTGTGATGCTGGAGAAAAAATTGGTTTTCCTTGTCTCCTGCAAAATTTTGTTCTTTGGAGATAGGGCTTTTTAACTTATGAGGGCAGTGTAGCCTTTGATTTTCTCCTTAGAAACATTAAAAATAGTAAATTCTCCATAAAAAATGTTCAACCGTCGTTTTTTGATGAACTGTAGCCTTTGTTAACTGCCTTTCCATTAATAAATCGGACGAACTCTAAAAACAAATTGTATACCATAATTTTTTTATGGACTTATAGCTTTTCGATTTTCTCTGTATTTTTGGCAAATTTTAAAAAACATTTAAAATGATAAATTCTTTATAGGCAATGTTAAGCTGTTATTTTAGAATAGATATTTTTGATGTATTTTTTAAATGGCAGCTTTTACATGGCCATGGAAATTTATTTATGTTAATCAGTTATGTAAAATTAGAATAAGTGCTTTATAAGTTGTAACTCACCACAAAACTGTAAATATAAAAATAAGTTTATAATATTAAATAAAAATTTGGAGCAAAACTTGTGTTTTCTTTCAATTGTTCTATTTTTTATTACCTATGAGCATGATTACATGGATAGTGACAAAGATAAATGAATAATATGAGATAAAACAGAACAGCTAAAATAAATAACTCGAGACAAGTCAGCAATTAGAAGGAATAAAGAAATTTCTCAAATTACACAATTACAAAAGACATTATCTTTAGCTCTACAACATTTTCAGGGCCTTAACTTATTCTATCATTGTCTGCCATTATAATCTGTTCCGTGCTTTCTTTTTCCAGTTTTGTTCATTTTGGAGTTTTCAGACCTCTTTTTCATATATTATCTAAGTTTGGGTCATCCATTTGACTTACTGACGTCCATTATACTTACTGACGTTATTATTTTCTTTGGCATTTCATTCTGCTGCATCCTTTCGACATGTCCAATTCAGCGCAAATGTCCAATATTTGTACTTCTGGTTTGTATTTTCCTGTTCATATACTTTTTTCTGGTTAGTTACTCTTCGTTAGATACATGAAAAACACCCCTTGCTCTCCATGTACCCCCTAGAAGTCGCGAGGTAGACGTGAAAGTAGGATTCGATTGTTCGCTTATGAAAACTGTGGGAATTTCTTGAAAGTTTTACTGTAACATGGTTATCGGTATTTCTTTATACCTCCAAGGCCTAATACAAGCCATTTGACTTTCACTCACAAATAAACATTCATAAGATAAGGGGATGTTATATGCATAGAAGAGGGTTAACATACGAAATATGGTGAAGAAGAGGTCATTGTCTAAAATTAATATAAGGAAGCCATGAACAGATCGAATTTGATTATTTATAGCCTTAACTCATCTCTCTAACGTTTTTGTAAAAAAAGATATTTAAGAAAAATCCGAACTCCATCATAATCAACCACCGATTTCGAACAAAATACAACATTTCATATCAGGATAGCAGAAACGCATGAAGATGGTCGGATTCTCGATCCGTGATGAAATTAATTCGCACCTATCGAATCAAACCGTCAAAACATTAAGAATTTCAGATTTCTTATCAGGATAGCAGAAACGTCAGGAGATCGTCCGATTCTTGGTCCCTTGCTACATATGTCTCCCTTCCATCAAACTTTGTACACGCCCACAAAATGGTGGCCTATGGAAGCCATCGTAATTGTACCGACCCCGTACAGTATCCTTATTTTCACTAGTCTGGCACATAACGCATAGATGGCGCAGAGAATCAAACTATTATAACCAGCTAACACGGAAACTGTAATCGGCGGGTTACCATTAGAAACTGTAATTCTCCAGAAATCGACAGCGAATCGGAGGATCTATCAGCAAAACTTTGTACCTTTGATGACAGGTGGCGAAGGTAGTTATTTTTATAAAATAGTTTTTAATTCAAGAAAATACAAAATAAATTTTATTGTATATTTTTATACAGGGCATGATACTATAAATACAGGGTGTTTCAGAAAAAGTAAGAGTCTGTAAGATAGGTAAAAAACTGAAAAATATTTGGGGTTTGTTTAGTAAAATAGTTTTCTAACGCCATCCGTTTTCAAGATACATATTGAAGAACAAAAAATTTTACACATTTTTTTATAATTTTGCCGAAACTACTGGCAATATTGTAATGAAATTTGGTATTAATAGTATCCTTATTTTCACTAGTCTGGCACATAACGCATAGATGGCGCAGAGAATGAAGCTAAATTTTACAAAAATATTAATAAAATTTAATAATATAATTATTATTGATTATATAATAGTTATTTATATTTTATAGTATGCACATTTATTTTAAAATATTTAATTTAATTTTTTTATTAACTAAAAGCCTGTTATTAACTAAAAACAATCTTTATACGTTGTAACTAATTCAGCTACAGAAATAAAGTTTCTAATGCAGTGGCGGCTCGTACCACTTTAAGAAGGTAGTGCCACAACTCGGGCAGCCGCCAAAATTTTTAGTGACGGATTCACGATATTGTCAAAAAAAGGTATACTGACAACAAAAACTAAAAAAAAAAATATGCGCGGATACTTTTATCTTATGTACATATCTTAAGTTTATTGATCTGAGGTGCCAAGCAATTGTTCAACATTGATCAAAACAGTTCCGTAAATTAATTAATAATAAAAACCTCTTAACCTACCACCAGCATTTACTGCTGATAGTGCTTGAAAATTGTTATTACGATTTAGTCTCTATATTTACCAATTTATAAAAATAATATTATTTCATTATTCACACAGATGAACACATTTTTGTAATGTCACTTTTAAAGTTTACGATATATGAAGTTCATTCTTCTATTTTTTGGTTGCAAAGTTTTCAATGTCTTTATAATTAAAATTATCAATACAATTTACAAAATGCTTTTCTGCAGATAGCATACCTAAAGCACTAGGTTTCGATGTAAATATCGAAAAACAGCGTTCTGCTTCAGATGTTGATATAGGAATGGTAACTAAAATACTTAAAAGTTTAATAGTTTCTTTAAATGTGCTTTTTAAACCTTCCCTCTACAATAAAACCGATAGCGAAACAGCCCCAGAGGTAGTGCTTAATTCGTCTCGCTAATACAGTACCTACTTCTAATTCAGTTTTAAACCGAGTTTTGCTTAAAAATTAAAATTGTCTCCATAGTTCATTAAGAAATGATTCGGAGAACTGATGCTTATAAGCAGAAAACTTCTGCGACATAAATAAATTAGAAGCAACTAAATGTCCGGAGAAGGTAGACCTTTGAAAGATCTGGTACTTTGAATAATATGAACCTTTAAGTCGTTGTCTAATTCGGCGCTAAAATTGACCAGCTCCTTAAATATGCCTCTATTTTCTGAATTTTCTTTTTCGTCGTGACCTCTTAAAGCTAACTCGAAAGCTCCACAACACCTTATAACATTTGTAGTTTTGTTTTCTAGCGAAAAATCACCCAGAAAATTTTTAAAATACTAATCTTTATTGTCAATTAATAAATTAAACTTAAGAAATAATCAAAATATTATCAAAATACCCACGATCATGATGCACTAAAAGTTTAATTATAAATACAAAAACTTTTTAACAGAAAATATACATAATAAAAGCGACAAACCAGCACGTAAAGAAACTCAAAATAAATAGACCTGGCTTCATACCCTCGTGCCTGGCACAGAGATTCTAATGTTAAGGTATACTAATAGTCCAATATAGCTCTTTCTCTGTCACTTACATATAATGCTCGTAAAATCTTTCTCTCTTTACTCGTGCCAGTACTGACTTCGGCGCGAAGGAGATTCTCCTGTCGAATACTCTCCGCTGTCGGCAGGGATTGTATTGCGCCCATAGTTGCCATATTTTATATAATTTATGAAGATCAAAAGAAATACACACAAAAAAATTAATAGGAATTAAAAAGTTTTGAAGATAAAAAATATGTTTATGGATAGTTAGCAAGGTAGTGCCATGCCTCTATGGCACTACCTCACGGGCCCCCACTGTTCTAATGCCCCATCACATCAACCCTTGTATTTTCTTCCAATCATCCATTCTTTATTACCTATCAACATTTTCTTTTTGTCACATATCCTTTCAATATAAAATTGGATTGTAATTGTATAACTATATTTATATTACTTTACTAAAGAGCAATCGACAAACCAAGGAGGGGATGAACCAAGAAAGAGAACTGGAAGTGCTTCATCTAACCATCTCTTTTTTGGTTGACCTAGTTTTCCTTTGTCCCCATCTCTGATGTGTGCATAAGGTTTTTGGTATTCTTTCTTCTTTCTAAATGTAGGTACCAACGATTTCCCCATAAGCGTAACCAGAGCAGTGGCGGCCCGTGAGGTAGTGCCATAGAGCCATGGCACTACCTTGCTAACTATCCATAAACATATTTTTTATCTTCAAAACTTTTTAATTCCTATTAATTTTTTTGTGTGTATTTCTTTTGATCTTCATAAATTATATAAAATATGGCAACTATGGGCGCAATACAATCCCTGCCGACAGCGGAGAGTATTTGACAGGAGAATCTCCTTCGCGCCGAAGTCAGTACTGGCACGAGTAAAGAGAGAAAGATTTTACGAGCATTATATGTAAGTGACAGAGAAAGAGCTATATTGGACTATTAGTATACCTTAACATTAGAATCTCTGTGCCAGGCACGAGGGTATGAAGCCAGGTCTATTTATTTTGAGTTTCTTTACGTGCTGGTTTGTCGCTTTTATTATGTATATTTTCTGTTAAAAAGTTTTTGTATTTATAATTAAACTTTTAGTGCATCATGATCGTGGGTATTTTGATAATATTATGATTATTTCTTAAGTTTAATTTATTAATTGACAATAAAGATTAGTATTTTAAAAATTTTTTGGGTGGTTTTTCGGTAGAAAACAAAACTACAAATGTTATAAGGTGTTGTGGAGCTTTCGAGTTAGCTTTAAGAGGTCACGACGAAAAAGAAAATTCAGAAAATAGAGGTATATTTAAGGAGCTGGTCAATTTTAGCGCCGAATTAGACAACGACTTAAAGGTTCATATTATTCAAAGTACCAGATCTTTCAAAGGTCTACCTTCTCCGGACATTTAGTTGCTTCTAATTTATTTATGTCGCAGAAGTTTTCTGCTTATAAGCATCAGTTCTCCGAATCATTTCTTAATGAACTATGGAGACAATTTTAATTTTTAAGCAAAACTCGGTTTAAAACTGAATTAGAAGTAGGTACTGTATTAGCGAGACGAATTAAGTACTACCTCTGGGGCTGTTTCGCTATCGGTTTTATTGTAGAGGGAAGGTTTAAAAAGCACATTTAAAGAAACTATTAAACTTTTAAGTATTTTAGTTACCATTCCTATATCAACATCTGAAGCAGAACGCTGTTTTTCGATATTTACATCGAAACCTAGTGCTTTAGGTATGCTATCTGCAGAAAAGCATTTTGTAAATTGTATTGATAATTTTAATTATAAAGACATTGAAAACTTTGCAACCAAAAAATAGAAGAATGAACTTCATATATCGTAAACTTTAAAAGTGACATTACAAAAATGTGTTCATCTGTGTGAATAATGAAATAGTATTATTTTTATAAATTGGTAAATAGAGACTAAATCGTAATAACAATTTTCAAGCACTATCAGCAGTAAATGCTGGTGGTAGGTTAAGAGGTTTTTATTATTAATTAATTTACGGAACTGTTTTGATCAATGTTGAACAATTGCTTGGCACCTCAGATCAATAAACTTAAGATATGTACATAAGATAAAAGTATCCGCGCATATTTTTTTTTTAGTTTTTGTTGTCAGTATACCTTTTTTTGACAATATCGTGAATCCGTCACTAAAAATTTTGGCGGCTGCCCGAGTTGTGGCACTACCTTCTTAAAGTGGTACGAGCCGCCACTGAACCAGAGGGGGAAAGGGTTTTGGGGGTTATACCCCCCCCCCATTTGGATGTAGGTACTTTGCAGCTCTATATACTTAACATTATTATACTATTGCATACCCCCAGAGACCATCAAGTACCTAGCCACTTTATAGCTCCAAAAATTCTTCGCAATATTTTTTTCACATATCTTTATTTTTCTTCTTGTGATTGGGTTAGTAACATTGTTAATGGGACAATGGAACCACATCAAATTTTATTTTGTAGCAAAAGGTAGGTAGCAAAGAGGCATGCAAAAATTATTTGTTAAATAAATTTAAAAAAGCTTTATAGGTAGATAGAGATACATTTTCTATTTAGATTTTATATAATAAACCTATCTCGTTTCTCTTTTGAAATTATTCCAGTACAGACAGGGAAGCGTTTAAGTCAATTGCCGCCCTAGGCAATCCTTTGTAGCCGCCCTAGGCAATTCTCTAGTAGCGGTCCTTTAACATGTACAATTTTTTGTGTATTTTTGTTTTTGCCGCCCTCTCATAATTTACCAACCTAGGCAACTGCCTATATTGCCTACTAATGGATAAAACAGTCCTGAGTACAGATAAATAAAATCCAACTTCAAATTCACTCATTCAATCCAACCAACTCAGGATTTATAATTTCAGCTTTTGTGTCAGGATAGCAGAAACGCATGAAGATAGTCGGATTCTCGATCTCTCGCTACACACAACACCGAATCGAATAACAAACCGTCGTCACTATTAAGAATTTCTGATTTTGTATCAGGATAGCAGAAACGCATATAGATATCGGATTCTCAATCCGTCGCTAGATCCCAACATCGATCCAAGTGGATCCAATCTCGTCAAAACATTCAGAATTTCACATTTTGTATCAGGATAGCAGAAACGCAAGAAGGGCATTCAATTCTTGATCCGTGGCGCATCGACTACGTCAGTCTCTCCTCCCTATACTTTGTTTTGTAGGTCCACAAAATGGTGACTTGAATAAAATTATAAATATTAACATTTTCAACAATATTTAAAACTGGAAGTGTTTTATATAAAATTATTAGTATAATACTAAAGCTCCTCCATGATAATAACGTAGTAACTATAATTTAAACAATTTATAATATGTTTTATTAAAATAATTCAATAGTGTTGGATTCAGCATTGTTGCCAAGCATTCGTTGTTTACTGTAACCCAGTTCTGCATGGATTAAACATTACTCTTTTACAAGTTAATTCCTAGCAGAAGTTAATTATTAAAAATTATATAAATGATTTTACGATTTTATGATTTTATGATTTTTAAATAATCACTTCTGAATCTGATAAAATTTATAATACATAGTTTTAGTTTCCAACTACAAATATTTTGTAAGATCGGCAACACTGTATGGAGTGAGTCTTTCTGCCATTCGGCCCTGTTACAGTTTCCTTGCACCATCTATGCATTAGTCGTCAAACTATTATAACCAGGTAACACGGAAACTGTAATCGGCGGGTTACCATTAGAAACTGTAATTCTCCAGAAATCGACAGCGAATCGGAGGATCTATCAGCAAAACTTTGTACCTTTGCTGACAGGTGGCGACGGTAGTTATTTTTTAAAATAGTTTAATTCAAGAAAATACAAAATAAATTTTACTGTATATACAGGGTGTTTCAGAAAAAAGTAAGATATAGGATAAGTAAAGAACTGAAAAATATTTGAGGTTTGTTTAGTAAAAAAGTTTTGTAACGCCATTCGTATTCAAAATACAGGGGGTTGAAGAAAAAAAATTTTACACATTTTTTATAATTTTGTCGAAACTACTGGCAATATTGTAATGCAATTTGGTGGGTTTTAAGAGGTAGTTATTGTAGATTTTTTGACATACAATTAAGAATTTTATATTCATGATTGGCGCCCTTACGGAGAATGGTCTTAATGGAGGTTACATACTTAGTTCATCAAATATGCCGAATTAATATTATTTATCGCCAACCGTCACTAAAGTCATTCATTATTGTACTCATTTGCCCTCATTTGCGGCAGTAAAGTAATACTTTATTGTACTGAAAGAAGAATTTTACTTTACCTGCCGCGATTAATCAAATTAACTGAGATTGAATGTAAGTGGTCGATGGCAGTAATCGATTATTTATTTGAGTGAACTTAAAATTTATTTACTTTAATTATTGGAAATATTGTACACAATTTACGTTATTATTAATTAAATTTATGCCAAAAAGTGAAATTCTGTAGTATTTTGCAATTATATTCATATAAAATTAATCAAAGTTTTACCAATTTAGTAATTATTCAATATTGATAACTATCTATCGATTAAAAATCGAAAGCGGCATTCAGAAGTCACCTGTCATCACTGTCATATTTAAAAAATTTAAATTGAAAATTGTATTTATTGTAATAAAAGTTTTAAAACGAATATCAAATTATAGTACCTACAGTAGTGCTGCTTTGGAAATGGAAGAAATTACATGAACGCCACCTGAAATACGCAAGAAATCGTTAGAGGCAGTTTCAGAGCTTCTCCCAGAAAAATCCATCGAAAAATACAATAGGCAATATGACATATTTGAAGCATGGCGTGAAAAAAATTGTATTACAAATTATAGTGAAAGTGTTTTACTAGCATATTTCTCTGAATTGCCTAAAGAATATTCTCCATCGACTATGTGGTCCTAATAGGACCACATGGTGTCATGCCAAAATTAGCAGTGCGGGAACGCAGTGCCGGAACGCACTGCTAATTTTTGTTTACAAACCCTAAATTCTCTATTATTTTTTTTTCTTTTCTTAACCAGTGCGGGAACGGCGTTCCCACACGATGACACCACTGGGTCCTATTATTCAATGTTAAAGGCAACTTTGACCACAAATAAAGACATAGATATAAGCAATTATAAAAAAACTTACAGCTTTTTTGAAACAAAAAGGAAGAAATTACATTCCCAAAAAATCAAAAATCCTGCCGCAAGAAGAAGTGATGACGATAACGATTATTTTTAATGATGAAGGTAATTCAACAAAAATTAAATTACTATTGCATACATTGTACGTTAAGTTCTTTTTCATATCCTTGAATCTACCATGATTTATGTATAATGTCTTTTCATTTGATGTCAATTATTTTTTTTACATTTTTTACTTGCCTATTTGTTCGTTTTATACTTAATACCGGCCGTGTCTAGCAAGTGGTTGCGTAGGCTAGCGGTATGTGTATCTAGCTACGGACGTGTCAGTACTTGGTTCGAATCCCCCGTAAGGAAAACTTTTTTGTTTAATATTAATGGTTATTGACATACTTAGATATTATAAGGGCTAAGTACACACACTCTTTTTTCACTAGAAGGATATAATTAAGGAAGTGTTAAGTAAGTGTTAATGTTTTTTATGATTGGCGATAAAATTTTGTATGCACCACGTCAGTAAAGACTCTTTATCGAACTCGTCTGTTATTCGCCTTGCTCGCTACGCTCGCTCGGCTCATAATGTCAGACTCGTTCGATAAAGAGTCACTTTACTGACTTGGTACATAAATAACTATTATCGAGAATTTATAAATAAATAATGAATTTGTTTCTACTATTTATTTATATTAGAACCGATAACATTATTAATATGATTTACTACTATATTACATAATACAAATAATTCATATTGCACTTCAATTCCTACTTAAACAACGTTATGATACAATTCGTTTGTAGTATTCTTTCTCTAAATTTAGGTGACTTTATTACTGCTCTCAGAGGAAGAAAATACGCCATTATTGTGATTCAGACAAGTGGAACAGTCTACGTTTGGTTTCAGATTCATCGCCATTCCAACTGAAGTTCTCAATATCGATGAAGGTTCATCTGAAATAGTAAAAATTAATCAGTATTTTTAAAAGAAAAATTACAAAATTTATGAATAAAAATTTTTGGGTCGTGTTCAAATCTCCGTAGTTTAAATATATAGGGGAGAGTTGGACAAAACCGGGTATGCCTTAATTCTTCTAACTAACTACTGCTATCTATCAGACAATTTTAAAATTAGTGTCCCTAAACCGCCAACAAAAAACAGTGCCGCAAGGACAAAGCTGATTACATCTCTCAAATATGCAGTATGCAGAGAGGAACATGACTGTCGAAATGAACCGAGGGATTTATTCCAGAAGATCAAACTTCTTACCAGAGAATTTAAACCTCAAACGTGGTCTGTAATAGATAAGGAACGTAATCTAAAGACCGATAGAAATATTGGAAATATTTCAAATTGCAATAAGTCAAATTACAGTGTATGACGTGGCATCTTTATTTAATAGGGGAGACCGGGGTTAGTAGGCCCACTTTTTGGATTTTGATTTTTTACAATTACATGAAACTAGATTACTTTTTCTGAACTATTATACAATATAATACAAGGTGTGAGCACTATATTACAGTAGAAATAAATACTCGAAAACAAATGTTTAAAGGGATTATAGGTACATATTTTTGTTCGGTTGGTCCAGTGGGCGAACTAACCCCTGAAGCGGGGCAAGTGAGCCACATAATCGGGGTAAGTATGCCCATCCTTTTAAATAAATATACAAGACGATAATACCAAGAAAAATATATTTGTAAAAATATACAATCATTAATCCGTATCGGACACACAGTTATCGCACACAAAAAAGGATATCTCCAGCTGTGCAAGCTTCATGAGCCCATTATTTACAGTTAGTGCACTGTACCCATTTCTCCTTACTAATACTATTAGAGAATGATTCGAGACATATTAGACATCGTCCCCTTCTAAAGATGAATCCATCTCTTTAGCTTTCGTTTTTTTAGAACATATGTCTCTTTGTCTATACATTCTTTAAACCTGCTTTACTTTGCTTTGTCTTCTTCTTTTTTCTCTGCTGCTTCTCTAACTCAAGCTCATCTTTTATTGGTGTACCCGTTAAAATTGCTGTGGTTCTACGTTTTCTGCCTCCTGTTTTACTTGTTCTCTCTCCTCCTTTTTTAACGGTCTGATTTCTTCCAAAGATATCTCACAAACGGAAGAAGGAATATGTGACGGTCCGGCTTCTAACAAATTATCGTATCAATTTCTAATGTGCTATTATTAATCGAATTTGGTACAATCACTGTATTTTGACGTCTTTCATTGCTCGCTTCATATACGATTATCTGTTTTCCTTTTGTATGTTCTCATTTTTTTTTAAAGAAAAAGATTTCGTTTTGTATGTAAGCACAATAAAAGAGCAGGGTTTAGTTCGCCATATGGCTAACTAACCCCCGCTAATATGGGCCAACTAGCCCCGACAAGAATATTTTACAAAAATGGTAGCCAGTTAACAAAATAAGCGATATTTTAAAACTAGAATTCTACCAATATATTACAATCGTGGCATGTATTTGCAGATTTAAAACTAAAAACTTTTGGAATACCTATACCCACACAAACTTAAAAAATATAACAGAGGTAAAATTTACTCACCAATTCGAAAAACACTTAAACAGCGGTATGCACGCAACGAAGTCTTATAGATAACTAAAACGGAAGTCGCAGTTGCCGGGCAAGGTAACAAAGGAGTGGTCAGGCCATTGGCGCACTATCGTGGTTTACATCGGAAATACGGCATGTGGGCGAACTTGCCCCTACGGCACACTAACCCCTGACTACCCTAAAGCGTACAATAGAGTTGCCTCAAATACACCAGGGAAATAAGACAAAAATATACCATGTTCGGGACACTTGAGCAGCCAGGTTGCAAATGGTTTTTTTGGGTAGGTACTATATACCTAATACATTATAAATACAAAAATGCCCGTCACAGTTTGGACGAGAAACTTAGTTATTAAGAAATAAGGGTCAAAAATGGCAGTTTTTTCGTTTAAATCGCTACAGGTAAAAATACGGCAATTAAATGTCTTATTTATATTTTTCTTTTAGTAGATGAGCCAAGGTTTAAAATAGCGTTCTTTGAGTTTTGGTCCGATTATTTGTTGCTTCGGATATTGCAAAATAAAACTAAAATTTCGAAAATAAAAAATTTGCTATAACTTTTGCGAAAATGAATTGAGGACTTTCATATTGCATGAAAAGTTGAGTCAAACAGTCCATATTTTGCACAAAACATTTTAAGAAGATGCGTCAATTAGTTTAAATTTTATTCAATTTGTTTATCCCAAAGAGCTATTTTTTCGCAATGTTATTGTTCAGAAAATAATAATGATACAGCAATTCTGTGAAAACAATATGAAAGAAGAATAGTCATATTTTCAAAGCATTTAAAAAAATCATTAAAAAGTCATTTTTGTCACTCAGAAAACATTTTACTATAATAGAGTCATTTTTGGCTTATAAACAATTTGAATAACTTTGTTAATATTGACTGTAGGCTAAAACTACAACGGAATTTAAAAACTGGTATTTTTATACGAATTTTCAAAGAAAAACTTTTCGCCTAGGTTAATTACGGTCAAAGTTAGCCACTTTTTTTATTTAATTGACGGCTACTTTGTTTATAACAATTAAGCAACCTAACTAGAGCCATTTTGAAGTTGAAGTTATATATATAAAGTTTGAGTAAACTTTGAACCTCAATAGAGTGGTTAATAAAGCTTTAAAAATAGCGTCCGAACGGAATTAATTCGTGGTCGGTGGAGGGGAATTACTAAATACGTGCACTCAAAAGATGAAACTGATTCTGCAAACATATGCTACGATTAATATCGCTGGAACTTGTTGATGGATTTTGATCATAATTTGTTTAATTTGTATGTACTCGTAGTCTTATAGAGTACGTTATGTACACACAACCCCACGCCCCACCTAACATTACAAAATGTTAGGGGGAACTCCCCTTATCACTCTGGGATATGAAAAATAGATTACGACCGATTCTAAGACCTACCGAATATACATAATATATAATTTCATAAAAATCGGCCAAGCGGTCTCGGAGGAGTATGGAAACTAAAACAGGTGACAGGAGAATTTTATAGATGTAAATATATAGATGGCTATTAACACATAGAGGTTGGTGATAGAAGAGTAAGAATTAAGGGTTGTATGTATGTATTTTTTAATTCTACATCATATAAAATTAAGTTAGATAATTTTGTGCAAAAAAATAAAAAAAATGTCAGGGGGCAACCCCCCTTATAACTTATGGGTAGGGCTTACAATACCAAGCCAAAATCTCAATACCGGTACATATTTGGTATTTAAAATTTCAAATACCGGGATCCCGGTATTAAAACCGGTATTATGAATAAAAAAGATACACGTTACATTTATACTATTCTCAGTTGTTATATCGACTTGTTATTAAATAATATATAATGAAACCTATTAAATTTTGTTTTGAAATGAGTTGATGTTGTTTATAACATTACATAGAGAGTAGGGATAGATGATACAAAAAATGTGCAAATAGAAAAACTATATATTTGATTCTAGGATAAATTTTGCATATAATAGGATAGTACTTTTACTTATTGCTATTTGTAAATTAATTTAACTTTAAAATATATTAATATAAAGATTAACTTACTGTGACAAATATTTTATATGGATTACTCTTTATTTAGACCGCTATATATTTTCAATTATTATTAATAATTCAGAAAATAAGTAATCCTAATTTATACACCACAATACACAAAAAAATGAAAAATAGATCTGGAAATGTAAAAACAATTCTGATTAATAAATCTTACGACTTATTTATAAAATAAAGTAGTCTAATTTCAAATATTTAAGAATTTTTATATAACTCATTTTATGTATTAATTTGTCTAGACGAGATTTAATAATTTGGTTGTAGAAGCTGATATAACCCTTCGCCTTAAATTAACGACATTCACGCTTTTAGAAAGCTCTATACTTGACTTGTATGTGTAATAAACGTTTTTAATAAATATTTTTTACAATGATATTAGTTGTTTATCTTCAAAAATAATTTCTTGTAATAGAAAAAATATCTTAGAAAAAGTTTATTGTGCATAAATTCACTTTTTATAAATTAATCCAATACCGAAATACCGGTATTTTTATTATAAATACCGGTATCGAATAACGGACAAAGGTATTGGAGATCCCGGAATCCCGGTATTGTAAGCCCTACTTATGGGTATAAAAAACAGATTAGAACCTCTTCAACGTCCTACAGGATAAATTTGTAAAATTTTATAAAAATCCTGTCTCTCTCTCAATGCTCTCCACACTTCCCCAGGAATATCATCTGGTCCGACTGCTTTTCCTTTCTTTATTTTTTGAAGCGCTTGAGCCAATTCCCCGTTTGTTATTCTGGTAACCATTGCTGTTACTGTCTCCGTTAACTCCACAGGCTGTCTGTCAAATTCTTCATTTAATAAACTGTCAAAATACTTTCTCCATCTCTTTTTGACATCTTTTTCGTGAATTAGTATTTTATTATTTTCATCTCGGATACATCTAATCTGATTAAAATCTCTTGCTTTCTTTGCTCTCTGTTTGGCTATTTTATATATCTTTGCTTCGCCTTCCCTGGTATCAAGTTGATCGTATAGGTTTGAATACGCTTCTGTTTTAGCTTTTGCTACTGCTACTTTCTCTTCCTTTTTGGCGACCATATAGTTTTGAAGATCTATGTCCGATCTGGTTTCTTGCGAAGAAGATCGTGGAAGATACCCAATTTTACTACCCAATTTTAACCAAAGAAATTGGATACTCAAAGTATCGATTATGAACAGAACTGAAGTATTCGAAATGTTGATTCATAGACGGATGCTGAAGATACATTAGCCAGCAAGAACCATTAATGAGGAAGTGCTAAGAAGGGTCAACAAAGATATAGAACTACTAAAGACTGTTAAAGCGGAAAGTGTCTGATCTGGGACATATAGTGAAAGGAAATCGATATAGAATACCTACTACAACTGATCCTGAAAGGCAAAATAGAAGGACAGGAAGGCCGTAGAAGACAAGGAAGAAAACAAGTTTCTTGGTTAAAAAACATTCGTGAATGGACTCAGATATCAAATGATGATCGCCAACGTCGGATAATTTTAATAAGGCACGTGAAGAAGAAGAAGAAATTGATTTACAAATCATATTACATTGCTGAATTAATCAATCATTATACCTAATATTATGCCAGTTCTTAAAATTTAATTAAAACTGGATGTACACGAATATAGATCAGGAAAATACTTTGTGATCCTTATACATTTTTGGTGTACCTATTCATTTTCTTTAGTCAGATGTAGTCAGGTGTAGTCAGATTTTTAAACAATCTTGTTTAAGTAACTTTGAAGCTGAATGGTTTCGCTATAAAGCTGTAGGTGGGTATTTAGAATCCGACTGAATAGAGAAAGGTGTAAGTTAACTTCACAGAGTATTCATTTCTAAGCGGATCTGTTAATTACCAAAGTGTAATCAAATCCGGTAAGCATGTATTTTACTTCAATAAGTCTGAATTTAATTGGGAAGGATTCTACCTCTACAAGCCGCGACTGTTTGTGGATTTCTGTACGGATACGGAATTATACGGATGTATTATTCACCTACTAGATAATAAACAATATTGTTCGTATTATATAGTCTAATTTACCAAGAGAATTATATACACGTTTGTATAGTATACAATGTGCCCAAAAACTATATATATATATATATATATATATATATATATATATATATATATATATATATATATATATATATATATATGTATATATATACTTGAGAGAAAAACAATCGATGAATTATACACGTTAGATGTCTCGAATTTCCTAAACCTGTTGCCCGATTTGAGTGATTTTTTTAGTATGTTATAGCCTTATTCTTTAAGAATATCACTGTAATAATGTTGCTCGGCAGGTAAATGTCATTTTATACCGGGTGTAACAATCATACTGTGCTTTTTCCTTAAAGTTCGGAACATCCTGTGGAATATTCTAGCATATATAAAATATTGAATGAAATTAAAACTCAATTGTAGCCTTAGGCTTTATTAATAACTTTATTTTTTGATTAATTTGCTTACGTTGGATAATAAAAAAGTTAGGTACGTTAACAACTAGCCATGTTTTTCATCAACAAATCTCATTTTCTTCATAGTTTAATAAACAAGACTAAAGTCTTCTTCTTCTTCAAATGCAAATCCACTAATGGATGTTGGCGATCACATTTTCCATTAACTCTCTGTATCTTGCAATGTGTATCAGAGATTGTATGTCGTTAATCCCTGTCCATTGCCTTATGTTTCGGAGCCAGGACTCTCTGTTTCTTGCAATGTGTATCAGCACAGCCTCCTAAAGCTTACAAGCCGTGAAATGAGAAAATTGGCAACGTTGAAGCTAGTCCGATGGTAGTCCATATTTACTTTGTTTACATTGGGAGTTATGCTAATTTTGTTAATTTTTAGTGTATTATTGGTGAATTATTTGATTAAAAAAAGAAAAAGTATGTACCTCTTATGTGTATTGTAATATTTGTGTGATTACTAATAATAAGATATAGTACAAACTGTTAAATTCACAACCACAACATCGCTTTAGTAACTACAAACCCCATCTCGATAAGTGTTAATTAATTCATTGGTACAGGTACAATTAATTCATTTTTCTTTTATATCCTTTATTATAACACATTAAATTAGAGATGTCCAGACACTGCAGTGTACCAAATGACAAATCAAATTATGCAACTTACTTTAAAATATGAACAGGCCCAAAGTACATTCTCTTTTCCCAAAAACGATCACCTTCGTAATCAGTGAATTAGATCTATTAACCGTGAAAATTTTACAGTAACTGCTAGTTCAGTGGTATGTAAAAAACATTTTGATTCGACCAACATATTGAAACTAACTTCTTTACCGAAATTTGACATATCCGAAGTTGAAAGAGAATGCAATCCCAAGCATTTTTGAAAATCAACCTTCATATTTATTTAACCCAAAACCACCAACAAGAAAAATCCTGAAACTAGACGTGCTGAAATAAGTCTCTGGGAAGAAAATATTGTAAAGGAATTTGAAAATGAAGACCTTATCATAGCTTTCAATCAACTTGTACATGTTAGTGAGAAGATTGAGTTAAAAAACTGACAGATAAAAGTTGTAGAAGAAAGGATTTGTAATACATTATTAAATATTGACAGTCACTGCAGTGATGAGTGCATGTAAGTTACAGTAAAACCTGCCATATCCGGATCAATGTGGCGACAGACCGATCCGGATATCAAGACTACTACTTCTTTTACAGTCTCTGAAACGTTTTCTCCTTCATACATTCCAGTAATTAACGCCGTCAATAACTTTCGTCAATAGACATGTTTTATAGATTATATAATACATTATTTCGCCTTCTGTTAGTACGTTGTCCAACAACAGCCGTTCTTGGTAGATTTCGGTAGATCCGGACGGCGCAGAACCGTCCGGATATGACAGGTCCGGATATGGCAGGTTGTACTGTATTTCAAACATTAATATTACGAATTCAAAGGAAGGAATTACTTGTATCTGTATATATAAGGACAGCCCACTATAACCTCAGGATTTAAAATGGATTTTACCATTCGACTGTATATTATCGTGCTGGTCACAACTAGAAAATCTGCTATCCAGGTATTCTTTTTGTTTGAAAGCCTCAATGACAATAATTTTAAAATTACTAAAATATGTAGTGAAATTGACAGAGTGATAGAAAATACTGATATAGATAAAATAAAGGGAACTTTGGCTTTTGTGAAAAATTTGTTATTGTTACTAACAGAAAGTAGGCAAATATTCTCTACCAACAGTTCTTTTTGCTCTTACCATATATAATCAGGCAACGTCATGCTATATCATTCGTTAGTACTTTAATTTGCCCACTAAAAGATATTTACAAATGATTACATCATATTTTCATGTATCTCCTGATGATCAATTAGAAAATAATTATTTGTCATATGTAGCATCAAATTTGAATGATTGAGAAAAAGTAGTCAATTTACTTGTAGATGAAATATGTATATGTAAATCCCGGAGTTCTTTATCACTCACAGCAAATTACTGGAGTTGCTGCCAACAATGATAAACAATTAGCCAAAACTATTGTGACAATGTCATGCTTCTGTCATAAATATGTCGTATAACCCATATAAATAATAATATAAATATACGACACATGACGGAAGATTGAAACAAATGACAATCGTTGAAAAGCTCTATTATCCTAGTATTATTTTTGTCATTTAAAATGCCAATACAATGTATGTGTTTATAAATTTATTAACACACTGAGAATAATAAAATCAGACACCAATATAATGTATTTTTTATTTATAAACTTATTAACAAACTGCAGTCCAGTAAAAAAAAATTATCAACATTAACCTTATGGTGAATTATATTTTAAAACAAACACGCACACACACAGAATTTTGTTGTACTAGATTTGCTCCTGGTTGAAAATGTACTGTCACAGTTTGTTCTATATCAATATCAATAGCATCTTCATTTGCTAGTATTTCAAGGTTTTCTCTATTAACTACTGCAACAGAAGAAGAGGTCCAGATGACCAAGACATGAAGACTCGGGGATCCACAACAGAAGCAGTTCAAAGGAGAGCGTGCAACAGTGGAACATCAGTGAAGAAATGAAATATATTAAGTGAATGTATTATAAATATTATTAGGGCAATAAATGTATTTATTTTTATTTTATTTTTTTATATTAACTACCTTGACATTTTTTATATAATAACTTTTATATATGAGCCATTCCACGAACATACGCCTGTTTTGGATTACTTCGACAACGAATATTTTACTGTGCAACATAAGAAGTACGAAAGTAAATGGCGCTAATAATTGGCTCCAATAAACAACAATGTAATTTGCAATTTACTTTCGTTCTTCTTATTTTGCACAGTAAAATATTCGTTGTCGAAATAATCCAAAAGAGGCGTATGTTCCTGGAATAGGCTATATTAACTTTCTGCCTAGTAAATCTGAACTAGCCTTTATTATTTTTTGAACAAAAGGTAACCTGCATCTGATTCCACATGTCAAAATAATAGAAAATGTTCTTTCACTAACAATACTTAAAGCAATTATTAATTATACAGCACTTCAACTGCTGGCTGAGGATTCTGCCATTGTGTCATTGGGTAGTTGATGACTGGATATTCACTCCCCTAATAATACATTGTCCATAAATTCCTCATTTTATATACCCATACCATGCAAAAGTATTTAACAACTTCTAAAATAGCTATTTCTAATTGTATTGCCATCAAATACTATGGACTCTGCGTCTCTGCCATGTAATAAGATGATTATTAGGTTGTAAGATGATTGTGGTATTCTTCAAATCACAAAATAATTAAATTTAACGTGTTACTCCTTTCACTGATCTTATTTTAATTTTAACTAGGATCTTATTTATCCCTCACAACTGGTCACTTGGTCAGAATCTTCTAGGTTATTTTTATATTATACATACATATTCTTAATGTCCTTTGTCAAAATAAAAGTTAAAATACGTTTTCGATAATTCTCTTTTATTAGTCATGTCGTTTATTTTTATTTAAAGGATCTTTTAACTTTGTTTTCGCGATAAATAACTCTCATTATTCTGTTGTGCTGAAATTGTAAACAACGGGACTATCGGACTACCTTAAACAGCTGTTGCGGTGTTGCCTTTCTTAGTTCACGGCTTGTAAGCTTTAGGAGGCTGTGGTATCAGAGATTGTATGTAGTTAATCCCTGTCCATTGCCTTACGCGAAGTTCAGAGTGGACGAGCAAAGAGCAAAGAGCAAAGAGCAAAGAGCAAAGAAGAGAAATCAAACTTATACTGGGAAATGGAGGTACACAGAGTGCTAGCAAAGAGCAAAGCGGCGAAACCAGACAAGTTTGATTTCTCCGCTCGCACTCTTTGGTCCATGTTGTGAGACTGCTCCCGTCTGAAAAAAATTTTGATTCGGTTTCTTTGTCAATTCCTATTCAAAAATGTCCCCTTTAAACAAATCTGAAGAGCACCGGGCGGAATTTTTGGGCAGAAATTGTTTAAACAATTTTATCTACTCTATGTTATGTTATGTGTAAGTTTTTAGTTTGTGAAAACTGTCATTATAGATAGCAGTGCGTGAAGTGTTTAAAGTGAGCGTAAAGTAACAATGTATTTTAAATGGGACTTACTTTTTCGCACTGTTTTTAACACACTTTCATATAATCAAATATCCTTAACTTTGGCGTTGTCATGGTGATGACATAATGAGCAATAAATTACGACAAAAGTTTTTACAGTTTTGTGGTTTGAAAGAAGTTAGAATTTTTAAATGTCAAAGTTCTAAAAATTGTAGAATAGAAATGAATTCCAGTGACGAAGAGTTACAGTTTTTTTATTTGTTTATGGTAGAGTAGATATTGTATGAAACTGTGCATGAAGTACTTTTTGCAAACTTACGCGATGTATAGCACTCGCTCCGCTGTCGCTCGTGCTCTAAATATCGCGTGCGTTCGCAAAAAGCATACTTCACGAACTGTTTCATAAATAACTATTTTTAAACAAATACAAAAGATCACCTTTTTTTGCTCCGGAACATATATTTTTAGGTTTTTTTTGGGTTATTCTAAACAAAAAAGGTATCTTGTAATTTTTCCCAAAAATTAATAGTGTTCGAGTTATAGGCGATTTAAAATCTGAAAAATGCGAAAATACGCATTTTCGAGGCTTAAAAATTCATATTTCAATTAGTATTTTTGAGGTTACCAGATACTTAAATTGATGATTAAACATTCAGCTTCGATTCTGAAGAGTGATCGCGTCTAACCTTAATTTATACCGTTGTTTTTTAATTGTTAAATATGCGTGTTTATCAGATTTTTTGCCGGTGCGGCGCGCTCTCTTTCAAAAATCTCCTATTTCCTCCGAAAATTATTTTTTCTAGATTTTTTGGGATATTCTAAATAAAATAAGTTTCTTGACATTTTTCTCAAAAGTTAATAGTTTTAAAGTTATAGGTAAGTTAATAAAAAACTATTTTTGGATTTTAAATCGCTTATAACTTTAAAACTGTTAACTTTTGAGAAAAATGTCAAGAAACTTATTTTATTTAAAAAATCCCAAAAAATCTAGAAAAAATAATTTTCGGAGGAAAATAGGAGATTTTCGAAATAGAGCGCGCCGCACCGGCAAAAAAATCGGATAAACACGCATATTTAACAATTAAAAAACAACGGCATAAATTAAGGTTAGACGCAACCACTCTTCAGAATCTTGAAGCTGAATGTTTAATCTTCAATTTAAGTATCTGGCAACCTCAAAAATACTAATTTAAATATGAGTTTTTAGGCCTCGAAAATGCGTATTTTCGCATTTTTCAGATTTTAAATCGCGTATAACTCGAAAACTATCAATTTTTAAGAAAAGTTACAAGATACCTTTCTTGATTAAAATGACCCAAAAAACCTAAAAATATATGTTCCAGAGCAAAAAAACGTAATCTTTTGTATTTGTTTAAAAAAATTGTTTAAACAATTTCTGCCCAAAAATTCCGCCCGGCACCCTTCAGATTTGTTTAAAGGGGACATTTTTGAATAGGAATCCACAAAGAAACCGAATCAGAAATTTTTTTCAGACAGGAACGGTCTCACCACATGGACTATAGATGGTATATAATTTATTAAAATTTTTTTTCCTATTTGGATCTTTTTTAGGAAAAAAAATTTTTAAATAAATTATTTACCATCTAGAAAGGAAGATTTTTTACTTCTTTAGTAATGAACATATTAGCGTTTTTAGTAAATATATTTATTATAATTTTTGTGTCTTTGGATTTGTCATCCTCAGGAATAAGATAGTAAGTAATATTTAAAGTATTTTTATACTTCATTTGATCTATTTATCACTATGTCTGGAAATCTTTTAATCCGTAAAAACAAGGGGAGTATAGATCAGTAGTAGAGCGTTCGACTGGAGATCGAGAGGTCCCCGGTTCGAATCCGTGTGTTTTCTAATTTTTTTTTTTATTTTTGGTATTGTTTTAATAAACATTTTTGGGAAAGTAGTAAGTAAAAGTTAGTGTATTCTTTAAATAAAATACAAATAACCTGTTGAAAGTATATTTATTTCGTTGAAATGATATAATAGAAGTATAACTTCTTACATGCGTACAAAGTATACACAAATTCTTTTTTTGCAATAAGATAAGTCAGAAGAAAATAATGTTAGAACCATTTTACTGGTGTCAAATGAAAGAGCATGAGCTAAATTTTCAAATTGTTTTAAAAAAATGAATAAAAAATGCAATTATTAGTAATAAATAATTATGCAAAAGTATCGTTAATTTTCCTTATAAATTTTTGAATAATTGTTTTCAAAAAAATCTATTTTTTACCGTGTTTCAGGTGAACAACTACTAAGTAGTGTTTATGTGTATAATAATTGTTGATAAAAAATTGTAATAAATTTATATAATTTATTATACCGGGTATCCACTTATATTTTCCCCCATTTTAACTGCCTATAACTTCTAAACGGCTCAAGATAGAAATATGCGGTTTTCGCTGAAATGTTTTTTTAGCAAAAGTTTTGTTTGAAAAATGGCGCATTTTTGAAAAAAACGTTGACTTTTTTTAATGGAACACCCAGTATATTTTTTTGTAAATTGAAAGAAAGGTAAAATCACTGAGTAATTAATTTTTAAAATGAGAGGTGCAACGTGGATATCATACCTAAATAACATAAGCAAATTGATATTATGTTATGTGATTTCCACATTGCATCTCTCATTTTAAAAATTAATTGTTCAGTCATTTGACAACCGATTTTAAAAAAATTTATATCGTTAGATAGGTAAATGACCGTTTTTTCAAGTTTTTAGGTAAACAACTATTTTTTATATCGCTTTTAAATAAAAAATGGAGGATTTTTGAAAAAAAAAACGTTGTTGACTTTTTTTATTAAAACACCCAGTATATTTTTTTGTAGCTTGAAAAAACGGTCATTTACCTATCAAACGATATAAATTTTTTTAAAATTGGTTGTCAAATAACAGAAAATAATTTTTAAAATGAGAGATGCAATGTGGAAATCACATAACATAATATCATTTTGCTTAGTAATGTTATTTAGGTATGTGATATCCACGTTGCACCGCTCTTTTTAAAAATTAATTACTCAGTGATTTGACAACCGATTTTGAAAAACTTTATATCGCTGGATAGGTGAATGACCTTTCTTTCAATTTACAAAAAAATATACTGGGTACTCCATTAACAAAAAGTCAACAACGTTTTTTTTCAAAAATCGGCCATTTTTTTTTCGTATTTGAAAGTGATATAAAAAATTCAATACATTCAGACAAAACTTTTACTAAAATAAAACATTTCAGCGAAAGCCGCATTTTTCTATCTTAAGCCGTTTAGAAGTTATAGGCAGTTAAAATGTGGGAAAATATAAGTGGACACCCGGTATAAAAAAATAAAAAGTTTCTAAGGAAAAATTATTGATATCTTTGCATCAGGGCCGGACTGGCTCCTAAAAAAGGCGCCAACCCAAATCCTAAAAAAGGCGCCAACCTAATCTCTAAACAAAGGCGCTAGACCCCCTTCTTTACATCAAACTTTTTTCAAATCCTAGCGCATGTAAAGTAAATATTACTTGTGATTTTTTTTAATTTAATTTTAATTTAAATCCACAAAGTAATTTTCTATTTTTGTTGGGAATAGTAAATTATATTAAGATACCATAAAAATATAGCTTCAGTTTCCCAGTATACCTTTAACTCCGTTACATTTTTTGGTGCTCACTGGGGACTCTAAACAAATTTTTAAAAAGTTTGAGTAATTTTTCAACTGCTTCTACAGAGGAATTTACTGGTTCAAAAACATTTAACAAAAATCATGATTGGTGTTCAATAGAAGTCACTTTTTGAATTTTTTCAAATTTTTAGAGCGCTATGGAACTCTATATAATAGAAGAGTAAACCTCGATAAAAAATCCACAACCACACGGTGTCAAACGATCCATGCCTGAGTGGTGAATGACCTAGGTCAGACGGCAGCAAACGGAGCCCTCGGAGAACTGACGAAACCCTTTGAAATTCAAGCCTTAGCGTGGGCAAGGGCGCACTGCCTCGCCGGAGAGTATAATTCGCCCCTACTCGTGGGAACTATATGGATAAGTATTTAATCACGTAGAAAAAAATAAAACAAAACGAAGGGACAATGCAGCGAGTCACCAAGTCACCAGTGGTGATGCAGCTGGAACAAGCTATGAAGGAGATGATAATATGGTGTTGATAAGTAGTGAAGGAGACAAAGGGAACGTACTCAGCGAAAAAGAAAAGAGGAAGGAGCAGACTTCGGGAAAAAGGGGATCTGTTGAAAGAATTCCGGTCAGCGACCTGAACAAGACGGATCTTTCAGCGGAGGCAACCTTGCAAAGGAGCTGAAAGGAGCATTAGTGAAACTAATGTTCGACCATACAAATGCGAGCGAAAGTCGAAATCTACTCAAAAATACTAATTTAAATATGAGTTTTTAGGCCTCGAAAATGCGTATTTTTTCGCATTTTTCAGATTTTAAATTGCCTATAACTCGAAAACTATCAATTTTTGAGAACATTTACAAGATACCTTTGTTGTTTAGAATGACCCACAAAACTTAAAAATATATGTTCCAGAGCAAAAAACGTGATCTTTTGTATTTGTTTAAAAAAAATTGTTTAAACAATTTCTGCCCAAAAATTCCGCCCGGCACCCTTCAGATTTGTTTAAAGGAAATTTTAAAATATTTTTAAATAGGAATCCACAAAGAGACCGAATCGGAAATTTTTTCAGACGGGAGCGGTCTCATTACGTGGACTACTGTGAGAGTAAAGAGCAAATATCCTACCGCTCCTATCCATACTGCCGAGTGGAAAAGAACTAAACTCTCGTCTAAAGTAACTACCCGCTATTAGCACTTCTTTGCTCTTTGCTCTTTGCTCTTTGCTCGTCCACTCTGAACGTGCACTTTTTGCTCTTTGCTCTTTGCTCTTTGCTCTTTGCTCTTTGCTCGTCCACTCTGAACGCGGCCTTATGTTTCGGAGCCAGGACCTAAAGTAGGCTATGATAAATTAACAATTTAATATTTAATGAATGTCAAATTGTTAACAGTCAAAGAGTGTCTGGTTTGTTGTGAAAATTAGTAGATTTATTATTTAAAGTTTCAATTTCTTATTTTTTAATTTAAGTCCTTATTATTTTGTTGTTTGGTGGAAATGGAACGCGCTACAAGGAAAAGTGTGTTTAAGCATTTATCTTACATAGCGAAGGAAAGTTATTTTAGCTACATACATCATCGGTTCCTATCGGCTCCTTATATTAGACCAGGGTAGAAAAATAAAAACGGGAAAAAAATCAATACAGGTATTTGAAGGTGCTAAATCGTAGGGAGGATATAGTTAATTAAAAATACATACAGAGGTACTCGTAAATCGACCTCATTTTTTTATAAAAAAATGCTAAAGTCAGAAAATATTGTTTTTTGACTATAGCATTTTTAGTATCATAGTTACAGCAAAAGTTGTGTCATGAAAGTTGTGTACCTATCACAAAAAAACGATTAATTTGAATTTTTACAAGTTAAAATCCATAAAGAATTAACCAAGATAATTGCAAAAAACCACGTTTTATGCACTATTTTGGAAACGTTAATAACTTTTACCAAATAGGCCGTAAGGAACTTATTATACCTTGATCATGAGGTAATTAAGTGCCTTTATTAGTTTACAAAATCTCAAGAAGATCTGTTTGTTAGTTTACAAGTTATGTTAAATGTTTTTCCCAGACATCGAATGTTTAAACAATCATTGTTGTCCAAGGAGTGTCTTCAGAGCTTTTTGCCAAAGTTCAATGACTACTTAAAGACTCAAAGTACTAAGAAAGTTAAAAAAAATAATATATTTGTTTTGTAAATGTTGTTAAACAACTCGATAAAAATATGGTAAGTTTTTTCCTTATAAACAATTAGAATATCTTTGTCATTTTTTCTGATAAATGATTATAATTGGTTGTGTCAAAAAGCTGGTAAAAAAATGCAGATAAAAATGAAAAAAATAACTTTCTAGGACCAATAATAGCCAAGTTTTACTTTTTTTTTTTGAAAAATCACATCTCTATTGTTTATAAATATTAAGAGTTGAAATTTTTACAGCATCGTAATAAATATCTATATTTTATATGACAATTGATAAGTACGAAATATCTTCTATTTAAAACGAGTAATAACCCTTTAAAATCAAGTTACTCACGTTGACTGAGCTGGGACCGTGTGATATGGAAGAATGTCGGAGTCCAGTTTCTCTAGTCGAGATTTTGCCATAGAAAGTTCAATTTGGAGCGCTTGAAAAATTTTATAATATCTTAGCTTCCAGAGAACCTAGAGCCTTCAATTTTTTTTAAATTGGGGTAACTCGACGAAAGAATAACAACTAGCTAACTTTCATTGACCGGAAAAATCGGAAAATTCTGGAAAATGGATTTTTTTTATTCAACATTCATTTACAACGTTAGCACTAATATATTTTGATAAATATTTTCATAAAATATTATAAATTTGTGAATAAATATTAAAATATAATTATAGTATGTATATATTTATTTACATACAGGGTTGTTCATTTTATTCGCCTCAGTGTCTGTACGGAAAACGACTTGATTTAAAAAAAATTCTTCTTAGAAATATACAAAGCCATTAACACTACAATCTAAAAATAATATTAATTATACAGGGTGCTTAAAAAAAGAGTGGTATATCAAAGATATATTTTTTATGGAACACCCTACACCTGATGAAATTTTTGAATTGCTCTTAAACAATAAGTTAGAGCTAGCCTATACCTAAGTACAGGGTGTTTTGATATATTTCAATTAAAAAAAATGTAAAGTTTTAGAAAAAATAAATAAATAGGTATTTACGAATCTAAGAATTTACGAGTACCTCTGTGTGTATTATTAATAAACTATATCCCCCCTACGATTTAGCACCTTCAAATACCTGTATTGATTTTTACCCTGAAATCGCTCATATTTATTTTTCTACTCTGGTGTATTGTGAAGAAACAGAAAACACAAAAACACATATTATGTGTTTTTGTAGATACACATTAAAACTAGTTTTGGCCCTATAATGAGGTATGTTTTTGTTTATGTTTTTAGTTTTGTTGAATGTTTTTGTTTTTAATTAATTTTTAAATCTAAAAATGTACGAATAAATAATTATAAATTTTATTACAATAAATATCTGTTCCAATATGCAATAGAATAGTCTATTATAAAGATCCAAGAAAACATTTGTCACCGATTCTTAGATTCGTAGATATTAATTTTTTTTTCTAAAACCTTACATTCTTATAAAAATCGAAATAAGTCAAAGCACCCTGTATTTAGATGTAGGAAACCCTTATAAAAATATAGCTTATTTTTTAAGGAAAATTCAAAAATGGCTCACGTGTAGGGTGTTCCATAAGAGAAAATATAACTTTAATATACCCCTCTTTCTTGAAGCGCGCTGTATAATTATCATTATTTTTAGATTGTAGTGTTAATAGCTCTGTAAATTTCTGTGAAATTTTTTTTTAAATATCAAGTCGTTTTCCGTACAGAGACCGAGGCAAATACGATGAACCACCCTGTATATACATATACTGTACATTCTATTATTTATTTACAAATTTATAATATGTTATGAAAATATTTATTGAAATATATTAGTGTTAACGTTGTAAATGAAAGTTGAATAAAAAAAGTTCATTTTCCAGAATTTCCCGATTTTTCCGGTGAATGAAAATTAGCTAGTCGTTAATATTTCGTCGAGTTACCCCAATTTAAAAAAAATTAAGGATCTAGGTTCTCTGTAAGCGGAGTTATTGTAAAAATTTTCAAGCGCTCCAATTTGAACTTTCAATATCAAAATCTCGACGCGCGAAAGCGGACTCAGAGATCCTTCCCCCATCACACGGTCCCAGTTAAGTCAGCTTGAGTACCTTTATTTTAAGTAGTTATTACTCATTTTAAATAGATGATATACTGTAGTTATTAATTGCAATGTAAAATATAGATGTCTATTATGATTCTGTGCAAATTTCGACTCTTAATATTTATAAACAATATAGATATGATTTTTCAAAAAAAAAGTATAACTTGGGTATTATTAGTCATAGAAAGTTTACTTTTAGTTTTTAATATGTGTTTGTTTACCACTTTTCTGATACAACTAATTATAATTATTTGTCGTGAAAAATAACAAAGTTATTCTAATTGTTTATAAGGAAAAAACTCACTATTTATTAAACGACTTGTTTAAGAACATTTAAATAATAAATGTATCGTTTTTTTTAATTTCTCAGTAGTTTGAGTCTTGAAGAACTCATTTCACTTTGCTAAAAAGCTCTGAGAATACTCCTTGGGCAACAATAGATGTTTAAACATTCAATGTTTTGGATAAACAATTAACGTAACTCGTAAACTAACAAAACGATCTTCTTGATACTTTGCACTCTAATAAAGGCACATAATAACCTCATAATCAAGGTGCAATATGTTCCTTAGGGGATATTTAGTAAAAGTTATTAACATTTATAAAATAGTGCAAAAAATGTGGTTTTTTGCAATTATCTCGGTTAATTATTTATCAATTTTAACTAATAAAAATTAAAATTAATCGTTTTTTTATGATACACAACTTTTATAATACAAATTTTGCTGTAAATATGATACAAAAAATGCTACACGCAAAAAACAATATATTCTGACTTTAGCCTTTGTTTATAAAAAACTGAGGTTGATTTGCGAGTACCTCTGTATGTATTTTTAATTAACTATGTCCCCCCTACGATTTAGCACCTTCAAATACCTGTATTGATTTTTACCCTGAAATCGCTCATTTTTATTTATCTGCCCTGGCGTATATTGGCAACAATCTTTTGCTGATGCACAATCGGCGGGTGTATTTTCCTCACCAAAATAATTTTTTGCCTGCGTTTGGAAGATTATGTCATAATCCCACAGGTATTTTCCTCACCAAAACCGAAATGGTTCTTTCAGGTAGATTTTACTAAAATGCGTTCAAGGGAATTATTTTTATCTACTATAAAATTACAGTAGGTAAGTACCTATAATAATAATTAATTAATTAATTATAGTATCTTATTTTTAATCACAATTGGAATTTTGACAAAAATGGTATGTTTAATAGAAAGTAATCGCGGTAAACCTTTACTGGTATTGTTATGTTCGTGTAAAACTCCCTTAACCATGAATGTAGGTTGGTACTACTGTCATCTGAACGACAGCTGTCACATACTTAATACTGCGATAGAAAATGGAAACCATGTGCATAATTCTTTAAAATAAAGTATTTTACATCGAGTATTATTTCATTACAAATACTTACGTCCTTTAAGTACAAAGGACTTGACATTTGGCGACGAGGATAATGGATACAAATATTACAGACACTACATCAACTACAACGTTCCAACTACAGCCGGTACAAACACGAGTTCCTCGACTACAACTGCGATAGTTGCACCTGCTACAGCTCCAGTAATGTCTACACAAGTTTCTACATTCCAGTTTTCCGTTGAACCTTTTAACCAGACAGCTACAAAATGGTCCAGGTGGGTAAAACGGCTGGAAGGAGCATACAAAGTTTTTAAAATTCCAGAGGAAATGAAATTGCCCTATTTACTACATTACATGGGGTCGGAAGCATACGATACACTGTGCGATAAACTAGCTCCAGAGGTCCCTGAAGACAAGTCATATGAGGATACAGTTAAGTTAATGGATAATTTTTACAACCCTGCACCACTTGAAATTGCTGAAATATTTAGGTTTCAATCAAAAAGACAAGCAGAAGGCGAAAATATACAAGAATACCTACATTCTCTACAGAAACTTGCCATAAACTGCAACTTTTCCACATATTTAAAAAGTGCTATACGAAATCAGTTTGTTTTTGGTTTACAGTCAAAGAGGATTCAAGCCAGACTATTAGAAACAAAGGGATTGGACTTGGACCGAGCCGTAGAAATTGCAGCAAGCATGGAAACTTCAGAAAAGGATAGTAATCAATTTTCTCACAACAATAATTACAATCAGGCTAGTATAAATGTTTTAAATGCGAAAGCAAAAAGTTTTCATAAAAATACAAACACTAGTAAATTTAATGATAATAATACAGTAAATAATCATAGTAGCTCTCCTAATAATACTTTTACAATGTCAAATAACCGTAATAGGGCTTGTTATAGATGCGGAGACACCTCGCATTTAGCCGATAAATGTAATAAAAAGCATTTAATCTGTAACTTTTGTAAAAACGTCGGACACATTCAAAAAGTTTGTTTAAAGGCACAACAAAATTCACACAGGCAAGTAAATTCAGTAAACTCTGCTCAAGAGGTCTTAGAAGTAAATGCTGGAAATTGCAAAGATAAATTTTTTATAAATTTAAAAGTGAATGGTAATATTTTAAATTTTGAAATTGATTCTGGCGCTGCTGTTACAATCATAAATAAAAATATATTTGAAAAATATTTTCCTGCATTACAATTACAAAAATCGGATGTTAAATTAACTACATACTGCAAAAATAATTTGAATGTTTTAGGTTTAGTTTCAGTGGAGGTTGAGCACCAGGAATTAAAGCACACTCTAAAGTTGTATGTGGTGGATGGTGATGGCTACTCACTGGTTGGTCGAGAGTGGATACATGCTCTGGAAATCAATTTACATCAGGTAAATACAATTCTACATGAAAATTTTGAAATTGCAACTTTGTTAGATAAATATAAACATTTATTTGAAAAGTCAGTTGGTGAAATAAAAGGGTTAGAGGCTGAAATTTATCTAAAACCTGGTACTAAAGCAAAATTTTGTAAGGCCCGTCCTGTAGCTTTTGCATTACGCCCTAAAGTTGAGGCAGAATTAGAGTCCTTAGTAAATCAGGGAGTCTTAAAGAAAGTAGCATTTTCGGACTGGGCAACTCCTATTGTTCCTGTAGTTAAACAAAATGGGGACATACGCATTTGTGGTGATTTTAAAATCACATTAAACCCTTGCATTGAAGTGGATGAATACCCTTTACCTACACCAGATGACCTACTTTCCCAATTAGCAGGTGGGGACAAATATACAAAAATAGATATTACGAAAGCTTACTTACACTTGCCAATAAAAGATGAAATGAAACATTTACTTACATTAAACACCCATAAAGGTTTATTTCAACCAAATCGATTAATGTTTGGAATTGCTAGTGCTCCTGCCAAATGGCAACGTTTAATGGAGCAAATGCTACAAGGAATAGATGGTATTTCAATATTTCAGGATGATATAAGAATTACAGCTCCAAATAATACCTTACATTTACAAAGACTTGAACAAGTTTTAAAGAAATTATCTGAACATAATTTACATATAAATTTGGATAAAAGCGAATTTTTCAAAGACGAGATTGACTACTGTGGATATAAGATGAGTAAAACGGGTGTGTCTACTAGTGCAGATAAGGTAACTGCAATTGCAAATGCTCCAATACCTACAAACAGAACTCAAGTTCGGAGTTTCTGTGGCCTAATTAATTATTACAGACGTTTTTTAAAAGATACTTCTACAATTTTACAACCATTAAATAATTTACTTAAAAAGAATGTCAATTTTAAATGGTCGAATACTTGTCAAACTGCGTTTGACAAAGCAAAAAAAACTCATTTGTTCTAGAAATGTTTTATGTCACTATGACCCAAATTTACCATTAGTCCTAGCAACTGATGCATCACCCTATGGGGTAGGTGCAGTACTTTCACATATCTTTTCAGATGGTACAGAGAGACCCTTACAGTTTGCTTCTCAAACTCTTACTACTACACAGCAAAGGTACTCACAAATAGACAAAGAAGCTTACAGCATAATTTTTGGAGTAAAAAAATTTTACAATTATTTATGTGCTAGGAAATTTACTTTGCTCACTGATCATAAACCGTTAGTTCAAATTTTTGCACCTGATAAAAGCCTACCAGTTTTAAGTGCAACAAGAATGCAACATTATGCAATTTTCTTACAAGGTTTGAATTATGACATTCGTTACAAAAATACAGATTCTCATCTCAATGCTGACGCACTTTCACGTCTACCTATAAAATCAGAACAAAATTTCACACATGATGAGCCAGATATTTTTGAAATAAATCAAATTGAAACTTTGCCTACAAATATTAGAGATCTAGCTTTTCATACAAAAAATGATCATACCTTAAAAAAATTACTTGTTGGGTTAAAAACAGGAAAACCTGTTGATAAACGATTTAGCTTCAATATAAATCAAGCTGAATTTTCATTACAATCTGATGTTATTATGAGAGGACAAAGAGTAGTTATACCTACTAAATTGAGAAATAAAATTTTGACAGAATTACATACTGCACATTTTGGAATAGTTAGAATGAAATCTTTAGCTCGTAGTTATTGCTGGTGGCCTCACATATACCAGGATATTGAGTCACTTTGTAAAAATTGTTTAGAGTGCAATAAGCACAAGAACAACCCAATTAAAGATAATTCTCATATATGGGAGCCACCAAAATTTTGTTTTGAACGAGTGCATGCTGATTACGCTGGACCTTTCAATGGAGGTTATTATTTTATATTGGTAGATTCCTTCAGTAAATGGCCTGAAATTCATTTTACAAAAAAATACTACTACAAAAACTACTATTGAAATTTGCCGAAAAATTTTTACAACTTTTGGTATTCCTAAAGTTTTTGTTACAGACAATGGTAGACAATTTGACTCTCATGAGTTTAGAACTTTTATGAAAGATAATGGAATTACACAAAAATTTACTGCACCCTACCATCCTGCAACTAATGGACAGGGAGAGAGATATGTCCAAATACTAAAAAAATGTTTAAGGGCTATGCGAAGTGAGGGAAATGACAGGGAGTTTGAATTATGTAAGCTACTTATGCAATACCGCAGAAGCCCACATACAGTTACAGGTAAAAGTCCCTCAGAACTTATGTTAGGAAGACAAATAAGGAATAGATTAGATTTACTTAAACCTTCATGTAGTGATAGAGTTACCTATACTGATATGAGTCTAAGAAACTTTGATATAGGAACTAGGGTTTCCGTGAGGGATTATTTTCATTCTAAATGGCAATTTGGCATTATTGTACTCAGATTAGGGTTATTGCATTATTTAATTCAGTTAGATGATGGTAGAACATGGAAACGTCATGTAGACCAAATACGGCAAATTGGGGAATATACTCCATCTCAAAATAATCCAACATGTTACATTCCGGATACCATTACTCACAATTTGATTCCGAGGGAGGCATCAATTCCAGAGCACAGTGTCTCACCACCACCTACCGAAGTGATTACTGATGAATCCGAAATTTCAAACAATATGGAAAGTTCGAATAGTGTACCTGGGGCTCAAACTGAAACTGAGGAACCCATTTTAAGGCGTTCCACTAGAGTAAGGAAACCTGTTACCAGACTGAATTTGTAAGTACTTTTACTTCTAGTTAACTTTTGTAATTCATGGTCAAGGGAGGAGGTGTTATGTTCGTGTAAAACTCCCTTAACCATGAATGTAGGTTGGTACTACTGTCATCTGAACGACAGCTGTCACATACTTAATACTGCGATAGAAAATGGAAACCATGTGCATAATTCTTTAAAATAAAGTATTTTACATCGAGTATTATTTCATTACAAATACTTACGTCCTTTAAGTACAAAGGACTTGACAGGTATTTGAAAATGTTACTTACTTAAGCCGTCCTCTTGTACCTTACGGTGTCGAGGTGTTACCTTGAAATATTTGAAAATGTTATTTTTTATAAAGTGAAAGTTTTAAAAAGTGAAGAAGTGTTCTGGAAGTGTAATAAAACAACTTATAGTACGATTTTTTTACTATTGGTGCAAATTTTACAATATCTCGAAGTAGCCTACAACATAATTATGAACCAGATCGTCAGAAGATATATCGAAAAATTGTTTGTAACTCTTGTAAACGTAAATCCGAAGAGAATCTAACTGAAATACCAGCAGAAATTATATGCCAAGAGCTTGCAGCTAATTTGCCTAAAACAATTACTACGATTGATGTGCATAAGAAAGTATATGTATTATAAATATCGACGAAAATTGATGCCTGGTCGACTTTCTCCCAATATTGATGAGGTTCAAGAATTTGTGAGAGCTATGCTCAAAAAACAACCAAGAGGAAAATTTTCTCTTTATAAACTGTGCCAAAAGTAAGATAATTGTATTTTGTTGTGAAATAAATATAAGATTTTAGCCACATTGAATTTTGTACAGAGAGGGGAAAAATTATGGAATAAATTAATTTTCTCTAAAATGGACGATTTTGGAAAAAACTTCCGAAACAGGTCCATTTTTATCTTTAAATTAAAATTTTGTGGCATATATTTCATACTAGTCACATTTGGTAGCTCATTTAAAAGGTTGTTTAATTCTCTATTCAATAATATAAACATTAACATCATTATTTATACAGGGTGACCAACAAATCATTTTGGAATTAAATTAATTGACGCAGAAAGAAAAATGTAGGTATGTAATTTATTTAACTCAAAATGCATTGTACTGCTGTCAGAGTAGAAAATAGAGAAAAATGTTCATTTTACAAATAAACATTTCTTTTCACTTATATTAAAACTCAAACAACCTCGCACCTGCCTCGTGGCTTGATTTAACATCAGAATATACAAATGATTCTGAAGTAGGTATTAAGTGGCTCAAACAGACTTTTGGCCTTACATAAACCAGAAGACGTATCAGATTGTTTTGTGTTTGATTTAAATAATATGTCATGCAAACCAGAAAATGAAATTTTAGATAGATATGTTGATTATTTAGTTGAAACTTATATATAGACAAAAATACCACATTCTCCCCATATTTGTGGACAGGGGCAAATTCTTCTGTTATTGGTACTACGAATGTTTGCGAATCTTTTCATTCGCATTTTAATTCATCGTTTTATAATACTCATCCATCCATATAATATAATCTTAAAATAAATTAAGGAATTTCAGATATATACGTATGTTAAAATTTAAAGTTTGCATATTGCAAAACCAATCAAAGATAAAGAAGTTAAACTGAAATTGAAAAATAAATGTATTAAAGATATCAGTCTAATCAAATGAAATGGATTTTGTAAAGTGTGTCTCTTAGTATAATAATAGTATAATAGTAAATATTAAATAATAATTTATTATATACATTTTGAATATTATATATATTATAACCTATTATTATAATGTAAGGAATTTAATGTCTTTTATTTTCATAATAATCATTACATCTACATTTTTATTTTATTACCTGAGTGAGTTGGTGAGAAAAATACCTAGCGGATTAATAGAAACCCTTAAATTTGGTGAGGAAAATACCTGTCGGATTATATGTGTTTACCTTGTGTTTACTGGTTGGTGAGGAATTTACCTCCGCCCTGCACAATAATGCAAGATGTGTTCACGAATTGTAACCGAATATTTACAACAGTGAATGAATGAATTAATGAATGGATGAATGAATGAATTAATGAACCAACGAATGAACGAATATCGCACATCCGCTCAAACAGTGTCATAAGTCAAAAAAGCAAAGTTTCGAGAAAACAACGGTTCAAGTTTGTCGTACATTTTCGGGTTTAATTAAAAAACTATTAAAATTAGAATAATAACTACTTTAGTCACTTAGAATGGGTTTTGAAGCTCTATAAAATAGCATATTAATAGTGTGACCAACTTCAATTCAGTCGAATTCGGGACAAGGCTGAAAAAAACCCAAGAAATCCGAGACTTTTCAATGAAAATCGGGCCATTTTTTTAAATATTTTTTTTGACATCCATTTTATTGCGATCTATTTTATTCAAAATAATAGACAATACATATGAGTGTCAAGAACGTGGCACAGTCAGTATTCACCCAACGGTGAATACCTAAAAGAGTAATTAATTAATTGAAATAATTTGAATACCTAGTGCAATAGTAATTGGAATGAGTTTTTTGAAATATAGGACTTTAATATAATAGTTTTATTGGTTTTTTTAACATTTTTATGCTGACAATAATATTTTTGATGACATTAAGTTACAATTGGTTATCAGATGATTACAAAAAGTCCACAGTTTGAGTTTTTGTAGAACTATAATACCATGATATAAAATGCATGCGATATTGATGTGGTATTAGTTTTACACTCTAGAAATTGTCGACTTTTTTTCGTCCCGCCAATTCAATTTGATGTGAATTCTTAGAAGAATAACGTCTTCAAAATACACTCACCGGCAGAGAAAACGGGCACCCCACAAAATGGGTCATTTTTAATGTCTTGTATTTCCTAAACCTGATGTCCGATTTAAGTAATTTTTTTAATATGTTATAGCCTTATTCTTTAACAATATCGCTGTAATAATATTGTTGCTAGACAGGTACATTGTCATTGTATACAGGGTGTACGAATCAAACTGTGTTTTTTTCTCAAACTTTGGAACACCCTGTGGAATGTTCTAGCCTTTATAAAATACTGAAATTATAACCAAACTATAGCCTCAGGTTTTCTTAACATTCTGTTTTTTGATTCAATCGCTTATGTTGGATAATAAAAAAGTTAAGCACTTTAACAACTACCCCTGTTTTTCGTTAATACAGGGTGTTTTTAAATAAGTACGGCAAACTTTAAGGGGTAATTCTGCATGATAAAATAATGACAGTTTGCTTTATAAACGTATGCCCGCAAATGCTTCGTTTCCGAGATAGGGGGTGTTGAAATTGTTCTTACAAACTGACGATTTATTTATTTCTCTAAAACGGTTTGTGATATGCAAATTAAATTTGGTAGATTTTAAGAGGTAGTCATTGTGCATTTTTTGGCATACAATTAAGACTTTTATATTCGCCATTGTATGCCAAAAAATGCGCAATAACTAGCTCTTAAAATCTACCAAATTTCATTTGCATATCACAAACCGTTTTAGAGCAATAAATAAATCGTCAGTTTGTAAGAACAATTTCAACACCCCCTATCTCAGAAACGAAGTATTTGCGGGCATAAGTTTATAAAGCAAACTGTCATTATTTTATCATGCAGAATTACCCCTTAAAGCTGGCCGTACTTATTTAAAAACACCCTCTATTGACGAAAAACAGGGGTAGTTGTTAAAGTTCCTAACTTTTTTATTATCCAACATAAGCGAATGAATAAAAAAACAGAATGTTAAGAAAATCTGTGGCTATAGTTGGGTTTTAATTTCAGGGCCTATTTTACCACTAGGCCCGTGAGGCCCCTGCCTCGGGCCCGCATTTTAGTGGGGCCCGAAAAGATCACTAAAAGAATATTTCTATTGACTAAAAAAAAATAAATTTTCAAAATTATTTTATTTTACGAACAGGAAATGATAAATGATAACAAATTAGGTTAAAGTTATATTCCTAAACCATAAACCGTTCTTAAATAAATGCATAAATCATAAAACTGCAATAAGACTAGGTATATTGCCTTGTCGGTATCAATAACAATAAACCAAAGAAGGATTACAACAGGGTGCAAGAGGTAGGGTATCGGCACGTATTGTCATAATATTTATTGGAAATGCACTTTTTAATTCAATATTGAGTTTGATGGTTAAATGCCGTTTTCTGCAAGGCATTAGTCGTTTTATTAAATCTCTTTTAACACTTATTTTTCTTAACTAAGTAATCGTTTCGTTATTATCATGAGTTAAATATTTAAGTGGCAGTGAAAAACGAAAAAAGCAAAAATTAGAAGAATAGAAACGGCACGCACAAAAATATGCAATACTATCAGGGCCGTAACTAACATTGGGTCAGCCGGGGCAGTGCGCGGGGCTCCCGGTTAAGGGGGGCCCCACAGGGGCCCCCGTTGATTGTCCTTGCATAGATTTTAACGAGGAAAATAAAAATATGTATTTTAAAAGCCGATCCCAACGAAATATTTTCAAATGACACAATTTTAAAAATACCTTGCAGGGGCACCCTATAGATCTAGAACATCTGAGGCTGAATTAGAAGTTCTGAGGCCTGAGCTAAGTTGGGGCCCCCGAGACCTTAACATAAAAAATTCAATTACTTATAAAATTAGCTATTTCGGCATAATAAATTAGAAGTCCTGTGGCCAGGGCTAAGCTGGGGCCCCCGAGGCTTTTCTTAAAGATATAAATTGTTACTGAGGAAATTAGTTATTTTGACGAATTAAAAACTAAAATGCAACCGGAATAGGGGCCCAGCTACTTTGTCTTAATCAATTTACCCTAGACCACATCTTGGCACGTGAAAGGAACCAGATTTTTCCGGACCCCCCCTTCCGATGGGGGTAAACCACCAGACCCCCGGCAGGGGGCCCCCAGAGCATGTTTGCTTAGGAGCCCCCAACATCGTACTTACGGCCCTGAATTTTATCATATTTTACACCCCACAACAGTGCGCAAAAAGGAAGTTCGTCCTCCCATCCTGTTCTTCTTCTTCTTCTACGGCACTACAGCCCAGATTAAGCCTTGGCCTTTATTTTTTGCACCCATTCACTCTTGCACCTATTCTCCATACACGGATTCCTAAAAATGCTTGTGCATCGCTGCTTACTGTGTCTTCCCAGCGCTTTCTTGGCTTTCCAACCGGTCTCTTTCCCTGCATTCTCAACGTTCAGTGCTCTTTTTGGTAACCTATCCTATCACATTCTTATCACATGTCCGGCCCATTGCAATTTTTGTATTCCAATGAAGTCTGACAGGAGTGTTTCCTTATAAAGTTGATAAAGCTCGTTGTTGTATCGAATTCTGAAGATTCCGTTTTCCCTCACAGATCCTAGTATTCTCCTTAGTACTTTCCTTTATAATGTTTCTTTCAGGAATCATGTTTCACTTCCATAGCGTGCTATTGGTCGAATTAAGGTTTTATAGGTTCTCATCGTTGTATTTCGGTGGACACTTTTAGACCGAAATATATGGAAGAGGGCAATATAAGTTCTTTTTGCCTGCGTTATTCTCTTCCGTATTTGCCCTTCTTTTCTTCTTCTGATCCGTCGGCATATATTTCTACTCCCAGGTATGTAAACTTTCCAACCGTTTCAATGTCATCTGCATGTATAATGTTTTGTGGGACAATCTCTTCTCGTCTGTATCATTATTTTTGTTTTTCTGTGTTAATTTCCAGACCTAGTCTTTTCGTTTGCGTTTTAAACTCTGCGTATGTTTCCTGTGGTCTTGTTAATGTTCTACTCAAAATATTAATATCATCGGCATAAGCGGCCAGTTGAACGGTTCTGTTGGTCAGTAGGCTTCCTCATCCAGTTTGCATTTGCCCAACAACCGCATACTCCAGTGCCAGGTTAAACAATGTTGTTGGGGGTCAGCCTCCCCTACGTAACGCACTCTAATGGGCGTTTAACTATTGCGTAACGCAATTTTTGAAGATTTTTGACCCCCCCCACAACCTGCGTTACGTAATACTTGAACGGCCCCTTGTGTGGTATGCCAATATATGGTATAGTCTGTTCCTTTTGACTGAGTCGTATGCCTGCTTGAAGTCTACAAACACGTTATGAACATCAATGTCGTGGTTCCATGATTTGCTCAAGACCTGCTGGACTGTAAATATTTGATCCATTGTCGAGCTTCCCTATCTGATACTCTCCAATAATATTTTCTGCTGGTAGTTCGAGCCGCTGGTTTATAATATACTTACGTGAGGATTTTATATGAGAATCCACGTAGAGAAATTCCACGGTAGTTGTTGAACTTTAAACAGTTAAACTATGTTTAATTGTTTAAATATAAATTTTTTTTAATAAAAATTTAAATTTCTGATGCAACTCTAATAATAATTATATTGTAATAATTTATAATAATAATATTAATTAATTAATTATTATTAATAATAATTAATACATTTAAAAAAGTTATTATTATTAAATTATATTTAGGGGCCCGAAAATTATGTAGTGCCTCAGGCCTGATTTGAAGTAAAATAGGCTCTGTTTAATTTTAGTATTTTATAAAAGCTAGAACATTCCACAGGGTGTTCCAAAGTTTGAGAAAAAAACACAGTTTGATTCGTACACCCTGTATACAATGACAATGTACCTGTCTAGCAACAATATTATTACAGCGATATTGATAAAGAATAAGGCTATAACATATTAAAAAAATTACTTAAATCGGACATCAGGTTTAGGAAATACAAGACATTAAAAATAACCCATTTTTTGGGGTGCCCGTTTTCTCTGCCAGTGAGTGTAGAATTTTACAAAAACGTTGAAAATTCGGATGACCCGAAAGCTTTGTCCGGGACGCTGGGACACGACTTCGTAATTCGGGCCATGTCCCGGATTTTGCGGACTAGTTGGTCACACTACGTATTAAGTATATTAAAAATATTTAATTTTTTTTGAGTTGTTACACTATACAGTACCTTAGGCTTACTATTATTTTTCGCATGATTATAAATATATTTGAAAAAATATTGTTTTGTTCCTTTTTTGTGAATAACTCTTAAGGTGCGTATCCATTAGGTTCGCTGCTCCGCGCTCGCTGCAACTGTTCCAATCGATACGGCATGCGCTCCTTTACATATAAAGGTGCGTATCGATGAGGTTCGCCGGTCCGTACTCCTGCAACTGCTCCACATAATGGATACGTTGGCGCTCCTGGACCATGCAACAGTGCGCGCTCTGCTTCGGCGCTCCAATCGGTGGCGGTTTATATGTAGAGGAGCGCACGCCGTATCGATTAGAGCAGTTGCAGGGAGCACGAAGCAGCAAACCTAATGGATACGCACCTTAAAGTTAATATATATTCACAAATAAGGAACAAAACGGTATTTTTTCAAATATTCATAATCATGAGAGAAATAACTTCGTATAGTAAATTTTACTTTGCTTGGCCTAATAATTTGGCCACGTACTGTACAGATAACATAACGAAAAATTTACGAAATATTATTTATCAAAAGTGACACTGGCATAGCATACAGAATATACTATCATTATTATTATCTGGTTAAAAGACTTATACTTTTTAATGATGTAACTTTAAATACAAGTGTTGCTTTAAATACAATATTAAACACAAAATAGTGAAAAAAGAAAGATAAATAAGTGATAAATGTGTCACTTTTCTTGAGCACATATGCAGATTGTTTTGAATAAAGTAATCGCTTATACTGTCTTAACTCGACAAACGACGCTTTATACACTAGCACTAGATGGACAAATGCTTTGCACAAGTCGATATGTGACACTGTTTGTGTTCAATGCGTCGTTGATTTTGGATAATCGTATACTGACTCTAGTGTCATCTAACGATAAATACTTGACCCATAGACGTGACACTTTCTGAGATAGGAGTTTATAGTTTTATTAACCCTTATCCGGGCAAGGTGGGTCCAACGGGCCCGAGACGCCAATTCTTTTATCATAAACTGATAAAGAAAATTTGATTGAATTTTATGCATCACTGAATTTGTTTAGAAGTATATTTTCTTCAACATAGTCATGAGTAGGAAGCGGATTTATATGCGATCAAATTTGATGAAATATGCGCATATATATGCAGTAAAAAATTACGAAATATGCGCAAGATATGCACAAAAATCCAAAAAATGCTCATTTCGAGAAACCACATATTATTTTCTGTTCTATTCTATTCTAGGGGGTTCTTTTATAGGGGGAGCGGAGTTCTTCTTTATTGTCTTTCAAATAAAATCATTATTTTTTATATATGCAATTTATTCACATTTTTTACAAAAACTGGTACCAATAGTTACCTATTTAAAATAAAATAACAATGTCATTATATACAGTGCGTCCATAAAGTAACGCATAAATTCATTATTTCTTAAACCGGCGACTTTAACGAAAAATCCCGACATAGGTCGATTTTTATTTTTAATTTCAAATTTTTTAGCATATATATCATACTAGTGACGCCATCCATCTGAGCGTGATGACGCATTCGATAATTTTTTTTAATGAGATTAGGGGTCATGTGATAGCTCATTTGAAAGGGTATTCAATTCTCTATTCCATAATATAAACATTAACATACTTATTTATACAAAGTGTTTAAAAAACATTTTTTTTAATTAAAATAATTGAGACAAAAAGAAGAATGTATGTAATTTATCTAATTCAAAATACGTTTTAATGTTGTCAGAAAACAGAAAAAATGTTTATTTGACAAATAAATATTGTTTTTCGCTTAAATTCAATGTAGCTGTCACCCACCTATCTCTTGAAAGTTTCAACATTTCGTTAAGGCGAAAATCGATGTTTATTTGTCAAATAAATTTTTTTTCTGTTTTCTGACAGTATTAAAATGCATTTTGAATTAAATATGTTTATTAAATGCATATTAAATTAAATGCATTTTGTCTCAATTATTTTAATTAAAAAAATATTTTTTTGACCACCCTGTATAAACAATTATGTTAATATTTACATTAGTGAATAGAGAATTTAATACATTTTCAAATGAGCTATCACATGACCCCTATTCTCATTTAAAAAAATCATCGATTACGTCATCACGCCTAGACGGATGACGTCACTAGTATGATATATATTGCAAAAAATCGTAATTTCAAAATAAAAATCGACCTGTTTCGGGATTTTTCCTTAAAGTCGTCGGTTTACGAAATAACGAATTTATGCGTTACTTTATGGACGCACTGTATATATTCGATTATAATTCACTACAATGTGTTTTTCCAAATTTTTTACGAGGAAACATTTTCTTTGATCAGATAAAATATTTTTATAACTTGAAAAACTCCTTTCAACATCAACAGAAATAATTAAGGCGTATTTAAAATAACTTGTTAAAGCCGAAAATTCTGCACCAAAATCAATTTCAAAATTTCCATTAAAAATTTCGCATATGTCCTCCAAAGTTTTAAAGCCGTTTAAAGACGGGATCTGATCTAAAGCATGAATATTTCAATTTCCGTTAGAAAATCGTAAAACCATGGTTAAAGGTGTAAATTCTCTTAAGGCGAGTTGACACGATCCAAGTGTACTTTGTCCAAGTCCACTTGGATGCAGCGCGCGCAATACTTGGATGCTACTTTGATCGTATGAGGGGGTTGACACGTTCCAAGTGTTTTTCATCTTCATCCAAGTCCAAGTCCACCCTCCTAGTCTACTTGGACGCTGCGCGCGCAACGCTTGGAAGCTCCCTTGACCGTGTCACCACCCTCGTCAAGTATATTTCCATCAACAGGTTCTATCCAAGTCACATCCAAGTCTAGTAGGACGGTGGCCAACTTTCTTCCAAGTAGCATCAAAGTATAGTTACAATGGCGTGGCATCGGAAAATATAAAACGGGATATAACTACAAATAGAAGAATGTATTATAGTTAAATACAGCACCTAGAGACTTGGAGTTTTTTGCATTATGTTCAGGATGAAGTCAGGAGAAAAGTCTACTATTCAAAAATAAATGGAAATGCATAATTGCACTGTAAAGTAGTGTAAAGTGCATAAAATGCATCCAAAATTGCATAAATATAAAAATAAAGTCAAAATCAGTATACTAAGGACCAAAATTTATTATTTGGGGGGTTTTTGGGGTCACTGAATACGATTACGCCATCAGAACTGAACCCCGGATCACCTGGTGCCCAAGGTCACGGCAAGAGACGTCATCTTCTGGAGTTTCGATGGTTTTCGGCATTAAATCGATGCAAACGGGTTACTAACGGGTTTTAAGGGTCGCTAAATACATTGTCAGATATAAATAAAGTTTATATAAATTTGATATATACATAATAGACGAGGGCATTTAGCACAAAATAAATCAATTTTTAAATACAGCACCTAGAGACTTGCAGTTTTTTGTTTTATGTTCAGGATAACGTCAGAAAGAAAGTCTACTAATCAAAAATGGATGGAAATGCATAATTGCACTTTAAAGTGCATAAAATGCATCCAAAAGTGCATTAACATGTCAAAATCAGTATACTAAGGACCAAATTTTGTTATTCGGGGTTTTTTGGGCCACTGAACACGGGTACGCCTCAAAACCAACCCACGGATCATCTGGTGCCCAAGGTCACTGTAAGGGCGTCGTCTTCTGAAATTTTGAGGATTTTTGGCACTAAATTGATGTGAACGGATTACTCATGGGTTTTTGAGGTCGCTAGACACGAATATGCGATCAGAATTGATCTTCGGAGTACCTGGTGCCCAGGGTCCCTACTAAGGCACGTCGTTTTCTGGGGTTTCGAGAGTTTTCAGCATTTAATTGATGCCTAAGGCACGTCATCTTCTGGATTTTTGAGTGTCTTCGGCATTAAATTGATGCAAATGGATTACTCAAGGGGTTTAAAGTCGCTAAACCTGAATACGCAATCAAAATCGACCTCCAGAGCACATAGTGCCTAAGATCATAGCAAGGGACGTCATTTTCTTGAATTTCAAAGGTATTCGGAGTTTAATTGATACAAATGGATTACTGAAAGGTTTTTAAGGTCGCTAAAGACGAACATGCTATCAGAACCGACCCCTGGTGCCAAGGATCACAACAAGGGGCGTCATCTTCTGGAGTTTCGAGTGCCTTTGGTACTACATTGATGCAGATGGATTACTCATACGTTTTTGGGGTTGCTGAATACGAATACGCCATCAGAACAGACACCGGTGTACCTGGTGCCTAGGGCACGTCATCTTCTGGAGTTCTAGAGTTTTCGGTACTAAATTGATGCAAACAGATTACTCTTATGTTTTTGGAGTTGCTGAATACGAATATGACTTATATGAAAGACTTTGGAGTATCTAGTGACCACGAAGGATCACACTATCAAAAGAAAATATAATAAATCGATTTTGAAATAAATAAAGGAAAAACGCTGTCAGATATAAATTTAGTTTATATTTATAAAGAATTAAAAAAATTGTATAGTACAACATAGTTATTTTAATAAACAGTCTAAGTAAAATAGCAAAAAAAAATGTTACCAATTTGAACGTTTTCTTTGAACAGCAACTCAAAAAAATTCCGAGTACTCGGTGTGTACCAATTTAGTGTCGGAATGCCTCAAAATTCTAAAACATGATGTGCAAAGCAGCCACTCTGGTCACTAGGAAAGTGGGGTTCGGTTCTGATTTGATATTCGTGTTCAGCAAACCCAAAAACCTATGAGCAATTTGTTTTCATCAATTTAGCACCGAAATTTCTCGAAATTCTATAAGATGATATACCTTAGCCACCAGGTGCTCTGGTGTCTGTTCTAATGATGTACAGTCGAACCCGCTTATTGGAATAGCCTTTGTACCAGGCAAAAATATTCTTATAACCGGGATATTCTAATACCCGATCATTGGTGGCTAGTCGAAATAAGTGTACCGAATATACGTAATAATATTATTTACATACTATGCCAATGTGTAGTTTTACATACTATGCCAATATGTAGTTTTACATACTATGCCAATATGTAGTTTTACATACTATGCCAATATGTATATCATATATTATATACCTACATAATCAGTATATGTAAATGTTTTTAGGTCTTTTTACGTCAATAATACAGTAGTGTAACTACTACTTACTACTTATCTATGTATGTGTTAAATACCAAATTACATTATATTATGTATGTGAATGAATACAGTAGCAGTAGGTAATTAATATAAAATGTATGCAATATGTAGATACGTAAATATTTTCTTATTAAAATGCATATAACAAAATTACTTATCTTTTCTTGAGAAATAATCGGTAATTATAGCTTTTTGTATTGTTAATCAGTGTGGTCATCCTTAATCCATTGGTTGAATGGAACTTTTATTGGCGGAAAGAAATGGATGAATTTAACAAAGCCATAATTCGCATCTTGCAAACAGGTTGGTAAATACTCTCTGGGTGAATTCTAAATAAACTGCTTGTAACAATTTTATAGCAGGCAACAGTGTCTTTGTGTAGACAAATAAAAATTACTTTATGACCCATGCATTTTTCGGCTAAAGTTCGAATTGGTAGGTACTCGTAACAAAGTAATAAATATTTATTACCCTAATAATATCTAATCCAGCACTACATGCCCTTGACGACTGACCATAATACCAAACATAATTTAAATTTTTAGTAAATTGTAAAAAAAAATATTCGTTGACCTGCAAAATATGCTAATAAGCGGTATTATCTAATTAGAACCTATTCCAATAAAAGGATAAATTTATTAAGGAGTAAATGGAAACGTTTCGGGAACTCGAATTTATATTCCATAAACCGAGATATTCCTATAACAGGGATTCTAATAAGCGGGTTCGACTGTATTCGTATTCAAAATGTGTTTTCGATCGAAAACTCTAGAAAATCCAGACGATAACGTGCCTCAGGCTTATAGGTACTCCGATGTCTCTTTTGATGGCGTACTTATGTTCATCCACCCCAAGAACCCGTTAGTAACCCGTTTGCATCAACTTAGTACCGAAAACCCTCGAAACTCCAGAAGATTACCTGCCCTAGGTTCCAGGTGCCCTGGTGTCTATTCTGGTGGTGCATTCGTGTTCAACAACCCCAAGAACCCATGAGTAATCCGTTTGCATCAATTTAATGCCGAAACCCTCCGAAACTCCAGAAGATGAGCTGCCTTAGGCACCAGGTGCTCCGTACGTCAGATCTGATGGCGTATTCGCGTTCAGCCATTCCAAAAACCCTCCAGTAATCCATTTTCATCAATTTAATGCCGAAATCCCTCGAAACTCCAGAAGATGACGTCCCTTGCAGTGGCCGTGGTCACCAGGTGCTCCGCGGGTCTGTTCTAATGGCATATTCGTATTTGGCGACCTCAAAACCCCCGAGTAATCCATTTGCATCCATTTTATGCCAAAAATCCAGAAGATGACGTGCCTTAGTAGCGATCATGGACAACAGGTGCTCCGAAATTAAATTCTGATGACATATTCGTGATTAGCGACCACAAAAACCCAAGTAATCCGTTTGTATCAATTTAATACCGAAACCCCTCGAAACTCCAGAAGATGACGACCCTTGCAGCGACTTTGGGCACCAGGTAATCCGGTGGTCTGTCCTGATGGTATATTCGTGTTTAACGACTTAAAAACCCCCGAGTAATCCATTTTTATCAGTTTAATGCCGAAATGTCTCGAACTCCAGAAGAGGACCCCTTGCAGTGACCTTTGGGCTCCAGGTGCACAGAGAGTCGGGTTTGATGGCATATTCATGTTTAGCGAATTCAAAAACCCGTAAGCATCCCGTTTGCATCAATTTGATACCGAAAGCCCTCGAAACTCCAGAAGATGACGTCCCTTACACTGACCTTGGGCACCAGGTGATCCTCAAGTCTGTCCTGATGGCATCTTCGTATTTAACCACCTCAAAAAACCCCCGAGTAATCCAGTTACATCAATTTAGTGCCGAAATCCATTAAAACTCCAGACGATGACGTGCCTTTGTCGCGACCCTGGGCACCAGGTACTCGGGTGGTCAATTTTGGTGGCGTAATCGTATTCAGTGACCCCAAAAACCCCGAAATAATAAATTGTGTTCCTTGGTATATTGATTTTGACTTTATTTTTATATTTATGCAATTTTGGATGCATTTTATGCACTTTACAGTGCAATTATGCATTTCCACCCATTTTTGAATAGTAGACTTTTTTCTGACCTGCATCATCCTGAACATAATTTAAAAAACTGCAAGTCTCTAGGTGCTGTATTTAAAAATCTATTTATTCGGGTGTTTTTAGTGCTAAATGGCCTGGTCTATTTATACTTTGGGTATTGTTATGTATGTACAAATATCCGTTACTTGACGTTACATTACATGAGTTACGCTACATGATAATTGAATGATTTATGCACATGTTCATACAATTTTTTTTCTCTCATATTTGTATCAACTTTTTAAATTTTTGGATTGACCATTTGCAATAGTTGTTCAAATTATTCGGTAGTTATTTTTAAATAGTTTTTAAATGTATCTTAATCTTCATTTTTACTACTTCACTTAGAAAATTAGACGAAGCTCCAAACGCCTCACGTATCCAATCAAGAATCCAAATTTTATTTTTTAAATTTATTTTTTTCTTCTTTTTTCTGAATCTCAAGCTAATGTATTAACATATCAGCAGTCAGCAACCACTTGAATATCCTCCATAATCACTTTCGCCATCTTTGCAATGTTTATTTGTTACTTTTATTTGACATCCAAGTAATTTACACGATCAAAGTAGCTTCCAAGTAGCGCGCGCAGCGTCCAAGTTGACTTGGACTAAGTACACTTGGATGCAACTTGGATAGTGTCAACCCGGCTTTAACATTTAAAATAATCACCAGAATTATAGGCACCTACTAAATTGAGATGCAAATTGTACTAAATATAATAAAAGTAAATAAAATTCGGATTTCCCGGTAAACCATCCTTCATCATTTTAAGAACTTTGTGTAAAGATGGGGTAATTTCTAAGAAAAAATGAAAAGGCAGTGAATGAGCCGTCTCTCTTCAGGTAGTTCTCGAATTGATAGAACAGCCTGTGCGGGGAAATATTTTGTGTGGAATTAAAAATTTAATTTTTAATAGGCACACAATATGCATGTTTCTTTAAAAATATGCAAAATTTAGTAAAGTTCTCAAATATGCGAAATATGCATGCAATATGCATTTAGCATAAAATCCGCTCCCTAGTCATGAGCTATTCAAAATATTCGTTATCATTTTTGAAATTATTGCGTCGAAAGAATTTTGTCACGTAAAGGGGCAACACGGGCCCGTCGGACCCTATTTGTATTTATACCTAAAGTCTAAATCTTTGTTACACAAGTTAATCTGGCAGTCAGGTAATGTTTTTCTGGATTATCTAAACGACTTTTATGATTTCGGAAATCCAATAATAAAGTCTAAACGTGTAACAATGTAAACATCTCTTTGATGTTCACATCTAGTGTTATATCTATTCTTGTTCTCAATAGGTGTTATATCTATTCTAAATGAATTTGAAAAACTGATAATCATTGTTGGAATGCAATCATATCGTTAGGTAGATACCTATACATATTTTGAAATAAATAATGCATCTGCTATCAGTCGTTTGATATCGATGTTAGTGTCGACAACTAATCTCCTAAAATTATATTGAATTACAGTGAAAGTAGATAGTGTGAATAAGATGTCCAGAAAACTAATCTATGGTTTTTTTATTTTTATTGTTTTTTTTAACCAAATACTTAATAATAATTTAATTTGTCATATCAATTTGCTATTCTAGTTGGGAATAAGCTAAACTTGTGGCTTGTAAAAGTAAAATAATAATATTCTTCTGACTTATGCGCTTTATTCATTTTGTAAAGATTGTTTTTATCGGTACTTTATACATGAGCTGCTAATTATCATAATTTTTTCTCAGAAGAGATTTCACACAATAATGAAAGGCAACAACACCGTAATCTTTTTCCAGGGTATGCGTAAACATCAACCCCCCTTTTCTAATAAAATGGCATGGTAGATTTACAAAAGTTTTTATTTATTTATTAATTAAGTCTTTATTGGGCCGGCATAGCTCAGGAGGTAGGGTGCTTGACTTGAGTTCAAATACTCGAGTGGCCGGGGTTCAAATACTAGCGCCGGCAAGAACAACTAGACATTTTTAAAAATGTCTATGGGCCCCAGGTCGACTCAGCCTGAATAAAATGAGTACCTTGGGTAAAACCAGGGGTAATAATAGGCGGTTGAAGCGTAGCACTGGCCCTGTTACCTTCCTTGTATACCGTAGGCCCTAGATATAGCAGACTACCCTGCTATAATCCCAAAGCCACAAAAGCGGTATAAAATGGAAGACTATTATTATAACTAAGTCTTTATTTGGCTCCAAATGTTTATTACATGTGAATAAATATTTTTCTGCAAAAGTTTTCTTGCATTTCATTATTTTGTGCAAATCCTTCAGGTAGATCGCACCCTCGAGGTAGACCGCATACTATAGTAGCATACTTAATCTAGACAATTTAAATTTAACTTTAATAAAAAATCAAAAAAGAGTATTAGAAATATATGGGTAAATATGAATAGTACATTCAAGAACAGTGGTGGGCCCAACGGACCCGACCGAGTTGCCCGGTTACGTAAGTAAAATGTGTTGCCCGGTTAAGGGTTAAACTGTTGGTGCAATAAAACCGATTTAAAAATTTTTTGAGTTAAGTATGACAATCTTTGAGCGGAGGTGCTATATAATAACGAAACTTACCCCCTGCGCCTATTAGAAAATGTCGATGCAAGTCCTGCCTGTATAAGAAATTTGTCCTATCTGTGTTGTCGAAAGACAGTCTTGACAAGTTCCATATTTTCTGCGATATTGCAGAGATATCTTCTCGTTGACCAGCTAGCTCAGGAGTTGACTGAGAACTAGGAGAGGGTTCGACTGATGCAACCTGAAACAAATTTACTGATGCACTAAAGAATATTGGAGGAAAACACTATTTTTCTACATTCTATAAGGCAATTGTCAATTATTCGCCCAGTTGTTACATATGCAAGTAAACATAGATTCTACATCAGTGAGAAATAAATAAGGTGCTGGTATTTAAAAATAAAGTTCTCAGAAGTTTGAATCCTCAAAGAGATGAATTGATGGGAGAGTGGAGAAGGTACCGCAATGCTGAATTGGTGACCCTGTATGCAGTGGCGTAGCTGAAGTGGGGGGCCCCCGTATTATAAACATAACGACAACTAAATAACAGTATAATTACTAAAATATGTGTAAATGACAATGACCTTTCTTTAATAAGTGTTCATCAGTTAGTGTTCATAGATTTTTGGGAATAGACATGAAAACCTATAGACCAGGGCGCATCTGTAAAAATATTAGTACATTTGGACGTTGAGAGGTGACTCAAATTTTTTTGCAGAAATTGCTTGAAAATAAATCAAATAATAATATTTGAGTTATCCTCCCTCTCAAAAAGGTCCGAAACATTGTTTAAATAATCAAAATGTCAAAAAATTAAGGAAAAATTCGATTTTTTTCTTGGTTTTTTGATTATAACTTTAAAAATATTCATTTCCGAGAAAAGTTGTACTGACATAAAAGTTGCGTAATTAAATTTCCTACAATATAGAATTGGTTAAAAATTTATGAAATAGTCACCCTTGTTGCAAAATAGCAATAATTGTGAAAAAAACATACAAAAACAAGTATTCGCGTTTTACGTTTTTCAACCATTTATGCTACACTTAGGACCTTCATATTTCACCCTAAAAAATTTTATGATACAGTAAAACAATACTGTAAATTTCATTAAGATCGGTTCAACAGATTTTGCAAAATAAATTTTGCAATCCAGCTTTCGTAAAAAAAAATCATTTTTTCAAAATGTTACAGGACTGAAAATAAAGCAGATATCAAGTGAAATTTTTTTTGCGTATAGAAGTGTACTGTACCTTTCATTTGCAATTTTGCAAAATTAAAATCGCTTAACACCACGGCGTCAGGAATTTTTTTAAATAAACATTAATTATTGGTGCTACGCGCAGGACAGCGGATAGGTTGCTCTGATTGGGCATTCCAATGACCTTTGATAATGATTGATACATTTTAATTTTTATGACATTTCGATATACATAAATAAATTTGTTTATTGCAAAATAAAAACACATACTCTATCCTTTGAAATAACACTTTTATTAGCAAAAAATTTCTTTGTTCATATATTTTAACTTAAATAATAAAAGTTTATTATTTTTAAACATATGCAATTGTTTAAACAATATTTCACAAACAACAATAAAATTAGTTTAATTTTTGTGGAATTAAAAAATTAAAATACAACAAAATATAGAGTAAGAAAATAATATATTAGATAAAGATTGGAAGAAATTTTGGTGGAAATCAACCTGTGTGAATCGAACATCGCTGTCCTGCGCGTAGCACCAAAAATTATTGTTTATTTCAAAAATTTTCTGACGCCGTGGCAATTAATCGTTTTTAATTTTGAAAATTTCAAATGAAAGGTACAGTGTACTTCTATAAGTAAAAAAAAATTCAACTTGCTATCTGCTTTATTTTCAGTCCTGTAACATTTTGAAAAAATGGATTTTTTTTGCGAAAGCTGTATTGTAAAATTTATTTTGCAAAATCTGTTGAACCCATCTTAATGAAATTTACAGTATTGTTTTACTGTATGATAAAGTTTTTCTGGGTGAAATATGAAGGTCCTAAGTGAAGCATAAATGGTTGAAAAACGTAAAATGCGAATACTTGTTTTTGTATGGTTTTTTCGCAATTATTGCTATTTTGCAACTAGGGTGACTATTTTTTAAATTTTTAACCAGTTCTATATTGTAGTAAACTGAATTATGCAACTTTTATGTCAGTACAACTTTTCTCGGAAATGAATACTTTTAAAGTTATAATCAAAAAACCAAGAAAAAAATCGAATTTTTCCTTCAATTCTTGACATTTTGATTATTTAAACAATGTTCCGGACCTTTTTGAGAGGGAGGATAACTCAAATATTATTATTTGATTTATTTTCAAGCAATTTCTGCAAAAAAATTTGAGTCACCTATCAACGTCCATCTTAAAACAGATCCGCCCTGGACTACTATTATATACATGTCTCTCAATACGACAAACGTATTAGTAAGTTGTTGCAAAATTATAACTCCATTTATATTGAAAACATGAACTTCAAAACTTTTTTGGCTACGTACAAGTTATTTTTTCGTCGCAGCTGAGCCAATTGTAAAATTTTTTATACGTTTTATTGGTTTATTTTTAAATTCCGATAGTAGGGGAGGAAAGTATGCTAAATTTGCAGTTACTCGAGCGTTATGGGGACTTATTTGGTTGTGAAGATTAGGTCCTAAAACCAAAAAAAGTTAAATAAAGTTTTGCATTTAAGTGGGGACTTTCCATTTTTTAATTTAATTTTCCATTTCCAACAATCGTTTTTTCCGATTAAATGTCTCGAATAAGAGTTACTTATTTTTACGTAAGGAATCCAAATCTGCAATAAAAAATGGGGGCTACTATTTAATATTTTAATGTAACCCCCCATCCCACCTCCGTGGGGGGTCGTGTTTGGCGTCATTCGATATATTTTTCAAAAATATATTGAATAGGTGCGTATATTTTGCAGTTTTTCGATGTGATGTTTATTTCGCGAAATATCGCGTGGTTCCTATTTAAAATTTTTAATTTACCCCACCCCTCTCCGTATCGGGTAGAGTTTGGTATCATTCGATAGATTTTTAAAAAATATTGAAAACGTATTTTTAGCTTTTCGGTCTGACGTTTATTTCTCGAAATATTCGCCTTTTTTCTTGTGAAACTTTGTGGCTCACCCATTTCCTTACGCCCCGCTCAAACTGTCAGATTTTTGAAATATACACTGTTCTGCACTGTTCTGCATCTGACGGTTTAGAGTTTTTCTAAGGACAGAATTTTTTTTTGGGCCCCCCTTAACGAACTCCACTGTATTAAGATCTAATATATGGAAGTGGTACATTTACAGGGAACAAGGTTTCTCCCCATGTCATAATCTGACGCGCTCGAGTAACTGCAAAAATCCCCGCTTGGGCTCCCCTACCATAAGCTGATCATGTTTTGAAATATCTTGAGTGGGATCAAGTTTGAGTGGTATCAGTTTCTTGAGAAAGCAAATTTATAACTTCGATTTGTATTTGGAGACTCAAGTAATTTGTTTTAAGTTATTGTTTTTATCGATAAATTTAGCTAAAACAGGATCATATTTAGCTAGTAAAAGACCCACCGACAAAAAAATTACCTTTTTGGGATTCACTTTCATCTAAACTACCAATATGTCCATTCAATGCTAAATTGCACCCGGAAAGAGTAAGAGTTGCGTCAATTACCTGCTTCCTTACTTCCTTCGAAATTCCCTAATTTGATGCTTATTAGGGAAATATATTTTGATCTCCTTTAAAAAAAGTAGCAGTATTAGGCTTAAAGGCTTTAAGGGGCCTCTCCTAACGTCATGCCCCCCCCGCCTTGCGGGCCTATCAGCTACGCCACTGTCTGTATGGTACTGAAAACATCGTAAGACATATAAAAGCTAACTGGATAAGATGGGTAGGTCATGTGGTAAGATCAGAGTGTTAAAGACATTATTTTTTGAGATACCAGATGGTAGACGATCAGTAGTCCGTCCCAGAAAAAAAATAGAGGAATGATGTTGAAGCCGATTTATCTAGGATTGGGGTACAACAATGGGAAGATCTTGCTTCAAATTATCGCCCTATTGCACTCCTGCCCACGTTGTCGAAGATAATTGAAAGTCTGGTAAAAAAAAGAATCTTATCTTTTCTGTTGAAATACAAATTGCTTACTCCACATCAATTTGGATTCCTGAGTGACAAATGCACAAATGATGCTATGTTCTTCCTTTTCGATCATGTTTACTCCAGTCTAAACAACCATTACTCTACAGCAACAATTTTCTGTGATTTCTCTAAAGCATTCGATTGTGTAAACCATAACATCTTGACTGACAAATTACAGCACTATGGATTTAGGGGAAAGGCTCTTAAATGGCTTAAATCATATCTTAATAAAAGAAGTCAGTTTGTAAGGGTTGACACGAAGACGTCTTCTTGCATGCCATTAGAATGTGGGGTACCTCAGGGTTCAGTTCTAGGCCCTATATTGTTTCTGATATACATAAATGACATCTCTAGTCTGAACATTAAAGGTAAAATATGTCTCTTTGCAGAGTAACACGGATATTATGGATCTTCGCAATACCATAGCTACAGACCTAGTCACCATTAAATCGTGGTGCGATTCGAATCTCCTGTTATTTAACGTTTCTAAAACCAAAGTCCTACCTTACAACAGTATGAGTATGATGCCACCTTTAGTACTTAATAACAACAGTCTAGAGGTAGTTGAATCGGTGAAGTTCTTAGGGCTTATTGTAGATAAGTCTCTAAAATGGAACTTGCACATTGATGCCTTACACAAAAAATTAAGTTCTGCTTGTTTTGCGCTAAGATCAGTTGCTACGGAAATGAATTTGTCAACATCTAGGACCGTTTATTATGCCCTTTTTGAGTCTCATCTTCGGTACGCCCTTCCATTCTGGGGTACGTGTTGTGCGACTCAATTTGAGCGTATTTTTAAACTACAAAAGAGAGCTCTTCGTTACTCCCTGAGACTCAATAGCAGAGTTCATTGCCAAGAATTCTTTAAAAAATTTAAAATATTAACTCTTCCTTCTTTGTTTGTTTTTGAATCCGTTTGTTTAATCCGCAAACATGCATCAGAAGGTCCAGAGAGACCCACTCATAACTATCCCCTTAGAAACGTGGAGCATAATCTTTATTTGCCAACCCCACGGTCTGAGCTGGTTAAGTGCTCTATACTATACAATTCGAGAAAAATGTACAATCACCTGCCATCTAACATCAAATCTATTGCAGCATTTCCCGCTTTTCGCAAGACCTTGAAAGCTTATTTGCTGGAGAGAGCTTTATATACAGTGAATGACTTTTTTATAAACGATTTGAATTCAGCAAATTGACTTGCAGGATTATTACTTTCGAGTACTTTTGTACATATTTGCAGCGGCATAGAACTTTTGATTTACTTTCCCTTTCCCCTTTCCTCGTTCGCCTTCTTTTTGCTCTGACGTTGTATACATATTGTTTGCAAAATTTTTAATTTTTTAATGTGTACTTAATAACTGTAAAATTATATTAAGTAGTATAACTCACGCCATTTACTTGGTGTCTGTTTCTGTTTTTGTTTTGTTTGTAGTTTTTTACTATTTTTTGTTTTTTATTGTATTTTTTATTTTGTATAAGCTTTGTCCACAAAGTGGTAAAATTTTTTGACAATAAAGCATATCTTACTTACTTACTAATAGAAGCGCAAGATCGTAGAACAGGGGTCACCAATAATTAGTTTTCCTGACGGTCCGTTTCGAAAACTTATGACACTTCCGGGGTCCGGATTTAATGCTACCTGTGTCTGGTTATTCTGATTCGGTCTCTTTGCGGATTCTTGTTAAAACATATCCCCTATAAACTAATCAGAAGTGTGCTGGGCGAAATTGTTTAACAATTTTTTTAACAAATTCAAAACATCACCCTTTTTGTCCCCGAAAACATGTTTTTAGCATTTTCGGATCATCTTAAACAAAAAAGATCTGTCATTTTCCCAAAACGTGACAGATTTCAAGTTTTAAGCGATTTAGGGCCGGTTGTTCGAAAGCTAATCAACAATGATCATTATCAAATATTTAATTACTGCCACCAACTGTCAATGTCAACTTTGTTTGGGTTGTTGAAAACATAATATGAAATTACTTAATCAATTATGTTAATAATTGTTATGTTAATTGATTAACTAATCTCATAATTTTAATCAATTATGTTTTCAGCAACCCAATAAAAGTTGACATTGACAGTTTTGGTGACAGTAATTAAATATTTGATAGTGATCATTGTTGATTAGCGTTCGAACAACCGGCCCTCAAAGTTTGAAAAATGCGAAAACATGCATTTTTGAATCGTGAAGACTCATGTTTGAATTATTATTTTTGTGGTTGTCAAGTGCCTAAATTGAAGTTTAAACATTCAACTTCAATATTCCAATGAGTAACCGGGGGTTATTTCAATTATTTAGACCGTTGTTTTTAATTGTTAATTATGCGGTATAATTCGCGCGAAATAAGCCCCAATTATCCTTAATAATATTAAGCCTCATTAGAATCTTGAAATTGAATGAATAAACTTCAATTTAGATACTTGGCAACCTGAAAACTAATAATTTGCACAGGACCGGCGATAACGGGCCTGCAAGGGATGCACTGCAGGCGTTCGCCCCTGCTTGGGGGGCGCCAAATTGAGCTTTTTTCTGCTGGTGCTATACAAAATTAAAAGAAACCGAAGGGCGCCTATGCTAGTTTTGCAGACGGGCGCCTTATACCCTAGCGCCGGCACTGAATTTGCATATGAGTTTTCAAGTATCCAAAATGCCTATTTTCGTATTTTTCAGATTTTAATCGCTGATAACTCGAAAACTATCAACTTTTCAGAAATATGACAAGAGAACTTTTTTGTTTAAAATAACTCAAGAAATGCAGAAAGATAATTTTAAATTTGTTTAAAAGTTAAGAATTTATATTGTGAATGTTAATGACCCTTTCTTTAAATCCAGTTATTGAAACTGAGAAATGTAAAATAAATAATCATAGTACAAAATGGTAATTAACATGTTATCTTTTCTACATTAGTTTCAATACAAGCTGTTTGTTGCAAACTTATTAAATCTGAAACCTATTTCAATTAAATGCACAGCTCAAAAGTACTCCCACTTAAATCTACTTATAGTATAGAGAAAATAAATATAAAAAACGCACGTGACAATTTCATGTATACAGGGTGTCCAGAAACTCTACCGACAAACGAAGACAGGAGATTCCTCAGATAATTTTAAGACAATTTAACTCAATTCACCTAGTCCGAAAATGCTTCTTAAGGGAGCTAGAGCTCTTTGAAAATGGCGTCATGAAATTAGTTTTTCTTAAATACCTCCAGAACGCTTCTATTTAGAAAAACGAAAATTAGTATGCATATTTACTTTTCAGAGATGAATCGATTCCATTCATTGCAAATTTCTAGTACTGGTCATAAGCGTGCGTTTTGGGTAGAGCAACGGGTATTTTATCGCATAACATTTTTCTCCTTAACTTTTATGCATTTTTGACACCGGATTATTAAATTGTGAGGTATTCTAGTACTAAAAGGTACTCTTGATTTAAGTCGATAGGACACACCTTTTTCTAGAAAAATCGATTTGAAAGTTCTTTGTTTTTGGAATTTGAAAAAAAATTGAAAGAACTTTTCAACAAAAAACGAAGTATTTTACCAACATAAAGTAAAAGTAACTTTTAGTACTCGAATACCTCATAATTTAATAATCTAGTGTCAAAAATGCTCAAAAATTCAAGACAAAAAAGTTATGCTATAAAATAACTGTTGACCTATCCAAAACGGACGCCTATGACCAGTACTAGAAACTCGCAATTAATGAAATCGATTTATCTCTGGAATATAAATAAATGTACCAGTTTTCGTCTTTCTAAACAGTTTTTTTTTTGAAATTTTTTTTTTAATTCAAAAAGCGAAAAGTTTTCAAATCGATTTTTCTAGAAAACGGTGTGTCCTACCGATTTAAAACAAGAGTACCTTTTAGTACTAAAATACTTCCCAATTTAATAATCCAGTATCAGAAATGTATAAAAGTTAAAGATAAAAAAGTTATGCGATAAAATAACCGTTGCCCTACCCAAAAACGGACGCCTATGATCGGTACTAGAAATTTGCAATGGATGGATTAGATTTATATCTTGAAGATAAATATGTGTACCAATTTTTGTTTTTCTAAATAAAAGCATTCTGGAGGTATTTAAGAAAAACTAATTACAAGACGCCATCTTCAAAGAGCTCTAGCTCCCTTAGGAAGCATTTTCGGACTAAGTGAATTGGGTTAAATTATCTTAAAATTATCTGAAGAATCTCCTGTCTTCGTTTGTCGGTAGAGTTTCTGGACACCCTGTATACAGGGTGGGGCATTAGTGTGACAAAGTCCAATTACTCGTTTGTCGTAAGAGATGCGAAAAAAAGTTATTTAGGTAAAAGTTGGGGCACACATAGTACCATATTTTAAAAATATTTTCAAATATACAGCGGCGTCCGTATTGACAGGGTGACACAAAATTATGTTTTTTTAAATGGAACACCCTGTATATTTTTACATTTTTGAATTCTCCTCGATGTTTTCTTTCTTAAAATATATGGTTTTGTAATATTATACGAGGTAGTTTAAAAGTTAATTAGGTTTTTTTGTTAATTTCGTAGCAAAATCTACACCCTGTAGAATTGTAGTGATTTGACATCAAATTTTCTATTTACATTCAAACGATTTTTAGTATAGTCTACTACTGTTAATCATTAATAATATAGCGAAATGTTTAATTTTAGTATACAGAGTGGGTCGAAACTCGGAATGAGTATTTTCTGAGTTTTCTTAAATGGAACACCCTGTATTTTAGTATTGTAATGAAATTATATTTTATGGTACTTTTTTATTTCTTAAGCATTACCTATACCTAAGTGCTTTAATTTGTAAGTTATTCGTCATTCTTTAAGAAAACATTAATTGCAACAAAAATTACGTAAAATTTCATTAAGTAGCCGTGAAAATATCCAATCAAAAGTAATTTTTTGAAAAAAAATACATAATAATCTAGCCTGATCCTTAATTTATTAATATTGGTTGATAGGTCTGGATCCCGTGTATGAAAAAAAAGTTGATTAATAGCAAGCTGAAAATGTGTTAATAGCTTAAGGGTGTCTATTCGGACAAACTTTGATATATGGGAACACTGAAACAGGAGCAGTTTTAATTGTAGAACAGGTTAAAAATTTGGAACGGTCAGACTACGAAAACGGCACATGTATTTTGTCCGACAGAACAGACTTAAACTCTCCGAACAGAGATTAAACTCTCATGCAAAAACCAGACTGCTATTTATCACCGTTTTAGTGATATGGGCGTTTTAGTGAGTGGAACATGTAGAATATGTCAAATGACAGGAATTATGACAGGTGATAAATAGCAGTCTAATTTTTGCATGAGAGTTTAATCTCTGTTCGGAGAGTTTAAGTCTGTTGTGTCGGACAAAATAAATGTGCCGTTTTCGTGGCATGACCGTTCCAAATTTTTAACCTGTTCCACAATTAAAACTGCCCCTGTTACAATGTTCCCATATATCAAAGTTTATCCGACTAGACACCCTTAAGCTATTAATAAATTTTCAGCTTGCTATTAATCAACTTTTTTTTCATACGCGGGATCCAGACCTATGAGATATCCAAATACATTCGTAGTTAAGGTTGTTGGTGCTTAAAATATGAATCAAACATACAAAATTCTGCCTAGTTGGCTATGTCACAAAATTTTCTTAAACATTTGACATTATACTATTTATATAGTTCCAGTTGATTTGATACCATTACTAATATTAATTTTTGTAATGAGGAACGGATTAAAATGTCTTTGTGCTAGGAGAGTATAACAAAAATGAGATACTTGCAATAAAAATTTATCATCAGCAATTTCCTGATAGACGACAACCAAAAAGAGAAACTTTTGAAAGTATACTAAAACGGTTTCAACAGACTAGATACTTAGATTGTAAGAACGATTGTACTAATATGCAGATCCTCAGTGACACTAAGGATTACATTTAATTGCTGTTTTCTTCACTTACAATAGTTTTTATTCGAGCAGATTTATCATAATCTAAGTGATCAGTCCGTTGAAACCGTTCTAGTATATTTTTAAACGTTTCTCTTCTTAGTTGTCGTCTATCAGGGAATTTCTGATGAAAAATTCTTATTGCTAGTAGCATGTTTTTGTTATATTCCACTAGCACCAAAATCTTATTATTCAGTTTCTCATAAGAAAAATACATATTAGTAATAGTAACAAAGCAACTGGATCTATAAAAATAGTATAATGTCATATTTTTAAGGAAATTTAGTGTCATAGCCGACTAGGTAGAATATTGTATGTTTTTATTAATATTTTGCGCACCAACAACTTTAACTACGAATTTATTTGGATATTTCATCCAATATTAATAAATTAAGGATCAGACTAGATTATGATGTATTTTCTTTTCCAAAAATTATTTTTGATTAAATATTTTCACAGCCACCTAATAAAATTTCACGTAATTTTTCTTACAATAATATTTGGCTTAAAGAATCACGAATAACTTACAAATTAAAGCACTTAGGTATAGGGAATGCTTAAGAAATAAAAAAGTACCATAAAATATCATTTCATTACAATACTTAAATACAGGGTGTTCCATTTAAGAAAACTCAGAAAATACTCATTCCGAGTTTCGACCCACCCTGTATACTAAAATTACACATTTCGCTATACTGTTAATGTTTAACAATAGTAGACTATATTAAAAATCGTTTGAACATAAAATAAAAATTTGATGTCAAATCACTAAAATTCTACAGGGTGTAGATTTTGCTACGAAATTAACAAAAAAACGTAATTAACTTTTAAACTACCTCGTATAATATTACAAAACCATATATTTTAAGAAATGAAACATCGAGGAGAATCCAAAAATGTAAAAATATACAGGGTGTTATAAAAAACATAAGTTTGTGCCACCCTGTCAATACGGACGACCCTGTATATTTGAAAATATTTTTTAATTATGGTACTATGTGTGTTCCAACTTTTACCTAAATAACTTTTTTTCGTATCTCTTACGACAAACGAGTAATTGGACTTTGTCACACTAATGCCCCACCCTGTAGATCAAAATTAAATTATCAGTGAGAAAAATGACATTTTTTATTATGCAACCTGTCTGAAGTTTTGAGTGAGTTTAGTCCAACTGATTCTTATTAGGCAAGCCGCACACCAAAGAAACATGAAACGAAAAACATGAAACATTAAACGAAAAACATGTTTCATGAAAAGAAAACACTGCTAAACAAATCTCAAAGTCCGCCTACCAATGAAACGAGTGTGATTCATGCTCATGACACATTTTTATTTTCGGAGAGTTTCATAAATGGCCAGACGTATATTTGTTTAGCAGTGGTATATTTCCATGAAACGTAATTTACGTTTCATGTTTCTTTGATGTGCGGCCGGGCTAAGGGAGTTCTGTTAGCTGAGATCTGTACCAATTTTTAATAAAGTTCATTCCTGATAAAGCGGCTTCGCAAACAAAAGTTGAGCCAAACGTAGTACACAATTTTATGGCCAAACATTTTCAAAATTGCCAAGCACTATATTCTGAATTTAATGGCGGTCCGCACAAAACTAGCCCACGGTCCGGATGCGGACCGCGGTCCGCCAATTGGTGACCCCTGTCGTAGAAGATCGAAGCAGATCGAAGGGCTGTAGTGGATGCGGAGAAGACTCACAAAATTGTAAAGCCATTAAAGAAGAAGAAGAAGAAGAAAATAATAAGTAAGTTGACATTACGTTCCTGAATTTGTCATAATAAAATATTTTAAATAAATAGAATTGGGAAACATGTATAATAACCATTAACAAAACATTTGAAGCTCCAGTATTGTTACGTGAAGGAAATGACATAGTTTTATCATTCGATCTCGAAAAATCAGAAACTTAACAACTGTTACCTATTATTACTATATCCAGTGATATACACATGAAATTATGCCATGGAAATTATTCATGTCAATTATTCACTATCTGTCACGCTAATCAAAATCATATAATGAAATCACTTGCCACAAAATCCCAATATGTTATCTCTGTCTCTTTTTCACTTTCAGCTCATCATAATACTTTTATTCCACATGACCCGGCGTAAATAAAAATGGATTGTCGAGGATATGTAATAAAACCACAAAAAAACATTCAACCATTCATTTAGTAAAGCTTGGTAAAGCTCTCCACTCTGCCTCTGCGATTTCCAATAAAAGGGTTTTGATACTGGCGCATGAATTTTTAATTCGATAATAAAAATGATTAATACTTCATTATTCGAATTTGTATGGATTCATTAAATTGAATGAACATTGTGTGAATTTATTGATGGAGTGGGGAGCTACTGTTTGATGACATACCGGATATATATCTACCTGTAGTATCAGTTCTAATACTTTTTATCGACTGTCAATACCCCTAACGAACTCAATAATGCGATAAAATCATTCATGCTAATATAAATTAAATATTTGAGGGTCCAAGAATACAAAAAAGACTTAAAAAAGTTCGATAAAAATCATAAAACCTCAATGGGAAATTATAAATTGGTGAATTCCTAATAATTTTGGATCAAAGTCATAAAAAACTATTTATAGAGGTCTAAAATCCGTATTGAAATCAATCTATTTTGCTACGAATTTAACACATTTCCAAATTTTGCAATTTTGCGTCATTTTATTTCTAGACTATACGGTCCCATTGTTCATTTAGCTTACACACCAGGTAATCATATCTTGGTACTTTCTCTGCAGCTTTTCCTTTAATGTCGATTCTTTCCTCTTTAATCTTGTTCTTACATACATACTTGTTCTTACAATCATGATTTTTATATTAAGCAATTCCATACCTCTAGCAGTACTGCATGTCTGAGATTATTAGACCGATCAAATAAAATTACAATGCATGTAAATCAAAATGTAATTCCGTACAGGTTGGAATAAATTTTTTATCAAAGTTTAGGCCCAAACAAATGATATTTTCAAGAAAGTACACACACCGGCAAAATTAGCCGAACACCTTAAAAATGGGACATGTTTGATATCTTGAATTTCCTAAACCTCTGGTCCGATTTGAGTTATTCTTTTAGTATATTATAGCCATATTATTTAAGAATATCGTTGTAATAATACTGTTGCTAGACAGATAAATATCATTTTATACAGGGTGTACCAATCATACTGTGTTTTTTTCTTAAAGTTTCTAACACCCTGTGGAATATTCTAGCATATGTAAAATATTAATATTAATACTCGATTGTAGACTTAGGCTTTCTTAACATTTTTCTATTTGATTCATTTACTTATGTGAGATAATAAAAAAGTTATGTGCGTTAACAGCTATCCATGTTTTTCATCAATAAATCCTCATAATAGGGGAGAAAAGTATACTAAATTTGCAGTTACTCGAGCGTTATGGGGACCTATTGGATTGTGAACAGTATGTGCTAAAATCAGAAAAAGGTTAAGTTAAGTTTTCCATAAAGTGGGGACTTTTCATTTTTTAATTTAATTTTCCATTTGAAACAATCATTTTTCTCCGATTATAGCGCTCTATCCATAATTCGAAAAAATGTGTCGAATAAAAGTTGCTTATTTTTACGTAAAGAATCCAAATGTGCAATAAAAATTGGGGGCTCCTATTTAAGATTTTAAATTAAATCCCCCACCCCACCTCCGTGGGGGCTCGTGACACCCCACGGAGAGCGGTAGGGGGTAAATTAAAAATTTTAAGTACGAACCCTGCGATATTTCGCGAAATGAACATCAGATCGTAAAACTGCAAATACACCTATTCAATATTTTTCAAAAATCTACCGAATAGCACCAAACACGACCCCCACGGAGTGGGGTGGAGGGTTACTTTAAAATCTTAAATAGGAGCCCCAATTTTTATTGCAGATTTGGATCATTGACGGAAAAATAAGCAACTTTTATTCGCAACATTTTTTCCAATTAGGGATAGATGGCGCTATAATCGGAAAAAACGATTGGTGGAAATGGAAAATTAAATTAAAAAATGGAGAGTCCCACATTTTATGGAAAACTTAACTTAACTTTTTTTGGTTTTATCACCCACTCTTCACAATTCAATAGGTCCCCATAACGCTCGTGTAATTGCAAATTTAGCATACTTTCCTCCCCTACTATGAGTATTTATTGATAAAAAGCATGGCTAGCTGTTAAAGCACATAACTTTTTTATTTTCCATCATAAGCAAATGAATCAAAAAGGAAAATGTTAAGAAAGCCTAAGTCTACAATCTAGTTATAATTTTAATATTTTATATATTCTAGAATATTCCACAGGGTGTTCCGAACTTTAAGAAAAAAACACGGTATGATTTTAACACCCGGTATAAAATGATATTTACCTGTCTAGCAACAATATTATTACACAGATATTTTTAACTAATAAGGCTACAACATACTAAAAGAATCACTCAAATCGGACAATAGGTTTAGGAAATTCGCGACATCAAACATGTCCCATTTTGAAGGTGTTCGGCTAATTTTGCCGGTGTGTGTATATGACTCGTGTGAGGGGATCATTGTTTAAATAATTAAAAATTGGTAATTTTTGCAAAAAATTTACTTTTTTAATTGCTGCGGTAATTCGTGTTTTTATTAAGGATTTTACAATTTTTTTCCGCAAAGTTGAAGAAACAGTCTTTTATATAAGACTTACTAAATTAAATTTGCCCCTTAATTTATTTAAATAATTGTAAATCAAAATTGAAAAACAAATTTCCAAAAAAATATTTTGCAATATAAATAAGCACTATAAAATATTTTGTTTTTCAGAAAAAGTTGCGCTATAATATCACTATAAATTGACAAAAAAAATTGTTAATAAATATTGAGTAGTTTATGAGATATTTAATTTGTTTATAAAAAATTACCATTTTTTCGATTGCAAAAGCGCGGTTGTTGCCGATAGAGTATACAAGTTTTTAAAGTCTCATTTCTTTATATTTTATGTATGTTTTCGATAAATGTAATGGCAAATCAAATTTTCAATTAAACACCCCTCCAAAATGGCGTTTGAAGATTGGTGTAATTTGTTTTTAATTTATTTTTTTTATAACATCGCCGGGATTAAAAATTTTAAAATTATTTTTCGATATTCGTATTCTTGGTAATTTTTGACATAGCTACAAAAGAATAAAAAATTTCTAGAAGCATTTTTGGCCGAGATAGCTTTTCCCAGTTTAAAAATTCATAATTTGTTTATTTAGCAATGTTGACATTTAAAAGTACGTGAGTACATCTATTAACCTTAATACTTAACAATGTGATTTATACACATATAAAAATTGTAGAATATTTTGAAAAATGATGATATTCGTAGCACCTTAAATGAAAACTTTTTGTCTGAAAATTGGCGGAGGAGTGGTTTCCAATATCTCCGTTAATAATGGGCCAATTTCAATATTTTCTATTAATTTGGGGTAGCATATAAAAATAATGGCATCTGCATGAGCCTTTTTGTCATAAATAATCATTACCTAGTTATAAACAATTTTTTTTGCAAAACATTTTTTTTGTCTAATATTGTGATAAATAAAAGTTGGCACCAAAGATAATTACAAAAGAGCATTAAAACAAATTTTTATTTTAAAAATTTAACAAAATAGTAAAATTTTGTTAAAGAATCACAAAAACTTTGTTCTTTGTACAAATAATTGGCAAAATCTCGCAAAAATAATGTGAATACCTACAAAATTAAATATATAAAAAAATGGAGGACAACCTCTATATAAATAGATGTACATATAAGTGAATAAAAATTAACAAATATATACACAATTTTTAGTGTATTACCTGTTAAAAGAATATAAAATTAATTGTAAAATACATATATATTTTAATATTGTACAAAGAAAAAAGTCTTTAACAAATTTTAATGCTAATTCAGTATTATTTTTTTATAAAAAACTTTTGTGTCAATTTTTATTTATAACATCTAGAGAAAAAAATTTAAAAAAATTGTTTATAACAAATTGACGAATATTTACTGTTAAAAGTGTCATTTAGATGTACTATCTTTATAAACTACCATAAACTAAAAAGAAACATTAAAATTGGTCCATTATTAACGCAGATATTGCAAAGTACTACTGCATCACTCTTCATGCAAAAAGTTTTCAGTTAAGGTCGCTACGAAAATCATTAGTTTTTTAAATATTCTAAAATTTTAACTGTATGTGTTAATGACATTGTCAAGTACTAGGACTGATAGATGTACTCACGCACTTTAAAATGTTAATATTGATAAATAAACAAATTATGAATTTTTAAACTTGGAAAAGCTATCTCGGCAAAAAATGGATCTAGAAAATTTTTTTCTTTTGTAAGTGTGTCAAAAATTAACAGAAACACGAATATCGAAAAAAATTTCAAAATTTTTAAGCTTGGCGATGTTATTAAAAAAACAAGTTTTAAACAAATTACACCAATTTTCAAACGCCATTTTCAAGGGGTGTTTAATTAAAATTTTAATTTGTCAATACATTTATCGAAAATACACATAAAAGCAAACAAAATGAGGCATTAAAATCTTGTATACTCTATCGGCAATAACCGCGTTTTTGCAATTGAAAAAATGGTAATTTTTTATAAACAAATTAAATATCTCATAAACTACTCAAGATTTATCAACCAATTTTTTTGTCAATTTATAGTGATATCATAGCGCAACTTTTTCTGCAAAACAAAATATTTTATAGTGCTTATTTATATTGCAAATAATATTTTTTTGGAAATTTGTTTTTCAATTTTGATTTACAATTATTTAAATAAATTAAGGGTCAAATTTAATTTAGTAAGTCTCATATAAAAGACTGTTTCTTCACCTTTGCAGAAAAAAATTGTAAAATCCTTAATAAAAACAAGGATTGCCGCAACAGTTAAAAAAGTAATTTTTTTGCAAAAATTACCAATTTTTAATTATTTAAACAATGATCCCCCCATATGAATCATATACTTTCTTGAAAATATCTTTTGTTTTGACCTAAACTTTAATAAAAAATGTATTCCAACCTGTACGGAATTACATTTTGGTTTTTATTTTATTTGATTGGGCTATATTTAGGTACTAGCTGTCCGTTAATTGATATGCCTTCATTTGTGTCTTCTGGTGTCTCTTTAACGCCACTTCTGAGTATATAGTGTTATGCTCTGTATTTCTTTTTTTTATGAGATTGATCAGCAAATTCTTATTTTGATTAATTACTTAATTATTTTAATTATTACTTATGTAAAACAAAACCAAAATTAAATTGAATTCTCTAATAAATTTTATTCTCAGGGCTATTTTAATTTTAATGCATTACCTTAGGTTTGTGGCTTCTAGTATCTCTAGTTGCTTACTTCATCCAGGGACAAACCAGAGAACTTAAACGCACTCGATGTCATATAAATGTTATAAATATTTTTTATTTATCCAATATACCATAAATATAAGATTTAAAAATTATACTAAAATTTAATTCTGTTGCAACTTTTCTCATCTAATAAATTAAGCTTTATTTCTGATATCTCCTTTGTTTTAACAAAAATTTTATTTAAATAATTCGTTAGACTATTCTTACAAAAATACTAAAATTTATTTTTCTCCATTTGAATTGATTACTTATCTCTTCTTTAAATTTTTTAATGACTAAATTATGCTACAAAAATAAACAAATATGGTGTGGATATAAAACAAACTCGCTCTGTTTCACAAAAATTCTGACTAACCTTTTTGTTTCTTCTCTATTTCTTCTTCCTGGATTGCGCAGCCTTCCATTCTCTCACACTTGCTCCTAGGATGTAGCGAAAGGTCCTTCTCGTCCAAACTGCTTCACCAACAAAAAAAAACAAAGGGACTCACTCGAAATCTCTATTCAGTTTTCTCTCTGCTCGATATCTTGTGCAAATTGATACCCACCAGCTACTCGTTCTAGACAGAACACAGGAATCTCCTCGGACACAAGGAAAATGAACTTCTCAACTCGGTCAACGTTTTCGTTTCACCACGATCTGCTCTCAAAGGAAAATTTCACCACTTTACACCAACTTCTCACTTTTTAAAAACCGAACTGTCGTCTCCAGATATTAATTACACAGTGACCATTTTTTCTCTCTTCAAAATAAGACTCAACACTCTCATCCCTTCCATCCATCTTTCTCCGCTACTCACAAAAATCCTCTCTACTCACTACATTCATATTTTCATTTTTTAAGAACCCATTTATTTTGTATAAAACTTTTCCATTTTGTTAAATTCTAGGAGATACTAAATTACTTTTCGTTGTTTCAAAATGCTAAACAAAAGGTCTTATATTCTAAACTGCAATAAATTTGTTTACGGTCTCTCCTTCTACGAATCATTTACAAATGTCCTATTGTCGATTCCAACGCGAAAAAATGTACTTTCTAATTTTTACCGCCTAATTGTATATCCGTTCAAAAAACCATTAACAAATCACTTAACGACTTCACTTTCCGCGAATATAATATTTACAATTTTTGGTCATATACAGGGCGATGAAAATCTATGATCTCGCGGTCTCTGATATAAATTTATTTTCTAAAATTTTCCCATAAAAATTTTATAACAATATATTAATTAAACAGTAAAGGGGACAGTGCCCATTCTTGTCGTACTCCTCGTCTTACAGGAATTTCTTTAGATTTTGGTTGGTCTACTCGTATTATGGCTTCCTAATATGGGTATAAATTTGTAAGGATTCTCACATCCTAATCCTCTATTTCTGTGTTCCCTAATAATATGTTTTATTTCGTGTTTTATGGAAGGCTTTCTCAAAATCAGCTAGACAGATGAATATGTCACAGTGGACATATATGGACATTTTTTTATGGGTGTTTGTATAGAAAACAATGCCGCTCTAGTGCCCGAGCCATTCAAGAAGAATTTTAAAACACGTTTTCAATGCCCCTTTTCTTGTATATGCCAGCTGGTTCTTTATTTTTCCTGTATATTGTATACAGCTTATATTACATGTATAATATGAGCTGTCATTTTTCCGATTGGCACAATTCCTTAGCTTTTTTGTTTGATATAGTTTTATTTACGTTTTTCTAATTGCTATTCACAAAGACGCTATTGTGGAACGAAGGTATCTGCAGAAGTAGAAATTAGGAGGGGCGTTAAACAAGGATGTGTTCTGTCACCCCTGCGATTTAATCTTTACTCCGAGTTTCTATTTAAAGAGGCACTGTACGATTCCAAGGATGGAGTCTCAAGGTAAATGGCGTAAATATCAACAACATCAGATACGCCGATGACACGGTGTTGATTGCGGATTCCGACTTGGGTCTACAACGACTCATCGACAAGGCCAACTCGACCTGTGAACAATTTGGTATGAAAATAAACATTAAAAAACCAAAGGAATGTCAATCCGAAAAATCCGAAACGTACCGTAGGTACCTCAACCTTGCACAATAAATGGGCATATTTTGGAACAGGTCAAAAGAGTTAAGTGCCTGGGTTGTTGGATCGATAGCAGCCTAAATCCTGATCTAGAAATATCATCGAGAACAGGACAGACCAGAAAATCTTTCGAAAAAATCAAAAAACTGCTTTTTGATCTCGAATAAAACTCAAAATTCGACTACGTTTATCAAAATGCTATGTCTGGTTGACTCTTCTCTATGGAGTTGAGACATGGACCCTTAAAACATATACCGTAAATAAATTGGAGGCCTTTGGAACGTGGATCTACCGGAGAATCCTCACAATGCCATGGACATAGCATACCTCAAACGAAGAAGTGCTACATAGAATAGGCAAGGAAAGAGGTTGGCTATCGTCACCACTATCCATACCTTATTCGCGGCTGCTCTGAAAAGATCTACTGAGCTGCAACTATACCACTCTCTTAGGTTTCTCAGCCAGGAAATTCTTCTTCTACCTATAGATCTTTTACCCTTAATTTTACCTTGCATTATGAGCCTTCATATCATATATTGGACACCTCTGGTAATGTGGCCTAAATTCCAGCTTTATTGTTTTGATGTTCTTTATCCCCTCGCAATACTTTTGTAGCCTTCTTAACACTTCTGCATTTGTAACTCGTTGGATCTATGGTATTTTCAAAATCCTTCTATAGCACCACATCTCAAATGCGTCCAACTTCTTTATATGGTCTACTTTTAGTGTCTATCTTTCCATTTCATACAACAAAGTCTCAGCTCTCTTCCTCTGGAGCTTCTTCAGCTCCAGAGGAAGGTCTCGATTAACAAACATTATTTCATTTTTATAAATGCTTTTCTTGCAATTTCGATCCGTGTCTTGATTTCTCTGCCTTGGTCATTCTTTTCATTTTCCCAGGTTTTCTTAACGTTCATTTGTAGTCCAGATGTTATACTGATTTGATGTAATCTATGTGTACTAATCGTTGCACTGCTTCTCAATTGTCTGCAAAAATAGCAGTGTCGTCTGCGATTCTTACTATGTTCAAGATTTTTCCGTTTATTGATATACACTGTTCTTCTTCTGATATTGCTTCCTTAAAAATAGCTTCGCTGTACAGATTGAATAACAATGGAGACAACACGCAACCCTGTCTTACGCCTCTTTTGATTTTTATGGTTTCCGTTTCGACATTTTCGATTTTAACCTTTGCTTTTTGATTCCAGTACAGATTGAAAATAACCCGTATATCTCGACTGTCCATATTCTTTTCTTTTAAAAGTTCTATGAGTTTCTGATGTCGTACTCTATCAAAAGCCTTTTGATAATCATCAGGCCCGGCCCTAGGGATTTTGCCGCCCTGGGCAAGCCCAGCGACCGACGCCCCCCCCCCCTACTTAAGATTGTATTTTTATTGATGTGTGCTTGGTGCTAAATTATTTAATACGCCATTTTCTACTGTATTTGAACGATACATGCTCAAAAACACATATATGCAATATTTTCGTGCGATTTTACTACATTACTGTATATTAACATGTTTTAATAACCAAAAACTCACTATTCATATCCATAATTACACACTTACTTTTTTTAAATAAGTAGCACTCTTCTTATCTTGGCACGGAAAAAGTCTTTTATTAATTCTCCAAGATCCAGAGACTCAACTATTTCGTATTCAATAGAGATTGTCGCTAGAGCTCTCAAACGTTCCTGGGACATAGTTGACCTTAAGTAATTTTTTATTAGTTTTAGCTTTGAAAAGCTTTTCTCTCCAGAGGACACTGTCACTTGTAGGGTTAATAAAATCCTCAATGCAACACTAACATTGGGTGCGAAATCAAAATCATACTCTCTAATAATTTTCAGGGTCTCTAGAGGTGTACTCTTGGGCTTTACAATCGTGGAACGTACTTTGAGTTCATCTTTTAGATCAGCATAATTTAGATCTAAAGCATCACATAGCTTAAAACATTTATCTGATAAATAATGCATCTCTTTTGTGTGTGTCAAAAATAGCCCTGGAATTTTAAATAACTTCTGAGAAACGGAAAATGGTTTTCCGTTATTTCTAATGAACTGACAGCTTGATACATTACTATATCAATACTCTGCAGCGATTTGCTGACTATGTTGATGTGAAGTAAAATTTGACATGCCATATTACCACAGAGTAAAGAAAAGTAAAATCACGGATTTGATTTGCCAAACAGCTTGCCTCATGAGCAACCATTTTATCATTGTTTTTATTGACAGCGATTTCTACAAGAACATCGTAGATTTATTCAATTTGGTATCTGATCGGAGTAAAATTGCATCAATGATCATCTAGTTCCCATCTAGTTGCGGACAAAGGTTTCAATGTTATGCTAGATATATGATTTTTCAGTATAGCCAACGATGAATAGATGCTGAGAAAAAGTTGTAAAATTTTGCCGTTGTAAGGAAAGGAAAGAAACTGCAAACTATGCGGCTTTAGCAGCATCGTTCACGACTGAGTTGGGTGAATGGCTAGAACATGGGACAAAAAGTTCTTCACTTTCATGTTTGCCCTATTATCATACTCTTGTCCTCTCATATCTTACAAAGGTTTGCTCATTCATTCAGTGGTTTTCAGTTTTCAGGTTCATTCAGTTCTTGCAAAATAACGTTTGTAAGTCCCAAGCCAGTGGTTTCCAGTGCAGGCACAAATCGAAGAAAATGTTCTGCAATTTTAACACTTTGTGAACAGGAACCTAAATCGACAAAATGTACAACAATAATCATCTGTTCCACCCCAGAAATATCAGGTGTACAATCTAAAATTATGCTATTATACTTTGCTGATTTCAAAAAGTTTAAAATTTTATTTTTGATTTGGTCATGGAGGAGCTGAATAATTTCGTTTTGAATATGTTTTCTCAAGTAGTGTTTTCTCAACATTCGTTGTTCTTCTAATATGCTCTTGTAAAAGAGAATCAAATTTTTCAAATAGCTCAACAAGCTTTAAAAAATTACCATTGTTGTGATGAAAAAGTTTATTAGAATCGCCCCTCAATGGAAGACACTATTGTGCTAAGAACTGTATTATTGATATAAGTCGTTCTATTACATTTCTCCAATGACGAGTTTCTGAATTTAGAACTTTTTGCGTTTTTTCGTCTATGGTTTTGCCCGATTCTAGCCTAATTGCTAGTTCTACCACTGTCGTGGAGACTTAGCGTGGCTGGACAAAGCTTCAGCCACATGTTTCCAATTATTATATCCATTTTAAGTGAATTTCAGTGAATTTAATTAAGTTCTGATCCCACTATTATTATGCGATGAATAAGAAGGAGGTGTTGTCGATTTCCCGTCAAATGAACCTTGCAATTATTATTGTTTCACTTATTTAATTCTCGTTTTTACAGCTACATTTTTGCCCCTCTTGTTCATAATATTGATTTTTTATCATATTAAAAACATAATTTACTATTTCTTCAATTTCAAAAATCGGCTGTCCTCTAAAATTTGCCGCCCCTAAATTAGCCGCCCTGGGCGGCCGCCCAGTTCGCCCACCCCTGGGGCCGGGCCTGGATAATCTATCAAGCAGACATAGAGCTCCTGGTTTATGTCTAGTCGTGTTTACGCGAGAACGTTAAAAGGAACATAGCCTCTCTCGTTCCTAGTCCTCCTCTGAATCCAAACTGGGTGTCATCTTTATCTTCTTCTATTTTTTTGTATAGTCTTCCATGTATTATTTTGTAGAATATCTCAAAGTGTGTGGAAATTGTTCTATACTGGGAGCATTCTGTCGTATGTACTGACTTTGGTAGTGTTACAATCCTGGGGTATTACTCCTGTTGTATATATATAATTTCTTTAAATTTAAATAAATTTTAAGAGTTGATGAAAAATATTCAGTGATCTATAAATAGGACGCTGGCCTATATTATGTAGGTTCAGATACACTAGATTTTAGCATCTTATTATAAATAAAATGACCCATATGGTTTAATGAGATCAAAAAAAAAACAAATAGACAATTCATTTTTATTAAATTTTTATTAAATGGGTAGCAGTCTGCGATTTTTAAAAGGCACATACTTTTACAGACGAGTCTAAATAAAGCTATTTGAATGCAAGTGGTATTCCCATTCAATCAATACCGAATTAAAGAAGTTAAATTTTAAGAGCCGATTTTCTTTTTTAAAATGCGACTAGTTCACTCAATTAAAAGTTGAATGTAAATAATAGGCCGGCACGTCAGCTCCGAGCTGAGGGAACAATGAAAATTTCCTTTAGTTGAGCCCATCCAGTACCGGGTTTTATCGGTTTGCCTTCACGAAAAGTAATTTTTTAAACGCTTTTCTTTACTTCAATAGTTTGCATAAAATCTTTAGACGTTAATTTGACTGACTTGATTTTTGGTGATTCCGTCATACAGTTTAAAGGAAGAATTTTGCGAAGTTGTGCAAGGAATCATCCAAAAGGGGTTTAGCAATAAATCAAAACAAAATAAAATATCTAATATGCTCAAGAAAAAATGCAGTTAAAGTTTAAATATTGGCGAATATGAGTTTGATAAGGTAGAACACTTTAAATATCTTTTGGTCTCACTTAATGGAAATAAATAGTAAAAAGAACTGATAGAAGCATAGTAATCAATGAAAGAACCCTGGCAGGAAACAGAACCTACTGCAAATACAACAACTTCCTCAACGATAAGAAGCTTACTTAGAACACTAAACTGAAAATTTACAGAGCAGCAATTAGACCATTAATCACATATGGCGCTGAAGTAATGTGTCTGACACAGAAAGATGAAGAAGATTCTAGAGAGAAAAATAATTCGAAGGATAGCAGGCACCAGTGGCGGCTCGTCAGAGGAGGCAACGGAGGCTTAGTCTCCCCATAAATTTTTTACACATTTTATGTCATCTCTGGGACATAATATTTCTATAATTATTGATGAAATGTCACTGTTTTGTTTATTTTGAATCACGAGAAACAAAAAGCGCTCGTACTAATACAAAGTGTAAATTATTGCACACTTGTAACTAATGCATCTGGAACGCATCGATATACCCACCTATACGCTGTGAGCAGCTCCTCATATCCCTACCAAGGGAGGCAGAAACCAGACTCGACTCCGTTGTGTTATAAGTTACGACAAACTTCTCGAAACCAGCAATATAGTTTCCTATGCGTACAATAATACTTGATAGAGAAACGTAATATTATATCGCTTCACGTCATACTACCCAGAAATATAATGTAAGGGAGGCTAAACCAGAATTAGGCTCTCTTGTGTTTTTATTTATATTCTATAAGGAAGTTAATAGTCTTTCTTGGGTATTTCTTGGTGTGATTTATTATTAAAACCTTAGGAAGACCACAGCTAAATTTAACTATTATTAAATCCTCAGGTAATCGTCAAAATCGTGCATTTAATATTAATTGGTATAATAAATGGGACTGGTTAACCGGGTCTATTAAGAGGGAAAAAGTTTTTTGCTATCCTTGTATCTTATTTTCAACAAAAACCGAACATACAACGTGATCTAAAATAGGATATTCAGATCTAAAAAATTTACATCGTTCAACTGAAAGACATTCCAAATCTAAAGATAAGATATTTTTGTCGTGTAAATTAAAACTTTTTGCTAAACAAAATATAGTAACTGCTTTAGATACAGCTCAAAAAGAGGCCATAATTACTTATAATAATCAGGTTTTGGAGAATAGGATGAATTTAAAAAGGCTTATCGATATAACAGTTTATTGGGCTTCGCAAGAATTAGCTTTTCGCGGACACGATGAAAGTGATGATTCCATTAATCGCGGCAATTACAAGGAACTTCTATCGTTGTGGGCTAAATATAACTCAAAAGTCGAAAAATTTCGTTAATTTTATATTTAATCCTGTTTTATAAAGTTCTTTTAGTATCAATAATTCTAACAATATTATTATTATTAATTTATTACAAAAGCTACATCTCAGTTATCAATGCAAGCATGCGGTAAGAGGGAGGGTCCACGTAAGGTGAAATGTAAATAAAAATGGTCAAAAACAAATGGAGCCTTAAATTACATTTTTGGTGCAATTTTTTTGCTAGTGCAAATTTGTCTAGATTTTTTATAGTTAGAGCCTCCCCTATTGTAAAACTCACGAGCCGCCACTGGCAGGCATACTAAACTTAGGTAATAATGAATTTAGAAAACTGATGAACCACGAAGTAAAACAACTTTTGAAGGAGAAGACATCGTCAGATTTATCAAGGCACAACGACTCAGATGGATGGGACATATTGACAGAAGAAATCCAGAAGTAGTTATAAAGAAAATTACCAAATGGAGACCTGTATCAGGCAGACCATGAGGAAGACCCAAAACCAGATGGGAGAGCCAGATAGTCGAGGACCTTAAAAAGAATAGAGTTAGAGAATGGGTAACCATAAGCAAAAACAGGAATGAATGGAGAAAAATTGTAGAAGATGCAGGGCCCCCGCAAGGCTGATTGGCGCCCGCGTGCGGGACATATTTTGGCGCCCTTTAAATCTACTATACATATAAAACTAATAAATATTTTTGAAAAATTTAAACCCAGAATGAAAGACTACATTATTACTGAGGCCGAAAGTCCCTGAAAACTTCTATAATGTTTATTTTAATAAGTTACAGGCATGAGTGCCCATATAAAAAATTTAAGGGGGGGGGGCAGACGTGAAGATTTTGCACATCACATTTTGTACACTATGGATAACAGTATATAGTTTAAAGCATCCGAAAAGCTAGGGGGGGCACGCCCCCCCCTGCCCATGGATATGGGCGCCTATGGTTACAGGAGTGAAAATAAAAGAGAAAATTTAGTGTGATTTTTAATAATTGCAAATATTTTATTCAAAAGAAACTTTTTATTTATTTTAAGGGACTGTCGGCCATCGCCAATAACGTTATCTTTCATTCTGTGTTTAAATTTTATTAAAATACTTTAGTTTTCTCAGGATTCCAAAAAATGAATACATTTAAAACACATTGAAAATTTTGACAGGCGACATTTTGCGCCTCCCCCCTTAAATTTTTTGCAACATTAATGAAGCACCCTGCATATTAAATTAAAAATATACATTTAAGTAAATAAACAATAATATTTGGTCATTTCAAAATTTTCAAACAAATTTTATACAGGGTGTCTACATAACTAGGAGCCATATGGGAGACTGTTTTATTATTAATTTTACGAGAAAAAGTTATTCTTCATAAAAAGTTCTGCATTGTCTAGAACTCAGAATGCAATCATCAAATATCAAATTTTATAAATTTATACGAGGTATGTCAAAAAATATGAATTTCGGTCAAGAGCAAAGTACGTTTAGTTTTCACAATATTGAAAAGTTGTTCAACATTAAAAACTATGTTTCTATATGCAATATGCAATTACATCCTTCTAATTGAAATATATTGTGATCTAGAAAGGCACTTTACTTTTGATCGAAACTCATATTTTTTACATATATCTCAATATCTCATATAAAATTGAAAAAATTGACAGGATTTGATGGTTGCGTCTTAGATTTTAGACCATGCAAAGCTTTTTAGAAAGAACTTTTTATCGTACATTAATTGTACTTTTCAACAACGCCCTTTTCATTCATTAGAAATAATGTGATGTCTTTTATTATTAATAATAAGCCCTTTTCAGTTATTACAAATAATGTGATAACTCTTTTATTATTATTAATTAATTAGTCAATAACAATAAAATAGTTATTGCATTATTCGTAATAAATGAAAAGGGCTTTGGGTATCTGTAATTTGAGAAAAAAATTATAATAAAAGGATGTACATAATTGCATATTAAAACATAGTTTTTAATTAATTCCAAACAACTTTTCATAATAATAATTTTCGATATTGTGAAATATAAGGTACTCTTGATCGAAATTCATATTTTTGATACTCATAAGATTGACACAATTTTATATTTGGTTGCATTTTAAGCACTTTATGAAGAATACATTTTTTCCGTAAAATTAATAATAAAAAAGTTTCCCATATGGTTCCAAGTTACGCAGATGCAATGTCTTAATAATTTTCCTTTTTTTTTTCAAAATAAATTGTAAATTGTGGATTTTATTAGAGGAAACCCGATTATAACTATGATTATTCTATGCAATGATTATGATACATACCATTTTCACAATTAATTTAATTTCCACACCACTTAAAATAACAAGTAAAAAATATTGTCCAATATTTTTTACACGAAAACAAAAGTTTAAAATCAGGGCAGAACAAACCCAACGGATATTGCAATAATAGTCGTAGGTAATTATTAACACCAATATACATAAAATAAAATTTTAACCCTTTTACTGCAAGAAACCACCTCTTCACCAGTAACAGTAAATAATGTTTGTGACTAATAAACACATAGACGAGATGGGAAAAGATACTCAAGTCAAATACATAATATAATAATCATAATTCATAGAGTATTAATTGTTTACTTAAGAGTAATTATCATAAATTCGAGTATTTAAAAGATTCACTTTATACCAGTAAAACTGCTTGATCCAGCAAGTTGTGTTTTTGTTGGAGTAAAACTGCGAAGTTGCGTTTTATGGGTGTTAATTTATGTTTCTACTGGTCAAGGAGTGTGATTTGATGTTTATTTGATTATTTTGAGTGTCGCTTTAGGTTACAACATAAAAATTGGATGGTACGCCAAGCGTAATTCAATCTATGTACTTCAAAGAAAAAAAATAGGAAGGAACAACAAAATTTTGACGGAGTAAGTTCAACATTTCAGGACGGGAATAATTATTTTTTCAGTAATAACACAATATTTGATTTTTGAGATTTCTCTAGCTGTTCATGACATAATTAAAATTGTACATAAAAAATGATTATCTAATTTAAGATAAATATTTCTTATTTACCAAACCTTCGGTTTGACGCCCCTTTGGGGTTACGCCCGCGTGCGCCGCACGCGTTGCACGCCCTGTTACGGGGGCCCTGAGAAGATGCCAAGTCACACAACCAATTGTAAAACCAAAATGTTAATGCGAACTGATTAACCGCGATAAATGAATCGGAAGAGCCAAAATAGGGCGGCAATCACTTCGCTAGGAGTGTAGATGCCATGATGATGATGTTATATCATGTTGTTCTCAGTTTTTTTTAATATTGTTAACTGTCAAAGCGCATGTATTTGACTTGACATTTGACGTATATATACAGAACGTCATCTCGCGATTCTATTTGATTAAAAATCTTTATCATAATGAAGCACATTATGATACAGGTACTGAAATTGTAATAGCGCTTTGGCTACCAAATACTGTAATGGTTCTGCGTTGTGGTACCATAGGTATCACCGGTGATCAACCTTCTTGGTTTATTTCTGGACCATGTGTATGACCGGTGATACCATGCAGAGTATAGTTTAAATAACCATTAATATCGTTGGTATATAAAATCCGGCAAACAGAGTATGCCCATGGGGTGTAAGTGAACCTTATACCATGTCGGACAAGTGGGCATCAATGGTGATTCATCTTAGTCAAGTTACAAAAGTAATAAGAAAATAGCAAGATTTCACGACTATTATTAAAAATTACTCATTGTTCGCTGAATATTTTATTATAAAAAGTTACAGAAAAAAAAAGATATATCTTAACGGATAACAAATATTATCCTAGGGTCTTTTTTAAAAATATTCCAAACATAGCGCCGGAGCATTTGGGCAACTATGTAGTCCATGCTGGGGCCGCCCCGGTATGAAAAATTTTCTGATTCGGTTTCTTTGCGGATTCCTGTTCAAAATGTCCCCTTTTAAACAAATCAGAAGGTTACCAGGCGAATAACACGAAAACTAATTTCTTCTGGTTCATTCACATACCATGTGAATCACCGGTGATCACAAGCAAATCCCGCCTAAAAGTAATTCCGGTATGATCTTTAAGTCGTCCATAGTGACACCTATGAACCGGAGAATAAAGGGTACCCCCCGTTAAGATAGGCAAAATGCCCTCACTCTCAGAATTCAATTTTTTTTATTTTTTTACGTTCTGTGCAATTAAAAAATGAGATAACGCGGATTTTTAGCTCGCCACCCCCCTTATCCCTTCCCCCACAGCCAAAAACGTAGATATTTAGATTTAATTTTTTTTAGTTTGGGTTGCAATTGATTTAAAAATTTCAAAAAGTTTACGCGTGTAGCTGAGGCTTTTACAAAACATGTCCATTTTTTATGGACCCTTAGGTCGAGTGTACATAACCTCAAAATTTTTTTTAACTTTTTTAAAACCTATATCTTTTTTTTGGAGGGGGCTGCAGGTCCAATTTTTTTTGATTTTGTGTATTTTATCAAACGCTATCTCTCTGATATTTTTCAGATTTTTCCGTCAGGTGCGCCATCTTGAAAAATCCGGAAAACTGTTTTTTTAGGGGGTTTATAGGGAATTTCTCCATTTTATTGACTGCAACATAGATCAACTCAAGGTTTTGTTAATAGATTATGTATAATTTGAAATAAATGAGTATTTTAGGATTATCAAAAATTGGGCAAAACACCTTGTAACCCCCCAAAAACCAGGTTTTTTTTAAGTTATATGAGGGTTTTTGCGGGCTTATTGATATTTTTTGAGATCGATACAGCCTGAATTTTTTTTTCATTTTTATACGTGATATGTGATTAAAAAATAAGACTAATCGCATTTTTAGCCCACCACCCCTCCCCCTGCCCCCACAAAAACGTCAATTTTCTATTTTTTTTGTTTAAGGTTGCAATTAATTTAAAATTTTTATGAGGCTTCTACAAAACATATCTATTTTTTATAGACCCGTGTAGGTCGAGTGTACAATACATATAACCTCAAAATTCCTTTTTTATTTTTTTAAAACGTATTTTTGACTTCCAATCGATATTTTTTTAAAACGTCCAATGAATATTGTACATCTCTCTCTCGCGGACGGCCGCTTCAATACATGCTTAGCGCTCATTTTTAATTATTAAAAATATTAGTAATAAAATAATGACAAAAATTTCTTTAGGCTATTGCAGGGGGGGCTTTAAACTTTGAGTTGGTCACTTTATGACTTTCATAATAATAATTTTTAATCGAGTCGTTAAGCCTTGAAAATGGCCATTTTCGCGTTTTTCAAATTTGAAATTGCATGTAAGTCGACAACAGTCAATTTTATAGAAAAATTAAAAGATACCTTTTTTGCTCAGCTTGATCCAGAGAATCTAAAACAAATTTGTCCGAACTGAAAAAATTGATTTTTTGAATTGGTTTAAAAAAATTTTTAAACAATTTTCCGACCGTGGTACTGCCTGGGACCTTGTGGATTTGCTATAAGGACCAGTTTTTGAGAAGTTTGTGCAAAAAAATTAATCGGAATAATTTACCTAACGGGACAAGCATACAGCGGACTATTTGCATTATGAGCCAAACGTAGATGGTTTGTAAAATACACAAAACACAAAAAAAATTAGCAGCCATCGCCAAAAAAAGTTATACGTACCTATTAAAAAACAAAAAAAATGAGGTTATAATATGTACACTCGACTACAAAAATCTGAAAAAAATCAGAGAGATAGCTTTTGATAAAATACACAAAATGCAAAAAAAATTGGACCTGCAGCCCCCTCCAAAAAAAGTTATAGGTTTTAAAAAAGTTAAAAAAAATTTGAGGTTATGTACACTCGACCTAAGGGTCCATAAAAAATGGACATATTTTGTAAAAGCCTCAGCTACATGTGTAAATTTTTTGAAATTTTTAAATCAATTGCAACCCAACTAAAAAAAAATTAAATCTAAAAATCTACGTTTTTGGCTGTGGGGGGAGGGGTAAGGGGGGTGGCGAGCTAAAAATTCGAGTTATCTCATTTTTTAATTCCACAGAACGTAAAAAAATTTAAAAAATTGAATTCTGAGAGTGAGGGCATTTTGCCTATCTTAACTACCCTTTATAATTGCAGTGTGCTTGGTACCAAACAGAAGTCGATATAACATCGACTGAAGCTGATGTATCTACTTGGTTTATTTCTGGACCATGTGCATGACCGGTGATACCATGCAGAGTATAGTTTAAATAACCATTAATATCGTTGGTATATAAAATCCGCCAAACAGAGTATGCCCATGGGGTGTAAGCGAACCTTATACCATGTCGGACAAGTGGGCATCAATGGTGATTCATCTTAGTCAAGTTACAAAAGTAATATGAAAATAGCAAGATTTCACGACTATTATTAAAACAATTACTCATTGTTTGCTGAATATTTTATTACAAAAAGTTACAGAAAAAAAGATATATTTTAACAGATAAAAAATTTTATCCTAATGTCTTTTTTTTTTAAATATTCCAAACATAGCGCCGGAGCATTTGGGCAACTATGTAGTCCATGCTGGGGCCGCCCCGGTATGAAAAATTTTCTGATTCGGTTTCTTTGCGGATTCCTGTTCAAAAATGTCCCCTTTTATACAAATCAGAAGGTTACCAGGCGAATAACACGAAAACTATTTTCTTCTGGTTCATTTACATACCATGTGAATCACCGGTGATCACAAGCAAATCCCGCCTAAAAGTAATTCCGGTATGATCTTTAAGTCGTCCATAGTGACACCTATGAATCGGAGAATAAAGGGTACCCCCCGCTACGATAGGCAAAATGCCCTCACTCTCAGAATTCAATTTTTTTTATTTTTTTACGTTCTGTGCAATTAAAAAATGAGATAACGCTGATTCTTAGCTCGCCACCCCCCCTTACCCCTTCCCCCACAGCCAAAAACGTAGATATTTAGATTTATTTTTTTTTTAGTTGGGTTGCAATTGATTTAAAAATTTCAAAAAGTTTACACGTGTAGCTGAGGCTTTTACAAAACATGTCCATTTTTTATGGACCCTTAGGTCGAGTGTACATAACCTCAAAATTTTTTTTAACTTTTTTAAAACCTATATCTTTTTTTTGGAGGGTGCTGCAGGTCCAATTTTTTTTTATTTTGTGTATTTTATCAAATGCTATCTCTCTGATTTTTTTCAGATTTTTCCGTCAGGTGCGCCATCTTGAACAATCCGGAAAACTGTTTTTTTAGGGGGTTTATAGGGAATTTCTCCATTTTATTGACTGCAACATAGATCAACTCAAGGTTTTGTTAATAGATTATGTATAATTTGAAATAAATGAGTATTTTAGGATTATCAACAATTGGGCAAAACACCTTGTAACCCCCCAAAAACCAGGTTTTTTAAAGTTATATGAGGGTTTTTGCGGGCTTATTGATATTTTTTGAGATCGATACAGCCTGAATTTTTGTTTTCATTTTTATACGTGATATGTGATTAAAAAATAAGACTAATCGCATGTTTAGCCCACCACCCCTCCCCCTGCCCCCACAAAAACGTCAATTTTTCTATTTTTTTTTGTTTAAGGTTGCAATTAATTTAAAAATTTTATGAGGCTTCTACAAAACATATCTATTTTTTATAGACCCGTGTAGGTCGAGTGTACAATACATATAACCTCAAAATTCCTTTTTTATTTTTTTAAAACGTATTTTTGACTTCCAATCGATATTTTTTTAAAACGTCCAATGAATATTGTACATCTCTCTCTCGCGGACGGCCGCTTCAATACATGCTTAGCGCTCATTTTTAATTATTAAAAATATTAGTAATAAAATAATGACAAAAATTTCTTTAGGCTATTGCAGGGGGGGGGCTTTAAACTTTGAGTTGGTCACTTTATGACTTTCATAATAATACTTTTTAATCGAGTCGTTAAGCCTTGAAAGTGGCCATTTTCGCGTTTTTCAAATTTGAAATTGCATGAAGTTGACAGTCAATTTTATAGAAAAATTAAAAGATACCTTTTTTGCTCAGCTTGATCCAGAGAATCTAAAACAAATTTGTCCGAACTGAAAAAATTGATTTTTTGAATTGGTTTAAAAAATTTTTTAAACAATTTTCCGACCGCGGTACTGCCTGGCACCATGTGGATTTGTTATAAGGACCAGTTTTTGAGAAGTTTGTGCAAAAAAATTAATCGGAATAATTTACCTAACGGGACAAGCATACAGCGGACTATTTGCATTATGAGCCAAACGTAGATGGTTTGTAAAATACACAAAACACAAAAAAAATTAGCAGCCATTGCCAAAAAAAGTTATACGTACCTATTAAAAAACAAAAAAAATGAGGTTATAATATGTACACTCGACTACAAAAATCTGAAAAAAATCAGAGAGATAGCTTTTGATAAAATACACAAAATGCAAAAAAATATTGGACCTGCAGCCCCCTCCAAAAAAAGTTATAGGTTTTAAAAAAGTTAAAAAAAAATTTGAGGTTATGTACACTCGACCTAAGGGTCCATAAAAAATGGACATATTTTGTAAAAGCCTCAGCTACATGTGTAAATTTTTTGAAATTTTTAAATCAATTGCAACCCAACTAAAAAAAATTAAATATAAAAATCTACGTTTTTGGCTGTGGGGGGAGGGGTACGGGGGGTGGCGAGCTAAAAATTCGAGTTATCTCATTTTTTAATTCCACAGAACGTAACAAAATTTAAAAAATTGAATTCTGAGAGTGAGGGCATTTTGCCTATCTTAACGGGGGGGTACCCTTTATAATTGCAGTGTGCTTGGTACCAAACAGAAGTCGATATAACATCGGCTGAAGCTGATGTATCACCGGTGATTCATATGGGAGCCAAAGTGGTAGGTATATTAAAGTATGAGTGTAGAAAAAATATATAGAGACGGCTTTAAAATTTATGGTAAGTTCGGCACTGAGCCTTGTCTAAATTCTTCACGTTATAGACAAAAGCTGTGCAAAGAATAATATTCAAACATGACATAATGGAATTCTTACGAGTAAATTAAAACGAATTATATAGAATACGATGCTACAATGAAATTTAACGTTTGTATAACTTAACAATAGATTAATTACTGTGTTTCTATAGCACCATGAATATTTAAATATCCGAACTGAATATACACAATGTCAGTATTGAATTTACTCAGTGCATACACCCGTTTACTGTCTGACATCTCCCTCAGGGAAAAACTCAAAAATCACTAGATGGATCTGCGAAATGTCTGGGTATTCAAATAACGACTCAGCACAGGCCGCTTCATTTAAATACAGAATAATCATCGGGATATTTATCCTTCATTAGATATGCACTATTGAAATCTATTAGGATTAAAGGAAGTAAAATAAACCATGGATTTTCAGTTGCTTCTTGCCTTTTCCTCTAAGAGAAACAGATTTAAGGATTTGATCAGATTAAAACGTTGGCAATTTAGAGAAAATTAGAAACAATGAGTGCTGATTACATTTTATGGATATTATGTATATTCCAGTTCAAAATGTTAACCGTGTATTTCTGATATGGCAATTTCAAGGTAATCCAATATTAGGATAGTGTGAAGGATGGTAATTAAACGATATTTCAGTAAGGAAGATTTAAACTACGCATCTTTTAAAGTCTTATTTAAAGTCTTACTACTCTATTTGTTGTCATTCGGCTTATGTGGTTATTCCATTCTATTCTTCTGTTTCTTACCCAGTTATTAATGTTGTGCACTTTGCATCTACGTTGTATATCTGTACTAGAGATGCATCAAGTCAAACTAGTTTGATTTTACTCAACAAACTTGACTTGACTTGAAAATCAAACTTCTTGTATAAAAAAGTTTGACTTGACTTGATTTCGATATCTTTAGGTTTGACTTGGATTCAAACATCTTCAAACAGTTTGAAAAGTTTGAATATTACGCAACGTGTTTATTTTCAATTTTAAATGAGACCGCCTACGCCTATATTTGTTAAGTGGCGGATCAAGGGGGAGGGGGGGAGGGGTAGGGGAAATTCCCCCCTCTCCCAACAAGGTCAAAAAAATTTTTTTGACAAATTTCAATAAACCTAGAAATGTATTGGCTGATACGATATTTAAACCGCAGACAGACATATAAAACTCAATAAACGCGCCAGCTAGGATAATTATTAAGAAAGCTTAAGGCATATTTATACATTAATTTTTTTAAAATTTAAACCCAACATTTGTAGCCTGTATCTGAAAAAAATTTAAATTGTAGATATAAAACCATATAGACCTGGATCCCGCTTACCAAAAAAAGTTGATTAATAGCAAGCTGAAAATTTCTTAATAGCTTAACGGTGTCTAGTCAGACAAACTTTGATGTATGGGAACACTGGAACAGAAGAAGTTTTAATTGTGGAAAAGATTAAAAATTTGGAACGTCAGACTACGTAAACGTTCCATGTATTTTGTCGGACAGAACTTCCAATTAATTTGTTACCATTTCATTAAACTCTCATGCAAAAATCGGACTGGTGTTTATCACCAACTGGGCATTTTAATGAGTGGACCACGAAGAACATGTCAAATGACGGGAATCATGTTGGTTAGTAATAGCAGTCTGATTTTTGCATGAGAGGTAATTGAAAGGGTAGCAAATCAATTGGATGTTCTGACCGACAAAATACATGTGACGTTTTCGTAATCTGACGCTCCAAATTTTTAAACTGCTCCACAATTAAAACTTCCCCTGTTCCAGTGTTCCCGTACATCAAAGTTTTTCCGACTATACACCGTTAAGCTATTAACAAATTTTCAGCTTGCTATTAATCAACTTTTTTTTGGTACGCGGGTTCCAGGTCTAATAACCCTATGGTTAGTTTTGAATTTTAAAGAAATACCAACGAATATACAGCAATACTAACTTTTGTATTGTGGTACATATTTTCGAGTGAACTAGCAGCTTGGTACCACATGTTTTCTCGAACTGGCCCTAAGATAAATAAATGCATTTTTTAATAAAAGAAAGTCATACAAATTCCAAATAATTTTATTTTGAGCTGTCCCTTGAAAAACCAAATAGTCTTATTTTATTGTATCCCTTAAGGGTCATAGGCGTAACATGTCGCTTATCAAAATGTTCAATTTGTTTTAAATGTATTAATTTTTTTTAAATCCCGAGAAAACTAATAAGAATTTTAAAAACAATTTAAACGCAGCATGAAAGATTACATTATTTCTGAGGGACGAACATCCCTGAAAACTTCTATAATGTTTATTTTATAAGTTACGGGGGTGAACATAAAAAGGAAAATTTAGTGTTATTATTAATTGCAAATATTTCATTCAAAGGAAACTTTTTATTCAAAGGAAGTATTAGTTTTCTCAGGATTTGAAAAAAATAAATATCTATATTTAAAAGTTTTAAATTAAAACACATTGAAAATTTTGAATTTTATGTGGCACTCATTGTATTATTAATTTTCTGATCTTAATTGGCAACTAACATGTCTATCTCGACAAAAAAGTATATCTACTTACTAAATAAATTATTTTTCAAACTCTTTCAAACTAGTTTGACAAACCTGTACGATTGACCAGTTTGACTTGACTTGAAATATTTGTCAAAAGGATTGACTTGAGTTTGACTTGAAATTAAGTCAAACTCAAGTCAAGTTCAAACATTCAAGTCAAACTTGTGCAACTCTAATCTGTACTTCTAGCTCTGTCCCATAGAGTCTTACCATCGATTTTTCGAAGGGTTTTCATCTCCGTTGTTTCGAGCAATCTTTTTATCCTCTCTGTGTCGGGTCGTGTTTCTGCCGCGTATGTCAAGTGCCATATCTTTTAAAGTGCATATTTGATTACCTTTGTATGTTCTGCTTTAAAATATTTTATTTATATTTTGTTGTATAGTATTGGCACTTGGAGCTTAAAACCGAAAATGACCCTCTGGTCATATAAAACAATTATTATTATTAGGTCCATGGTTATACGTATCACTCGTATGGTGGTCATAAACAAAACAAACAACAGATAACGCCAAGCTGCAAAAAGTGCAGCGGCTAGCTTGTCTGGAAATCACAGGACCACAGAATCAATTTCATCATGCCCCACTGCAGATCTAGAGGCGATGCTGAACCTTCCTAGCTTGCAGTTCTGTATAAGGAGAGAGGCAGTAACCACAGCCTTAAAACTGCGACAGATCATCATCAGCCTCTCTCAATCCACTGCTGGACATAGGCCTCCCCTGTTTGTCTCCAAAGTGTTCTATCTTGTGCTTTTTGTATCCAGTTTTTTGTTGTCTTTCGTAAGTCGTCTTGCCATCGTATTGGTGGTCTTCCTCTGCTACGTTTATCGGCTCTTGGTCTCCATTCAACTAGTTTACGAGTCCATCTTCCGTCCTTCATTCTGGCAACGTGTCCAGCCCATTTCCATTTTAAGTTACAGCTTCTTTTAATGACGTCTATGACTTTGGTCTTAGCTCGTAGATCTTCGTTTCTAATCCTGTCTCGCAGAGTGGCCCCTATCGCCCCTGGCCCCTGGATCGCTCCATTCTTCTCTGCTCTACTCTTAGTTTTTGTGCGTTTTTCTTTGTGAGCGATAATGTTTCTGCACCATAGGTCATCACCGGTAGCACGCATTGGTCGACAACTTTTTTCTTCATGGAATGTCGCTCTTAAAAATGTCCCTAAGAGCTCCGTATGCTGCCCATCCTTGTGTTATTCTTCTGGATACTTCTGTTGTTTGATTGTCCTTACCTATCTTAATTTCGTGACCCAGATATATATATATATATTTGTCTACCAGTTCTACTTGTTCATTTTGCATTTCAAGGTGTTTACTTGGTACTAAGTTCGTCATATATTTTGTTTTTGTTATATTCATTTTTAAGCCTATTTTATGACATGCCGTACCAAGTTCTTCCAACATTTTCTTTATTTGTCCCAAATCGTCTGCAATCAGGACTATATCGCCTGCGTAGCTTAGGTGGTGTAGCATTTCTCCGTTCACATTTATTCATTTATCACCCCATTCGAGGGTTTTGATCGCTTTTTCTAGAGCCGATATGAAAAGTTTAGGTGATAACGTATCCCCTTGACGGATACCTCTTTGGATTTTTATTTGTTTGCTGTTAGCGTGTAGTTGTATCGAGCTTGTCGCATTTTTACATATATTACATATTAGCCTCGAATATCGGCTATCAATGCGGCTCTCGTTTAGTGCTTCTATAACACTGTCGAGTTCTACTGAGTCGAATGCTTTGTGGAAATCTACGAATGCTAAAACTAAGGTCTTGTTATATTCTATGGATTTTTCGATGAGTTGTTTTATTGTTTGGAGGTGATCGTTGGTTCCAAAGTTTGCTCTGAATCCAGCTTGTTCTCTACTTTGATACAGGTCTAATTTCTTGTCTAATCTTGTGGTGATTACTCTCGTGAAAAGTTTATAAAGATGTTTTAACAGACTGATTGGTCGGTAATTTTCCAGTCCTATTCCATTCCAGTTCAGTACTATTCCATTCAGATGGTATGGATTTCTTTGTCAAACATAGATTAAAGAGATCTTTTATTTTTCTCATTAGAGGTTCATCGCCATTCTTAACAGCCTCGATCACTATTTCATCGTCTCCTGGTGATTTATTGGATTTCATTTTATTCATCGCTTGTCTAATTTTACTGAGAGTTATTTCTGGCATGAGTTCAGAGCCTTGATTTAATATTGTTTTGTTTATGGCATCTTTTAGCTGTGTTTGGTTCATCCGTCTGCTTTTATAAAGTTCTCCATAGAAGTCTTCTACTATTGTTAAAAGCTCCTCTCTATTTGTTGTTATTTCGCCCTTTTTGTTTTTTAATTTAATGATCTGACTTTTTCCATTATCTAGTTTTCTTCGCAGACTTTTTAGGCCTTTATTATTTTCTATGGCTTGTTCGATTTTAAGTGTATTATACTTTCTTAAGTCTTTTCTTATTGCTTTCTTGACTTCTCTGTTTATCTCTCTCTTTTGCTCTCCATTTGGATCATTTCTTTCTGCAATAAGATTTCTTTGTTTCATTAAATTCCTGGTATCAGTACTAAGTTTTTCTTCGTTCTTACTTCTTGAACAGAGTTTTCTCATGCTATCTCCAATGGCTTGCGTAATATGTTGGTTTAATGCATCTATGTTTTCGTTGAGAGTTATGTCTGTGTTGTTTCTCAGTTTGGCTTCAATGTCGTTTTGATATTCTCTAATGTCTCTAGGTTGAGTCCATATTGGTATTGGTTTCGTATTTACTAATTTGCGTCTCTCTTGTTTTGTGCTTATTTTAACTGCTGCTCTTACCATTCTATGGTCACTACCAGTGTTGAATGCATTTAGGACCGTTACGTCTTGGATGATTTCTTTTTTGTTTGTAATTATGAAGTCAATTTCGTTTTTTGTTTTATTATCTGGGCTTGCCCAGGTCCATCTTCTATGTGGTTTCTTATAGAAAAAGCTATTCATTTGGACTAGATTATTCTGAAGGAGAAAACCAATTAAGGTCTCTCCTCTTTCATTCCTTCCATTTAGTCCAAATTTTCCAAGTGATGTTTCTTCTGGACATGCTTTGATTCCTATTTTCGCATTGAAATCACCACATATTATCACGTATTGTGTGGGTACGTCGTTTAGGGCTATTGAGATATCGTCGTAGAATTCTTCGACTTCTTCATCTGAATGGGTGGTTGTTGGTGCATAGACTTGAATTATTTTAATACTGTATCTTTTATTGAGTTGTAATGTTAAGTAGGCAACTCTGTTCGATATTCCTTTAATAGATGTAATTTTATCGCTATGCTTTCTATGTATAAAAAACCCAATGCCTCCCTCTGATGTTTCTTTATTACCCATACTGTAGAAAAGATGCCCTGTACTTCGGGTCTTCAGACTTTCTCCTTTCCTTCTCACTTCGCTGACTCCTATTATGTCCCATTTGATATTTTACATTTCACTTTCCATCTCTGTAAGTCTTTCTTCTGACAACACTGACAATTTCATCATGCCCCACTGCAGATCTAGAGGCGATGCTGAACCTTCATAGCTTGCAGTTCTGTATAAGGAGAGAGGCAGTCACCACCGCCTTAAAACTGCGACAGATACAACTAACGAAACCTGGAGATCTAGTTGGCCACCAAAATTCTTGGAAGAAATTCCATTGGATTCTAAGGACAGGCCGACAGATGCCAGTCCAGTCAAATTCGACTTCGAAACACCCTTTGAAAAGGTCTTTAAAAACACCAAATGAGTAAAGAAGTTGAACAGAAACGGGAAAAACATGCACCTGTATGGTTTACCGATGGATCTAAGATATATGAAGGGGCAGGAATGGGAGTTACTGGATCCAATTTCAGGCTATCCAAATGTGTTGGAAACGCTCAAACTATCTTTCAGGCAGAAATACATGCTTTAGACATTTCTTCTTCTTGTAGTTCCTTCTCCTATTGGAGGTTGGCTGTTATGTTATGTTTGAACAATTTTTTTCTTTAATTTTGGACCTTATTAGGGGGAGAAATTTTCTCATTTTCCCTCCCCGTAGATCCGCCACTGGCCAGAGGGCATCTTTAATATCTGTTTTATCGGGAACGTGCGTCGTCGTGAATAATGTTTGCAAGGCTATATCATGTATAATAGATATACATATACATATAAATAATCATAAACATTTAAATATTCATTTCAGTAATTGATGGATTCGACCGTTACTTGATGGAAGTTCATTTTATCTCACAATAAAACACTGAAAACTTTTGTTTTCTATACTTCCACAAAATTTATTATTTACAACTATGTGACTACAGCTGTTTCGGCAGAGTGCCTTTCTCAAGTGATATAACTTACAATGTGTTTGCCTTTTTAAGTCTCTAACTGAAGAGGTTGAGGAGTGGGGAGCTGTTTGTCTCGAGTTGGTCATTCAGAAATATATCTATATTTTTCAGTTTATTAATTTCCATAGATTCTAAAAAAGATAGCTTAAGGCCTTTATTTTGGATATGCAGAATTTGAAACTCTTCATTGAAAGAATGATTATGATCTAGAAGGTGAAGTGCGTATGTAGAAGTGTCTGTTTTTCTATTGTTGAAAGCCCTTTTGTGTTCTGTTATCCGTTTGTCAAAAGTTCTGCCAGTTTCACCGATGTACGTTTTCGGACAGTCACCACAAGTTAGTTTGTACACACCACTCTGTAGTTGCTTTCTCTTTCGGCTTTTATTGTTCTTAATATATTTGCAGTCTTTTCCAATTTACTTAATATATTTGCTTAAGTTGTTGTTAGTTCTGAAAGCTGGTATTATTCCTTTCTTTTTTATGTATCTGGCTATTTTGGTTGTTATCTTGCCAGTATATGTGAGAGAGCAGAAGGTACTGGGTTCTTTCTGTGGTGGTGGATACACTAATTTCAGGGCTTTCTTATGGAGTTTTTGATCTAAAATTTTGTTAAATGTTTGTTCGTTATAGCCGCTGTTTACTGCTATTTGTTTAATGATGTTTAGTTCTATCTCGAAGTTATTTTTTGTCATGGGAATTTCTGTCAGTCTATGTATCATGCTATGGTAGGCTGCTAATTTGTGTTGTGTAGGATGGGATGATCAATTGTGTATAGTTGTGTCAGTATGGGTAGGTTTATGATATACGGAGAACTCATGTTTGTTGTGTAGTCTGGTAATCGTTACATCTAGAAAGTTTATGGAATTATTCTGTTCTGTTTCTATTGTAAACTCAATATTACTATGAAGTGAATTAATGTATGATAGAAATTGGTCAAGTTGTCTGTTAGTTCCTGTAAAGCATACTAGTATATCATCCACGTATCTCCACCAATATAAGAACTGTTTAAATACGGGATGTTTAAAAATTGTTGTTTCAAGTTGGTTCATAAATATATCTGATAGTAATGGGCTTAGATTAGAGGATTACCCATAATAAGTCCTGCACTGTTGTTTGTGTATATTTGATTATTGAATTCAAAATAGTCTTGATTTATGTAAATTTCAAGGAGGTGTAAAATTTCAGATGCAATGATCGGATTTGTACTATTATGGTCTAAAAGATTTTTAACTAAAACCAAAGTTTCTGTAGGAGGAACACTAGGAAAAAGATTTTTTAAGTCAAATGAAATTAGTCTGGAGTTGTTGGGCAATTGAAAATGTTGTATTTTATTAACTAGTTCTAGTGTATTTTTTACGGTGAATTTAGCTGAAAATTTCCTAAATTACAACCTCCTAAATTATACTCTTTTATTAAACAACACAAACCTGACCACCCAATAAGGCCTGTAGTTTCTTTTTATACAGCTCCGTCATATAAACTTTCAAAAAAACTGTCAGATATTATTACAGAATACACTAAATTTTCAGCTAAATTCACCGTAAAAAATACACTAGAACTAGTTAATAAAATACAACATTTTCAATTGCCCAACAACTCCAGACTAATTTCATTTGACGTAAAAAATCTTTTTTCTAGTGTTCCTCCTACAGAAACTTTTGTTTTATGTAAAAATCTTTTAGACCATAATAGTACAAATCCGATCATTGCATCTGAAATTTTACACCTCCTTGAAATTTGCATAAATCAAGACTATTTTGAATTCAATAATCAAATATACACAAACAACAGTGCAGGACTTATTATGGGTAATCCTCTAAGCCCATTACTATCAGATATATTTATGAACCAACTTGAAACAACAATTTCTAAACATCCCGTATTTAAACAGTTCTTATATTGGTGGAGGTACGTGGATGATATACTAGTATGCTTTACAGGAACTAACAGACAACTTGACCAATTTCTATCATACATTAATTCACTTCATAGTAATATTGAGTTTACAATATAAACAGAACAGAATAATTCCATAAACTTTCTAGATGTAACGATTACCAGACTACACAACAAACATGAGTTCTCCGTATATCATAAACCTACCCATACTGACACAACAATACACAATTCATCATCCCATCCTACACAACACAAATTAACAGCCTATCATAGCATGATACATAGACTGGCAGAAATTCCCATGACAAAAAATAACTTCGAGATAGAACTAAACATCATTAAACAAAAAGCAGTAAACAACGGCTATAACGAACAAACAGTTAACAAAATTTTAGATCAAAAACTCCATAAGAAAGCCCTGAAATTAGTGTATCCACCACCATAGAAAGAACCCAGTATCTTCTGCTCTCTCACATATACTGGCAAGATAACAACCAAAATAGCCAGATACATAAAAAAGAAAGGAATAATACCAGCTTTCAGAACTAACAACAACTTAAGCAAATATATTAAGAACAATAAAAGCCGAAAGAGAAAGCAACTACAGAGTGGTGTGTACAAACTAACTTGTGGTGACTGTCCGAAAACGTACATCGGTCAAACTGGCAGAACTTTTGACAAACGGATAGCAGAACACAAAAGGGCTTTCAACAATAGAAAAACAGACACTTCTACATACGCACTTCACCTTCTAGATCATAATCATTCTTTCAATGAAGAGTTTCAAATTCTGCATATCCAAAATAAAGGCCTTAAGCTATCTTTTTTAGAATCTATGGAAATTAATAAACTGAAAAATACAGATATAATTCTGAATGACCAACTCGAGACAAACAGCTCCCCACTCCTCAACCTCTTCAGTTAGAGACTTAAAAAGGCAAACACATTGTAAATTATATCACTTGAGAAAGGCACTCTGCCTAAACAGCTGTAGTCACATAGTTGTAAATAATAAATTTTGTGGAAGTATAGAAAACAAAAGTTTTCAGTGTTTTATTGTGAGATTCATTTCAGTACTGTTTATTTTGCCGCATACTGTGTTTGTGAATACAGTAAAACCTTCGTTAACCGAAATAATTGGGGGGATGTTGTTTCGGATAACAAGAATTTGGGTTAAAAATAACATTGTTTTTTGTATTCTTCTTGTATGAAATTACATTTGTATTGAAGAGATATAGCTGCAAAACATCGTTGTCAAAGGAAAGCACAAAAGAAAATAGAAGATTTCTTAAAAAAACACTTTAAACATGTTCATTTTCCTTGATTTTATTGCTTTTTTTTTTAAATTTACTTTTTATTAACAAAATTATTGAAACTGTCAGCCATTTCGGTTAAACGATGTTTCGGTTAAAAAGTTTTCGGTTAACGGAGGTTTTACTGTAGATCTGGCAGTTTTCGTTTTTGCTTGTCTTCCTCGATCTCTAAGTACACGATTTCGTGGGTCATCTATTCTGATATATTACACAAATCCTGACTTTTTCTGAAAATAGCACAATTTGTCAATTCCCAATGTTCCAGTTTTGGTAGAGAAGACACCAATTTAGGCGATCAATCTTGTGCTGCCTGGATAACTCGGGAATCCATAACTGTCTCCTGCTGTATACTTCTTGGCACGAACTCTTCTTCTTATCGTTTAAACTGAAACAGTTACACCTGTAGCTTTCAAAAGCTGCCTTTGGAGCTGCAGGTGAGAAATGGTTCGGTGTCTTTCAGCTGATGAGACAATTAAACGATCGTGGCGAGCCGTTATTACTTTCTGGCGACTTTCCCTTTATTTTTGAGCTTTCCTAATTCCTGTTACCTAGCAGAGGTTTTGGACAGAACTCCCTGTGTTACGGGTAGCTCTGCAGCTCTATCCCTCTGAGAACATTACTTGCTCCACAAGACCAATAATCTTTCCCCGTTGTAAGTTCTATAACCTCACATAAGGCCAGTGGCGGCTCGTGGCCTTGGAGACAGGGTCGACAAGGTTTTTTTTGTCTCCTCATATAGGTATACCATCAAACTAAAAGGCTTAAATCATCATAGGAGATTTTGTTGTTTTTTTTTATTTGATGTACTTGACATTCTCTTTTGTTTGATGGTGTTTCGACAATACGTGTTGATTCTTTTGAGACAAGATAAATCCCGTTTATTTGAGGCAAAAATTGGTGGTAATAAGAAAATTGATGAACAGTTTGTTGTAATGAATTGCAGTACTTACTACATAGAATTATACATACATATTTTGTAACTTATCCCACTTTCTGAAAATATTTGGATCGGTATAATTTTTAAGTACCTAACTTGTAATAATAAATATCTTGGAAATTCTTTGGCAAAGGGAACTTTTAAATTTTGAATCGTAAAAGAGGTCAAACATTTGCAAATCTTCAAAATTCGAAAAACGAGAATCTATTTGCATATAATAGTAGGTATCCAAAATTTCAAGATATACCTACTCGTTTTTCGAGATATGTATCATGTCGGTGTCTTTTTTGGGATGGTTCGGAAATATCAAGCGAATCCAAAACGTCACTGCGTATATATTGGAAACTATCATTACGGAAATCCCTGAGATTTTGCACCAGATTTCGTATTCTATTTTAGGAATTAATAATGTCAGTTGACTGATTTTGAACAACAATGAATATCTTGGGCCAACCCTGTCTTAAAAATATTTAAAATAATATTAAAAGAGTAACCATTTAATAAAGTTCTCAAACCGATTGCTTCACGGATCGAGGTATCGCCGCTTTCAAAATCGTCACCTTCGATAATAAAATCAAAAACTTTCAAAAGCTGTTCACGAAAATCTGCTACAGATACTAAAACTACTAGAGATAATCTGCTTAGATAAAGCTAACCGAGATTTAAAATTTCATCGCTTCTGACAAACTGTTCGCTGTTTTTTCGAAACAAATTTGTTCTAAAGCAGTAATCCGTTTAGGTGAGCTAAACTGGCAAGAAAAGACGATATTCTTTATTTTTTTACACGTATCATGCAAAACTAAATTCATTATATGCGCATCATAGTTCATAGTGAGTAAATAAAGCTTGCGATGCAATCGTTTTAACTTTTGCCTGAAGACCATTCAATTCACCACACATCACAGCAACGCCGTCATAAGATTGCCCCAGTTTGCCCTACCAATTTATTTTTGATATCAAAAAATTTTAATCTGTTCTTTAAAACACCAAAAATATATTCTGCCTTATTGCTTTTACTCACGTCTCTAAAACCTAAAAACCTCTCATAAATATTACCACGTAACGCGTATCGAACAACAATAATTGATAATTGTGAATGACATGATAATCAGAAGTTTCATCTACTTCCAGCGAAAAGCAAATGGTTTTCTAAATCTCAGATTCAATAACGTTATTCAAAATGTAACTATTTGATTATATGTATTAGTTCATTCTGTATTACGAATACACTTCGAATCAGAAAGTAAATATTTCTAAAACAATTTTATTAATTCTCTATAATTACTTTGATTTTTAACAAATGCTTCGATCCATCATGTCCACGAAATGATAATTCCTGACAAATTAAAAAAATTACAATATAAAACGACGTAAAACGGCGTGATTTTTTTTGACAATTTCTGCCGATGCGATTCAAATGAAACACCGACCGGCAGATTTAAATGTGCCGTACCTGGCCGCGGAGAGAATGTATGTATGTTCGCTTTCGCTTGCTCATCGACTTGTTATTTCGTTGAGTTTTACGTGTAAATCGACAAGCTACGGACGAGTTGGGTACGGCTAGCCGAAAAGTCAGATGAATGGCTCGGATCATTCATTTTTTGAGAAGTCTGTTATGCGCAGGGATCACTTAACGCTCGGATTGATGAAATCCTTTTAAAAACCATGAATAAAATTTAGTCTGTATTATCTGACAGATTTTTTTTTACTTCACAGATACAAATATTAAAAAAATTTATATCTATAAATATGTGCGTCGGCACTGCCGACCCTGCCGACCCTGACCGGCCGCCACTGCATAAGGCGTATTTTCGTTTTTGGACGCAAAAGTTAGTTTATTTTTTTCGTTCAATTTGCAACTCAAGCAAATAACCTATACCGTACCGAGCTGTACTATCTTATTGTCTTGTCAATTTGTTTATTTTCAATAAAAACCTTTATTATTTGCAAAACAAGTTTTTTCAAAAGAAATAAATATTGTATGTTTTCAATCTGGTAGGATGTAGAGTAACATTTTTGGATGTTGTTTTTGCTGCACTCTCTGATTGAACTGGAATAATGACGCGGCTGTAGTTTCGTGTTGCAACGAAATTGAAAATGGTTATTCATTTTTGAAATAAATATTGCTTTGAAATACATGGTGATTCCATAAAAGTTTGTTTGTGTGTACACAGTGGCGTAGCTAGCCCCACGGGGGCCCCATATCAAAGTTTGTCGCGGGGCCCTTTTCCCCCGCCACAAAAGAAGCAAAAACGCTTGAATATAATAGAAATATGTTAAAAGAAATAGACACATTGTCACTGAAAATTTTACAATTATATGGGCAAAGCTTACAAAAAGTCGGAAAAAAAAACAAGAATAAATACAGTTTACTGAAATTACATAAATCGTCAATATTAGTGCAAAATGAAAGATAATGGAATAAAACAAAACAATATATTGCAAAATTTAAATAAATTGCACATTACATAATACAACCGTAGGAACTAATAAGTTCTGCGTATAACACCCACATATAGATAATAATAATAAACCTAATAAACCAAAGTCAAAAATAGATTTGAATTGTCGAGACTCATTATTTGAAAATAGGTTCAGTTTTTTCAATCCAAGGATGAATGGACATTGAAAATGAGCTTAAACAAAGAAGCTCTGTTCTTATGGTATAGCGGCGAGCGGCGGGCAAATACACTTCTCCAAGAACTTAACTTACCACCTTAAAAATTGGTCATTTTTGATGTCTCGAATTTCTTAAACCTGTTCTTCGATTTAAGTGATTTTTTTAATGTGATATGGCCTTATTCTTTAACAATAATGCTGTAATAATATTGTTGCTAGACAGATAAATTGTCATTGTATACCGGGTGTACCAATCAAACTGTGATTTTTTCTCTCAAAGTTTGCGTTACCCTGTGTAATATTTTAGCAGTTATAAAATACTGAAATCAAACCCAACTACAAAATTATAGTCTATAGTAAAATAAAATTACACTACATGTAAATCAAAATGTATATTCGTACAGGTTGGAACAAATTTTATATCAAAGTTTAGGTGAGTTCAAAAGATATTTTTAAGAAAGTATCCATATGACATAAGGGGATCATTGCGTAAATAATTCAAAAAGGTCATTTTTGTACAATATTTACTTTTTTAACTGCTGAGGTAATTCACGTTTTAATGAAGATGTTTAGTAGAATATTTTTGTGCAAAGCTGAAGGATAAATCTTTCACCTAAGACTTACTAAATTAAATTTGATCCCCTATTTATTTAAATACATGACTGTATATAAATCTTTAAAAACAAATTTGCAAAAAAATATTATTTGCGATTTAAATAAGCACTATAAAATATTTTGTTTTTTAGGAGAAGTTGCGCTATTTTACCAATACATATTTAGCAAAATAATTTATTGCTTAATATTGAATTTGTTTATCAATATAATTTATTGCTTAATATTGAATTTGTTTATCAATATCTATATTTTCAATTGCAAAAACGCGGTTGTTGCCAAAAGAATATACTCTTGTATAAGGTCTCATTATTTTTATTGTTATGTATATTTTCAATAAGTATATTGAAAAATTCAAATTTGAATTAAACTTCCCTCTAAAATGGCATTTAAAAATTATTATTCTAATTTCTTTATTATTTCTTTTATGAATAACGTCGCTGGGATTAAACATTTTTAAATGCCGTTTCGATAACCGGATTCCTGGGAATTTTTCACTAATTAACAAATTTTTTTGTCGTTTTCTCTTCTTCTTTTTTTTCTTGGAGTTATATTACTACAAGCCTTTTAAATATAAATAAATAGGGGTCAAGTTTAATTTAGTAAATCTTAAGTAAAACGTTATTCTTCAACTTTGCAGAAAATATCGTAAAGGTCTACATAAAAGCGTGAATTACCGCAGCAGTGAAAAAAGTAAATATTATGCAAAAATGACCCTTTTTAATTATTTAAACAATGATCCCCTTATATGATTTGGATACTTTCTTGAAAATATCTTTTGTATTCACCTAAACTTTGATAAAAATTTAGTTCCAATCTGTACGGAATTACATTTTGATTTTTTGATTTTATTAGGCTATTATAGCCTCATGTTTTATTAACATTCTGTTTTTTTATTCATTCGATTTTGATTCATTCATTCTTATGTTGGATAATAAAAACGTTAGGTACTTTAACAACTAGCCTTGTTCTTCGTCAATACAGGGTGTTTTTAAATAAATATGGCAAACTCTAAGGGGTAATTCTGCATGAAAAAATAATAACAGTTTGCGTTTGCTTAATAAACGTACCTATGTCTGCAACTGCTTCGTCTCCTATATAGATAGTGGGTGTAAAAATCTTTCTTACAGTCTGACGATTTATTTATTGCCCTAAAACTGGTTAAAATATGCAAATAAAATTTGGTGTGTTGTAAGAGGTAGTTATTGCGCCTTACGGGTAATATGACCCTTTTGTGCACAATGGTGAACATAAAATTCTTAATTTTATATTAAAAAATGCCGAATAACTACCTGTTAAAACCCACTAAATTTCATTTACATATATCAACCGGTTTTAGAGCAATAAATAGATCGTCAGTTTGTAATACAAATCTCAACACTCCCTATCTCGGACATACGTTTATAAAGCAAACTGTCATTATTTTTTCATGGAGAATTAACCCTTAAAGTTTGCCATGATTATTTAAAAACACCTTGTATTGTTAAAAAATGAGGCTAGTTGTTAAAGTATTACCTAACTTTTTTATTATCCAACGTAAGCGAATGAGTCGAAACAGTGCCGGATTTAGGGTACTTGCGGCCCTAATTAAGCATAAAGCACATTTCAAATTAATACATAACCTTTATTTTAATTTTACTTTTTAAAATTGGTACAACATACAAATCATAACATAAATGAATAGAAATGCCACTAATGTTCTATTTTGATGCGGTACGTAATATAGGTTGAAATGTTGCATTCACTAATTAAATAATCTTGGTTTACACATTTGGCTAAAACCCCAAAAACAGTTCTAACAACAATTTCAATATATATAGAAAATATATAATTCAAAAAGTTAGCAAACAGCAGTTATTATTAACATTATTTATTTTTATTTCCCGAATATAAGTTTCATTTTTAGACAAGTCTTTTCCTCTTTTTTCATAGGAATCAAAGTTGTCTCTCAGACTCAATATGTACTCCTTTAGAGATTTGTGTATGTTGCAAGATGCAAGTCACATTCAAGTCTATAGCAGTCTTTTACAATGTTTTGATACTGTTGTCAAAACTTTGCTGTAATAGTATATTAAGTATGGAGAACGGTAAGGGTTTTATACCGATCGAAGACAATTGTTTGGAGGAGGAGCGGAGCGACGACTCCAATTATTGTCTGAGATCGGTTACCCTTAACGTTCGACATGCTTATAACGTTTTTTGCATGATTGATACCATTATAAATTAAACATTTTCGTCATATTGACTAGTTTCATTCATTTTATCAAGATAGATACTTTGGTTGTTAGGTAGTAACTAGGGTGCATAACAACAATGGAGAATTGAGTTTTTATTTAGTTGTCAATAATTTTAAGTATAATTTTGATTATTATAAATTAAAATATGAGCGAAAGTGAATTTGAAGAAATTGAACGGGCTTGGGAAGAAGGGTGTTCCGCAATTATTCTAATACTAGTAATACTACTAATGTATGCGATTCTGCAATTAGTTTCTGTTAGAAGTGAAACCACAGCCCAAACAAGTGGGATTTCATTAAATAATTTAACAAATTGTACCATAAGTTTCAATATTAATAAATAATTCGTTAGTTTTCTTTATTCTTTCAAAAAATAAATTAAAATTAAGAGATTTTTTAACTCGACAATAAGTGAATTACTTACCGTCGAGTTGGAGCACTTACCGTCGAGTTGGATTACTTACCGTCGAGTTGCTAGTAAATGTCACCTACTGACGTAAAATCTGTCACGGTAAACAGTCAAAAATGATCAATCGTGCAAAAAATATTGTACCACATGTTTAGTAGAATGACATTCTCTAATTTGAAAATTGTTTACTGGTTCTATTAGCTTCAGCTCGGCTCCCATTTGTTTCCCGCGTATCGGCCGATATTTTTTTACTGCATGTAGTAGCTCCGGTAGTTAAGAAAAAAAGCTTTTACAGCATGCCATTTGGCAACCGACCTTGTAACGTTTACCCTTTTTGGAAGGAGTTTCTTTTCGTTATTGCTATTTTTCAAGGTTCATCTTGAAGTTGATGCGCTCATGAAAACGTAAAATTCTTGAATAAACATGAATAGTTTTGTTAATGCCAAACAACATTCAGCCGCATGTGGGCCTACTAGATTCAATGAATGAGCGGAGCATGGAACATACTCAATTGTTGTGTTATGTTCTTTTATTAGCGCTTGTAAACCTATATATTTACCTGACATATTCGAGGCATTATCATATGACTAGCCTCTCATATTGCACAATGGAATATCTAACTCTGACAGGGTATTTAAAATAATTTCTGCCATGTGTTCTGCAGTGTGATCGTGTCTTTCTACAGGCATACCATCACGTAAAACATACCGTAGGATCTGGTCTGAATGAGTGATGTCTGGTGTAGAATCAACACTAAGAGAATAGTACTTACTTTTCTCTCAGTGATGAAAATAAAAATTTAATTTTTTTTATCAAAAAAGATTTTTTTACAAAATTCTGCGGCCCCCTTTTGCTTGCGGCCCTAGGCCGCGGCCTAGTCGGCCTAGTGGTAGGTAAATCCGGCACTGAGTCGAAAAACAGAATGTTAAGAAAACATGAGGCTATAGTTGGGTTTTAATTTCATATTTTATAAAAAATGCTATAATATTGCACAGGATGACGCGAAATTTAAGAAAAAATCACAGTTTGATTGGTATACAGTCGGTACCAGTGGCGTAGTGGCCCCACAGTGGCCCCCTATCAAAGTTTGTTGCAGGGCCCTTTTCCACGACTGATATGGGATAGTGCTAAAAAAATGTTCAACAAAAGCAGCAAAACCGCGTGTATAGAATAGAATAGAAATATACTTTATTGTCACTGAAAATTTTACAATTTTACAGACAAAGCGTAGGTACAAAGAGTAGGAAAAAAACAACAACAAATACAGTTTACTGAAATTACACAAATCGTCATTATTATTAGAAAAAAAAATACAATGAAATAAAACAAAACAATACAGGGTGTTTCATTTATAATTGGAAATATTATAACTGTAGATTCCTGGGCTCAAAATATTACGGTTTAACACAAATCACCTCCGAAAGGCTTCCTAAGGGAGCTGGAGCTCTTTAAAGATGGTGCCTTTTAATTAGTTTTTTTGAAATACCTCTAGAACACATCTATTTAAAAAAACTAAAACTGGTTTTAAACCTTTTTTGTCTTTAACTTTTAAGCATTTTTTACACTAGATTACTAGATTATTAAATTGTGTGGTATTCTAGTACTAAAAGTTTCTCCTACTTTAAATCGGTAGGATACACCGTTTTCTAGAAAAATCGATTTGAAATTTTTTTCGTTTTTTGAATTTGATCAAAATTTAAAAAAAAAATAAAAAAACGGTGTATTTTACCGACCTAAAGAAGAGTAATTTTTAGTACTGGAATACCTCATAATTTAATAATCTAGTTTCAAAAATGTTTCAAAATGAAAGACACAAAAAATAATGCGATAAAATAACCGTTGACCTACTCAAAACGGACGCATATGACCGGTACTAGAAATTCGCAATTCATGAAATCGATTCATCTCTGGAATAAACATACCAGTTTTCGTTTTTTGTTTTCATAGTTTTTTTGAAAAATTTTCTCACATTAAAAAACACAACATTTTCAAATCGACATTTCTAGAAAACGGTGTATCCTACCGATTTAAAGCAAGAGTACATTTTATTACTAGAATGCCTCATAATTTAATAATCCAGTGTCAAAAAGGCTTAAAAGTTAAAGATAAAAAGGAAGATAAATAGGCGTACCAGTTTTGGTTTCTCTAAATAGAAGCGTTCTGGAGGTATTTAAAAAAAAACTAATTACAAGACGTGTTTTACAAAAAGCCCTAGCTTCTGTAAGAAGCATTTTCAGACTAGGTGATTTGGGTTAAATCTTAATACATATTTTGAGCCCAGGAATCTACAGTTAAATGATTTCCAATTATTAATAAAACACCCTGTATATTGCAAAATTTAAATGCAAACAATTGAAAAGGAACGAAAACAAAGAAGCTCTGTTCTTTAACGGCGAGCGACCGGCAAATAGATATACCTAAATACAATTAGATAAAGGACAGATTACACGAAAATATACCCAAACCATATACACTCTTTCAATGTTTCAACTTATCAAAGGTTAAGCGATTACAAATATTGCAATTTCGAATTATACATTATACAATGCCTCACACAGCCAACGGTGAATAGACACTAAGAAGTAGCTTGGAAACAAAAAACCACTGTTGTTATAGAACGGCAAGAGGCAAAAAATAGATAATAGGTACCTGTACAGTATGTACATAAATATAGTTTATAATAAAGAATCCATTACACGAAAATGTCAATATCCCAACAATATATGCACACTGTTTCAAAGCGTTTTAATAGTGAAATAATTGCAGAATATTTTGTTCAATTGTTTGAATAGAATTTTGTTTCGACATGCCGCGTTGGGGCCCTGAATGTCGGGGGCCCCGTATAATTGATACGACTGATACGGCGGTAGCTACGCCTCTGGTCGGTACACAAAGACAATTTACCTGTTCAGCAACAATATTATTGCAACGATATTGTTCAAGAATACGACTATAACATATTAAAAAAATTACTTAAATCGGAAAACACGTTTAGGAAATATGAGACATTAAAAATGGCCAATTTTTAAGGTGGTACGTTAATTTCTTGGAGAAGTGTAGATATACATAAATGCAATTATAGATAAAGAACAGATTATACGAAAATATACCGAAACAATAGATACTGTCAAATATTCAAAGATACATTATACAATAGATAATAATAATATGATTTATATAATTAATTATTTATATGGGAAATAAGCCACAATTAAAATGAAAAAATAATTTTATTAACGTTTCGACGCCCAAATCGGGTGCCGTTGTCAAAATACAAAATATTACTAAATAAACAAAAATGTTGTTGCTAAGCAAAAAAATTCTTCTAATAATTTATTTAATCTGACTCATTTATATTGGCAATTTAGACATATATTATACATTTTAAAGTAGAAGACTTTAAAATGATATTGCCAATATTTATGAGTTGCGTTCCTGGGACGACTTACTGAAAGATAGTTCATTCGATTACATGAAATCAACCCCAACTCAAGAATATCCGTCACAAAAAAATTATAGCATGTGATCTGTCTTTAAAAAGACAACCAAATGCAACGACAGTAAAATTCTTGCGTTAGAGACCTCATAGTAAATCACAAGGGAAAACCAGGAAAAACCTGTGATACTATCCCGACATCGTAAGTATTTGGTCTTACATTTAATTTACTCTCAAAAAATAATACCAAATTCTGACTTGTAACATGTTTAAATTATAAATAATATTAATAATACTAGATATATAAGTAATACTAAAATATAAAATATGTACCAGCTCGATGTTATTGACTTACTAATCTTGGTATTTTCTTTCTGTTGACTTCCTCTTTCAGTATGGGCAACCACATCCTACTGCATTCTACCGAGGAATTTGCGACACAATTGGTTTCATTTAGCAGAATTAGAGCCGCTTCTTTGATTTTTCTCTTTTTACTATCTGATTCTTTCAGGACTATACTTGAATCTCTCCACTGAACTCTATGTTCATTATCCCATGCGTGTTGACATATTTGAGATCTATCAAATTCTCTATTTTTAATATAAGATTGATGTTCACTTATTCTAACGATAGATAGATAATTGATAGATCTCAAATATGTCAACACGCATGGGATAATGAACATAGAGTTCAGTGGAGAGATTCAAGTATAGTCCTGAAAGAATCAGATAGTAAAAAGAGAAAAATCAAAGAAGCGGCTCTAATTCTGCTAAATGAAACCAATTGTGTCGCAAATTCCTCGGTAGAATGCAGTAGGATGTGGTTGCCCATACTGAAAGAGGAAGTCAACAGAAAGAAAATACCAAGATTAGTAAGTCAATAACATCGAGCTGGTACATATTTTATATTTTAGTATTACTTATATATCTAGTATTATTAATATTATTTATAATTTAAACATGTTACACGTCAGAATTTGGTATTATTTTTTGAGAGTAAATTAAATGTAAGACCAAACACTTACGATGTCGGGATAGTATCACAGGTTTTTCCTGGTTTTCCCTTGTGATTTACTATGAGGTCTCTAACGCAAGAATTTTACTGTCGTTGCATTTTGTTGTCTTTTTAAAGACAGATCACATGCTATAATTTTTTTGTGACGGATATTCTTGAGTTGGGGTTGATTTCATGTAATCGAATGAACTATCTTTCAGTAAGTCGTCCCAGGAACGCAACTCATAAATATTGGCAATATCATTTTAAAGTCTTCTACTTTAAAATGTATAATATATGTCTAAATTGCCAATATAAATGAGTCAGATTAAATAAATTATTAGAAGAATTTTTGAAGTTATACTTCTTTACCGGCGATAGAGGGTAAATTTTTATATGGGAAAACCTAGCGACCGGGCGCATGCGCATTATAACTTTGTTCTGATTGGATGTTCAAATGACATGTCAAAAATTATTCAATATGGCGGCTGTGGCACAGCTGTAGTTAGATTATTTATGGTTGTTGCATTTTAAAATTTGTGTGAAAAGAAACAACAAACAAAAGTTAGTTAATAGTTATACTGCCTTTTTAAATAGTTTTCATATACCTATATTTTTGGACTTTTGGACTATTTTGGACAAGAAAAATTCGTTCTAATTTGGTAAGTAGTTTTTATTATAATCATATTGCAATTATACATTTGGATTAGGTTGAAATACATACATTTATTTTTTCAAGAATGCGGATTTTAGAGAGAAATCGCAAATTAGGTTTGATTTTTATTTTTAAATTATGATTTTTTGGCAGATTTATTTATCTAGTAGGTATGTAATGCTTTGATTTACATACTTAATTTGATTACCAACAAAAGTTCTACCAATCTTCATCTAATATATTGTTTTCTTACTGTTTTGTTATATTTTTATATTTTCTTCCACAAAAAACTACATAATTTAATTTTCAAAACAACTGTCAAACAGTAAAACGTTCAGTTATACCCTATTCCACGAACATACGCCTGTTTTGGATTACTTCGACAACGAATATTTTACTGTGCAAAATAAGAAGAACGAAAGTAAATTGCAAATTACATTGTTGTTTATTGGAATAATTATTAGCGCCATTTACTTTCGTACTTCTTATATTGCACAGTAAAATATTCGTTGTCGAAGTAATCCAAAACAGGCGTATGTTCGTGGAATGGCCCATACCGTATTTTTCCACATGATAAATAATGTGGGATTGGACGAGTGAGTCTACGCTTCGGTTACGAGTCAAAGCGGCACGAAATTCAAGGGTTCAATTCCCGATGCAAGTTTTATTTTTTTATTTTTTTATGCATGTTATGATTGTAAGTATATTTGTTATATATTTTTTTTTTCAGAAAATGCGTATTTAAAATTTTTGCCAACAATTATTATCGTTCAGAAATCATTTTTTCTTTGTGGCATTTTTCAATGTGTTTGTGTGCGTTTTATTCTTGTATTTTTTTAAATTTTTGGTATTGTCTTAAAAATCACATAATATGTAGTAGAAGTATAACTTCTTACGTGCGTACAAAGTACACACACATTCTTGTTTTGCTTAGCAACAACATTTTTGTTTATTTAGTAATATTTTGTATTTTGACAACGGCACCCGATTTGGGCGTCGAAACGTTAATAAAATTATTTTTTCATTTTAATTGTGGCTTATTTCCCATATAAATAATTAATCATAAAAATGCCACAAGGAAATAGCTTCAGAACAACATGATTTATATAGGTATAAATAAAGAATCCACCACACCAAAATGTTGATATCCAAACAACATACACTGTTGCAAAGCGTTTTATTAGTGAAATAATTGTAGAATACTTTGTTCAATTTTTGTAAATGGAATTTTGTTATATGCCGCGTTGGGGCCCCTGTATGTCGGGGGCCCCGTATAGTTGATACGGCTGATACGGCGGTAGCTACGCCCCTGTGTGTACATATTTAAAAATAAATATAATTAAATTGATAAGTTATAGATTATGATTTTCAATTTGATTAAAATTGATATTCGCGTTTTGATATCTGGCGCTTTTGTCTAAGAGAAACATCTTATTAAGATTAATTTATATCCTCTTCTGTAATACAGACTGTTCTCCCGAGTACTTCTGATACAATAACCCGTAATCCTCCATGGATTTGAATACTATGGGGAATGAATTCGCCGTTTCCATGTTCACTAAGCGTATGAAGCTAAACCCACCTCAGGTTATTATTTCATTTGTATACATTTTTATTAAAGCAATAATCACAGTGTCTTTGTACTTTGTAATTTTGATTATTGTATTATGGGTGGCTGCTCTTAGGTGGATTAAATTTATTGCTTCGCAGTATACACTGAAAATAAAATATCCTTATAAACTAGTAGGTATAATAGGAGTGACATGCATGGGAAACTGGGTTGCGACCGGGAAGGGAAAAAGGAAAAGAACGGAAGGTAAGAGCAAATACAATTCGACCCTATTGAAAAGTGAAGAAGTAAAAAATAAATATAAAGAGAAAATAGAAATAGAACTGGCAACATGCGCACAAGACATAGAAATCGAAGAAAGATGGGAGAAAGTAGAACATCAATAACGAAGGCAAATGAGGCAGTTCGAAACAGTACAGTGAGAAAAGGAAAAGTAAATAACTGGTATGATGAAGAATGTGAAAAAGCAGCTGAAACAGTAAGGAGAGCTAGACAAATAATGCTATTAAAAGAAAATGAGAATAAAAGAAAAGTGTATAGGGACGCAAGAAGGGAAATGAAAAGACAATGTAGGAGAAAGAAGAGAATATGAACAGAAGATAAGCTAAAGGAAATTGAAGAAAAATTTCAAACTAAAGAAATAAGGTTGTTTTACCAGGAGGTTAAAAGAATGGACAAATGATATCAGAGCCGAAGCATCTATATTAAGGATGAAGAAGGATTACTAATAAGTGAAACAGCGCAGGTGCTAGAAAGATGGAAAAATTATTTCGAAGAGCTATTGAATAATGTTGAAGAGGACGAGATGGATATAATACAAGAACATGGAAGAAAACAATCTAATAGTAGAGACGCCAACAAAACAAGAGGTAATGAATTATAATCAGCCAACTTAAAAATAACAAAAGTCCAGGAGCGACAGAAATAACAGCTGAAATGTTAAAGGCAGGAGGAGACCAACCGTACGAGCAACTATATGGGCTGGTGAAAAAGATATGGGAAGAGGAAAAATGCCAAGTAACTGGATGCTGGCTAGAATTTGCCCCATACATAAAAAAGAGATAAACAAACATGTGAGAATTATAGGGGAATAGCACTCCTACCTAGAGACAGGGTATAAGATATTAGCACAATGCATACGTAGAAGACTGAACGACTACATGGAGGATACTGTGGGGGAGTACCGGGCAGGCTTTCGATCAAACCGTCCCATAACAGACCAGACTTTCACGCAAAAAGAATTACAAGCAAATTGCTATGAGTACAAAACGACCCTTTATGCGCTATTCGTAGATTTCAAGCAGGCATATTATGATCGTATAAATAGAAAAGAAATTACCGTGCTCTGAAAGAATTAAAAATTCCCAAAAAATTGATTAACTTAAAATGACGTTGGCAAAAACAAAAAGTGAAGTAGTGTGGAAAGATGTCTCAGAGGATTTCGAGATCAAACAAGGACTCAGGCAAGGTGACCCGATGCGATGTCAACCACGTTGTTTAATCTTTTTCTTGAGGTAATAATGAGGAATTACAACATAAAAATGGAAGAAACCATATTAAAAAATGAAAATCAATGTACCTATAGCTTTCGCGGATGATCTAAAAATATTGGCAAAATCAAAGAAAGAATTGTGAAAAAGATAGAAAAAGAAGCAAATAGGTTTGGCCTAAAGATAAATGAAAAGAAACCGAAATACATGACAATGGGGGATACACAGCAAGACAATGAAGAGTTTATAAAAATATAAGGGGAGAAAGATTACATATAGATACAGTTTTCACAGAGTGGAAGACTTTAGCTACCTTGGCGTGAAAGTAAATGAAAATGGACATGAAGATAAAGAAATATAATCCAGAATTACAAAAGGCAACCATAGATACGGAATGCTGAGATCCCTAATGTAGTGTAAGTATATTTCAAGAAAAAAACAGAAAGAATTTACAAGACAGTTATTAGAGCTACGGTTGTATATGGAGATATCGTGCATATCTTTTGTTTTTAAGGATGTAGCTTAGTTTGCCAAATGCGGCTCATGCCAGTCTAACTCGTCTTTTGATCTCTGCTGTTTGGGTTTCCTTGTTAAGAAGAATTGTGTATTACACAAAAATAAATAAATACACCTACGCTCATAAATAATACACCTGCGCTCATAAATATTTTTTTTTTCAAAATAATCAATTATAGAGTGTTTTTTTCAATTTGTCAACAAAATGTGATTTGGCGTTTACAACGTTGTTCCAGCATAGCATTCAATTAGTTAATCTTATGATTATGTTTTATAAAAATGCCCTTGTCTTAATTGACTGTTGTGCTTATACATAAAAATAAATATCGATTGCCAAACAGCTACCAAGAAGTAATAGAGAAAATTTCAACTCAAGTGAGGAAAAAAGATTACGTTACTAAACCACCGTGAGGGAGTATTAAACAAGGGCGCAGCTCTAGCGAATCACTCAGCAGTTCTTAGAAAGTAATTTTGAATTAAAATTTACATAATAGCTGCCCTCCCTTTTTTTATAAACCTATATGTATTTAACATTGTAACAGCACCCATCAAGTTTAAGACAAATTAACTCAGATGAAAACGACAGGCTCCCAGAGGAGAGTTCAGGTTTTAATGGAAAATTGGGAATGGAGACGGGAAGATAGCTGGTCATTGTTCACATCTTTACGTAAGTGACGTGGAGTAAACAAGAGCAGAGGTTAATTGGCTATGCTACCGTAATAAAATGAATATTACCATAAAAAACGAATATAAAAGACAAAAACATGTACAAAATGTATCTAGGCCAGTCAAAATAAAAAATATTATACTTTGTATTAGATTTCAACCTTTGACTAAGTTTTGAACCTTTAGAACTGATAGAACCTTTTGACTAGTTTTCAAAGTCAAGTTGATAATTCCGTATCGCTATAGTGCGGAAAAGTTGCGATTGGTAATTACAAGAAAAACAAAAAAATAATTATTCAAATCGGACTTTATCTTCCGATCCCGCAACGGGCCTAAGATTATGAAAAAAAAATAAAATAAAATTTTACCTTTTTTTCAAAAAATTTTATTTATCCTTCGAGTACGTTTTATTTATCGCTATAGTAAAATTTATTTACACTTTGCATGGTTGAGTACTAAAAAAATTGTTTTACGCATTTAACGGATATTTTCCGATCCCGCAAGGTCAATCAAAATCTATAAAAATTTGAAATTTTTGATGATTTTGAAAAATAACAAAACATTTAGTTATCTCATTTTTTTGTTACATTGTGAAGCTCTTCGCTTGTTTAGATATTGTATGACAATATTTAAACAACCCAGATCTCAAAACGAGGGGGTGGTTGCACTTCTAGCTCCACACGCATTCTTCTCTCCAACCAACCAATGAGTGTGTGTTTACATTATTTGCATATTTACATTTATTTTTCATGTATTTGTGTCCAGCTCTCAAACACCAACTTTGCATTGTGATTTCTTAGTAAAATCTGGCAGCATGGACCTTGATTTAAGTGTTGTCCTGATGCATCCATCACCTGATTGAGGCCCACATACACGATGCTTCCGCGGCCAACTTTAGATACCGCTCATCAGCTGGCTTGTGGCAGGGATAGTTTTGTACATTCCAGCCTGACATGTCGCCCGATGTAATACAAGGAGTTATATCTGCATTTGAAACTCTTCGAGGAAGTGGTGGAAAAGATAGTTTTGCAACATTCCAGTCTATTATTTTAATTTAGTCCTGTGCTTCAAAATTTGAGGAGAATTTGAGGAGAGTCCTTGTGCTTCAAAGGAGAGTATTAAAAGCCGGACAGACTAAAGCCAAGGGCAAAAGTATTAGAAATTTCATCTCTCCTACTTTAAATTTTCAAGCACAAGACCACACTGAAATAATAGACTGGAATGTTACAAAACTATCTTCTCCACCAGTTCTTCGAAGAGTTTCAAATGAAGATATAATTTCTTGCATTACATCGGGAGACATGCCAGACTGGAATGTACAAAACTATCAATGCCACATGCAAGCTGACGAGCGGTGTCTAAAGTTGCCCACGGAAGCATCGTCTAATGCTAATGTATGTGGGCCCCAATCAACAGATGGATTCATCAGGAAAGCATTTAAATCAAGGTCCATGCTGCCACATTTTACCAAGAAATCACAATACAAACTTGATGTTTAAGAGCTGGATACAAACATATGAAAAATAAATGTACATAATATATGTAAATAATGTAAAAACACACACTCATTGGTTGGCTGGAGAGAGGGGTGCGTGTGGAGCTAGAACTGCAACCACACCCTCGTTTTGAGTTCTGGGTCGTTTAAATATTGTCATACAATATCTAAACAAGCGAAGAGCTTCACAATGTAACAGAAAAATGAGATAACTAAATGTTTTTTAATTTATCAAAACCATCAAAAATTTCAAATTTTTATAGATTTTGATTGACCTTGCGGGATCGGAAGATATTCGTTAAATGCGTAAATCTATTTTTTTATTACTCCACCATGCAAACTGTACATAAATTTTACTATAGCGATAAATAAAACGTACACGAAGGATAAATAAATTTTTTTGAAAAAAGGTAAAATTTCATTTTTTTTCATAATCTTTAGGTCTGTTGCGGGATCGGAAGATAAAGTTCGATTTGAATAATTATTTTTTTTTGTTTTTCTTGTAATTACCAATCGCAATTTTTCCGCACTATAGCGACACACGCGTTACCAGGTGTCCCGATTTGCGCGGGACGTCCCGATTTTCAGGGGTCTGGGGACGCGTACCGATTTGACATTTGTACCTGGGACACTGAATGTCCCGATTTTCACCCACGAAAACCAATTTCAGGAGGACTTGGAGTGAATTTTACAACTATGTTATAAAATCAAGGCACTCCTAAAAGCGGCAACATCGAATGGAAAATATAATTTTAATAAAAAATAAATAATTTACTTAATCTACGATTTTTTTGTACTTTCGTCTGATTATCATTATTATGTAGGATTAAATACAGATTATAGAAACACCTTGAAGTCCAGTAAATGAACGGGAAATACGGCGATACTGTGTAATTTTCAGGATCCACTCCGAATTGCATGAAAATTTGGACTTCTTGTGCCGTTGGTTGCTTTTATTCGGAGGGTGACTGTCACCCCTAGTTTTGGGTGAAAAACCGCACGTATTAAATAAGTCCGGAGATGGATAAATTGACTAATTCTAAGCAATTTTAGTTCTATAGAATTTTAACTTAGTTAATACTTTTCGAGTTATTTGCGATTGAAAATGTTTATTTTTCGACAGAAAATCACGTTTTCAGGTGATTTTCACAAATAACTCAAAAATTAAGTATTTTATCGAAAAAAGTATTCTTAGCAAAAATGAAGCATAATATAAAAAATGAAAAAAATTGTGAACTCGTAAAGTCTATAGACCCAGCAAAAGCAAAGTTGTAGCTCATGAAAAATACGTTCTTATTCGTCAAATTCCAAATCAAATATTTCAACGTGAAATAACCAAGAAATGAAGCACTTTTCGGGAAAAACCAATTAAAACTTTTTTAATAAAGCTTTATTTTTATGTTTTAAAAAAGTTTCTAGCCTCAAAACTAAGCGAGTTGTTCTCAAAATCAAGTTGACTCCTTTTTTTTTGGTAAAAAAATCGTGAAAATCTCCCCCTACTTAGCGCCCCAAATGAAATTAATCGTTACCGCTTTACAATCAATTTACTTTATTTATGTATTTTTCACATGATTGAAAGGGACTAAACGAGTCACTAATCACTAGTGTATGCAAAATATGAACAGCCATATTTTAACCAATTTTTGTCTTACAGAAAAACAAAATGAATATGTTATATTTATTATAAAAGCAAAACCTACCTACCTTTTACTCCTTAAGATTTTTAGTATCCATAATACTTTTTAAGTTATTTTGGAAAAAAGGCATTTTCCAATATTCTAGGAAAATTTCTTTTTACCATAAAACCAATTTTTTCAAAATTAAGCACTCCCAACCGGTAAACCTTACAGATCGTATAAACAATACACGTATAAAGTAAATGGTAAAGCGGTAACGAATAATTTTATTTACGGTGCTAAATAGGGGGAGATTTTCACGATTTTTTTTACCAAAAAAAGGGGCCAACTTTATTTTGAGCGTAACTCGCTTAGTTTTAATGCTAGAGACTTTTATATACTTAAAACAAAATCCAAGATTTTTTTACCACTTGAAAATTTTTTAATAGGTTTTGCCCGAAAATTGCTTAATTTTTTGGTTATTTCAAATTGAAAAATTCGATTTGGAATTTGAAGAATAAGAACGTATTTTTGATGAGCTAAAACTTTGCTTTTACTGGTTTTATAGACTTTCTGAACATACATTTTTTTTTTGCTTTTTTAAAAGCTACATTTTTGCTAAGCATATTTTTTTCGATAAAATTACTCGAAAATTATTGACTTATAAAATAGATAATGACTTATAATTATAAGATTATATATAACAAAAGTTTTTTAGCGTTAGTCAGATGATCCATTTTAGGACTTACTTTAAACGCGCGTTTTTTATCCCCTAGAAGGGGTAACTGTAAGTGTCATCCTCCAAGTAAAAGCAACCAATGGTACAAGTTCAACTTTTAAGTAGACAGTACCTAAGTAGAACCTAAAACCAGATTTTCATGCAATTCGGTGTTGACTCTGAAAATTACACTCAAAAACGTTCATTTACTGGGGCTGTTTATTTGTCCCGATCTACAACCCTAAATCCCGATTTGTTTTTGCTTACGTACCGATTAAAAACAAATCGGACCTGGCAACACTGAAGCGACACGGAATTATCAACTTAACTTTTTTCGCACCACCCTAATGCGTATTGCCAAGGTTCAAGAAATTTTGAAACATATCTACGCTGTTTGTGAGTAATTGTCCGCTACTTTGACATAATAATACTAAAATGGAATTACTCAATTACAAGTTTTAAAATAAGCAGCTTATATTTCACTTTTTAAAAGCAATATTATGCCAATAACTTTCCTGTATACAAACAAAATTAATTTTCTACTGCATTGTTATCATTATCATTGTATGGACTCTAGCTCTAATTGAAATATGAGCCCCAACCTTTGGATTGATTAAAACATTTTGTCTATCAATAACATATTTCGGTATTCAACTCGGTTAAAACTTTCATTTAATTTTAGGCTTGACTAACGCCTACTTTAATTTTCGTGGGGTAAAAAAGGTCACCGTTTGACATTTCCAAATGTTCTTAGCTAACACCATTTAAGCTCTATTATGTTTTTATATTAGGGGTAGGACAATTTACGCCTATTGTGAGGAAAATGTGTCTATTTGTGTTTATATGTGATATATACATACTGGGTATAGTTTGTGATACTGCTGTTTTATATTATTAGAAATACCTATGTGTATTCCACATAGACATGCATCAAGTCAAACTAGTTTGATTTTACTCAACAAACTTGACTTGACTTGAAAATCAAACTTTTTTTTATAAAAAAGTTTGGCTTGACTTGATTTCGATATCTTTAGGTTTGACTTGAATTCAAACATCTTCAAACAGTTTGAAAAGTTTGACTATTACGCAACGTGTTTATTTTCAATTTTAAATGAAACCGCCTACGCCTTTATTTGTTCACTGGCGGATCAACGAGGGGTGGGGGAGGGGAAATCCCCCCCTCCAAACAACGTCCAAAAATTTTTTTTGACAAATTTCAATAAACATAGAAATGTATTGGCTGATACGATATTTAAACCGGAGACAGACAAATAAAACCCAATAAACGCGCTGGTTAGGATAATTATTAAGAAAAATGTTGAATGGGTTGCATGTGAGAGTTCATTTTAAATGGAAGTAAAAGACAGACGTACTCTCAATCATTTATTGTAACTTCTGACGACCGGTTTCGCTCTCTAAACTATGCAGAGCATCTTCAGGTCAACGGTTACAGTGAAACCGGTCGTCAGAAGTTACAATAAATGATTGAGAGTACGTCTGTCTTTTACTTCATTTATTAAGAAAGCTTAATGCATATAGTCCGTCCGCTATAACTTTTCCCATGCGGTACGATTCATTTTCAATCAAATTCAGTCAAAACAGAAAGTGAAACGTACGCCGATGTGTGTAGTATATAGTATACAGTATACAAAATGTATATACACATCGACGTTCGTTTCAATTTATGTTTTGACCTAATTTGATTGAAAATGAATCGTACCGCATGAGAAAAGTCATAGCGGACGGACTATATTTATACATTAATTTTTTTTAAATTTAAACCCAACATTTGTAGCATGTATCCGAAAGAAATTGTAGATATAAAACCATATATACCCGGATCCCGCGTACCAAAAAAAAGTTGATTAATAGCAAGCTGAAAATTCGTTAATAGCTTAACGGTGTCTAGTCAGACAAACTTTGATGTATGGGAATACTGGAACAGAAGAAGTTTTAATTGTGGAAAAGGTTAAACATTTGGAACGTCAGACTACGTAAACGTTCCATGTATTTTGTCGGACAGAACTTGTAATTGATTTGTTACCATTTCATTAAACTCTCATGCATGAATCAGACTGGTGTTTATCACTAACTGGGCATTTTAATGATTGGAACACGAAAAACATGTCAAATGACAGGAATCATGTTGGTTAGTAATAGCAGTCTGATTTTTGTATGAGAGTTTAATGAAAGGGTAACAAATCAATTGGATGTTCTGACCGACAAAATACATGGGACGTTTTCGTAATTTGACGTTCCAAATTTTTAAACTGTTCCACAATTAAAACTTCCCCTGTTCCAGTGTTCCCGTACATCAAAGTTTGTCCGACTAGACACCGTTAAGCTTTTAACAAATTTTCAGCTTGCTATCAATCAACTGTTTTTTGTAAAGTGGGATCCAGGTCTAATAACCCTATGGTTAGTTTTGAATTTTTAAAAAATACCAACGAATGTACAGCAATACTAACTTTTGTATTGAGGTACATATTTTCGAGTGAACTAGCAGCTTGGTACCACATGTTTTTTCGAACTGGCCCTAAGATAAATAAATGCATTTTTTAATAAAAGAAAGTCAAAAAAATTCCAAATAAGTTTATTTTGAGCTGTCCATTGAAAAATTAAATAGTCTTATTTTATTGTAACCCTTAAGGATATAGGCGTAACATATCGCTTATCAAAATGTTCAATGTGTTTTAAATGTATTAATTTTTTTCAAATCCTGAGAAAACTAATAAGAATTTAAAAAAAATTTAAAAGCAGCATGAAAGATTACATCATTTCTGAGGGACGAACATCCCTGAAAACTTCTATAATGTTTATTTTAATAAATTACAGGGGTGAACATAAAAAGGAAAATTTAGTGTTGTTATTAATTGCAAATATTTCATTCAAAACAAACTTTTTATTTATTCTAAGAGACTTTCGGCCCTCAGTAATAACGCAATCTTTCATTCTGCGTTTAAATTTTTCAAAAATACGATATACAATATTAGTTTTGGCAGGATTCGAAAAAAATAAATATCTACATTTAAAAGTTTTAAATTAAAACACATTGAAAATTTTGACTTTTATGTGGCACTCATTTTATTATTAATTTTCTTACCTTAATTGGCAACTAACATGTCTATCTCGACAAAAAAGTATATCTACTAAATAAATTATTATTCAAACTCTTTCGAACTAGTTTGACAAAGAGTTTGAATTTTCAAACCTGTACGATTGACCAATTTGACTTGACTTGAAATATTTGTCAGAAATATTGACTTGAGTTTGACTTGAAATTAAGTCAAACTCAAGTCAAGTTCAAACATTCAAGTCAAACTTGTGCAACTCTAATTCCACATGTAGAAAAACCTATTCTCGACGAATAACGAACTTAGAATAAATAACACATTATTTAACCACAAAAACCAACACACACATACATTCAATAACAGCCGTAGCTAGACAAAGATCTATGACAGATTATGTTGTAACCAACAAATATGTTAACGGCCAAACCCGATTTCAGGACAAACTAGTTTGGCCTAGGCCAAACTAGTTTATCCAGATATTAATACAGATACTGCAGGACCCACTAATAGTACGGCCTAGAATAAACATTATAATATACTTACATACAAATCCAGGGGCGTAACATAGGCCCCCGCAGCGTGAAGCTTGCGGGGGGCCCCAATCGAGCAGGGGCCCCATCTTGTCGTCTGATATTATGTAAAAATCTGTTATAGGTATATGATTTTACATTGTGTGTTTAAATTTAAAAACGTAGATTTCTAAATGGGCGTATTTGGCAAGTGAATCATCTCATATCTAGAAACTTAGTCCTTTCCGGTCTCACGAACAACTCTCCTGGGTGCCGACAATAAACTATAATGCTTTGTACGTGACTATTGAAAGATTTGAGAATTACAATTTGCCGAATTTTAGAACAATATTTCTAAATCTAGAAATGGGTTTTCTCTTTAATCTTTACCTACGTTTAGTATTTCGATACAATTATCCAGAGGCGTAACAGAGGCTCCCGAAGCATGAAGCTTACGGTAGGCCTCAATATGTTAAGGGCCCCATCTTGTTGTCTAATATATCTAAACATGTGTTGTTATATTATTTGCATACATACGTTTTTTAAGTAGTGCAGTATTCAAAATGAAGTTGTTCACCCGAATTAATAAAATTGTAGATATATTCGCTGATAGTAGATAGTGCACGAAGAAAGTTGTTCATCTCATAGAATAATACTAATGTTATCATTTAGTAATTTTTGTTCTATTTTATTCTATACCAATAAAGATGAAAAATGTAAGTCGTCATAAACAATGCATGAATACACCAATAGCTCAGTAAATTACAGTTTTGGAGTGAAATTATCAGCGTCTGGACGGACGTATTTGCTTGACAATTTGGATTTAGGTTCTAGTTACACTCCACTTCAAAGTTGGATTTATACCGTTGCCGTTGGTTGCTTTTACTTCGGGGGGTGACACCCCTCCTTAGAGTGAAAATCATATGTTTAAAATAAGTCCGGAAATGTATAAATTGACTAAGTATAAGCAACTTTTGTTCTATAGAGTTTCTTTGTCTATGTTAATACTTTTCAAGCCATTTGCGAGTGAAAATGTTTATTTTTCAACAAAAAAACAACGTTTTCAGACGGGTTTTTCGCAAATAACACAAAAATAAGTATTTATCGAATTAAATATTAGATATCGAAAAAATATTTGTAGCAAAAATGTAGCTTATAAGATACAAAAAAAATGGTGTACCTATTCATGAAGTCTATCGACACAGTAAAAGCACAGTTGAAGCTCATGAAAAATTATTCTTATTCGTCCAATTCCAAATCGAATATTTCATCCTGAAATAACCAAAAAATAATGTAATTTTCGGGAAAAACTGAATAAAACTTTTTTTAAATGTTTAAAAAAAGCTTTATTTTTATTTTTTTATAAAAGTTTCTAGCACCAAAACTATACGAGTGACGCTCAAAATAAAGTTGGCCCCTTTTTTGGTAAAAAAAAATCGTGAAAATCTGCCCTATTTCGCACCCCAAATAAAATTTATCATTAGCGCTTTACCACTTACTTTAAATATTTATTGTTTATATGATCTGTAAGTTTGACCGGTTCGAAGTTCTTATTTTTGATAAAATTTGGTTTTAAGTAAAAAAACTTTTTTTATTTTGGAAAATGCCTTTTTTTCAAAATAACTTAAAAAGTATTAGTGATACGAAAAATCTCTAGGGTAAAGAAATGTAGGTCTTGCTTTTATAAATATTTTGGATTTATTTTGTTTTTCTGTAAGACAAAAATTGGTTAAGATAACTGTTTAAAATTTGCATATGTATACTCGTGATTATGTAGTGACTCGTTCAAGCCTTTCAACTAGAACCCTTTTAAAAATAAGCACTTCGAACCGATAAAACTTACAGGTCATATAAAAAAGTTAAGTAATTTGTAAGGCGATAATGATTAGTTTCATTTGGGGTGCTAAATAGGGGAAGATGTTCACAATTTTTTTACCAAAAAATGGGATTAACTGTATTTTGAGCGTAACTGGCTTAGTTTTGATGCTAGAAACTTTTGTAAAAAATAAAGCTTCTTTTAAACACTTTAAAAAAGTTCTAATGAGCTTCCCCGAAAAGTATTTCATTTTTTGGTTATTTCACGTTGAAATATTCGATTTTGAATTTGACGAATAAGAAAATCTTTTCATGAGCTACAACTTTTCTTTTACTGAGTCGATAGACTTCATTTTTGTTTCATTTTTTTTATAAGCTAGATACATTTTTGCTAACAATATTCTGTTCGATCAAATACTTACTCTTTGAACTATTTGCGAATAAGAATCGCCTAAAAACGTGGTTTTTTTGTTGAACAATATTTTTACTCATAAATAACTCGAAAAGCCTTGAGTTGACCAATTTGGTGGTGACACTGAAAGTTACACGGTATCGCCATATTTTACGTTGATTTACTGTGCTGTAACACATATAGGTATTTATTGCACATGTCGCATTTAGTAATTTTTTAAAGGGGGCCCCATTTCCAATTCTGCGGGGGGTCCCGACGGAGTTTGTTACCCCACTGTACAAATCCAAAATAAGTAGATAAACTGAATAAAATACTCTGTAATTGGAAAATAATTATTTTTATTAAAACAATAACGAATCCGCGTTAAAACTAATGGACAATTGGTAATACAAACAAGCATATTATAAAAAATAATAAGTGTTTTTTTTTATAAAAGCAATAATTATAAGTACCTCAATTATAAAAATTTATATTTATTTTTCCATGGGGTGTTTTGGTCACACTTAGAATTGCGGAGTATAATTGCCTTTTAGCACTACTTGCATCTGTTTGTGTTCTATTTGCATTTGACAAAACCTTGTCCGATCCAACTGAATCTCTCGTAGCTGCAACCCTTAGCGATACTTTAGAGATAATTTAACTTTTTGGGGCATTAATGTCTCTAAAAGGTTTTTAATTGTTTTCAGATCAGAATTCGACATTTGTCATCAAACTTTTTTAAGGTAGTAGATATAAACTAAGGCACTGAAATATCGTTAAGGGTTGCAGCTATGAGAGGTTCAGTTGGATCAGGACAATGTTTTGTCAAATGTAGCTGTAACAAAAACTGTTCCACAAACAGATGCAAGCAGAGCCTATTTTACTTCAAATTAGGCCAGAGGCAATACACAATTTTCGGGCCCCTAAATATGATTTATAATAATAATAATAATAAATTTTTTAAATGAATTACTTATTTAATAGAAGTATAGTTGCATCAGAAATTAAAATTTTTATTAACAATAAATAAAATTTATATTTAAACAATTAAACATTGTTTAAATAGACTGTGTCGCATTTAAGATGGAGACAGCTCTATATTTCGGCTATCAAAATAAATACAAATTTGAAGTTTTGCACAGTCATACAGGTTGACATACAGGTTCACATTTTTTAAGATACTCAACTGAAATTTAAATTTTAATCGCAGCCTACTGCGAATCCCAGAGTAACAGGGTAAATTTTCTATATTTTGCTTCGCGTTAGAGATATCGGAAAAAAATTATTTGAAAAAGTACTTCCAAATCTTAATTGCATACCAAATTGCATGACAAAATTCGTACTTTTTTTGACTACAAATATTAAAAAAAAACTAAAAGTTCGAATTTTGTTATGAAATTTGGTATGTGGGGTTAGAATAATATTTGGAATAACTTTTTCAAATAACTTTTCCCGGTATCTCTAACGCGAAGCAAAATATCGAAAATTTACCGTTACTCTGTGGATTCGCAATAGGCCGCGATTAAAATTTAAATTTCAGTTGAGTATCTTAAAAAATGTGAACCTTCAACCTGTATGACTGTGCAAAACTTCAAATCTGTATTTATTTTGATATTCAAAATATAGAGCTGTCTTCATCTTAAAGGCGACACACTGTATACCTATAGGTCATTTCCTTTTGTAAATAATTTGGTTGTTGAACCGTAAAAAGATAGACCGTTTTTGGACCAAAATTTAATGGTTGGTATTATTCGTTGAAGAACGTTTCTCCAATGTTTCTTTTCTTCTAAATAACCTTTTTCCATTAATATTAGGTACAATTTGTTCTGTTGTACTACTACTTATCTTGACTAACGTACATGAAATATAGGAGATCGCTCATGTTGAATAATTGTCCTATATTGATATTTTTCCGGCATTATACCCATCGAACGTACTGGACACTAACCACCCGGAAGAATTTTTCCCCATTAGCTTTTATTTTATAAAAACGTTGATTGATACATAGTATACTTACCACCACTACCCCTATATTTATCAATCAAATATAAAAAATCGCACTTTGCAAATGACAAAATTTATTTTGTTATTGCCATAACATTGTTTTGGTGATCTTTCCGGGCCCCATTAAAACACGGGCCCGAGGCAGGTGCCTGGCGGGCCTAGTAGTAAAATAGGCCCTGGATGCAAGAGCAGGAAGGCAATGATACTCCGCAATTGTAAGTACTACCAATGCACTCCATGGAAAAGTAAATCATAATTTTTATAATTGAGGTATAATAGAGGCTTTTATAAAAACACTGATTATTTTTTTAATATGATTGTAATATCAATAATACTGTTTGTAATATCAATAATTGTCCATTAATTTTAACGACGGGGTCATTATCTTTTACTAAAAATGATTATTTTCCATTTACAGAGTATTTTATTAAGTTTATCTATTTATTTTGATATTGTAGGTATATTATAAAGGGCTTACTAGTTTGTCCTGCAGTGTGCGTATTAATATCAGGATAAACTAGTTTATCCTAGGCCAAACTAATTTATCTGATAAATATATTTGGAAATTCACTTATTGACCTGTTATATCTGATAATTTAATCAATTTAAAGCAAAGATTTTGAGATTTTCAAACAGCGATGATAGAGACATAGAGAAATGGTTAAAGACTCACGAAAATATGCGGTATTTCTCCAAACAAATAAAGATTGGTTAGATGGAACATGTAAAGTGGTAGAAAACAAATAAATGGAACCAGATCGGTTTTCTAAATTATTTGAGGACTCCAGTGAAAGGGTGAAAAGTAGAAAAACGTTCTTTGCTTGATAGTGAAGTTATCGTTCATGCAGCACAGACATTACAGGCTCGTGGAAAAAGGAATGCTTAAAAAATACTAAAAGAGATCTCAGAGATCCCAGCTAGTGCAGGGAAATACAGAGATGCGTACAAGAAATTAAACGTCTTTTAACTTCTGACCCTTTATTAACAATTTTAAGCAGCAAGAAACGTGTACAGAAAAGGGTCAAACCATTTTGTTCTGAAACAATCCAAATGCTGGTACCTACCGGGTGACCCAAATACTGAGTCCGATATGTCAGATACCGACTGAGGTATAAGTAAAAACCTGCATATTTTGTATTCATTTTAAATTTTGATTTTTTATATGAAAAATACAAGTAAATTAAAAAATATATTTTTCTTTGATTTGTACCAGTTTTAGTAGAAATATGCTGTAAAATAATTTTGGCCGCGTAAATTCATTAAATCGACGTATGTGCGACGCAATACTAATCTCTCAAAGTGAAGATGACTTACAACATATGGAGGGTTTAGTATCAAACAACGTTAACTACAAAAACATAAAGTGGCAGAAAATGCGAAAAACTGTTTTGAAACGTAATATCAGCCAACAAATTTGTGATTACGGAGGCAAAATACATTACAATAGAAATCTGTAAATTTATATAGTATTATTATGGTTTCTTTGATATATTGTAAAAATTATTACAGGTTATTGATATTCTACAGAGAAAAAATATACTTTTTTTCTAATAATGACCTGATAACGCTTTTTGATATTACCGATATATATTTTTTGTAACCGTTAACGTCGCACCTGATAATAATAGTTTTACTACAGGGTTAATACCTACTGCTGGGTGAAAATGTAAAAATGTAATTTCCCTAAAATGTGGCAAAAATTTTCCTGATATTTCCTCTTTTTTTCAGGACATCCAGTTTGACTTTAACTTAATTCGATGATATTTTCAAAATTTTCAGGATATCCAATGCAGCACTAACCCTGTATTATTAAAAATGTTAATAAGTGTATTTAAATAAAAAACTTTATTTTTCTAATAACATACAAATATTAAAATGAAAAAATATCTAAATACGTATACCATCTTTAAACGCCTTCATCTTCTGAAACATTTTCATTATGATCATCACCCCTTCCTTGAAGATTCTAGTAAAAGAAGTGATATTTGTTCTTTAATTTTTGCTCACAGAGTTCTACTAAACTTTTAACTTTTTATTATTAATCGTTAACGGTTTGCCATATTTTCTTCTTGGCACAAGTTTGTTAATTGAAAATGTTCGAAGTTGCCTTCCCTGTATTTTAAATTTCGTAAAGTTGTCTGATTTAAAATTATATTTGAAATAACTGGGTGCAGTGTCTTCTTTTATAATATGTATATTGTAGCCAAACTATGTTCAACCATTTGACAACATTTCCTTCAATGTCAGTTTTTTTATTTTTAATCATATGAATTTGAAGTTCTTTAAAATCCAAAATGTCTTCTTGATCTATTTCAACTACTTCGTATTTTGATTTCTTTAAAGCCATATTATTCACTGTACATATACCATCCCGAGGATCATAAATTTCCAAGCCTTTACTCGCGTTTTCGATGTGGGCATGGACCATAATATCACATTCCATTTGGGAATATCCGGGCTCAAAAAAAAACTTGTCGATTTTTGAAATATTTAGTCAGCAAACAGAAACATTGCGGAAACAATAATTGAATTTCCATTTTGGCCCGAACAAGTTTCAGACATAAAAGCGAAGTCTTTCCCAGTAACTTCACTTTTCATTGTATTTGTAAGGCAAGAGGCTACCTCAGAAGATCCACGACCCGCTAATGCTTCGTGTTCTGTCATACAAAGTTTTGTGCTACGACTGGACATTTTTCTGTTAAACACTGACAAAATCAAAATATTAAATAATTACGACAAATATATACGTAACCGGCAATAAGAAAATAACATCTATGTTTTCTTTTAACTTCGGCAAAACTAAAAAATGTAATGAGTAATCAGATTATTGTAATCATGTTATCATGTAATGAGTAATCAGATGGTAGAATCGAACAATATCGAAAATAAACAAATGTATTTAGCTATCCAGTATCAAAATGAAGTTTTTCAAACAAATACTAATTATAATAATAACCTGTCTACAATTACAGCTTAAAATATTAGTGTCAATAAACGTTAACAGTCGATAACTGTTTTTAATGTATCACGAAATTCACTGTGAAATAGCGTTATCACCTCTTAGATATTTTTGACATGAACAATTTTTTCCAATTGGTAGTTAACGTTTAATTTGTTTCGTAATCTGCTTCAGATAGAGATACAGGTTTTTGTTACTAAATGAAGTCGAAAACGGTGAACTCGATTATAGATATATCTCAATTTCACAAAAAATGTAGATAACGTTGTTTGACACTAAACCCTCGTAACAGATTTAATATAACCGCCAAAAAATTTAACATGTTAATTTCCTAAAACAGACAAAATGGATGGTTATAACAGCAAATCTAATATATAAATTAGAGCTGGAGGGTCAATATAACAAGTGATGGAGTAAGTATCTAGGCATCACACTATCTAGCTACGGAAAGCTCTAAACAGAAGTGAAAGATCAAGTGAATAGATCAAACAGAGCCGCAGGTTGCCTGAATGAAACAATATGGAGACATAAAAATATCGGAAAAGAAGTGAAAGGCAGAGCAAAACAGTGATCAAACCAATAATGACATACGATGCAGAAACACGACCTGACACAGAGAGAACAAGAAGCATGTAAAGTTAGAAGTAAGAAACTATGGAAAAGAGTTAGAAGTACAGATATACGACAGAAATGTAAGTTGGAGAACTGCTAACCTTAAGTCCTTCCTTTTCAATAAACCTTCTCCAAGCCTCCATCTTCTCATCCAGCATTTCTTTGCTCTACTCTACTAACACGATATCATCAGCAAAGAGCATTGACCAAGGAGCATCACCCCTTACCTTCTCTGTCAGTAAATCCTTTAAACAGATAGATAGAAGCAGTGGCGGCTCGTCAGGGGAGGCAAGGGAGGCTCAGCCTCCCCATAAATTTTTTACACACTCTACACTGTTTTGTTTATCATGAATCGCGAAAATAACAAGCACTCTCACTATTATACAACGTGTAAATTCCATATTATCACTAATTATCCATACGTACGGAGCATTAGCATTAGAACGCATGATCGCGTCTCAGTTTTATTACATATTATTGTAGGCAGGACCCTGGGTTATCCCTAGATGCATGAACGGAGCCGAGCCGAGAAGCCCAGCAGTCTCCGTTGCTAATGCTCCGTGCAGCGCAGCAGGCGTTTAAGGAGACCCGGTCTCCTAACAGTGCCATCACACGCTGCCCGGAGATATACCAAGGGAGGCAGAGTAGCTTCTCGGTTCCGAGAAGTATTCGTTGTCTCGGGACAACGAATTTTAGGGTCCTGACTAAAAATAATGAAAAATCTAAAAGTGCGAATTTTGTTATGAAATTTGGTATGTGGTGTTATAATAATATTTGGAACAACTTGCTCAAATAACTTTTTCCGATATCTCTAACTCAAAGCAAAATATCGGTAATTTATCGTGTTTTTGAATTCGCAGTAGGCCGCGTTTAGAATTAAAAAAATTCAGTTGAGTATCTTAAAAAATTTGAAGCTTCATTATGTATGGACTGCAAAACTTCAAATCTGTATTTATTTTGATATGCATAGGTATCTATTTACAAATAGATGGAATTGTTAACAAATAAACGACACAAACTTTGGTATTAAACTTTTACAATTAGACTAACTATTTTTAAAATGATATGATATCATGAAATTATGAATTAGTGCAAATTTGTCTAGATATTTTACAGTTAGGTATAGCCTCCCCTATTGTAAAAATCACGAGCCGCCACTGGATAGAAGAGCCTTGATGCAAACCAACCGTCACTAGAAAACTTTCGGTCAATTCGACACAAGGCTTTACTTTGGTGTACGTTTCCTTCCTTACGTACTTCTCGGGAACCCATTTCTCTCTTATACATCTCCACAGCTCTTGTCTAGGAATTGTGTCGTACGCCTTCTCAAGATCTATAAATATCCATTGTAGCTATGTCTTCTTCTAGCCGTATTTTTCTATCAAATGTCTCAAAGCAAACAAGGTATCTGTTGTTACATCCTCTTTCCTGGCATAGAAGTTTTACGATTTATTCGTTAAATTTTGTTGCAAAGGGCCTAGCCGGGTAAGATGGTGAAAAGTGCCCCCAACTCAATTTAAATTCCATATAGGGCACTTTTTAGCACATATAGAGGAACTCACTTTCTGAAATTTTTAGCCCCCTAGGTGGTCACGTGACCCCCCTAGAGCCTAATTAGGCTTTTTATGTTTTTATTTTTTATCTCAGCCGCATCAAGAGCTAGCCAAAAACTTTATTTAAAAAAGTTGTAAGTTTCAAAAAGATCTATATGAAATTTTTTTTTATTTTTTGGCGGGAAATTCGAATTTTTAGAGCAATTTTAAAATTTTAAATAACTCTGAAAAAAAAACTAAGACACTCGTTTTTACGAAAATCAATTATAACGTGTATTTTTGCACAATATTTCACCCTGAATTTTTTCAGATTCTTAAAATTGGTGAAACGTACCTTTAAAAATAAAAAACCGCATTTTTCGGTTTTTTTTCGTTTTTTGATACAATTTTATACATATTTTTCAAAAAAGGTAACGCCGTCACTAGAATAGGTAAAAAACTAAAAAATAATTGGGGTTTGCTTTATAAAATTGTTTTGTAATGCCATCCATTTTCAAGATACAGGGCGTTGAAGAAAACAAAATTTTACACATTTTTTACGATTTTGCTGAAACTACTGGCAAAATTGTAATAAAACTTGGCGTGTTTTAAGAGGTAGTTATTGTGCATGTTTTGACATACAATTAAGAATTTGATATTCATCATTGGCGCGCATAGGGGTAATGGTCTGAACTTTTTAAAGAATAAAGATAGTACGCCACTGACGTATTTCAAATTAACAATCGTTTTTGAATTCCTCGTTCAATTTGTGACAAAAAATCTATCTTCTTATTTTTTCATACGACGCGCCATTTTTATTCAAAAAATAAAAGATCTTAACCCTTACAAAGCATTCGAACTTCTAGTAGTTTCTACATCTATGTACATGTTCATACATAAACTCGTACATCCATTATAAAAATTAATTCGAATACTCTATAAGCGTTAAGATATTTTATTTTTTGTAACAAAACGGCGCGTCGTATGAAAAAATTGGAAGATAGATTTTTTGTCAAAAATGGAACGAGGAATTCAAAAATGATTGTTAATTTGAAATATTTCAGTGGCGTACCATCTTTTTTTCTTTAAAAAGTTCAGACCATTACCCGTATGCGCGCCAATGATGAATATACAATTCTTAATTGTATGTCAAAAAATGCACAATAACTACCTCTTAAAAACTGCCAAATTTTATTGCAATGTTGCTAGTAGTTTCGGCAAAATCGTAAAAAATGTGTAAAATTTTGTTTTCTTCAACGCCCTGTATCTTGAAAATGGATGGCGTTACAAAAAAATTTTATTAAGCAAACCCCAATTATTTTTCATTTTTTTACCTATTCTAGTGACGGTGTTACCTTTTTTGAAAAATATTTATAAAATTGTATCAAAAAACGAAAAAAAAAAACCGAAAAAATGCGGTTTTTTATTTTTAAAGGTACGTTTCACCAATTTTAAAAATCTAAAAAAATTCAGGGTGAAAGATTGTGCAAAAATACACATTATAATTGATTTTCGTAAAAACGAGTGTCTTAGTTTTTTTTTCAGAGTTATTTAAAAGTTTAAAATTGTTCTAAAAATTCGAATTTCCCGCAAAAAAATTTAAAATTCTTTTTCACATAGATCTTTTTTAAACTTACAACTTTTTTAAATAAAGTTTTTGGCTAGCTCTTGACGCGGCTGAGATAAAAAATAAAAACATAAAAAGTATAATTAGGCCCTAGGGGGGTCACGTGACCACCTAGGGGGCTAAAAATTTTATAAAGTGAGTTCCTCTATATGTGCTAAAAAGTGACCTATATGGAATTTAAATTGAGTTGGGGGCACTTTTCACCATCTTACCCGGCTAGGCCCTTTGTATTTAATTCTGTGCAAAAAGACTTCTGTCTGATGTCATTACACACACACACATACACACAGATCAATTTCATCATATATGAAATCATTTTCCTCCGTCAAATTATTGATTAAAAAAGAATTGAAAAAGAAGGAAGTGTTATAGCCCTGCAATAAATGAAAAGAAACTTTCTTGATGTATTTTAAAGTCGAACTGTTTAGTTTGAATCGTAGGAAAGTTTTTTGGTACGTGAAATTTAAAGTTAAAGTAGAAAAGTTGAGTTTAAAATTGAAAAAGTGAAATAATTCACATTAGTTGTGCTGCTAATAAAATAAATAAACATTCTAAGTTAAATGAGTTCTTGTTCTTGGGGGAATTGACAACAACCGGTAGAGAACAAATGTGTCCCTGTGGAAACATACAAACAGTCGATACCGTCGCTGATTTTGTACATGATTGCTTTTTTATATCGCTAAACAAGACACGTACACTTACAAGATAACAGGGTCATTTCAAAACAACTTAAGTGTTAGTCTTGGCTCGTTTCCCCTAAAAATAATGGCGCCCAGATTTCATAATATGGAAATTCTTCAGGCATCTAACTTCGCTGCTTGCCTTTTATAGTTACACCTAGACATTTTATTCTTGTTAACTTTTACTACTACGTTCAATAACCGTAAAAATTACACGTCATTCTGCGATATGCACGGGGGTTCCAGGGACGTTGCAAAAAAACTTTAGATATGCAAAAAACAAAACCATTTAAAACAGGGTAAAATATTGTTTTTTGCAGTGAAGTAAAAAACTTCCAATGTAATTGGAAGAAAGAACATTAAAATAATGAAAACATACAAAGGATTACAGATTTTCAAAACGTTTTCAGCACTAGAGATGCATCAAGTCAAACTAGTTTGATTTTACTCAACAAACTCGACTTGACTTGAAAATCAAACTTTTTGTATAAAAAAGTTTGACTTGACTTTATTTCGATATCTTTAGGTTTGACTTGCATTCAAACATCTTCAAACAGTTTGAAAAGTTTGAATATTACGCAACGTGTTTTATTTTTAACAACGAAGAACAACAAGGTTTTAGTAGGGAAGATCACGCACCGACGCTATATTTATAATGAGGCAGATTCAAGAAAAATCGTTAGAATACAACAAACCGGTATACTTATTTTTCGTGGACCTTAAGAACGCATTTGACAGGGTCAAATTAAAGGACCATTTATTGCACGCAAGAGAGGTACCTCTAGGAATAATTAAAACGATCGAAAATATCTACCAGAACAACACAATAAAAATAATGTAGATGAAGAACTAACTGACCCAATTGAAGCTGGCAATGGGATAAGACAGGGAGATTCCCTGAGTCCTCTGTTGTTAAACCTGATCATGGACGAGATAATGAAAAAAGTAAGAACAAAAAAAGGATACCAAATGGGAGAAAAACAACTTAAAATAATCTGCTATGCAGACGACGCAATACTAATCTCTCAAAGTGAAGATGATTTACAACGTATGCTGCACGAGTTTAATACAACCGCTAGAAAATTTAACATGTTAATTTCCCCAAAAAAAGCATATAACAGCAGATCTAATTAGGTGTAAATTAGAGCTGGAGGGTCAAATAATAGAACAAGTCATGGAGTCGTGGAGCTTGCCTTTACGTCTAGGCATCACACTATGCAGCTACGGAAAGCTCGAAACAGAAGTGGAAGATCAGGTGAATAAAGCAAACAGAGCCACAGGTTGCCTGAATGAAACAATATGGAGAAATAAAAACATCGGAACAGAAGTGAAAGGCAGAATTTACAAAACAGTCATCAGACCAATAATGGCATAAGCGGCAGAAACACGACCTGATACAGAGAGGATAAAAATAATGCTAGAAACAGGAGAGATGAAAACATTGCGAAAAATCGATGGTAAGACGCTGTGGGATAGAGCTAGCAGTGCAGATATACGAAGGAGATACAAGGTGGACAACTGGATAACTGGGTGAAAAGCAGAAGAGTAGAATGGAACGACCACATAAGCCGAATGACAACAAATAGAGTAGTAAGGACGGCGAGAGACGGTTCCCCAATAGGAAGACGATCAGTGGGAAGACCACGAAAAAGGTGGAATGACAACTTACTGGAGGCACATTGAAAAACAGGCAGAGTAATGTCTATATAAAAAGAAGAAGAAGAAGAAGAAATGTTTATTTTCTATTTTAAATGAGACCGCCTACGCCTTTATTTGTTCAGTGGCGGATCAACGAGGGGTGGGGAAGGGGAAATTCCCCTCCCCCCTCCCAACAAGGTCCAAAATATTTTTTTTGACAAATTTCAATAAACATAGAAATGTATTGGCTGATACGATATTTAAACCGCAGACAGACAAATAAAACCCAATAAACACGCCAGTTAGGATAATTATTAAGAAAGCTTAATGCATATTATTTATACACTAATTTTTTTAAAATTTAAACCCAACATATGTAGCCTGTATCCGAAAAAAATTTAAATTGTAGTTGTAGATATAAAACCATATAGACCTGGATCCCGCGTACCAAAAAAAAGTTGATTAATAGCAAGCTGAAAATTTGTTAATAGCTTACCGGTGTCTAGTCAGACAAACTTTGACGTATGGGAACACTGAAATAGAAGAAGTTTTAATTGTGGAAAAGGTTAAAAATTTGGAACGTCAGACTACGTAAACGTTCGATGTATTTTGTCGGACAGAACTTCCAATTTATTTGTTACCATTTCATTAAACTCTCATGCAAAAATCAGACTGGTGTCTATCACCAACTGGGCATTTTAATGAGTGGAACACGAAGAACATGTCAAATGACAGGAATTATGTTGGTTAGTAATAGCAGACTGATTTTTGCATGAGAGTTTAATGAAAGGGTAACAAATCAATTGGATGTTCTGACCGACAAAATACATGGGACGTTTTCGTAATCTGGCGTTCCAAATTTTTAAACTGTTCCACAATTAAAACTTCCCCTGTTCCAGTGTTCCCGTACATCAAAGTTTGTCCGACTAGACACCGTTAAGCTATTAACAAATTTTCAGCTTTCTATTAATTAACTTTTTTTGGTACGCGGGATCCAGGTCTAATAACCCTATGGTTAGTTTTGAATTTTAAAGAAATACCAACGAATATACAACAATACTAAATTTTGTATTGTGGTACATATTTTCGAGTGCACTATCAGCTTGGTACCACATGTTTTTTCGAACTGGCCCTAAGATAAATAAATGCCTTTTTTAATAAAAGAAAGTCATAAATATTCCAAATAATTTTATTTTGAGCTATCCATTGTCCATTGAAAAACCAAATAGTCTTATTTTATTGTAACCCTTAACGCCATAGGCGTAACATGTCGCTTATCAAAATGTTCAATGTATTTTAAATGTATTAATTTTTTTCAAATCCTAGGAACCTAATAAGAATTTAAAAAAAATTTAAACGCAGCATGAAAGATTACATTATTTCTGAGGGACGAACATCCTTGAAAACTTCTATAATGTTTATTTTAATAAGATACAGGGGTGAACATAAAAAGGAAAATTTAGTGTTATTATTAATTGCAAATATTTCATTCAAAAGAAACTTTTTATTTATTCTAAGAGACTTTCCATTCGGCCCTCGGTAATAACGTAATCTTTCATTCTGCGTTTAAATTTTTCAAAAATACTTATTAGTTTTCTCAGGATTCGAAAAAAATAAATATCTACATTTAAAAGTTTTAAATTAAAACACATTGAAAATTTTGACTTTTATGTTACACTCATTGTATTATTAATTTTCTTATCTTAATTGGCAACTAACATGTCTATCTCGAAAAAAAAAAGTATATCTACTAAATAAATTATTAGTCAAACTCTTTCAAACTAGTTTGACAAACAGTTTGAATTTTCAAACCTGTACGATTTACCAGTTTGACTTGACTTGAAATATTTGTCAGAAGGATTGACTTGAGTTTGACTTGAAATTAAGTCAAACTCAAGTCAAGTTCAAACATTCAAGTCAAACTTGTGCAACTCTATTCAGCACTATCAGACCAGTTTTCGGTCCCATCAGATCAGTGAAAACCTGGAAGTAAGTAATCATCATCATCATGGGCTCTACAACACGGACGAGTCTTGGCCTGTTCTAGATTCAGCTTCCATTCCTTCTTATTCTACTCCTTGGTTTTCCAATCGCGTACTCTTAACATGTGTAAGTCGTCTTCCACCTGGTCCTTATATCGTGCCCTGGGCTTGCCTCTATTCCTCACTCCCACACTGCCATACAGATCTTCTTCTTAAAGTGCCTATCCGTTCCGGATGTTGGCGATCATCATGGCTATCTTGACTTTGTTTACCGCAGCGCGGAACAGTTCAGTGGTAGTCGTGTTATACCACTTTCGTAAATTTTGAAGCCAGGAAATGCGTCTTCTTCCCGGTCCTCTTTTACCATTTACCTTTCCTTGGAGAATCAGTTGGAGAAGGCCGTAACGTTCTTGATTTCTCATTGCATGTCCTAGATATTCTATTTTTGTTTTGTTTTGATGGTTATGAGAATTTCACACTCTTTCCCCATTCTACGCAGGATTTCCACATTAGTAATTCGGTCAACCAAGGATATACGTAAGATGCGCCTATAACACCACATTTCGAAAGCTTCGAGCCGATTCATAGATGCAGCAGTTAGTGTCTACGCATTCCGTAGAGCAGAACTGTGAATATGTAGCATTTCAACATACGGTATTTTGTTTTTAATGATATGTCTCGACTGTTGAAAATGGGTCTCATTCTAACGTATGCTGCTTTCGCTTTTATTCTTCGCTGTTTAATTTCTGTTGAGTGGTCCCATTGGCTATTTAAATTCGTGCCCAGATATGTATATTGCTCAACTCTTTCGATACTCTGTTGGTTGATTGTAAGTTGAGCGTTTAGTATTGGTTTTTTACTAATTGTCATAAATTTAGTCTTCTTTATGTTTAGCGCTAGTCCGTATCTGTTGCTGACTTCTGTTATACGATTTGTTAATATCTGTAAATCATTCAGATTATCGGCAAAAACTATGGTGTCATCTGCATATCTAATGTTATTCAACCATTCACCATTTATTAATACTCCCTTCGCACAACCGTCTAAAGCTTCCTTAAATACCCATTCAGAGTAAATATTGAATAGTAGTGGAGGTAAAATACAGCCCTGTCGTACTCCTCGTTCTATTGCAATTTTATCAGTCAACTGGTCTTCTATTTTGATTTTGGCCGTTTGATTGTAATAAATGTTTCTGATAATTCTCAGATCTTTGTTGTCAATTCCAATTTCTTGCATTAGAGTTATTAATTTGTCATGTTTTACTCGGTCAAATGCTTTCTGGTAATCTATGAAGCATACGTATATATCACAAGTTACATCCCTGTATCTCTGAAAGAGCACTTGTACAGCAAAAGTTCCCAGAGCATCACGAAATCCTAATTGTGTTCTTGTTAGTTGTTCCTCGCACTTTGTATATATTCTTTTGTGAATGACCTTTAGAAATGTTTTAAGTAAATGCAGAGGCGTGCAGTCCATGGAAGCGGGGGAAGCACCGCTTCCCTATTTATACTTCGATATAAGAAAATATATTATTAATTAATATTTAATAATCAAAAATTTTTCCCTAATCCAAGTAATCTACATATTATCTAGAATCTAGGCAATAACATTGAAAAATATTAAAAATTAATCGCGTACGAACGAACTCAATATGCATACAATTCAACTATTCGGTCCACTCCTGACAGAAGCGCATCTCAAAATCACCGCTTGTCATGCAGTTGTCCAGTTTAAAAATTGGCCAGGGTTCAATGACCGCACCCACTAGTCGCGCGAATTTTAGTACTCTGAAAGCGCTCGTCCTATCGCCTTCCCGAAAGTGAGATGCCCCGACTGTTACTGCTGCTAAGGGGTGCTTAGTAGGTATTACAGTGGAACCTCGATAAGTCGGATTAATCGGGACATCGGCCGATCCGGGTTATCGAAAATCCGGGTTAGCCGGAGAATATGGTAAAAATTATTAAAATACGGTATACTTAGAGATAAACTCCATTATAAATGCCAAAACATGAAATCCATATGCACAGTACATTTAAATTACATACAGTTGTATAGAGTATTGTTTATTTCTTGGTAAAAAACTCAGTTGAAATGAAAAAATTTTTGTTTTGTCTGATGAAAATCGGTCCGGGTTAGCCGGACTTTCGAGTTATCGGGGGTCGACTTATCGGGGTTCCACTGTACATACATTCGCTTAAAGAATATTTCGATTTAAATTTTGTGCAGAGATTTTTCCTTTTACTGATCTTTTATTTGACATTTTACACAAATAAAATGGTATTGTATTTTGTATAAGACAAATTGATGACTTTATTAATACGATAATTAAAAAAACGAGAGCAGTTTGAACATGAAAGAAAAATAATGAAGATTGATAATTTCGGACACAGAGAGACAGAGAAAACAGAGGAAACAAAGAGACCTTTTGATAATATTCTACAACAAATGAATTCTAGCTTTCAAAATTTTAACGATTTAGAATTTGTAGAATTATATATAATCTTAATATTTCTAATTATAATTCATCAAAATTTCCCACAGAGGAATTTATTTCACTACGATTAAATAATGAAAATTTTTTGATATCCCAGCTTTGCATTCTCAGTTTAGTGTCATTTATGAAACAACTGACATTAATGATAAAGAAATACCCAGAAATCTGGGATTTCTGTATAACGACTGGTTTAAACAAGTCACTGTGTGAAGTGGTCAAGTTGTGTGAATTAGTACTAACTATCCCAGCCACAAGTGCATCAGTTGAACGAAGTTTTGCAGTATTAAGATGCATTAAAGTTTCAAATTAAGAGTTTAAAAGAAATTCAACAAGCGAAGACAGACTTTGAAAATTCGCCCTATTATCCATTGAAAAAGACTGCATTCAACAATTATCAGAAGTTGATAGGAGAATAGACCTCGAGTATAAATAAGTGTCATTTTAGTGAAAGTTTTGTGTTGTGGAAAATGCCTCGAAGTATAAAATTTTTTTTAAATAGGATTCTTCTTTAGAAAACCAAGATCGGCGCGAGGACTCAAGGCCCGAGCTAGCAATACAGATCAATGATAGGTCACTAGTCACTAGAATTAGCGGGAATAGAGTGCCTCACGCATTCACGCGTCACGGATTTAGTGTGTGAGTCCTTGTACCCAGGACGTCTCACATAAGTACTTTGCTGATAGAGAGCCCCTGCGCATCAGAGTGTTATCAGGGGGGAAGTGGCTCGACCCTCGACCCTTAAGAAAATATTTTTATATCCTTATTGAATCGCTTCCCTTTTCGAAAAAGTCACCGCACGCCGCTGAGTAAATGGCTCATAAGTCTTATATTTCTATAGTCTTCGCACTTTCTCGCATTGGGTTTTTTTGGAAGATTTATATTTAAAAGTTTATTCTAGCCATTTTTGGGGAAGTATATGCCTGCGTTATATATATTGTTAAATATATTTGTCAACCATTTTATGCCATCGTAGTGCACAAGTTTTAAGAATTCGGAATGAAAATTATCAGGGCCTACTGCTTTGACATCTTTGGTACTTTTGATGGCATACTTTACTTCTTGGAACGTAAGTGGAGGTCCAGATTCGCAATTGGTGTTTATTGTGATTCCAGTGTTACTTCGTATATCTTGAAAAGTTTTTTCCACGTATTTAATCCAAATATCCCTTTTTTGCTCTATTTCTAATACTATGTTTCCCTGATTATCTGTCAGAAGTCCAGTGTTCTTGTGTTTAGATATATAAGCCTGCAGCTTCTTTGATCTTTTTATGGAGGTTAAACCAATCATGTTTTTGTTGTAATGACTCTATCTCTGTACATTTCGAGCTTAACCAATTTTCTTTTGCTATTTTAATAGCCCTTCTTATTTCTTTATTTATTTTGTTGTAGTTATTTTTATTATCTTTAGCCTTTCTTCTGTCTTCCATCATACATAGAATCTCCTCTGTCATCCATTCATTCATAATATACATATACCATATAGCCATACAGATATATACGTTATTGCATTGCGATGGTTTGCCTTAAATTGGCAGAATTGTTTGTATTTGCTTCAGAGTTGAGACTTCTGAGCTTCACCGACCACCGATGAGGCATAAGGATGCTGAAATAGCTATATGGAGATGGTGGTCCAACTCTGAATCAAATATAAACAAAACCTGCCTTGACCTTTTTTATCTTTTTCAGTTTTACTCAGTTTGAGTATTTAGAAACTGTCTTTCGGTCCTTTTCCTTGACGAAGGGAAGGTAAATGCGTGGCCTAAGCGTCCTCTATTTGCTTTCTCCTACTTTCGTCGTCTCTTGTGATTATATATTGTAATATCCGGAGATACGGGATGCAGCCAGAAAGCAGTTTATTAACGAAAAGTCTTAGATTTAAAATATTGTTTATTGTATTTTTATTTCAATTATTCTAATTGTTTAAAAAGTGTTAAACTTTGTATCTGTATTGTTTGTATTTCCTTCAGAGTTGAGACTTCTGAGCTTCACCGATGAGGCATAAGGATGCTGAAATAGCTATATGGAGATGGTGGTCCAACTCTGAATCAAATATAAACAAAACCTGCCTTGATCTTTTTTATATACGTTATTGTGTTACTATGGTTTATTTGTGGGCCAAGGTAGGTATATGAACTCACGTACTCCTTCGAAAGTATAAGTTCCAATCGTTATATCTTCAGGTTTTGCTACTAGTCCAGGGCGCATCTGTTTTGAGATGGGCGTTGAGAGGTGACTCAAATTATTTTACAGAAATTGCTTGAAAATAAATCAAATAATAATATTTGAGTTATCCTCCCTCTCAAAAAGGTTCGGAACATTGTTTAAATAATCAAAATGTCAAAAATTGAAGGAAAAATTCGATTTTTTTCTTCGTTTCTTGATTATAACTTCATTGTTTATAAAATTATTATATTGATTATAAAAAGTATTCATTTCCGAGAAAAGTTGTACTGACATAAAAGTTGCGTAATTAAATTTCCTACAACATAGAATTGGTTAAAAATTTTAAAAAATAGTCACCCTAGTTGCAACATAGCAATAATTGCGAAAAAAATATACAAAAACAAGTATTCGCATTTTACGTTTTCCAACCAATTATGCTACACTTGATTTACAAGTTGATTTTTTTTTACTTATAGAAGTGTACTGTACCTTTCATTTGCAATTTTCAAAATTAAAATCGATTAATTACCACGGCGTCAGAAAATTTTTGAAATAAACAATAATTTTTGGTGCTACGCGCAGGACAGCGGTGTTCGATTCACACAAGTTGATTTCCAACAAAATTTCTTTCAATCTTTATATAATATATTATTTTCTTACTCTATATTTTGTTGTATTTTAATATTTTAATTCCACAAAAATCAAACTAATTTTATTATTGTTTGTGAACTATTGTTTAAACAATTGCATATGTTTAAAAATAATAAACTTTTTAATTTAATTTAAAATATATGAACAAAGAAAGTTTTTGCTAATAAAAGTGTTATTTCAAAGGATAGAGTAGGTGTTTTTATTTTGCAATAAACAAATTTACTTATTTATATCGAAATGTAATAAAAATTAAAATGTGTCAATCATTATCAAAGGTCATTGGAATGCCCAATCAGAGCAAACTATCCGCTGTCCTGCGCGTAACACCAATAATTAATGTTTATTTAAAAAAATTCCTGGCGCTGTGGTGTCAATCGATTTTAATTTTGCAAAATTGCAAATGAAAGGTACAGTACACTTCTATACGCAAAAAAATTTTCAACTTGCTATCTGCTTTATTTTTAGTCCTGTAACATTTTGTAAAAATGAATTTTTTTTACGAAAGCCGGATTTCAAAATTTATTTTGCAAAATCTATTGAACCGATCTTAATGAAATTTACAGTATTGTTTTACTGTATCATAAAGTTTTTCAGGGTGAAATATGAAGGTCCTAAGTGTAGTATAAATGGTTGAAAACCGTAAAATACGAATACTTGTTTTTGTATGTTTTTTCACAATTATTGCTATTTTGCAGCAAGGGTGACTATTTCTTAAATTTTTAACCAATTCTATATTGTAGGAAATTTAATTACGCAACTGTTATGTTAGTACAACTTTTCTCGGAAATGAATACTTTTAAAGTTATAATCAAAAAACCAAGAAAAAAATCGAATTTTTCCTTAATTTTTTGACATTTTGATTATTTAAACAATGTTCCAGACCTTTTTGAGAGGGAGGATAACTCAAATATTATTATTTGATTTATTTTCAAGCAATTTCTGCAAAAAAATTTGAGTCACCTCTCAACGTCCAAATGTACTAATATTTTTACAGATGGGTCCTGGTCTATACTTGCTTACTCTTGGTCACCTTCATATACTTTGTTTTACTTGTATAAACGTGTAGCCCCATTTAATTCATTTTGCTGCTTTTTCCACTTCCAATGCCGTGAACGTTATTCTGCGATATGCATGGGAGTTTCAGTGACGTTGCAAGAAACTTTAGATACGCAAAAAAACCAAACCATTAAAACAAGGTAAAATATTCCTTTTTACAAAAAAAAACTTTTTCCACCTACCTCTGCCGAAAGTATACTTTTCCGGACCTGATTGTAGGTAGCAAAGTTGTACTTTTCCTCCCTAGGGAGGAAAAGTAAAAGTGACGTCATGGTATTTCATTCATGAAATATAACTTATTGACGCCCTGTACAATATCTATTTTCTATTACGTAAGTATCTATACATTTTAACGTTTATTTATAAAACATTCTGTATTTTACAGAATGGTAAAAAACAGTAAATTGTTATTTTGATTTAACAATGTTTACATTAATAATTTGACTTATATTTGACAGTTGACAGTTATATTGTACCTACTTCTTAGTTTTAGTTCTAATAAATTTTGTTGGTTAGTTACATAAATAAATTAAGTAAAAATGAAAAAATTACTTGTTATTTGAGGAAGGTGGAAAAACCATATGTATAACATGGGAGTAAAGTGCCTTTTCCTCCCTTGAATGATTACTGCCCTCCGCTACGCGTCGGGCAGTAAACTTCATTCTCGGGAGGAAAAGTAGCACTTTCCTCCCTTGTTATACAAATAGCTATTTCCACCTACCTCTATCGAAAGTATACTTTTCCGGACCTGATTGTAGGGAGCAAAGTTGTACTTTTCCTCCCTAGGGAGGAAAATATTTTTCCTCCCTAGGGAGGAAAAGTAAAAGTGACGTCATGGTATTTCATTCATGAAATATAACTTATTGACGCCCTGTACAATATCTATTTTCTATTACGTAAGTATCTATAGGTACATTTTAACGTTTATTTAAAAACACTCTGTATTTTGCAGAATGGTAAAAAACAGTAAATTGTTATTCTGATTTAACAATGTTTACATTAATAATTTGACAGTTGACAGTTATATTGTACCTACTTGTTAGATTTAGTTCTAATAAATTTTGTTGGTTAGTTACATAAATAAATTAAGTAAAAATGAAAAAATTACTTGTTATTTGAGGAAGGTGGAAAAACCATATGTATAACATGGGAGTAAAGTGCCTTTTCCTCCCTTGAATGATTACTGCCCTCCGCTACGCGTCGGGCAGTAAACTTCATTCTCGGGAGGAAAAGTAGCACTTTCCTCCCTTGTTATACAAATAGCTATTACAATGAACTAAAAAATGGCCAATGTAATTGGTATATTTATTAAAGAACATTAAAATAATTAAATGCATTGACGAAGAAACACTGCATATTATACTTTTAGATCTGTTAAATAAGCTTGTTGCTTGTTGCTGAGAATTTACTATAAGTCAAGGCGTCAAACAGGGATGCGTGCTGAGTCCACTGCTATTCTCAGTGGTAAGTGGTACTGGATGAAGCGATAAAGAAAGCCAAGAGAAGAATGAGAAAACTAACATTAGGATACTGGCAAATGAAACGGACTCAACTATCGGATCTACTATTTGCAGACGACATGGTGTTGATAGCAGAAAACGGAGAAAACTTACAGAACAATCTTGAAATCCTAGAAGAAGAACTATCAAACATAAATATGAAAATTAATACAGAGAAAACAAAAACAATGATAATTTCAAATACGAGGAAGACACACGCAATAGAATTAGACGGGAAACAACTAGAGCAAGTGGAATATTTTAAATACCTAGGAGTAATAATCGAAGCAAATGGTAAACAAGACATGGAAATAAACGAGAGAATGCGACGAACAGGAAGCTTATTTAACGCTATGAAAACAACATTTTTGGGGAAAAAAGAGATACCGGAGAAAGTAAAAACGGCAGTCGTTAAATCAGTAGTTAGACGAACAATCATGTATAGCAGCGAGACGTGGACATTGACGGGGAGACAAAAATCCAGAGTCAATGCTATGGAAATGAGGTTCCTGAGGAAAATAGCAAACAGAAAGAGGATAGACAAAATACGAAACGAAACAATTAGACAAAACCTAAAACTGGAACCAATCAATGAAAAAATAGTGGAGGGACAACTAAGATGGTTCGGGCACGTGTGTAGAATGTCGAACGAGAAGCTTACAAAACGAGTGTTCGAAACGAGAGTGCAGAGGGAAAACAAAAGAGGAAGACCAGGAGTTATGTGGGTAGATGAAATCAGGAAAGAAGTCGAAAAGAAGGGATTGACATTGGAAAGTGCAAGAAACCTAACGCAAGATCGGAAAGCATGGAGACTACAATGCCAAACTCAACTCCATCAGCTACGCCTAAAGGTAGAAAGGCTTAGGACTAAGTAAGTAAGTAAGTAAGTAACCAAGCTAGTTACAAGAGGAGTAGTGCCCCAAGATTGGTTGCTGTCCACGTTTGTAATACTACCAAAATCAGTACATGCGACAGAATGCTCCCAGTACAGAACAATTTCCTTAATAAGCCAGATACTTAAGATATTCCTCAAAATAATACATGGAAGACTATACAAAATCATAAAAGAATATATAGATATAGATGACACCCAGTTAGGATTCAGAGGAGGACTAGGAACGAGAGAGACCCTGTTAGCTTTTAACGTTCTCGCCGCGCAAAGACGCTAAATATGAACCACGATCTCTATGTCTTCTTTATAGATTATCAAAAGGCTTTTGATAGAGTACGACATCAGAAACTCCCAGAACTGTTAAAAGAAAATAATGTGGACAGTCGAGATATACGGGTTATTGTCAATCTGCACTGGAATCAAAAAGCAAAAGTTGGAAACTTAACGGAAAAATCTTGAACAACAGAAGATTCGCAGACGACACCGCTATTTTAACAACCAGTCTAGAAGTACTGCAACGATTAGTAAACAGATTACATCAAGTCAGTATAAAATATGGGCTACAAATGAACTTTAAGAAAACCAAGTTTCTAAGCAACATACAGTAGGAAGATTATATATCGAGTGAAAACAACTAGAAAGAGTGAATAACTACAAATATCTGGGAACTTGGGTAAATGAAAACAATGACCAAAGTAGAGAAATCAGGGCACACATTGAAATAGCAAGACAAGCATTTATAATAAATGAAAAAAATGTTGGATAATCGAGACCTTCCTCTGGAGCTGAGGATAATAGCCATCCCAGCAAACAGGTTTGAGCCCAGTTACGTGATGATTACGTTAAATTTACGGAACATTTCAACGAATACGTAACTCGGTGATGTATGACGGGAAAAAAAACGTATTTCAGTGCCAAATGATTCACCTATACAGGGTGTAAGAAAAATACAGGTCATAAATTAAATCACATATTCTAGGACCAAAAATAGTTCGAATGAACCTAACTTACCTTAGTACAAATATGCACATAAAAAAAGTTATAGCCCTTTGAAGTTACAAAATAAAAATCGATTTTTTCGAATATATCGAAAACTATTAGAGATTTTTTATTGAAAATGAATACGTGGCATTCTTATGGCAGGAGTATCTTAAAGAAAAATTATAGTCAAATTTGTGCTCCCCATAAAAATTTTATTGGGGTTTTGTTCCCTTAAACCCCCCAAAACTTTTCTCTACGTTCCAATTAAATTATTATTGTAGCACCATTAGTTAAATTCAATGATTTTAAAACTTTTTGGATCTTAGTATTTTTTCGATAAGGCAGTTTTTATCGAGTTGCGGCTTCTTTTTTAATATGTTTACATAAAAATTTTATGGGGGTCTTGTTCCTTTAAACCCTCCAAATATTTGTGTACGCTCCAATAAAACTATTACTGCGATACCATTAGTTAAACACAATGTTTTTAAAACTTTTTTGCCTCTTTGTATTTTTTCGAGAAGGCACCTTTTATCGAGATATGGCTTCTTTTTTAATACGGTTCAAAATATACCTAAAAATGTAAATCATACATAAATTTTCATATTATTACAAAGTCTCCATAACCGAACTTAACCATATACAAATATGTGGTGGATTTGACAAATATTCAAAATATCTCGATAAAAACTGACTTTTTGAAAAAGTACTAAGAGCCAAAAAAGTTTTAAAAATAATGTGTTTAAGTAATGGTACTACAATAATAATTTAATTGTAACGTGCACAAAAGTTTGGGGGGGTTTAAAGGAACTAAACCCCCATAAAATTTTTATAGGGTGTCCAAATTTCACTATAATTTTTTTTTACGATGCTACTGTCATAAGAATACCATAATATGTCTATTTTCAATAAAAAATCTTTAATGGTTTTCGATATATTGGAAAAAATCGATTTTCATTTTGTAACTTCAAAGGGTTGAAACTTTTTTTATATGCATATTTGTACTAAGGTAAGTTAGGTTCAATCAAACTATTTTTGGTCCCAGAATATGTGATTAACTTTATGACCTGTATTTTCGTTACACCCTGTATATTAGGGCTTCCTTTATACATGTTTGACATTAGAATAATATAAAATCATATATGACGAATATAGTACTTGTTTTTTATTATAGGTGTGAATGTCGGTTACATCCCAAAGGTACGTTTATTTCACGTAAAAATCACAAAACAGAAATAACTTCCTTTGGTTAAATTTTGAGAAATATTTTGAAAAACAAAATTTTACAACGGTGTTAGTTAAATACGTATCGCTTGAATTTTACTCACTGTATCATATGGACGTCGAAAAATTAGATGTATTTCACGTAAAAGTAATGTAAATAATACCAATATTTAAACAAAAAGTTTATGATTTCGCTTTTAAAATCATTTAGCATAACTATTTCAATCCAACCTTGATTTGACGCTATTTTTGCTAGTTTTTTCTTTAAAAATATCACAGGAGCTAAAATGATGTTGAGTCTAATTTTCAAATCGCGCGCGGTGATGACGTACTACCAAGCCTTTCTCCTCCTTTAAATACTATCACGTGACCACGGTACATGATTAATATAGTTGGTTCGAAAACTAAATTAATCGATTATTTATCGAATAATAGATATGCTTCGATAGGATTATTTTTTTTTGTATTATTCTGGTATTGAAATAGATTTTTAGTAAGACCAATTAGTTAATAGTAGAAGAAATTTAAAAACAAAAAGAAAATACGTAATACTAATTTAAAGTAAGTAGAATAGTTTAACTGTAATTTAAAAATAACCGACTTTTAAAATCGATGATCATAACCTGTAATATCAGCTTCTCACATTTCTCACAACAAAAAGTGAAAGTGAAACGTGAACAGCTTTATTTCCTTCGTTTTATTTTAGGCGGGTTTATTTATAATAATGTAAGACAAATGTTTTAAAGTCTCTAAATTCTACTAAATAAATACATTGTTAATACTTTATATTATGCTTGTTTTATTTATATCATATGAGGATAATAAGTACGTGGTTCATAAGTTAATGAAGGTCGAATTATTTACGTGAACCGAGGACGTATCTTTCACGTGAATACTAATATATACATTCCCTAAAAGATACGTTAGTCAACACGTATTTGCAACTTGAATTTCCCGACACATGTTATTGCTATTTAAGGTAAATAACACGTCTATTGAAGACGAGTTATTCACGTAATTTAAAGACGTATTTTCAATGTGACATTCCAACCAAATTTTCACGTGAAATTCACGTAAGCAATTTACGTATATTGGTGACAAATGTACCCAAAATTCACGTAATTAGCACGTAGGTCTGTTTGCTGGGATAAGCTGCTACGTGTTTTCGACTTTGTTGTATGGAATGGAAAGCTGTACTATGAAAGTGGGTAATAAAGTAGTTGGAAGCATTTCAAATGTGGTGGGTGCTATAGAAGGATTTTGAAAATCCAGCGAGTTACAAATGCAGAAAAGTTAAGAAGGCTACAAAAGGATTGCGAGGTCATAAAGAACATCAAAACAATAAAGCTGGAATTTAGGCCACATTACCAGAGGTGTCCAATATATGATATGAAGGCTCATAATGCAAGGTAAAATTAATGGTAAAAGATCCATAGGAAGACGAAGAACTTCCTGGCTGAGAAACCTAAGAGAGTGGTATAGTTGCAGCTGCAGCTCAGTAGATATTTTCAGAGGAGCCGCAAATAAGGTATGGATAGCTGTGATGATAGCCAACCTGCGATAGGAGAAGGAACTACAAAAAGAAGAAGATAATTCAGGTTCATCCTCCCACAGCTGAAAGCACTGATGAAAAAGTTGAAAAGTTTTACCAACAAATAGACGACATCATAAAAAACCTGAGGAAATAAGACATGACAATCGTAAGGGGAGATTTTAAGTTCAAAATTGGAATAGGCTAAGGCAGGTAGTTGGTAAGTATGGGTTAGAAACAAGCAATATACTAGGTGATCGACTAATACAGTTTTGTCAGGAGAAGAACTTAATTATCTGGGAAATCTGGGAAATGGTTAGAAATCAGATAGATTTTATAACAATAAACAAAAGATTTGTAACTGTGTATATTATCTAAGTAAATCAAATAATATTTTGTATCCTTTCCGCTATAGGACCACCAATACCACTATTATCTTTATAATTGAGCCCTCTATTTGACAGCTCGACAGTGGTGCCAAATTTAATAGGACGGTATGTTCAAATAAAGACGGCCATGGTTCGGCAAGTTCTAAATCATCTTCATTCTTCATATTATGCCAATATTTGAGTAAAGGACACCGCACACATCACACATCTTATGGAAAATATAATGTCACTCAAATGAAATAAAATTTACATGAATAGATGCGTCCTGAAATTTCAATAATTTGATACCATTGCGCCAACTCTGTATTTTGATTAACAAGAGCGCAAATTGATAAAAATAAATCTAAAATCAAAAAGGAACTTGTACATGCGTGTGAACTTGCGTGTGTCAAAGAGAGAAAAAATATCTTGTGATTCGCTTACTCCATAAATATTTCTCGAGGGATTAAGGCAGAGGCTTACGGCTTACTCCTATCTTTTCCTATTATTATTGATAATAAAGTAGGTATAATTTGGTTAGTTGTACCGCCTCTAATCGGCTTAAGCTAGTGGTATAGACTGTATTCAATAGCCGCTAGACTAATATTATTTATGAATGCCAGTTTTATGGAGTTCAAAATGCGATTTCGATAAACTTTAATTACAATTAACGCACTAATTAAGCAAAATTCACAAAATCAGAGTTGGCGCAATGGTATCAAATTATTGAAAGGGCCTAGCCGGGTAAGATGATAAAAAGTGCCCCCAACTCGATTCGAATTCCATATAGGTCACCGTTTAGCATATATAGTGAAACTAACTTTCTGAAATTTTTAGCCCCCTAGGTGGTCATGTGACCCACCTAGAGCCTAATTAGGCTTTTTATGTTTTTATTTTTTATCTCAGCCGCATCGAGAACTAGCGAAAAACTTTAAATAAAAAATTTGTAAGATTTAAAAAGTTGGCGGGAAATTTAAATTTTAGAACGATTTTAAAATTTTAAATGAGTATAAAAAAATAACTAAGACATTAGTTTTCACCAAAAAAATATAGAACGTGTATTTTTGCATAATATTTCACCCTGAATTTTTTCAAATTTTTAAAATTGGTGAAACGCACCTTCAAAAATAAAAAACAGCATTTTTTCGGTTTCTTTTTTCGTTTTTTGATACAATTTTATACATATTTTTCAAAAAAGGTAACACCGTCATTGGAGCAGGTGAAAAATTTAAAAAGAATTGGGGTTTGCTTAATAAAATTTTTTTGTAACACCATCCATTTTCAAGATACAGGGCGATGAAGAATACAAAATTTTACACATTTTTTACGATTTTGCCGAAACTACTGGCCACAATGTAATAAAACTTGGCGAGTTTTAAGAGGTAGTTATTGTGCATGTTTTGACATACAATTAAGGATTTGATATTCATCATTGGCGCGCTTAGGGGTAATGGTCTGAACTTTTCTAAGATAAAAAGATAGTACGCCACTGACATATTTCAAATTAACAATTATTTTTAAATTCCTCATTCAATTTGCGATAAAAAAACTATCTTATCATTTTTTCATACGAGGCGCCGTTTTGCTGCAAAAAATAAAATATTTTAACGCTTCCAAAGTATTCGAATTTTTATAATGGACGTACGAGTTTACGTATGTAGATGTAGAAACTTTTAATAGAAGTTCGAATACTTTGTAAGGGTTAAGATGTTTTATTTTTTGAATAAAAATGGCGCGTCGTATGAAAAAATAGGAAGATAGATTTTTTGTCACAAATTAAACGAGGAATTCAAAAAGGATTGTTAATTTGAAATATGTCAGTGGCGTACTATCTTTTTTCTTTAAAAAGTTCAGACTATTACCCGTATACGCGCCAATGATAAATATAAAATTCTTAATTGTATGTCAAAAAATGCACAACAACTACCTCTTAAAACTCGCCAAATTTTGTTACAATGTTGCCAGTAGTTTCGGCAAAATCGTAAAAAATGTGTAAAATTTGGTTTTCTTCAACGCCCTGTATATTGAAAATGGATGGGATTACAAAAAATTTTTATTAAGCAAACCCCAATTATTTTTCAGTTTTTTACCTATTCTAGTGACGGTATTAACTTTTTTGAAAAAGATGTATAAAATTGTATCAAAAAACGAAAAAAAAAACCGAAAAAATGCGGTTTTTTATTTTTAAAGGTGCGTTTTACCAATTTTAAAAATTTGAAAAAATTCAGGGTGAAATATTATGCAAAAATACACGTTATATATTTTTTTCGTGAAAACGAATGTCTTAGTTATTTTTTTATACTCATTTAAAATTTTAAAATCGTTCTAAAATTTAAATTTCCCGCCAAAAATTAAAACAAAAATTTCGGACAGAACTTTTTAAAGCTTACAACTTTTTTATTTAAAGTTTTTCGCTAGTTCTCGATGCGGCTGAGATAATAGTTATTTATGTACCAAGTCAGTAAAGTGACTCTTTATCGAACGAGTCTGATATTATGAGCCGAGCGAGCGTAGCGAGCAAGGCGAATAACAGAAGAGTTCGATCAAGAGTCTTTACTGACGTGGTGCATACAAAATTTTATCGCCAATCATAAAAAACATGAACACTTACTTAATTACATCCTTCTAATGAAAAAAGAGTGTGTGTACTTTGTACGCACGAAAGAAGTTATACTTCTATTACCATGGTTTCAACGAAATAAATATGTTTTAAACAATTTTATCGTATTTATATTTAAATAATATACTAATTTTAATACCAAAAATTACCCCAAAAATTAAAAATACCGTTAATAGTTACGTTATTGTTTATGAAGTGTAGTGTAGCCTGCCGCAGCAAAGTTGATTTGCCGTGATGAATACTAGACAATCTAAATAAATATAATATTTGCTAACAAATTATCAGTACCTACATATCTATCACCGTCCTATATAATAGAATTAACAAAAACATCATTTTATACTATATTCGCATTAATACGAAACTTAGAAGATTTAAGAATTCTTTTACTTTTACACAAAATAAAAATTTCGTATGACAGTAATGACAGAAGGCTCTTGCTTGCATGATGGGCGATTTCGATTTTTAACCGATAGTTGTTAGGTATCAATATTAAATACCTAATTACTAAATCTTTAAAGTTGTGATTTGTGTTTTATAAATATAATTGCAAAATACTACAGAATTTCATTTTCTGACATAAATTTAATTAATAATAACGTAAATTTTGTACAATATTTTTAATAATTAAAGTAAATAAATTTTAAGGTCACTCAAATAAATAATCGATTACTGCCATCGACCACTTACATTCAATCTCAGTTGATTTGATTAATCGCGGTAGGTAAAGTAAAATTCTTCTTTCAGTACAATAAAGTGTTACTTTACTGCCGCAAATGGCGTCAAATGAGTACAATAATGAATGACTTTAGTGACGGTTGGCGATAAAAAATAAAAACTTAAAAAGCCTAATTAGGCTCTAGGTGGGTCACATGACCACCTAGGGGGCTAAAAATTTCAGAAAGTTAGTTTCACTATATATGCTAAACGGTGACCTATATGGAATTCGAATCGAGTTGGGGGCACTTTTCATCATCTTACCCGGCTAGGCCCTTTCAGACGCATCTATTCATGTAAATTTTATTTCATTTGAGTGACATTATATTTTTCATAAGATGTGTGCGGTGTCCTTTGTTTATTAATTCTGCACCTCTGATAACTTTTCTAAGCACTAATGGAGACACTAATTAAAAAAAATTATTAATAGAGACAACCTATAAAAGTATAAATCAAAAACCAAAAGATCGTTCTCAGAAATTTAGGACATACGATCTCATTAAAATCACTTACTAATACTATCATAACATAAAAAATATAATATAAATCTTAACATCTACTTTGATACCCGATATTAACAAAACTTCAGTAAGATTACTTATGTTTCTAGTGGATCAATTTTGAAAATATACATGCGCATTTTATTGGCAAATATTTTATGTAATGTGTAACAAGGGTGGGAAAAAACCTACCGGTTTTTCTACTTCGCAATAATCGGTTTTCCGGTTTTTTTGTCCCGGTTATATCCAGTTTTTTTCTTTGTAGAGTAATTACCAGTAAAAACCCGGACAAGTTACCTTGGAAAAAATAATGAATTCAGAGAAAAAATGAGGATTTTTTTTGCTCTCGCGCGCGCTGGTGGCTGGTACATTTTAGGCTGACTGAAACCGAAATCGATTTGACAATATTGATGACTAATTTCTATTTTGGATCCGATGATATGATAATCAACCCTATTCTGTAATTTTTAACAAATCGAATAGAAATGACCAAGTCGAAATGACAAAGTAATTATCCGAAATCGGAATATTGGATATCTATTGCGTCCTTTTCGTGTTTGGATTGGCATTCTGTCTGTAACTCACATCGTAATCAGTGTAAATCGCAAACGCCAACTTCTATTTGACCTCAGGAGGTGGTGGCAACCCTGCACTGAAAAGTGAAATAAGTGATTTGGCGTTAAGTTACTGGAAAGACTAGAGCGGCGCGAAGAATTCATCCAAAAAAGAAGAAATTTTGGTTTGTTTTGGTTAAGTTTGACAAATTGAACACAAGAATAAAAGATGGCAAGCGGAACACCAAAGAAAAAACATCTGCTGAGCATTTAAATTACATAGTAGACTTTATCTTTGAACATAAAATATTATGGCAAGGTAAAAGTACATAAGTTTTTTCCCTAAGAATAATTTTGATTTTTCGTTTGAAACACCCTAGATACGTTCAAATCTACACATTCTACCAGTAAATTAATTAGAGTGGAATTATCAAAAGGTTTAATGATTTCTATTAACCTTGATTCTGTATAATTATTGGTAAATAAAATTAAATATACAATTACCTAAATAAATAACAACACAAACTAAAATTGGTAGTCATTTAACAAATAAACGTCAAAACAACAATAATAATATCTATCAATGCGCAAGCCTTAAGACCAATGGGTCGAGATAAGTTACATAATACCAATTCCTACAAATTCCAATCAAACTTACTGACTATTCGATTTGACTCATTTCTATTCGTTTTGTAGTTACATAATAGGCCTGAATATATGTTTCCTAGTGTTGCCCAAAATCGGTCTTGGTCTTGCAGTCTTGGTCTTGTTCTTGCGTTTTCGCAAGACCAACACCAATACCAAGACCGCTTTATTTTAGCAAGACCAAGACCAAGACTGACCGTGCAAGACCTGAGCAAGAACAAGACTAAGCCTGCGAGACTCTTGCGTCTTGCAGTTAGGATTGCGTGTCATTTTAGGGAATATAGTAGTTCGGGTATATGCTTAGAGACTATGAGACGCAAAAAGATATGTAGGTAACAAAAATTTGGAAAATTGGACTCGTGCGGATTATGGACAATACAATAAACATACATAGCGAATCAAAATATTCATTAAAAGAACACTTGACATATTTATTTGACACGTACTCAGAGGTCATAATAAATTATTACAATGTAAAAATAAAATATTTTGTAATACAATCGTTCCTAGCAGACGACGGCGACGGACGCCTTCGCTCTGAAATTAATTGTTTGTTAATTGTCTAGATTTTGAGAATAGCTTTGTTTTTCCTGATCAGTTAGTAGGATTCTAAATACCACATCGTATAAAGATTAAACATCGTACTTGTAAACTTTCTACAGAGTGTGCAATTTTATATCAATGGGTCAAACATAATTTCTAGACAGAGAATGCTCTTTAATACAGTCAAGTTTATGGCATTTATTTGGTTTTTTGTGTTTTAACCATGTTTTAGCACATAATATGTAATATAAGTTATTAAATGCAAATGTTTAAAGAAACAGACTGACTCCCGTGGGATATGGTAGATGGCTCAGTTAGTGAGAGTATAGGCAGGGATAGTTCAGATCGTGAGTTCAAACCACACCCGATGTGAGTTGTTTAGACATTTATTAATTTGGTTGGTTTTTACTGTCTACATGGTGAGGCAGATAAATGTCCTATTAGAAATATCTCGAAAACTAAGGGCAACAGAATCATGAAAATGGGAACGAAGGGGTTTTAAGGAGTGATCTATTTAATAAAAGTATTTTCATCTATTTCCTACTTCCGATTATACCGGATGTTGCTTATAACTTCGTTTTTTTGAATGGGGCACCCTGTATATTTTTACATTTTTAAATTCTTCTCGATGTCTTCGTTGTTAAAATATAAGGTTTTGTAATGTTATATAGGGTAGTTTAAAAGAGAATTACATTTTTTTTTCTTAATTTCGTAGCAATATTCACACCCTGTGGAATTGTAGTAGTTTGACATCAAAAACTCTATTTACGTTCATATGATTTTTAATATAGAATATAATACTATTGTTAAGAATTGTTAGTATAGCTAAATTTTTAATTTTAAAATAAAGGGTTGGTCGAAACTCGGAATGAGTATTTTCTGAGTTTTCTTAAATGGAACACCCTGTATTTTAGTATTGTAATGAAATGATATGTTATGGTACTTTTTTATTCCCTATAAGCATTCCCTATAGGTACCTAACTGCTTTAGTTTGTGAGTTATTGGTGATTCAAGCCAAATATTAATTGAAACAAAAAATAAGTCAAATTTTATTAGGTTGGTCGTGAACATATTCAATCGCAAATAATTTTTCGGATATAGATACATATTAATCTAGACTGATCCTAAAAATTACCAATAATGGTTGAGCTATCAAAATACCTACGTAGTTAACATTGTTGGCGCGATTAACAATTAACCACAAATTAAAGCAGTTAGGTATAGGGAATGCTTAAGAAATAAAAAAGTACCATAAAATATCATTTCATTACAATACTAAAAAAAGTTCCATTAAAGAAAACTCAGAAAATACTCATTCCGGGTTTCGACCAACCCTGTACCTATATCAAATGCAACATTTTGATATACATACCTACTAATAATTTTTAACAATAGTATATTATATTAAAAATCATTTGAACATAAATAAAGTTTTTGATGTCAAATAACTACAATTCTACAGGGTGCGAACGTTGCTACGAAATTAATAAGAAAACGTAATTATCTTTTAAACTACCCTACATAACATTACAAAACCTCATACTTTTAGAAAGAAGACATGTAAGAGAATTCAGAAATGTAAAAATATACAGGGTGTCCCATTTTTAAAAAACGAAGTTATAAGCAACTTCCGGTATAACTTGAAGTAGGAAATATATAAAGATATTTTAATTAAATAGATCACTCTTCAAAACCCCTTTATTTCAATTTTCATGATTCTGTTGTCTTTAGTTCTCGAGACATTTCTAATAGGAAGGTTATCTGCCTCATCCTGTATGTTAAGTCAAGCTGAAAATGTACAGTTACGATCACTGAATAGTTTACACCTTAATTTTCATATTGTAATACTGTAAAATTGCAGTGTCGTACGGATTTCATAAATGTCAAAGTCAAAAAGTCAATGCTCGTCAAAAATTTCGTGAGTGTTGAAACATAAAATAACGATATCAAACTCCTCCAAAATGGTTATAATGAATTTGAATGATGCACAAAAGCAAGAGCAATTGCCAAACTCGAAGAAGGTTGGTTTTTAAGACAACTTGCTGCAGATTTGGACGTGGGCCATATATGTGAATATGGAAAATCAAACAAAGATTGGATAATTTGGGATATATATAAAATAAAATCGGTATTTTCAAACCAGACTTCCTTGTTTTCATTATTAAGACTTTCCATTCAAAAAAAAACTTCTTTCTATACTTTCCATTTTGTTAAACTTTGTAAAATATATTTTTATATTATTTTAATTTTTAATTTTAAATAACCTATTCTAGATACACCACTGTTAACGTCACTTTGACGTAAAAGGTTAGTTTAAACGAGGTAATAATTTAAAAAATCGGCTCCTAGATACGTAAGCCTGTAAACTATTCAATGACCGTAACTGTACATATACTGTTACGTTGTTCTAAGATCTAAAGTAACGTTTAATAAATAGCAATATGCTAGTGGGTAACTGCGAGACTTGCAAGACTCTTGCTGCAAGACCAAGACCAAGCCCAAGACCGGGAGTGCAATACCAAGACCAAGAACAAGACCAGGTGTATTGGTGCAAGACCAAGACCAAGACTCTCTAAGTCTCGTCTTGGTCTTGCATTTGGGCAACACCAATGTTTCCAATATGATCGATCGCTAAAAAGTTGCTGTTTGTGCATCGATTGATTATCTTACTATAGATGTATTATTTCGAGAGTATCGATTTTGATTAAAAAAACAAAACACCAATTTTTAGAATAACCTTTTTTTGACCGGTTATAACCACCAGGTTAAACCGTAAGTAAACCGGCATAACCGAAATCGATGATTTCTCAACAACCGCCATCCCTACTGAGTATTGCCGTTCGCAAAAAGAAGAAGAAGACTAAACAATTTGTAGAAGGAACATATGGTAAAAATTTTAGGTCACGATTGACGTCATATGAAACAAATAGGTTATTGATGATAACAATAATATAATATATTAATATTTAAATCTATAATTGATTGATATGGTTGACCTGCTAATGACTAATAACATAATTATATTTATTACCGCGGGAGTGAGGGGTAGTAATTTGATTGAAAGAATACTTACAGGTATTCAAATAAATAATTCAATTTTAATTCAGGAACACATCAATATTTGTTTACATTTAATCATTTTGAAAGGTTTTGCCACTGTTAAACATAAACACTTAAGTATTAGGTTACATTTGATTAAAAACACTAACACATTAATCGAGGGAAAGGGTGGCTGGTGACAACACACCCTGTAGAACCTGCATGGAAGGAGCTACAATTTTATTTTAGGGGAGAAAAAGAATAATATTAAGAGACCAAAATGCATTTTTTATTTGGCATAGGTATTTTGCATAATTTTCATATTTTTACAAGAAATTGCATATTTTTGTAAAAAAAATGTATAATGCCAATATTTGCTAATAAAATGGCAATATGGTAATAAAATGTTTTAGATAAACTGGTAAACAAAAACAATGTAAACGTGTGTATTAAGTCAAATTTTAAAAGTGCATTTATAGTGTAATTTTATTACGTAACCAGTGACTTAGTTAGTTTGTTTATATGACGATATCCCAAAGCTTGTTGTCTCAAGTCCTTAAAACTTCTCACAGATTCATCCAAAAAATTTACAAGAAGTGTAAGTTCCAGATGAGTCACACTCAATTCGGATTTCGAAAAGGATTGGGTATACGAGAAAAGCTATTTTTGCCTTAAATGTGTTAACACAAAGATGCAGAGACATGAATGTAGATGTGTATACATGTTTTATTGATTATCGTAAAGCATTTGACTGCGTTAACCATCAAAAGATGACCGAAATTCTGAGAACAGTTAGAATTGATGAACAAGACTTGCGAATTATCTCAAAACTATATTTTCAATAAACAGCAATAATTGAAATAGAGCCAACATCCGAGGATATACGAATCCGACGAGGTGTGCCACAGGGATGCGTCTTATAACCGCTATTTTTTAATATGTATTTGGAGTCTATATTCAGAGAAGTATTGGACGAGATCCAAGGTGGAATAAAGATTAACGGAACCAGAATATCAAGTACGCCGATGATACTGTCCTAATAGCAAGCAAAGCATAAGAACTACAAAATATAATGAATGCAATACTACGGCTGATCCTTGAAGGCAAAATAGAAGGCCTTAGGAGTGTAGGAAGAAAACAAGTTTCTTGGTTAAAAACATTCGTGAATGGAGTCAGATATGAAATGCAGGACAATTATTCCATGTTGCAGAAGATCGAGAAGCCTTCGCAATGGTGGTCGGCAACTTATATATGGCATATTATATGATAATTCTGACCAGATCGGACCAATGGACCAGATGAAATTCCTTAGAAAGTATGGAGAGCATTGGGAGAGACAGGAATAAGTTGGCTAGCAGGTGTATTTAATAGAATTATGGAAGTTGTACAAATGCCAGACGAATGGAGAATCAGTATATTAGTACCTGTCTACAAAAACAAGGGAGACATACAACAATGTACAAACTACAGAGCTATAAAACTACTTAGCCACACCATGAAAATATGGGAGAGAGTAATTGATAGACGGATACGTGAAGAAACCGAAATATCCGATAATCAATTCGGCTTTATGCAGGGCAGATCAACAACAGATGCAATTTTCATTGTAAGGCAACTGATGGAAAATACAGGAATAAAGAGACCAACGCTCATATGGTATTCATTGATCTTGAGAAAGCATATGATAGAGTTCCTCGAGAGATTCTGTGGTGGGCACTCAATAAGAAAGGAGTCCCTGGCGACTATGTAAAGATTGTGAGAGATATGTATGAGGGAGTAACGACTAGTGTTAGGACAGGTGTGGGAGAGACTGATAAATTTCAGGTGAAAGTAGGATTGCACCAAGGCTCGGTGCTTAGTCCTTATTTATTCTCATTAGTTTTGGATCAGATAACAGCGAAACTACAGGGTAGCATTCCATGGTGCCTAATGTATGCTGATGATGTAGTGTTATTATGAAATAGTGAAAGAGACTTTCTCCAAAAACTGGAATCAAAACTGGAACAGCGGAGACAAGCTCTGGAGGAAAAAGGTTTAAAACTTAGTAGGACAAAAACAGAGTATTTGGAATGTTCATTTAAAGATGGAGTTACTACAAATAAAATGGTTTCTTTGGATGGTGAAATGATTGTGAAAAGCAATAGTTTTAAGTACCTAGGATCGGTATTACAGAGTAATGGAGAAATATATTATGGAGATGCATGCAGTAGAATTAGGGCTGGATGGATGAAAAGGAAAGAAGCGAGTGGTGTGTTGTGTGACAGAAAAATTCCAATGAAGCTGAAGTGAAAATTCTATAAAACAGCCATAAGACCGGCTATGATGTACGGAACTGAATGAGAAATGAGGCTGAAATGACAATGCTTAGATGGATGAGTGGAGTGACAAAGAAGGATAAAATTAGAAATGAGTATATTAGGGGAAGTCTAGGTGCGGCACCAATTGATGCCAAAATAAGAGAGCATAGGTTAAGATGGTTTGGTCATTTCAACGTCGAGACGTTAATCACCCAATACGAAGAACAGCTGAAGTGCAAATCCCTGGAAGGAGTAGGAGAGGAAGACCAAAGAAGACCTGGGGGGAGACGATAAGGCAGGACATGTTGGTAAAGGGGATTAACATTGATATGACACAAGATAGAATTATGTGGAGAAATGCAATTAGGGAAGCCGACCCCGCATAGGGATAAGGCAAAGAGAATGATGATGACCAAATGCTGCAGTTTTAGTATGGTTTAGTCTTTGAGCTACATTGACGTAAAGTTTTCTTGCGATTAAACGTACCGCATGTCAGTGTTTACGTTTCTATAGTTAAAAGCAGTCCATTCAGTATTCATTCGCTATTAGTATGGCAGCAAGTTCATCAAGTTGTTCTACTTTCAAGTGCTTTCAAAAATACATAAGTTTACAGAGAACATAAAGTTTACAAAGGATTTTGTAAGAAGCTCCACCCATTTTTTTAAGATACATGCGTTCATAATTTTCTTGAAAAAATAAAGTTGTCAATTTTAATTAGAGTATTTTATTCTACAGCAGCGTGAATAATAATTCCGTAGTTGATGTAAAAAACAACGACAGTGATAAGTATAGGACAAATTCATATTTAAAACAAAGGAGAATAGGCAGCGGTATGACATACCGCGCAGAGTCTACGTCTTGAAACATCCACGTCAGTAGTTACAACGGCGAATCCAGCACCCTTGTAAGAAGGCGGCAATGAAATAAAAATGTTCTTGTCACTGGCGTACGCAGGATTCTTTTTCGGGTGGGCTGTTATTTTCTCCTTCCTCATGAACCATGTCCTTTCAGAACGTTGGTTACCATCATAGCTATCTTAATTTTATTCACTGCCACCCTAAATCAACCATGAAGTTCTTCTTCGTTCTGGACTGCGTTTGCCTACTATTTTCACTTACATATTATTTTGGAACAACTTATATTTCGGACCTCTCATTACCAGTGGCGGCTCTTGGCTTTAGGGACAGGGTCGGCAAGGTTTTGTCTCCAAAGGTTTCAATTTCATAGGAGATCTTTGGTTTTTGTTTTTTTTTTGTTTTTTTCCTATAAATTTAGAAACTATACCTGTTTATAAATTAACTCTAGTCTATGATGTTTCGAAGTAGCAAAATGGGTTATAATGTATGTAATTGTAAAATTTATTATTGTTTTGGAGGGATTTTAAAAGTTTTTTTCTATCGACATTTGAGACAAGTTTGACATTCTCTCCTGTTTCATGGTGTTTCGACAATACGTTTTGACTCTTTTGAGACAAGAGAAATCCCGTTCATTTGAGACAGAATTTGCCCACATTTGAGAACAATAATTTATTAATTTCGGGAACAGTTTGTTGTACCTAACGAATTGCAGTATATAAAATTATACATAGTCTGTAACTTATCCCACCTTCCGAAAATATTTGGATCAGAATATAAAACTGTTAATTCATTTTCTTATTTTATTTGATTAAAAAATTATGGATAATTTTTAATGAACTTGTCTAATAGATATTTTGAAAATTCTTTGGCGTAACTTTTAAATTTTGAATAGTCAAAGAGGTCAATGACTTATAACAGTGAGTAAATAATAGTTTTGCCTGGTGGAATTGTTTTAACTTTTGTCCGGAGACCATACAATTCACTGGACATCAAGACAGCCCCGTCATAAATTTGCCTTACCAATTTATTTTTGATATCAAAAAATTTAATCTATCCTTTAAATTAAAACACCAAAAATATATTCTGTCTTATGGCTTCTACTCACGTCTGAAAACCTAACAACCTCTCATAAATTTAGACGTAACGCGTATCGAAGAACAATTATTGATACTTGTGAATGACATGTTACCTCTATCAGTAGTTTCGTCTACTTCTACCGAAAAGGATCAAAATGTAACTACTAATTGATTCTTTCATTCTGTGCTGTTTTAGGTACGCCGGTATATTCTTCGAGTCAGAAAATAAATTAGAAAATTCCAGATCGTATTTGTTAAACAATTTTATTTGTTCTCTATAATTAACTTGATTTAACGAATGCTTCGATACATCCTGTCACCTAAATGGTAATTCCTAACAACTTAAAAGAATTACAATATCAATAATAATATTAATAATTAAACGACGTAAAACTACTTACCTATTTCATAATTATCCCGGGCGCGCCAGCAAGGCAATACGTGGCTACGTACGTGAGTTTCTGCCGTTTGCAGATCACAGCTCGGCCTCGGCAGAGGTACCCGCTGCCGTACTTTGCATTCAAATAAGTACGGAGAATGTATAATTGGTTGCATATCGGCTAATATTCCATAGCTTCTTATTATATAGCAAATCCTCGATCTGGGGACGGCATGCCGTGCCGGGCTTTATAATAAGAATTCACACAATCGCAATCGGGTGCGGGTGCATGGCTATAGGATCATTAATTTGAAAAGCCTCTTACGCACAGCGCACAGGGATCACTTAGCTAACGTATCGGGATCGAAGTCTTTTAAAAACAATGAATAAAATTTAGTCTGTATTATCTCACAGATATATGTTTTATTTCACAGAAACGAATATCATCAACTCCGATTAAATTAAATATTTAAAAAATCTATAATGTGTCCATAAATGTGTGGGTCGGCACTGCCAACCCTGCCGACCCTGACGAGCCGCCACTGCTCATTACATGTCCGAAATACTTCAGTTTTTCTTTTCTTGATACTTTTTATAATCTCAGTAGTCTTGCTGAGACGTTCTAGTATTGTGGAGTTTCGAATCTTCTCCACCCAAAAAATTCTTAAAATTCTTCTACAGCACCACATCTCGAAAGCCTCAAGGCGATTTAGATCGATTTTATTCACAGTCCAAGACTCGACACCATACAGTAAGACCAAGAACACGAAGGAGCGAAGTAGAGGGATCCTTAATGCGAATTTTAGGTCACGGTTACATAATACTTTGGACATCCTTCTAAAAGCAGCTCTTATTCGGGGGTTTTATTAAATCGTAATTATCTCTTTCTTAAAAAAAGTGTCATACGAAGTTTGATAGATTCAGAAATGAAGCTATAAGAAAAGATCTGGAACAAGAACCGATAATGAGGAAGATCGAAAACAAACAATTGAGCTGGTTTGGCCACATACAACGAATGTAGCAAAAGAGACTAACAAAGAAGGTACATGACGCCAAAATGAGAAACAAAAGAAAAAGGGAAGGCCGAGGAAGACATGGATGGCCTAGATCCAGGATATATGTGAAAGGAGACACATGAGTATAAGAGATATGAAGAACCTGGCCACCAGAACCAGACATCCAACGCCCTGAAGGGTACTATGGATTATGAGAAAGAAAGAAAGAATGAAAGAAAGTGTCAGTAGACACCAGGCGAGGTCTCATTGACCCCCCCCTTGGATCCGCTGAGTAGTTAAGGGTTAATGAAAGAATAAGTAAATAAAAACGACATTTAATATTGTTTTCTTGTGTGTGTTTCCGCTTGTTCCGCACCTGTTCCTCCCGATCTATTCTCCCGTCAATCTATTAATACTTGACGTTGTGTTGAATATTTACCGACTGTTACGCTCTCTTTATCTGCCACCTTTCTAATATTATTGATGACTGGCTGGACTCTATTCAAAGAATACACCCCTTAAATTACTTTTCTCATCAAGATAATATCGGTTAGTGTAAACTTGGCTACATTACATACTCGTTTATAAGTCTTTTATAGAAATAGTCTCAACTAAATATTTATATTAGATATGAAATCTTTCGTTTAAATAGAAACATATGAATATATGTATATATTAACAAAATCTTTTATACAGTGTGTGCGTAAATTCATCATTCTCTTTGCCTTATCCCTATGCGGGGTCGGCTTCCCTAATTGCATTTCTCCACACAATTACATCTTGGGTCATATCAAAGTTAATCCCCTTTACCAACATGTCCTGCCTTATCGTCTCCCCCCAGGTCTTCTTTGGTCTTCCTCTCCTACTCCTTCCAGGAATCTGTACTTCAGCTATTCTTCGTATTGGGTGACTAACGTCTTGACGTTGAACATGACCAAACCATCTTAACCTATGCTCTCTCATTTTGGCATCAATTGGTGCCACACCTAGACTTCCCCTAATATATTCATTTCTAATTTTATTCTTCTTTGTTACTCCACCCATCCATCTAAGCATTCTCATTTCCGCCACATGCATTCGTTGTTCCTCTTTCTTTTTCACTGCCCAACATTCAGTTCCGTACATCATAGCCGGTCTTATGGCTGTTTTATAGAATTTTCCCTTCAGCTTCATTGGAATTTTTCTGTCACACAACACCACTCGCTTTTTTCCACTTCATCCATCCAGCCCTAATTCTACTGCATGCATCTCCATCTATTTCTCCATTACTCTGTAATACCGATCCTAGGTACTTAAAACTATTGCTTTTCACAATCATTTCACCATCCAAAGATACCATTTTATTTGTAGTATCTTTAAATGAACATTCCAAATACTCTGTTTTTGTCCTACTAAGTTTTAAACCTTTTTCCTCCAGAGCTTGTCTCCACTGTTCCAGTTTTTGTTCTAAGTCTCTTTCACTATTTCCTATTAACACTACATCATCAGCATACATTAGACACCATGGAATGCTACCCTGTAGTTTCGCTGTTATCTGGTCCAAAACTAATGAGAATAAATAAGGACTAAGCACCGAGCCTTGGTGCAATCCTACTTTCACCTCAAATTTATCAGTCTCTCCCACACCTGTCCTAACACTAGTCGTTACTCCCTCATACATATCTCTCACAATCTTTACATATTCGCCAGGGACTCCTTTCTTATTGAGTGCCCACCACAGAATCTCTCGAGGGACTCTACCATATGCTTTCTCAAGATCAATGAATACCATATGAGCGTTGGTCTTTATTCCTGTATTTTTCCATCAGTTGCCTTACAATGAAAATTGCATCTGTTGTTGATCTTCCCTGCATAACGCCAAATTGATTATCGGATATTTCGGTTTCTTCACGTATCCGTCTATCAATTACTCTCTCCCATATTTTCATGGTGTGGCTAAGTAGTTTTATAGCCCTGTAGTTTGTACATTATTGTATGTCTCCCTTGTTTTTGTAGACAGGTACTAATAGACTGCTTCTCCATTCGTCTGGCATTTGTCCAACTTCCATAATTCTCTTAAATATACCTGCTAGCCAACTTATTCCTGTCTCTCGCAAAGCTCTCCATACTTCCCCAGGAATATCATCTGGTTCGACTGCTTTTCCTTTCTTTATTTTTTGAAGCGCTTGAGCCACTTCCTCGTTTGTTATTCTGGTAACCATTGCTGTTAGTGTCTCCGTTAACTCCACAGGCTGTCTGTCAAATTCTTCATTTAATAAACTGTCAAAATACTTTCTCCATCTCTTTTTGGCATCCTTTTCGTAAATTAGTATTTTATTATTTTCATCTCGGATACATCTAATCTGATTAAAATCTCTTGCTTCCTTTGCTCCCTGTTTGGCTATTTTATATATCTTTGCTTCGCCTTCCCTGGTATCAAGTTGATCGTATATGTTTGAATACGCTTCTGCTTTAGCTTTTGCTACTGCTACTTTCGCTTCATTTTTGGCGACCATATAGTTTTGAAGATCTATGTCCAATCTGACACCCTATATTTTATTTTATATTCGAAATCTTCTTAACTTCTCCTTCTAAAGGTTTGTTATGTTATACAGGGTATTTACAAAGTTATAACCAATTTTCTATGAAAATCGTAACAATAAGTTCAGCTCCCTGTATAAATAAAAATAAGCACAACAGCTAGCAATGGTTCATTGATGCCATATTTTTATATATATGTCTAAATGTCTATATGTCTAAATTTGTTAGTTTTCGAGATATTTTCATTTTTCGGAGCAAATTATTAATAAGGTGTCTAAATTTTTCCAAATTGTAAGCCATGACTGAATTGTCTAAAACTGACGGTTCACCATAATTGTTTGTGTATTGTGTTATTAATTAAGATGAATTTTACTGTTGATGAAATGATAGATATGATCTGGAATTGGGGAGTGCAATAAAAATGCGTTATTATCAGTAAGAATTTATCATGAACGGTTCCCTGAAAGACGACAACCTACAACAGTATTCTTTGAAACATTAAGGATTGGTTTTTAACCGCACTGGTTCAGTTATGTATAAAAAACACGGGCGAACAAAAAGTACCTACTGTAACAGAGGAAAACGAAATAACTGTGTTGCTGGCAGGTACTGTAAATCAACATACAAGTATACGAAATATTTCCAAAGCAAACGAACTAATTTACTACTCTGTGCAAAGAATTATTGCAAAAAACAGAATGCACCCTTACCGCATTCAATTGCACCAAGAATTAATTCAGGAAGATTCTGAAAAGAGAATATTATTTTGTGAATGGGCTTTAGATAAAATCAATTGGCAGATAGATTTCTTCGATAATGTACTATTTGGAGATGAAGCTACGTTTCATAAAAACGGTTCAGTTATAATAGGCATAACTTAATTATTAAGTTAGACACCTCATTAATAATTTGCTCTTAAAAATGAAAATATCTCGAAAACTAACAAATTTTGACATGGGGAATATTATATAAAAATTAAAGTACGGTAATGGTACTTTTCGATAGTGATATAAAATACAGGGTGTTCCATTTAAAATTTCTGAGGAAATAATGTACTTGCGTTTTGACTCACCCTCTATTCGATATAAAGAAAATTAGTAATATCAACCATTTTTAAAAATTTTCACAATCTACAAAAAAATATGGCACCAATAAACCATTGCTGTTGTGCTTATTTTTATTTATACAGGGAGCTGAACTTGTTACGATTTTCATAGAGAACTGATTATAACTTTATAAATACCCTGTATAACAGGGGTCACCTACCAGCGGACCGCGGTCCGCATCCGGACCGTGGGCTAGTTTTTTGCGGACCGACAATAAATTCAGAATAGGTATACCTAGAGTTTGGCAATTTTGAAAATGTTTGGCCATGAAATTGTGTACTATGTTTGGCTCAACTTATGTGTGAGAAGCCGCTTTATCAAGAATAAACTTTATTAAAAATCGATAGAGATCTCACTTAACAGATGAATATAACTCCCTAATGAGACTCAGTTGCACTAAACTCACTCCAAACTTCAGACAGGTTGTACATAAAAAAATGTCATTTTTCTCTCTGATAACTTAATTTTGTAAAGGGTTTTCCCCTTTATTGTAATACTTACTAATCATTCATTTTGAAACTAAGTAAACTGTAATATAAAATTGTCATGAACATTTTTTTATATTAATTTCCTCTCTACTATAATATGTTAAGTAGGAATAAAATAATCTTCAGATTTAATAAGTTTGCAACAAACACCTTGCATTGAAACTAATGTAGAAAAGATAACATGTTAATTAGCATTTTGTACTATGATTATTTATTTTCAATTCCTCAGTTTCCTTTCTACAACATTGAAGATGTCTAAAAACTTCATTAGCATTCAAAATATAAATTCCTAACTTTTAAAATATTCTCAGTAACAATATACAATACTGTTGTTCTCAAAATATACTGATAATAACATCAAAACAATACACAATGAATTTATATTTTATTTATTGTACCAGGAAAACTTACAGAAAAGTATACAGTAACCAAAAAACAATCAGACATTATTAGTTTTCTTTTCCATATTAGTCCATGTGTGAGGCCACTTTCGTATGAAAAATGTTTCTGACTCGATTTCTTTGCGGATTCCTGTTCAAAAATGTCCCCTTTAAACAAATCAGATGGGTGCCGGGTGAAACAATTTTTTTAAGCAAATTCAAAATTACTTTTTAGCCTCGAAAAATTTTATATATATTTTTAGGTTTCTTGGGTAATTATAAACAAAAAAGGTCTCTTGTCATATTTCTGATTGATAGTTTTCGAGTTATAAGCGATTTAAAATCTAAAAAATGCGAAAATATGCGAAAACTCCTAAGTTTTAATAAAATGACAGATCTTTTTTGTTTAAGATGACCCAAAAATGCTAAAAACATATTTTCGGGGGCAGAAAAGGTGATTTGTTTATAGGGGATATTTTTTAACAAGAATCCGCAAAGAAACCGAATCAGAACATACAAACACAGGCAGCATAAATCCGGACCCAAGGCCCCCGTAACCGGGCGTGCAACGCGTGAGACGCACGCGGGCGCATCCCCCAAAGGGCGCCAAACCGAAGGTTTGGTAAATAAGAAATATTTATTTTAAATGAGATAATCATTTTTTATTGAAATGGTAAACTTTTTTAATATAGTATAAGAACTTTACGTATTTTATTCTTCCTCCACCAATAGATGGAATGCCTATTATAAAACTACATGTTCCTGAGTTAAATTTGAAACCCCTAAGTGATATAAGATGGTCGAGTAGTATAGAAGCTTTAAAGCTATTCAAATATCGTATAATTAAAATTTGTAAGAATCTTATAGATAAAGCAGATATACCTTTAACATAAAAAGTAGACAGTATTAGAATAATTGATCAAGTACCTACTAAGTTCGTTAAATAATAGATTTATAATGTCTGGTTATGTTAATGTTTTTGGTTTTTTAGTGATATTTTTACATTAAGTGACGATGATATTTTAAAAAAAGCTGTCTTGCTCTTCAACAAAAGCTAACTGATCCAGTAAAAACGAAGGCGGATATTGTTACAACTGATTTATTTAGTGAGATAAAACCCGTCAAATCCTAATCTTCGGTATCTATATATTTGAAAATATCTAACTTCATCTTCACCAGATATCATTATTTCAATAAGAAGTCTCCTCATTTTACCTGTACCTGTCGTTTCTGGTGAGAGATCATTTTCAAAATTAAAATTAATTAAAAATTATTTGAGGTCTACTATGGTAGAGGAAAGATTATCTGGGTTGCCAATATTAGATAGCAAGAGCTCGGCAATAAAATTGACTTTGAAGATATTATAAAAGAATTTGCTACAGTACATCTAAAAAAAACCCATTTAATTCAATTTAGAGTAAAGGTATCGATTTCTACATTTAACTAATATATTAATGTTTTATTTGTTTTTTGCCATCATCAGCAAATCAGTTACAAGACAAATAAAATTTGAGTTCGTGTAATTACTGTTGTTTTATTACAAGTAAAAAATAAAAAATTATAGATTTATTTCATAAGTGAATACCTATATAGTAGATTTAAAGGACGCTAAAATATCTGCCGCGCGCGGGAGCCGCTCGGCCTTGCGGGGGCCCTGTCCGGACCCCGGAAGTGTCATAGGTTTTCGAAACGTACCCCCAGGGAAACTAATTGGTGACCCCTGCTGTATAACATAACAAACCTATATATTTTTGTGATGAGAAAGTTAAGAAGATTTCGAATATAAAATAAAATATAGGGTGTTTCATTAAAAAAAAAACAAAAGTTTGGTCTGCCACTATGAGCTATGAAGCTCAAAGGTGGCTACAATTGTTGTTATTAACTTTTATTGCTATCTATTACTGTAGCGGATCTATTGAGCTTTATCACACTAATCAATCACCCTGTATGTAATACCTAACAAAATGTTGGTTATGTAGGTATATTAGATGGACCACCGATTAAAATTTTTATATTTTCGGCGTTGCCAAATATACAGTTTCTGAGATAAACGGATATCACCCGCAGTGGTGTACTGAGCATTAGGGTGGTTCGAAAAAAACTTTTTTTCTTATTTCAGATCGCTATAGTGCGCAAAATTTGCCATTGGTATAGACTTGAAAAAAGCACTAATTATTATTTCTTTATTAATTTGTCTTCCGGTCGCGCAATGCCATCAAATTTAGCAAAAATTGTGAAAAACCTTAATTTTTCAATTTTTTTTTAAACAGGCCAGATGGTTTTAATTGCGTACCTATACCATGAATTAACTACTAAAAGTATGTAAAATCAATATAAATACACTTATTATACATTTGTTTCATATCTTCCGGTCGCGCAACGTAATACAAAATGAGTAAAATTAGTAGTTTTTGCAAAATTTCAAAGTTTGACTGTTTAGTACAATTTAATCATACGACTTTTAGATATGCTATTGTTTAATTCAATTACAATAATATATTTAAAATCCAAGCATCTAAGATACATTTTGATATTCAAGTAGAATTAGGTCGCGCAGCTTCGTCAAAAACAGCAGACTACCGAGAGGCGAGGCAAAAGTGACGAATGCCAGCGAAGCTCGCCCAGCCACAAATAGAGATACATGTGGGAAGACCTCAACAATGGAGTATTTGTCTTCTCCATTACAACGAACTGTCATTCCGCCACCTTTTCCAACACTTAGATAGAAATACAACAGGCACTATAGGATATCCGGACCGATTGGAAAGGCCCTACCTGATTGTGAAAGACTACCAGTTGTTGTTGATTTTAATCGTTGGCATCGCTGAGCGGTGCAATAATGTGGTTCTAATATAGCCGTCTCTGGAACTGTGTCCACGCACTTTACTTGAAGCTACGGTCACTAGTTTAACGCATCTTTCAACTGCCTGTGTCTGTGTATGGCATGGCAAAGTATCTATACTCATGTTTGAAGTCATTGCTCACATACTGTTTTATCTGTTCATTAGTCAATGTTCTTAGCAGTAGAGGGGAGTCAGTGTACTGGTGTTCCATTTGATAATTTAGTAATACTATTTAGCTTCAAAGTTTAAGTTTGGTGGTTTAAATATTCTGATAGAGTCACTTTCAGATATTGCTTGCTTTTCGTTCATGATACGCCTAAAGCCCAGCTCTTGATATGGTGTCTGTTATCAGTTACCATAGCCAAAAGTAAATTTTCGGGATGGGCAAAGTAAGCATTCCGTTGTAAAACGGGATCAACAACTTGAAGAAGCTCTTCTGGTAAGTACCTTGAATATTCAATGATTTTGTAATCATGTCTAGGCCCATCTGTGAATTTGTGGTTTATTTTTGTGTCAAACCACATAGGCATATTATAACATTTGAGAATGAATGTGACAATCTCTCTCAGATTTTCAGAAGGGTTGGATACAATGATGTATAAACGCAAAACTCGGTTTGCAGTAGTAAGCTATCTTGAATGTGACGTTGGGATAGGATCACGCACCCACTACAAAGTCTTCTGAACAATGTCCTGACTTGATGACTTCTGATATCTCAAGCAAGTACAATTATTGGTGCTTGCTAAGTATACGCTTGTCAACTTTTGGAATCTCACAATCAATAGGATTAAAATCAATAAGTCTTCTTTCACAATCAGGTAGGGCCTTTTCAATTGGTCCGGAATGTCCTATTGGGCCTGTTGTATTTTCATATAAGTGTTGGAAAAGGTGGTGGAATGTCAGTTCGTTGTAATGGAGAAGACAAGTACTCCATTGTAGAGGTATTCTCACATGTATCTATATTTGTGACAGCTCGCGCTTCGCTGGCATTCGTCACTTTCGCCTCTTATCTCGGTAATCTGCTGTTTTTGACGAAACTGCGCGACCGAATTCCACTTGAATATCAAAATTTATCTTATGTGCTTGGATTTTAAATATATTATTGTAATTAAATTAAACTATACCATCCCTAAAAGTCGTATGATTAAATTGTACCAGTCAAACTTTGAAATTTTGCAAAAACTACTAATTTTACTCATTTTGTATTATGTTGCGCGACCGGAAGATATGAAACAAATGTATAATAAGTGCGTTTATATTGATTTTACATACTTTTAGTAGTTAATTCATGGTATAGGAACGCAATTAAAACCATCTGGCCTGTTAAAAAAATATATGAAAAATTAAGGTTTTTCACAATTTTTGCTAACTTCGATGGCATTGCGCGACCGGAAGACAAATTAATAAAAAAATAATAATTAGTGCTTTTTTCAAGTCTATACCAATGGCAACTTTTGCGCACTATAGCGATCTGAAATCAAAAAGAAAGTTTTTTTCGAACCACCCTACTGAGCATGGTTCCGCGGGTTCCGGGGAACCAGGGCCCGGGCCCCACAGGGGCCCCTCTAACGCGCTTTTTGCTTTTGTTTTTTATTTGTTTGGGACATTTTGAGCTACACAAGTAGACACTATTGGTGTCTAGGTGTAGGTATTTATAAATAAAAACAAAAAATATTTATTCATAAAAAAAATTGAGAACCAAATTTATTAAGAAACACAGAGAACTCTATTGTAAGAGAGTAAGGGTAAGGTTCCTTCATTTTACCTGCTAAACAAAGCCCTTGTCTCAAAGTCTCAACACTATTAGAATAACCGCCAGTGCCTGCCTGAACACGTGCTAACACAAACATTTTATTAATTTCTATATTAGCATGATCCATAAGTTGTAAACTGCAAATGTATATAGAAGCAGGGTTGTGGCTAATAAAAAGTAAGTTCTTACTCGTTAATTTCCAAATCGAATATTTCAACGAGAAATAACCAAAAAATCAAGCAATTTTCGCGGGAAGACTGATTTCAACTTTTTTTAACTTATTAAAAAAAACTTTATTTGTCTTTTTTAAAAAAGTTTCTAACATGAAAAGTAAGTAAGTTACGATCAAATTAATGTTGGTCCCTTTTTTTGTTAGCAACAAAAATCGTGAAAATCACCCTCAATTTAGGATGCGAAATGAAATTATTCGTTACCGCTTCACAAATTACTTTACTTATCTATTTTTTATAAGATCTGTAAGATTCATTGGTTCATAGTGCTTATTACTGAAAGGGCTGTAGTTAAATGGACTAAACGAGTCACTAATCACGAGTTTACTCAAATTTTGAATATCTTAACAAATTTTTGTCTTCAGGAAAACAAAAAGTCCAAAATATTTACAATAGCATAACTTATATTTTTTTACTATTTGAGATTTTTAAAAGCTACCAATAATTTTTAATTTATTTAAAAAATTTTTCATAATTAAAAAACAATTTTTACTCAACGAATTTTTTTCAAAAATCAAAACTTTGAACCAATAAAACTTACAGATTATATAAACAATACATACATAGGTAAGTCAAGTAACATGTGAAGCGGTAACGATTAGTTTCATTTGAGATGCTAATTGTGTGGTGATTTTTACAAGTTTATTTTACCAAGACAATGGACCAACTTTGTTTTGAGCGTACCTTGTTTACTTTTTATGCTAGAAACTTAAAAAAAAAACAGTAATTCAGCTTTTTTAAACACTAAAAGGTGTGATAAGTTAAAATATTCGATTTGGAATTTGACGAATAAGAACCTACTTTTCATTACCTACGACTCTGCTCCTACTGAGTCTACAGAGGACTTTTTGACTTATTTCCGAAAAATCGTCTAGAAACGTAGTTTTTTTTTGTTAAATAATGAACATATTCACTCGCAAATAACTCAAAAAGCATTGACTTAGTGAAAACAGTCTATGGAACTAAAGTTGCTTAGAGTTAGTTAGTTTATCCAATTCCGGACTTATCTTGAACGTGTGTTTTTTCATTCTTGAAAAGGGGTGAAACTCACCCCCGGACAAAATCACACATCGGCACAATATCACTTTTTTTATTTGACATGTTAGCTATGTTTATGCCAAATTTCATGTTAATCCAAACGATTCTTTAAAATCTGGAGTAAAAACCGTGAGTAAAATGAACTATAAATTAGCTTGAGTTTTTATAAAAATGTATTATACATTTTATGATATATGATGATTTATATTCAATGTTTATTAAAAACTTTTGATATACAATGTGTGGTTTTATTGGGCAGGCGGGCCCGCATCCCAACTGGAACCAGGGCCCGCTGATCTATCAGTACGCCACTGATCACCCGTATATTTTACAATCTTTTGCTACAGTTTTTATTACCGGTACAACCAGGGGCGGATCCAGAGATTTCTTGAGGGGGGGGCGTAACCTTGTCAACATGGGCCCAATACCGGGGGGTTTGGGGGGTATGGAATACCCTTTTTTGAGTTTTGAAAATTGACGTTTTAAAACACATTTTTTTACTCTGTTCACACTGCGTTTACAAAAAAATAACCTTGAAATTGACAAATAAACTCTCTACTTCAACTTCAACTCTCTACTCTAGCAGATAGAAATGATTAGGATGATACGTGTAGTGACTGGTAGTAGACACTGTAGTCCTGTGGTACATTTAGACTGGAAACTCATCCTACTTAAATACTTTAAGAGTGGCTTATAGTCATTCCATTTGAACTATTAAAAAATGTAACAAGCAAAAAACACTTTTTTTATGTTTCATTATTTAAAAATATTTTTCAAATATCAAGATTACGTTTTTATAAGACACAAGGTATTAATATACTGTATAAAAGAAGGTTGCAAAATGATTAACTAACATTATGTTTAGTATGATTTAATTACTGACATTAGAAGTAAATTATAAAACAAAACACCGTTGTACCGTACAACATAATATTATAGTTAAAATTTTAACGGTCAGAGAGAGACTATTTGATTCCTGATGCAGGAATGTATGTATTTCATACATACTGTATGAAGAATTAAATATTCTCCTTGATCAATTAACAAAAGAAATGTGCGAGGAGAGCTGGAAGAGTAAACGTTGTTTTTACTCTTCCGTTTCTGACAACTGTTGCATAAAAATGAAACTCTTTAAATGCAATAAAAATGCAAAAGTTTAACTCTTGTATTTCTTTCTTTTCCAAATATTGTTGCTTATTTCATGGTGGAGTAATATTTGTCTATACTGTCTATTACACTTCAAGGAGGGGTTGAATATATATTGAATTTCCATTGGGTGTTAGTGTGAAGGACCAGCATATTAAAAGAATACACACTTTTTTACTAAAACCCTAGTTTTTAGTCTTTTTTATTCAAACACTATCAATAAACGAATTTATCGTATATAAAGGCAAATTAATATATAAAAAATTAACTATTTAAGTAAAGATTTAATTAGTTTTAAGTCTCACGAATTGAATCACTTTGGAATTTAAAAAGAAAACATTCTTACAGGAAGGCAGAAAAGTGTCTCCCAAATTAAAACGCATCTTTTGGAAAACAGGACAAATTTTTCAGCTAGAACATACAGAAATTGTAGCTACAAATACTTTTTCTGACGTATTAAAATTAAAACAAATCTAGAAGAGATTCTGTTTCGACTGGTCTATCCCTAATTAACCCTTAACTACTGACATGCGGTATGCCATACCGCGCCGAAAATATATTTTGTTGTAAAACATGTTTTATAAATTAATATTCCTAGAACACCACCTGTGTACCTTCAAGTACTGTTTAATTGAACCTGCTCTCACTGTTGCAGTTTTAGTATAGTTTGGTCTTTGAGCTGCGTTGACGTAAAGTTTTCTTGCGGTATTACGTACCGCATGTTCGTGTTTATGTATCTATAGTTAAAAGTAGTGCAGTGTATTCTGTCGCTGTTAGTATGGCCAATGGCCAGCAAGTTCATCCAGGGGCCTGATTCTAATTCATTTCGAGGTCGCTATGGAATTTCTACTCCGCCATGATGGTCGCAATTTATAGCGATTCTTATTCATTTCGATATTAGTTACGACTGGGGATATTAACGTTATCATTTTGACACTGCTCAGAATTTGGGTTGGCGCTCCGGTTTATTGGATTTATTGGCTACGCAACCACCGCAACAGTTGTTGATAGTCTGGGAAAATTATCGAAAAAATGCAATTTTTGGGGAAAAGTTATTTACCAGCTATTTTATTGCTAAAATCGAATCTTAAGATTGCATATATTAGTAATATGGGGTATGACAAGTCCGCAGAAAGTGTGTTATTTTATTTATAAACAAATTAGCAATCCTAAATTTTCTTTTTTTTTAATTAGTGCTCTGTAACTCCTAAGATTTTTTAGGAGAGAGTTTAGAAATAAAAATGAAACTCTTTAAATGCAATAAAAATGCAAAAGTTTAACTCTTGTATTTCTTTCTTTTCCAAATATTGTTGCTTATTTCATGGTGGAGTAATATTAGTCTATACTGTCTATTACACTTCAAGGAGGGGTTGAATATATATTGAATTTCCATTGGGTGTTAGTGTGAAGGACCAGCATATTAGAAGAATACACACTTTTTTACTAAAACCCTAGTTTTTAGTCTTTTTTATTCAAACACTATCAATAAACGAATTTATCGTATATAAAGGCAAATTAATATATAAAAAATTAACTATTTAAGTAAAGATTTAATTAGTTTTAAGTCTCACGAATTGAATCACTTTGGAATTTAAAAAGAAAACATTGTTACAGGCAGGCAGAAAAGTGCCTCGCAAATTAAAACGCATCTTTTGGAAAACAGGACAAATTTTTCAGCTAGAACATACAGAAATTGTAGCTACAAATACTTTTTCTGACGTATAAAAATTAAAACAAATCTAGAAGAGATTCTGTTTGGACTGGTCTATCCCTAATTAACCCTTAACTACTGACATGCGGTATGCCATACCGCGCCGAAAATATATTTTGTTGTAAAACATGTTTTATAAATTAATATTCCTAGAACACCATCTGTGTATCTTCAAGTAGTGTTTAATTGAACCTGCTCTCAATGTTGCAGTTTTAGTATAGTTTAGTCTTTGAGCTACGTTGACGTAAAGTTTTCATGCGGTATTACGTACCGCATGTTCGTGTTTATGGCATGTATCTATAGTTAAAATCAGTGCAGTGTATTCTTTCGCTGTTAGTATGGCCAGCAAGTCCATCCAGGGGCCTGATTCTAATTCATTTCGAGGTCGCTATTGAATTTCTACTCCGCCATGATGGTCGAAATTTATAGCGATTCTTATTCATTTCGATATTAGTTACAACTGGGGATATTAACGTAATCATTTTGACACTGCTCAGAATTTGGGTTGACTACGTTTATTGGATTTATTGGCTACGCAACCACCGCAACAGTTGTTGATAGTCTGGGAAAATGATCGAAAAAATGCCATTTTTGGGAAAAGTTATTTACCAGCTATTTTATTGCTAAAATCGAATCTTAAGATTGCATATATTAGTAATATGGGGTATGACAAGTCCGCAGAAAGTGTTTTATTTTATTTATAAACAAATTAGCAATCCTAAATCTTCTTTTTTTAATTAGTGCTCTGTAACTCCTAAGATTTTTTAGGAGAGAGTGTAGAGAGTCTTAGTTCTCCTCCTAAACCAAAAACATTCAAATAAAAATTCACCATAATTTAGTTCTGCACAAAGTTATTATTTTTTCGATTTCCTTCAACAAAAATTTTACTCGGAAAATCTGAGTTTTCCCAATCTGCAAATCTCAATTAAAATTTTAGGGAAGTAATTATTTATCAATAATTAAATAAATTGATGACATGAAATATTGTTTATAGTAGATTATATATTAGGAGGCCGGCGACAATTTAACCAATAGTTTGGCAATAATTAAAATGTTAATTAAAAAATTTCGGTCGAAATTATAACCAGAGAGATTATGATACACCAGAATAACTATGATTTTCGTATAAAAAAGCACTATACATATTCAACGTACTTTACAGAATTGAAATTGGACTATTTTAGCGGTCTCAGGAAGGTTATAAAGAAAAAAATTTTTGGCTTATAAACAAATAGAACCCCTCAGAAAATATTAGATTAAATTAAATTGAATTGCGAGGAGTGGTTCCAGGTATAACCGGTCAAATTTGACAGGCATTTGCGACAGAGGTTTAAACAACAGGATTTCAATCTTTGAACCATTACCTTTTTGATTCTGTACATACAAATTTTCATATCTTCAAGACAGTCATAACAAAAAAGATTTATGTCACCAAATTATTTAATTATTGATAAATAATTACTTCCCTAAAATTTTAGTTGAAACTTATAGATTTTGTTTGGAAAACCAGAATTTTTCGAGGAAAATTTCCGTCGAAGGAAATGGGAAAAAATATCTATGTGCAGAATTAAATTATTATAGTGAATGTTTTTGGTTTAACGTTAAAATCTTCTGTTACAGAGCAATAATTGAAAAAAAGATTTCGGAGCGCTAATTTGTTTATAAACAAAATAGCACACTTTCCGAGGACTTTGCATAGCTATATTACTAATATATGAAATCTTAAGATTTGATTCCAGCATGTCCAGCAATAAAATAGCTGGTACATAATTTTCCTTGTTTTATACTAATTTTCCCAGATTATTTCCTTACATCTTTCATTGAGTATTGAATTGATAATTCACGTTGTGGAAATTCTCAATTATTATATTTATAATTTAATACTATTCTAATTCCTCCAAAACCAGCAATTTTCCATAAAACCCAGCCATATTAATACCTTTTGCTTTAGTTTTCCTTGCAAGAAACAAACAAAACACATCTCCTAAACTAAACCTAACCTCGCTTTAGGCCATTAATGTCCGTGTCACAATAATTTCGACTCGAAATATAATATCAACCCAGTGTTCCCAGATGACTTTTTTGATGATCAGTAGGTGTCGCTTCAAAAGATCAGTAGATTTCAGTAGTATCAAGTCGCCTCAAAAATCTTATCAGTTTATACATAGACAACTAGATGTCGCCCCGAAAAATCAGTAGAATTCAGTAGAATTAGGGGGAAAGCAACCAGATGCCTCAAAAAATCGGTGGATTCAACCAATTTTTCGTTAAATTTACCGAATCCCTCTATTAAAATACGATGATTTTGAGTATTTTAGTATTTCAGTAGGTTTAAGGATGCCATCAGTAGATCAGTAGACGAGGATCGAGATCAATAATAGGTCTGGGAACACTGTATCAACCACTTTTTAGGAGTCACTATTAATTTCGATAGTCGCTATTTTGTGACGTCATTTCGTTAGTTCAACTAAAATCCACAAGGCTCGCACAGTCTCATTCCAACGTCGCCATATTGAATGCGACTTGTTTTGAGTCGAAATTTGAATTAGAATCAGGGCCCAGTTGTTCTACTTTCAAGTGCTTTCAACATTATTTTACTATTTTTAACTACCAATATTCAAGGTTTTTTGTAATTCAGTTTATAAAGGATTTTGTAAGAATCTCCACCAGTTTTCTAAAAAATTTTTCATAATTTTCTTGAAAAAATTAAGTTTGGAGCAGTATTTCATTCTACAGCAGTGTGAAGAGTCATTCCGTGGTGGATGTAAAAAACAAATACAATAATATAACACAAATTCACACATGTAACACACAAGAAACACTTTCTTAGAAAGGGGTATAGTGGTAACTGGTACGCCATCTGGTATAACTGGTATTTACTGTCACCCTGGGAGCTAAGGGTGGTAATACATCAGGTTCTTTTCAATGTTAAGTAGTTAAGGGAGAATGAAACATCTTACCTCGACGAACACCAAGTTTATTCTGATCTTTTAATTATATTATTTTCAATAATCAAAGTGTGTTATTGTTACAAATACACGGGTGCTTATTCAGCGCCCGTGGCCAAGGATTCGACACTCAATATTTAAATAAACAATCAAGGTAAATGTTAGTCGATATTACACAATCTTGACCCAGTTCAATATTGGATATTATTTAATATAATTCATCTTCTGATACTGATAAAAATCTTAATCTCATAATCTTATTCCAGGACAGGGGTAAACGCATATGCTCTAATTATAAAAGAATAACTGTTACCAGCTCAGTAGGGAGGTTGTACGGTCGAATAATAAAATAAAAAAATATAAAAAAAAAATTTTAAGAAACGCTTTTCTTTAGTTACGAGTGACTAAAATTAAAAATATTATAAAAAAATCAACTAAAAAACAAAAAATAAAAAAAAAATTGAAAAAATCTAACACGTCCGTCAAAGAAAAGTGTGGCGCGTGTTCATCGAATAAACGGTTTTCGTCCCACGCTTTTCTTTAACGAATGTGTTGAATATTTTCAATTTTTTTTATTTTTTGTTTTTTAGTTGATTTTTTTGTAATATTTTTAATTTTAGTCACTCGTAACTAAAGAAAAGCGTTTCTTAAAAAAATTTTTTTATATTTTTTTATTTTTTACTTTTTAGTCTTACACTTTTCAAACATTAAAATATATCGTCATGTTTATTAAAATATGTATAAAACATATGATGTACTAACATGAAAAGTAGTCGGAATCGGCAAAAAATTTGAAACTTTATTGTTTATTAATGAAGCATAGCGTAAACAATTAACGTAAAAATTGAAATTATGTATTGTTCATATCATTAGCTATACAATCCGTAAAAGTTTCAAGTTTTTACCAGTGGCGGCTGGTCTGTAAGTGAAGGGGGAGGTCATATCCGGTGGTTCAAGATTTTTTTGGAAAAACAAGACCTACAAATTCCATTTTAAATAATTTCTTATTCCATCATCTGTATTAGTTTCTTATAACTTATTTTGCAATATGTTGTTTAAATTTAAGCGGATCTTTATTTGACAAGTAAATATGAAATAAGTAAAAGGAACAAGTCTTCATTACTAATTGTCAAATAAATCAGATAAATAGTATGATATAATATGTAATTATAACAGCCAGAATATCAACAAACTACTTAAACTCAAAATCTAAAATAAATAAAAACTTACATTTTTATGCGGATTTAAAAAGTAAATCGATTCTTCTGGCCTTAGATTTTGCGAAATGATCGATCACTTGCTCGTTGAAATTTGTGATCGTTCGAATTAAAGATTTCTCCATAGTTAACATAGCTAAAGAACACAACCTGTCCTCTCCCATAGTATTTCTTAAAAACGTCTTGATGCGTTTTAACGTAGAAAAGCAACGTTCACTTTCCACTGTAGTCATCCACTATACGCACTATCTAATTGCATTCGGATGTCGGCACGGCCCAGAGTTGCAAAAGACATGGCACTTTTCATGTGATTACCAGACAAAGAATGTTTTTTTATTTTATCTTTCAAGTGTTTTAAATCAGTAACCCCCGTTTTGCACCACACTGGATCGTTAGAAAATAGTAAACACGGAAAACAATAAAATGCATTCGATACCTGACATCCACAAAGCCAGTCTGACAATTCATACATATTATGGCGAAAATACCGATGAACAGGTTTATTTTTGTCCATTGTAGTCTGCTTGATTTCAAGACACGGTTTTGGAATTCCGCAATCTTTAAACTTCAAACGTTCATTAAAATTTAATTTCATTTGGCGTTGGAGTTCATTATTTATACTAACCACTACCGACATTTTATAAAAATCTATAATAAAATAATAATAATCTCACGAACGCACTTAACTTTGAAATTCCAAACTAATCTTACTCCCTGCGTAGATAGTCACGAAAACGTTACCTACGGTCTACGGTCCGGTCAATGACCACGATTTAGTATTACAACTTGCATAAGTGCGTATTTTCGTGAACGTTCGGAATCCCAATGCTGTATTCTCACAGTGAGGTCAAATAAATTTCTTGACCATCGTGAATGTTCGTATTTAGATGTTTAAGAGTAGTATTGCGGTAAATAAATTTGGCTTTTCGGTAACTTTGAACGATACTATTGTATTTCGAACACAGAATGACAGTATTCTTAATACAGAAAATTTTATTTTTTTTAAGGAAATAATTACATTATAATCGTTTGATTGTACCGGGTGTCCCAATAAGAATGGCTCTCGGCCATATCTCAGGAACCGTTTATAGTAGAGCTTTGAAATAAAAAATTTTGTAACAAAAGTTGCCTCAGGAAAAGCCTGGAAATTATTTTCATAATTGTGGGTCCACCGCTAGAGGGCGTAATTGAATATCAAAAATTAAAAAATCTAAATTTTACAAAATTTTCCTAATGAAGGGGCACTTTAAATCCGATCGTCGTATTCTTCATAAAATTCTACGCATACTTGATTTGACAAGTTTAGGTCTACCTTTGAAAATAAGAGGTGGGGGTGAGTGGAACCTTGTTATGAAAAACTGGCTGTGAGTCCGGTTCTGCTTAATCAAATTTTGCAAACTTGGTCTTGTTGAAGATAGATCTTTTTCATCAATGTAAGCGTGATAATTTTGAACTATCCTAATAAGTAATAAGCCAGCTGGGAGGCGTTATTTAATTTTTTTCAGAAATCTAGTTTTCTTTGGAAAATATTAAATACAAGTATGCATTTTTAATCATACTTTATAAAATTAGATTAAATTAGCAATAGAATAGCGAAAACCGCATGTCGATACCTTTTTTCTATCTCAAGATATCTCGAGAAACGTGTAAATTTTATACATAACTGTTACTATCACCGGTAAACTAAGTTAATGAAAAGTAGTGTGCTGTGGAAAAAAACAAAATAACATTTTCCAGATGTCAACGTATAAAAATATAATTAATTAAAACAACAATATAAAGAGAAGCAATACTATTAAAATTAAATATAACACAGAACAAAAAGAACTACTTAGTGACGACCTAAATATTCAAATTGTTGCCCATCATACACTACTCTAGAATACATTATCCAGAGAATACTAAACGCCATTCAAAGCATATCGAGAGCAGAAATTGAGACTGCTGTTCAATCTACTCTTGAAAGAGTAAATGTTTGCAACGAAAATGATGGGCAAAAATTTGAACGTTTATGTCATTACTAAATAGTTGTTTTTATTTCTTTGTAATAGGGCTTTTCAACGCTTCTCATTTGTTTCGAGCCTCTGTCATATGCCGTATAATCCGTGTATAATATTAATATACGAGATATGAACGAGGCTCGAAACAAATGAGAAGCGTTGAAAAGACCTAATATACGTTGAGAGCTGGAAAATGTTTCTTTGTTGTTTCCATAGCACACTACTTTTAATTAATTATTTCGTTTACCGGTGACAGTAACAGTTATGTTTCTAAATTTACACGTTTTGTAAGATATCTCGAGATAGAAAAAAGGTATTAACATGCGGTTTTCGCTATTCTGTTGCTAATTTTGTCTTATTTTGTAATATGGTATTAAAAATGCATGTTTGTATTTAATATTTTCCAAGGAACACTAGATTTCTGAAAAAAATTAAATAACGCCTTCTAGCTGGCATATTACTCAGTAAGTTGGTTCGAAATCATAACTTTTACATTGATGAAAAAGATCTATCTTCAACAAGACCAAGTTTGCAAAATTTGATTAAGCAGAACCGGACTCACAGCCAGTTTTTCATAACAAGGTTCCCACTCACCCCCACCTCTTATTTCCAAAGGTAGACCTAAACTTGTCAAATCAAGTATGCGTAGAATTTTATGAAGAATACGACGATCGGATTTCCAGTGCCCCTTCATTAGGAAAATTTTGTAAAATTTCGATTTTTTAATTTTTGATATTCAATTACGCCCTCTAGCGGTGGTCCCACAATTATGAAAATAATTTCCAGGCTTTTTCTGAGGCAAGTTTTGTTATAAAATTTTTTATTTCAAAGCTCTACTATAAACGGTTCCTGAGATATAGCCGAGAGCCATTCTTATTGGGACACCCGGTACAATTATTACAGGGAGGTCATTGACCAATTGACCTAAAGGGATAACCGCCACTGGTTTTTACATTGTAAAACACAAGAGAATTTAAGCGTTTTCCATTAAAATCGTTTTTTTTTATTTAAACAATTAATAAACATAAAAAAAAATGACGCAAACTATTGAACTAAATAAAAGCGTTTAAAAAAGAATAGAATCAGAATACGAAGACATGGAAGAACAAAGTGGATTTCGTGCAGGAAGATCGTGCACTGATAATATATTCGTTCTGCAGCAGGTAATAGAAAAACGGAAGGCAAGGAATCTATCTACCCACCTATTGTTTGTAGATTTAGAGAAGGCATACGATACGGTACCTTTGAAAAAACTGTTTCACACATTGACGAAAGTAGGTCTCAGTAGAGAGTATGTGGATGCTATCGCAAATGTATACAAACATGCAAGTGTCGTTAAAGAAGGAAACTTTATATCTGAATCATTTCCAATAACAAATGGGCTTAAACACGGATGTTGTCTGTCTCCGATTTTATTTAAAATATATATTCAATCATCGCTAGAGCAGTATAGGAAACAAGTATCCGGAATGGGAATAGAGATAGGCGGTGGTAAATGTCTAAAAACTTTGTTTTTCGCGCAAATGATCAGGTAGTCGTAGCGAATGATGAGGAAGACATGGACTACATGTTTAGAAAACTAAAGAAAAAATATGAAAAATGGGGCCTCAATATGAATATGTCAATGACAGAGTATCTTAAAATAGGGGACGATGAAGAAGATCCAGAGTTAAAAATTAGAACCACAAAAACATGTTAAGAATATAAATATCTCGGATCTATAATATCTATAATATCTAAAGAAGACACTACCAGAAGAGATATCGAAAAGAGAACGCAGCAGGGCAAAAAAGCGGTAAACACTCTAAGCTCTCTACTGTGGTCTAAAGATATAAGACAAAAAACGGAATTGACAATCTATTGTACCTTGGTAGAGCCTATTGTGACTTATGGGGCAGAAGTTTGGCAGATGACGAAAAAAGATAGAAAAATAATAGAAGTAGTAGATATGGATTATCTAAGGAGAGCGTGTGGTATATCTAAAAAGGATCACACCAGGAATGAATATATTAGAAGGAGGTAGAGATGCATCAAGTCAAACTAGTTTGATTTTACTCAACAAACTTGACTTGATTTCGATATCTTTAGGTTTGACTTGAATTCAAACATCTTCAAACAGTTTGAAAAGTTTGAATATTACGCAACGTGTTTATTTTCAAGTTTAAATGAGATCACCTACGCTTTTATTTGTTCACTGGCGGATCAACGGGGGGTGGGGGAAGGGTAGGGGAAATTCCCCCTTCCAACAAGGTCCAAAAATATTTTTTTGACAAATTTCAATAAACATAGAAATGTATTGGCTGATACGATATTTAAACCGCAGACAGACAAATAAAACCCAATAAACGCGCCACTTAGGATAATTATTAACCTTTAACTACCCGCGCATCAAGTTATAACATAACTACACGCGTGGCGTACTTTGTACGCCACAAGGAAATACACTTAAAAACAACGGATTTGTTTAATTTTTTTTGAAAAAATACACTTAGTTGTTTGTTATAAACATTATTCGGCATCAGTGAATACTTGGAGTTCCTTTTCAGTAAGCCAATTGGGATTTATAACTGGAATCATGGAATAACTGGATTCCATGATAAATAAAATTACTAATAAAAAAAATTTTTAAATGTGATTTTTTACAGGAGAAAAAGTATTGTTTACAAAGAAAAATATATTTTTTGCCATAATGACTAAAAAACAATTAAAATATGTACTTATATTACGACTTATAGTAATATAATCCTGGGGTATATTGTCCACCACCGGAAACAACAAATAATAAAATGTAAATTACGATCTTTCCAGAGCGCCGATTATGACGAAACTAAAACCAAATTGTAAAGCACATTCAGTGAAAGGTTAGAAAAATAAGCAAGGTCAAAAATTAAATTTTTAAATATATTTCCAGTAGAATTCTTATATCTGGCGTACAAAGTACGCCAGCGCGTGTAGTTAAAGGTTAAGAAAGTTTAATGCATATTTATACATTAATTTTTTTTAAATTTAAACCCAACATTTGTAGCCTGTATCCGAAAAAAAATTAAATTGTAGATATATAACCATATAGACCTGGATCCCGCTTACCAAAAAAAAGTTGATTAATAGCAAGCTGAAAATTCGTTAATAGTGTAACGGTGTCTAGTCAGACAAACTTTGATGTATGGGAACACTGGAACAGAAAAAGTTTTAATTGTGGAAAAGGTTAAAAATTTGGAACGTCAGACTACGAAAGCGTTCCATGTATTTTGTCGGACAGAACTTCTAACTGATTTGTTACCATTTCATTAAACTCTCATGCAAAAATCAGACTGGTGTTTATCACCAACTGGGCATTTTAATGAGTGGAACACGAAGAACATGTCAAATGACAGGAATCATGTTGGTTAGTAATAGCAGTCTGATTTTTGTATGAGAGTTTAATGAAAGGGTAACAAATCAATTTGATGTTCTGACCGACAAAATACATGGGACGTTTTCGTAATCTGACGTTCCAAATTTTTAAACTGTTCCACAATTCAAACTTCCCCTGTTCCAGTGTTCCCGTACATCAAAGTTTGTCCGACTAGGCTAGTCACTAGACACCGTTAAGCTATTAACAAATTTTCAGCTTGCTATTAGTCAACTTTTTGGTACGCGGGATCCAGGTCTAATAACTATATGGTTAGTTTTGAATTTTAAAGAAATACCAAGGAATATACAGCAATACCGACCAGAGCAATACCGAGAACAACGACCACTGTTCTCTGGCAATACTAACTTTTGTATTGTGGTACATATTTTCGAGTGAACTAGCAGCTTTGGTACCACATGTTTTTTCGAACTGGCTCTTCGATAAATAAATGCCTTTTTTACTAAAAGAAAGTCATAATAAAAATTCCAAATAAGTTTATTTTGAGCTGTCCATTGAAAAACCAAATATTCTTATTTTATTGTAACCCTTAAGGTCATAGGCGTAACATGTCGCTTATCAAAATGTTCAATGTGTTTTACTTACTTACTTACTTAGTCCTAAGCCTTTCTACCTTTAGGTGTAAGGCTCAATGTGTTTTAAATGTATTAATTTTTTTCAAATCTTGAGAAAACTAATAGGAATTTAAAAAAAATTTAAACGCAGCATGAAAGACTACATTATTTCTGAGGGACGAACATCCCTGAAAACTTATATAATGTTTATTTTAATAAGTTACAGGGGTGAACATAAAAATTAAAATTTAGTGTTGTTATTAATTGCAAATATTTCATTCAAAACAAACTTTTTATTTATTATAAGAGACTTTCGGCCCTTGGTAATAACGCAATCTTTCATTCTGTTTTTAAATTTTTCAAAAATACTTTTTAGTTTTCTCAGGATTCGAAAAAACTAAATATCTACATTTAAAAGTTTTAATTTAAAACACATTAAAAATTTTGACTTTTATGTGGCACTCATTGTATTATTAATTTTCTTATCTTAATTGGCAACTAACATGTCTATCTCGACAAAAAAGTATATCTACTAAATAAATTATTATTCAAACTCTTTCAAACTAGTTTGACAAACAGTTTGAATTTTCAAACCTGTACGATTGACCAGTTTGACTTGACTTGAAATATTTGTCAGAAGGATTGACTTGAGTTTGACTTGAAATTAAGTCAAACTCAAGTCAAGTTCAAACATTCAAGTCAAACTTGTGCAACTCTAGAAGGAGGACACATACTGTATATTCCAGTGTAGATATAATTGAAACGAGACAACTAGTGTGGTATGGTCACGTGAAACGAATGAATGAACATAGATGACCAACGAAAGCTTTAAATTACATAGCACAACAAAGAAGAAGAAGGGGAAGGCCTTTATTTGCCTGGAAAGAAAATGTACGGCACATCATGAGAGATAGAGCCATCAAAGAAGACGAATGGATGGACAGAAAACGATGGCGGTCGAAATGCGAGAAGCGGCAGAGGCTGTAGGAACCTCGCTTATAGACAGGGCCGTAACTACCATTGGGGCAACCGGGGCAGTGCCCCGGGGCCCCCGGCCAAGGGAGGCCCCGCAGGAGTCCCCTTTGATTGGCCGAGATATTACATTGATTGACAGAGATTGACATAGATTTTAACGAGGAAAATAAAAATATTTATTTTGGAAGCCGGTCCTAACAAAATATTTTCAAATGACACAATTTTAAAAAGACCTTTAAAAAAACGCAACATAAAGTTTTAATTATTAACTGGGAAAATTAGTCTTTTCGACTAAAATGCAATTGGAATAGAACAGGGGCCCCTGAGGCCTGAGCTAAGCTGGGGCTTAGCTCAGGCTAAGCTTAACCTCCCGATACCTTAACATAAACATTTAAATTATTACTTAGGAAATTAGTTATTTCGGCTTAATAAAACCAAAAATGCCATTGGAAGAGGGGGCCTGGGCTAAGCTGCGGCCTCCGAGACCTTTCCTAAAGACATAAATTGTTACTGAAGTAATTAGTTATTTTGGCGAAATAAAAACTAAAATGCAACCGGAATAGGTGCCCCAGGTCCCAGCTACTTTGTCTTAACTAATTTACTCCAGACCACATCTTGGTACCACATATTGAAAAGAAAGGTAAGGGTAAGATAGAATCAGCACATTAGGATCAGTCCCACCAGTACACTGACCAGCTTCACCGAGTGTGTTCACTCACACTCACACTCACACTCACATTCAGCTCACACTGCAGTTGCTTAATGCACCTTAAGGCCGATGCCACATTATGCGTTTTGACCGGATGCGGTGAAAACGCATCCGTTTCCAACGCAACCGGACCGACCTGTCACACTATGCGTTTAGTCTGGTGCAGTTTGTAAGCGCGTACCGATGACTCAAAACACATCCGTTTCCAACGCAACAGGATCGATCTGTCACACTATGCGTTTTCACCGGATGCGGCGGAAACGCATCCGGTCAAAACGCATAATGTGGCATCGGCCTAAGGTGCATTTACGTTCGCTTGGTTATTCGTTCGCCACAAAGTAAGACCATTTATGTACATTTTACATTGTAGCGAACGAACGCATTCGTTGATGATCCATCCGCAATGTCAGATACAGATCGAGATGTAATCATTAGCGCTGTTAATTTTATAGTTATTGCAGGACATGCTGAAAACAAAAGAAAGAAGTGTGGTGTTCACACAGGAGGAAAATGCGTTTTCAAGGGGTTTAATATAAAACATTTTTCCTAACCCCCCTCCCGCTGGGGGGTACATTCTCCAGACCTCCCGGTAGGGGGCCCCAGATCACGTTTGCCCCGGGGCCCCCAACATCGTAGTTACGGCCCTGCTTATAGATAGATAACACAAATTTATATTGAAAACAAAGAAGAATAGGTAACGGTATGACATACCGTATGTAAGAGTCTAATGAAAATTTCTGGAAGTATAAAACAAACACATCCAAAACTGCTTATGAAAAAGGTTAACTCATTATTATCTTGGTTGATTGTTATTGAGTACGTCTTACATAATGTTCACCCTGTAATTCCAGGTAATTAAATAAAGCCAAATTTCTACACGGCCTTTAAAAAAATAAATATTATCGTTTATCCACAGTATCTTCATTCGATACGTTTCGTTCCCTGTTAAGCCTTCTTTTGTTTGTCATTGATAAAGGACGGAGCTAACAAGTGATGATGGTGTATTCCCTAAAGAGGGGTGGAAATTGACGCAATTATAACGAGCCCCTTATACATTGAAAATAACAGGAGGAATTTTATTACTGCGCACCCCAAATTAAAGAATAATGATTAGAAAAAGTGATTTCGAACAGTTCTTATTCTGATTTAATAGTAGTTGTATAATTAAGGCATATGTACATATATGAAATTCGACGAAGTAGTTTTTTATTTTATATTATATTATATATGAAATTATTAATTATTAATATAATTTCGGTTGTGTAGACTGTATGTTGTTAGGTTGCTAGTTCAAGTGGAATTTAGAGAAGTATTATTATTATGATAATACAGACAATATAAAAAATATTATAAAAATCTTAGCACAGTCACTGTTTGGTCACTGTTCACCCGCGTCTTGATCAAACACATATGCCGGTTTCACACGAGGTTTAACGTGTATATCGAATTGAACAACGTGTATAACGTGTATGTACAGTGGTATAACGTATATATAAGTATATACCACTGCCTAAAGGCAAGTCCTGGTAAAATCCTCTATTAATATAACTATAACAAAAGCAGTGCACAAATTCTATAAGAACATCCAGGCAAACATAAAAAACAGATTATCCGATAGCTTCATGGTGAATAAGTGACTACGATAGAGGTGCAGCTTGTCGCCAACACTATTTAAAATCCATATAAATGAGGTCTTGAATAAATGGCGAAAATCTTGTTCTGGTATGGGGATATAGCTAAACGACGACTCAACACTCTACACACTACATTTTACTGACGATCAGGTGGTGATGGCTCAGGATAAAGATGATTTAATATTTATGACAAATCGGTTTTTTCGAGAATACAAAAAATGCGGCCTATACGTTAATATAGAAAAAACCAAATATATGTGTATTGTATAGTATTTTTACTACAAAAGCGATATTACGTAGGTCAAAATTTTTGACGTATGAACACTGTCAAAACATTAGAATGTGACTTTTCATTATTGCCATGTTTATTATAAACATGGCAATAATAAAAGTCACATTCTAATGTTTTGACAGTGTTCATACGTCAAAAATTTTGACCTACGTAATATCGCTTTTGTAGTAAAAATACTATATTTGTGTATACAGCTCTGATTATGGAACGAGAATTCAAGTCTTCCAGAAAGTGGAAGGACAGAATTCGAAGTAGAGGAAAGAATAATAATTATAAAAGGAAAGAAAGTAACAAATTGAAGAGTCTCAGATGCAGAATCCACCAATTTAATAAAAATTAAAATGGTACATAGTAATTTAAACCTGAGACTTTTCGCGTTGAAAGTTCTTACTGGTACATCCTTAATCTGCGACTTTTTCAATTAATAAGACAGCCGACGACGAATATAGAAAACGAAAGGGAAACGATCACATTCCGCCTTCATTCGTCTAGGAAAAGGACAGCAGAGGAACTTTCAGTACTCAAAGAGAGTAAAGGAAATAAAATAATAAATGATGGTTTTGCTTGTTTTCGATTCAGAGGGTTGCACACCAGCTAGACAGGCTGTTTCTACCATTTCAGGCGTCTTCAGTAGCTTTTGTTAGCGTGCACACCTCTGAATCGAAAAATAGCTCCACCATCATTTTAAAGGGAATCTGAAAAATAATTCAAACTTCCCATTAGACGCGATACAGCGACATCTCATAACAAATTGAAGAGTCTCAGATGCAGAATCCACCAATTTAATAAAAATTAAAATGGTACATAGTAATTTAAACCTGAGGCTTTTCGCGTTGAAAGTTCTTACTGGTACATCCTTAATCTGCGACTTTTTCAATTAATAAGACAGCAGACGACGAATATAGAAAACGAAAGCGAAACGATCACATTCCGCCTTCATTCGTCTAGGAAAAGGACAGCAGAGGAACTTTCAGTACTCAAACCGAGTAAAGGAAATAAAATAATAAATGATGGTTTTGCTTGTTTTCGATTCAGAGGGTTGCACACCAGCTAGACAGGCTGTTTCTACCATTTCAGGCGTCTTCAGTAGCTTTTGTTAGCGTGCACACCTCTGAATCGAAAAATAGCTCCACCATCATTTTAAAGGGAATCTGAAAAATAATTCAAACTTCCCATTAGACGCGATACAGCGACATCTCATAACAAATTGAAGAGTCTCAGATGCAGAATCCACCAATTTAATAAAAATTAAAATGGTACATAGTAATATAAACCTGAGACTTTTCGAAAGAAAGTAATTAGAGCTTTGAACTCACTACTTTGGTCAAAAACATATGAAAAGAAAAGAAAACACAGCTGTATAATAGCATCTTTAAAAGGGTGGTACCGTATGATGTGAAACTTGGCAACTGAATCAGCGAACGCAACAGTGGTTGCTCGCACTGGAAATGGACTTCTGGTGAAGATCGGCCTGCATCTCTAGAGTCTCACACATAACGAATGAACGAGTACGAGATATTATGAATAGGAAAACAAACATAGAAGAAATACAAGAAAAACAACTTTGTTGGTATGGCCATGTACAAAGAATGGAGGAACTAGCCATCGACTCCCAAAGCTGATAATGAAATGGCAACCCCCAGAAGGAAAAGGGGCAGACCGAAAACTATTTGGATAAGTGGAATTCAAAAAGCATTGTCTTAAAGAGATCTACGAATACAAGATTGGACAGATCGACGCGGCTGGAAAAAAGGAACCGGAAGGCACAGGACGTCTGGTCCTGCCTATATATAACACCAAACTAGTGTTATATAATTATAATTTTGTTATTAATATTTCTGATATATTTCAGAGGGAGGATAAGTCAATTATTATTACTTAAGTTATCACTTTTTCTGGAAAAATTCGTATGCCACATCTCGCATCCATCTTAAAACAGATCCGCCTGGTCTATATAAATAAAAATAAAATAAAATTCCAAACTCACCTTTTCCTCCTTAAATTCCCAATTTGGGGCAGCATCTGGTTTATCGTCAGTAGTCTCAATATCAACCTCATCGTCGCTTTCTTCGTCCTTTTGGGAAACTGGCCTATCCACAACCGGTTGTACTGGTTTAAACGCTGATTGATAGCTTTTATCCATAGGAAAGAAAGGATTGTCTTGAGGAAACAAGATGGGATTGCGTTTCAACCAAGGAAAAGAAGAATAAGAGGTAAAAGCTAAAGGTTTATGGTAGATAAAGTCCATTGCGACTCTAGATATCGGTAAAGGTATATCTTGGCAGTTCGGTATTCTGGGTGCTGGAACTATAGGTTGTGGTTGCGGCTCTATTTTGCTCTGTTTTGGAGTTCTGGAAACTAACGAACTTGCTAGTAGTCTTTTACGTGTTCCTCCATTAAACATAGCTTTAACATCTTCCCAAGCATGAGTGATTTCTTCAGGGGGGCTTCCACTAAGCTTCATGTGACGTCTCCACGAGTTAAAGTTAGCCGCATCCGGTTGCACGTATTTGTCGTTAGCGCTTAAGCGATGCGAATGGAAAATGAACTTATTCGGCGAGAAGAATAAACCGCACACGGAACATTTGATACATTTTGCTCGCGAGGAATTGTACCGCGAAGGTAGGAAAGATCCTCTGCAGCCCCAAGCACACTCATGATGCACCGCAAAGGCGAAATCGTCTGGTAAACGAGGTGGAGCATTGTCTCCAAGAAAACTTTTGCAAAGTCTTTCTGCTTCCCGTCTAGTTATCATACCACATCTTCTAGAAGAGACCGGCATTGCTCCAGCTCTTCGTAGGATTTCAAGTTGGACTGGAGTGCACTGTACACATGTTATTCCTAGAACAAAATTATTAGGTAACTAGTGTTAAAAAAGAATATTGTTCTGAAGCAATTTCTTTGTGACATTTATGTAATTTATTATTCTAAATGGGAAATAAGCCACAATTTAACTTAGACAATAATTTCATTGACGTTTCGACTTCCAACTCGGACGTCGTTATCAAAATACAAAATATTACTAAATTAAACAAAAATGTTGTTGCTTAGTAAAAAAATTCTTCTAATAATCTAATTTAGTCTGGACTCATTCGCATTGGCAATTCAGACATATATTAAAGTAGAAGACTTTAAAATGATATTGCCAATATTTATGAGTTGCGTTCCTGGGACGACTTTATTGAAAGATAGTTCATTCGATTACACTAAATCAACTTTAACTCATAACTCAAGAATATCCGTCAAAAAAAGTCATAGCATGTGATTTGTCTTTAAAAAGACAACCACATGCAATGGTGACGTAAGTAAATAAATTTTAAGTTCACTCAAATAAATAATCAGGGCCGTGCGGTACATCTTTTCAATATGATGCAAGTCTTCGAAATGCCGCCCCCTAAATATTATTGAAACTTAATATAGTATTTATTTTTATTAAATGAAATTACACAAAATGAACGAAAACTTTTATTCTAAAAACAAAACTTACTTTAAATTAAATGAAATAATATGTATTAACATTAAATAACATTTATGAAAATTACAATTTTATCCTTTTGATATTAATTTTGGCAAACTCGTCAATCATTTTTTTGTAGTCTAAAGTAGCAGCTAGTGAGGACTCTATTGAAATAAGTGTTAATTTTTGAAGTTATACTTCTTTAGGCGCGATTGAGATTGAGGGTGAATTTATATTGATCTGCGCGCATGCGCACACCGACAGTATGGTATTAGTCGTTATACGGGCTCTGATTGGGTGTTTAAATGATCTGCCAATAATAAATAATTGTTCAATATAAAGGTAAACAAATGTATAATATATTAGTTTTATTGTTGTGAGGACAGAAACAAAAAAGTTTATAATTGTAGTGACATTTAAATAGTTTTTAAAAGCAACAGGTACGTAATAATTGTAAATGTATCATAGGTACCTACCTATTTGAACCTACCAAAATACATAGTATGTAATACTTTTATTTACATAATTTGATTACCATCAAAATTTCTATCAATGTTCACCTAATATATTGTTTTCTTACTCTATGTTTTGTTGTATTTTTTCAATTCTAAATCATTTCAATTCAAAATCAAAATAATTTAATTTAATTCAAAAATGTCAAAAGCTTAATCCGTTTAGTTAGTCGATCTTCGCACATAGTGACACATTGCCTCCGTGGCGAAGCGTTTAAGGCGAATGAACCCCAATATACCAACCGCGCTGATAGCTGATTTGAATCAAAATAAAAACTTTTATTTTTTTATTTTTTTTATACATTTTATGATTGTAAGTATATTTATTATATAATTTTATTTTCAGGAAATACGTATTTAGTTAAAAAAATTTCCGACAATTAATGTTCAGAAATCATTTGTGGCATTTTTAATGTGTTTGTGTGTGTTTTATTCTTTTATTATTTTAATTTTTGGCACTGTTTTAATAAAAATGTTTGAGAAGTAGTAAGTATAAATTAGTTTCATATTTAAATAAAATATAAATAAAAAGTATATTAATTTCGTTTAAATCATATAATAGAATTATAACTTCTTACGTACGTACAAAGTACACACACATTCTTTTTTTTTAGTTTTGTTTGTCTTATGGAGCTTCGTAAATAGTTTTTAATCATTTTTAATTTTGAAAAACTTCTTTTCCCAAGCTACCGAGACAGAGAGTGTTAATAAAATTTTTAGGGCCGGTACTTTCTGCACCTCGCATGACAAAATTCGTCTAACCAGGTTTTAATCGGAACAGATAATACCGGCCCTTAGTGAAACAACCATATTTGGGTATAAAGAAATTAGGTTATTTTGGCACAAATAGTTCAAAACCTCTAAAGGTTTCATGGAGTATGGTATCATTTGGGATAAATCATGCAATAAATTTTCTAGAAAATCATTTGCCTCTATATCCGATTCTTTTTCTATGAAAAGTATTGAATTAATATTTTCTAGTATTTTTCTAGTATTTTTCTAGTATTTTATCATCTTTCCCTTTTCTTATATTTCCCTCAATTTAAAAATATCATATAAAAATTTAAAATTAAAGGCAATGTTTAAAATATACATGAAAAAATTTACTTTAAATTTATCTTGCTCTGTTGAGAGCTAATCCACAGATCAAATTGACGCATTTTTCTCTTGCCTCAATATTCGTTTTCAGCAGGAAATTCGGAACTTATTTACAAGATTTTCTGCAATGTCATTATCAGTAATTTTCATTTGGTCATAGCCAAATTGTCAGTAAATTTTCATTTTTTTCATAGTTTCTGACATTTTTACACAATCTGACAAATTTATAGTTACATGTTGCAACATCTTCGTGACTGAATTTATATAAAATAAAATATAATGCCAAAGAACTACACCGCACATCAATTTATAATTTTTAATATTTTTTACTAATCCTCGTGCTTTGACTTTAGTTTCTGAATTATTGTTGACGTCTTCTATTATTTCGAATAAAGCATTATGTATTTTACAAAATTAAAATCTTAGAGATTTCAATGCATCTATTCGACTTAACCATCTAGTAGTACTTAACGGTTTTAGTGTTGGTTGTGAAACATGTTTTTTTCAGAACTTCCCAACGCTTTGTAAAACCAAAAAAAAAGTGTACAGTTCTTGTAGAATACAAAAAAAGTTTGTTGTTTCTGTAGAAGAAAACGCGCAGGGCACGTAAAATGCCCTCGGATATTTTTCAAATATTCTGTTTTGCACACCCTTTCTTATTCCTTTCATATTAACCCCGTTATCACAACCTTGTCCTCTGAGCAGTTTTATATCAAGAACTATTTTTTCCAAATTTGTCAAAATAAGTTCTGTTAAACCTTCACCAGTTAAATATTTTCGGCTGACACTTGGTCACACTTGGTCCTATATACAGGGTGTAACGAAAATACAGGTCATAAATTAAATCACATATTCTGAGACCAAAAATAGTTCGAATGAACCTAATTTACCTTAGTACAAATATGCACACAAAAAAGTTACAGCCCTTTGAAGTTACAAAATGAAAATCGATTTTTTCGAATATATCGAAAAATATTAGAGATTTTTTATTGAAAATGGGCATGTGGCATTATTATGGCAGGAACATCTTAAAGAAGAATTATAGTGAAATTTGTGCACACATAAAAATTTTATGGGGGTTTTGTTCCCTTAAATCCCCCCAAACTTTTGTGTACGTTCCAATTAAATTATTATTGTTGTACCATTAGTTAAATTCAATATTTCTAAAACTTTTTTGATTCTTAGTATTTTTTCGATACGGCAGTTTTTATCGAGTAACGGCTTCTTTTTTAATATGTTTACATAAAAATTTTATGGGGGTTTTGTTCCTTTAAACCCCCCAAATGTTTGTGTATGTTCCAATTAAACTTTTACTGCGGTACCATTAGTTAAACACAGTGTTTTTAAAACTTTTTTGCCTCTTTGCATTTTTTCGAGAAGGCACTTTTTATCGAGATATTACTTATTTTTTAATATGGTTCAAAATATACCTAAAAATGTAAATCATAAATAAATTTTCATATTATTAAAAAGTCTCCATAATCGTACTTAACCATATACAAATATGTGGTGGATTTGACAAATATTCAAAATATCTCGATAAAAACTGACTTTTCAAAAAAGTACTGAGAGGCAAAAAAGTGTTTAAAATATTGTGTTTAACTAATGGTACTACAATAATAATTAAATTGGAACGTACACAAAAGTTTGGGGGGTTTAAAGGAACAAAACCCCCATAAAATTTTTATGGGGTGTCCAAATTTCACTATAACTTTTTCTTAAGATACTACTACCATAAGAATGCCATATGTCTATTTTCAAAAAAAGATCTCTAATAGTTTTCGATATATTGGAAAAAATCGATTTTAATTTTGTAACTTCAAAGGGCTGTAACTTTTTTTATGTGAACATTTGTACTAAGGTAAGTTAGGTTAAATCGAACTATTTTTGGTTCCAGAATATGTGATTAAATTTATGACCTGTATTTTTGTTACACCCTGTATATACTTTTAATTATTGAATGGCTTAATTTGTATTTTGATTTTACTGATTATGCCGCCCCCTTGTGATGCCGCCTGATGCGGCTGCCTCACCGCATCATAGCACCGCACGGCCCTGTAAATAATCGATAACTGCTATCGACCACTTACATTGAATCTCGGTTAATTTGATTAATCGCGGCAGGTAAAGTAAAATTCTTCTTTCAGTACAATAAAGTGTTACTTTACTGCCGCAAATGAGGACAAATGAGTACAATAATGAATGACTTTAGTGACGGTTGGAGATAAACTAAGTTAACTTATTTTAAAGTAAAATTGTATCTTATTAAGAATAAAAATAATAAATTGTATATCTTTAGAAATCCCTTAAAAATCCTTACCTAACGCAACTCGTCGATTATGTATTTCATTATAACTAAACTGCTTCAGTAATGTATTAGATATCTGCGCTAAACATAACCTCTCCTGGTTTTCGATGACTAAGGAAACAATCGGGACACCGTAGAGCACTACAGTTGATACCTGAAACTTGATATGAATAAATACATTAAGAGACGATTCCATTAATTAATTAAACTTTGAAGACATTTTAACTAATTACTGGAAAATTATATTAGGTTAAAATCACATTAAACAATTCATGGAACAGACACAAAAATGAACATGGAATACAAATTTTATTTTAAAATTGACGGTTTTCTGCGTTTTTTTCTTATTTTGAACATATCTCGGGATCTGATACACTTACATTATTATAAACACCTAGACATAGAACTCGGCTATACCATATGCATAATCGGATGTCCGTAAGATCTATCGACTGGTGTTTACTAATGAAATGATATTATGTTTACATTGATATGTATAGCCTAACAATATACTTATATATTTCAACTATAACTTACTTCAAAAGAGTTTTCAAACTTCTGCGACAACAAATGAGACCATTAAAAGGCATTTTACTCATATATTGAGTAAATAACTCCCAAAAATTTAAAACAAAATTTGATTTTTACGTAAACAATGACAAAACACAACACAAACACGACCAATGACGCATATACAAACAAAAAGATATTCGATCGTGTCAAGTTCGTATCAACTTCGTATCAAAATAATAACAAAATTACCTCGGCGAGGTAATCATGTAGACCAGGGCACTTAGCACTAAAAGCACCCGAATAAATAAATTTTTAAATACAGCACCTAGATACCTGCAGTTTTTTTGCATTATACAGGATGAGGTCCGGAAAAAAGTCTACTATTCAAAAATGGGTGGAAATGCATAATTGCCCTGTAAAGTGCATAAGATGTATCCAAAATTGCATAAATATAAAAATAAAGTCAAAATCAGTATACTAAGGAACAACATTTATTATTTGGGGGGTTTTTGGGGTCGTCACTGAATACGATTACGCCATCAAAACTGACCCCCGGATCACCTGGTGCCCAAGGTCATGGCAAGAGACGTCATCTTCTGGAGTTTCGATGGTTTTTGGCATTAAATCGATGCAAACGGATTACTTACGGGTCTTAGGGGTCGCTAACGGGACATCCGGAGCATCTGGTGTCTAGGGTCACGTCATCTTCTGGAGTTTCGAGGGATTTCGGCACTAAATTGATGTAACTGGACTACTCGGGGGGTTTCTGAGGTGGTTAAACACGAAGATACCATCAGAACATACCTTAGGATCACCTGGTGCCCAAGGCCACTGTAAGGGACGTCATCTTCTGGAGTTTCGAGGGCTTTCGATATCAAATTGATGCAAACGAATTACTTACGGGTATTTGCGGGCGCTAAACACGAATATGCCATCAAAACAGACCACCGGATCACCTGGTGCCCAAGGTCACTGCAAGGGACGCCATCTTCTAGAGTTTCGAGGGCTTTAGGTATTAAATTGATTCAAATGGATTACTTATGGGTTTTTGGGGTCGCTAATCACGAATATGTCATCAGAATTTAATTCCGGAGCATCTGTTGCCTCTGATCGCTACTAAGGCACGTCATTTTCTATTTTTTATACGTCGTCGTCATATATTTATATACTACTTATACCATAAATATAAGATTCAAAATGTATGCTAAAACTTTATTCTGTTGTAAAAATTTCTTATCTAATAAAAATAATCTTTAATTCTTTCTTTAATTCTCCTTTTTCTTTTAACAAATTCTCATTTAAATGATGCGGTAGACTGTTCTTATTATTATAAAAAAACAATATTTAATTTACCTTTTAAATAGATCTTCTATGAGTTTATGAATGAATAATTTATGCTGTAAAAACTGTTAAATTGACAAAAAAACAAATATGGTATGTAATATACAACAACTCTCTCCTTTTCACAAATAATCTGACTAACCTTTTCTATCTTCTTTACTTCTTCTCATGGATTGTGTTGTCCTCGGTTCTCCCACACGTGCTCCTCGGATGCTGTCTCGGTCTTTCTCTTCCAAACTGTTTCACAAACAAAAAACAGCACTCGCTCGAAATCTCTCCTCTATTTAGTCTCCGACTCGATACAAATAATATCAATTTCTATAATTCCAAGATTTTTTTCTCCCAGCTCGATATCTTGTGCAAAATTGATACAAACCGGCTACTCGTTCCAGACAGAAACTGGAATCTATTCGTACACGAGGAGATTGTACTTCTCAACTCGATCACGATTTCGTCTCAACACGAATCTGCTTACACGGCCACCAAATTCACCACTTTACACAAAATTACTACTCTTCAAACTGGACTACTTCCTTCCGATCTTAATTACACAGTAAATCTTTTTACCTCATCAATCTGAGACTCAACCACTCTATTCTCCCTCCATCAATCGCCAATCACAATCATTCTCTCTACACATTACATCCCTACTTTCATTTCTTAAGAACAAATAGTGTTGTATACAAATTTTCTGTCTTGTTAATTTCCAGGAGATATTAAAATTAATTTTTTTCTTACATTATAGAGAAACCCTATGTTCTAAAACTAAACAAATTGTTCATCATCGTTTCTTTCTAGGAAACCATTTAGAAACATTCTATTCTCTACTCCAACAACGAGTACATTCACTTTCTAATCCGACCGTATTTTAGTTCATTGTTTAATTTGTATAAGTCCGTTCGTAGAATCTTTACCACTAAACATTTCCTCTTTCCACGAAACACTGCTTACGGCTAAATCATATTATTTACAAATTTTGGCTATATACAAGGCGATGAAAATTTACGATCTCGTGGTCTTTGACATAAAATTAATTTTCTAAATTTTCCCCATAAAAATTATTTAACAGTATATATAAAATTTATACTAAATAAAATATAATACAATATAATACTATAAATTTATATATTTCCAGATCGATTTACTATATTCTAATAGGACAATGTTATTATGCGTTGGCGTTATTATTGATCATCGTAATCACTAGGTACTTCAGAATCCTTCATATAAGCCATACTCGTGTTCAACAATCCCAAAAACCCAAAAGTAATTTGTTTGCATGAATTTGACTGAATTTGATTGAATTTGTATGAATGTGAAAGCACTCGAAACTCCAGAAGATGACGTCCGTTGCAGTGACCTTGGGCATCAGGTAATCCGGTGGTCTATTCTGATGGCATATTCATGTTTGGCGACCTCAAAAACCCCCCGAGTAATCCGTTTGCACCCATTTAATACCGAAAGCCCTCGAAGAATTGCAGTGACCTTGGGTTTCATGTGGAAGATGATCCAGAGGTCTGATCTGATGGCATATTCGTATTAAACCACCTCAAAACCCCCCGAATAGTCCAGTTGCATCAATTTAGTGCCGAAATCGCTCGAAACTCCAGAAGATGACGTGCCTTAGTAGCGATCCTGGGCACCAGGTACTCCGGAGGTCAATTCTGATGGCATATCAGTACTTAGTGACCCCTAAAACCCGTGAGTAGTCCGTTTGCATCGATTTAATGCCGAAAACCATCGAAACTCCAGAAGATGACGTCTCTTGCACTGACCTTGGACACCAGGTGATCCAGGGGTCAGTTCTGATTGCGTAATCGTATTCAGTGACCCCAAAAATCCCTAGATTAATAAATTTTGTTAATTAGTATACTGATTTTGACTTTATTTTTATATTTATGCAACTTTGGATGCATTTTATGCACTTTACAGTGCAATTATGCATTTCCACCCATTTTTGAATAGTAAACTTTTTTCCTGGCGTCATCCTGAACATAATGCAAAAAATTGCAAATCTCTAGGTGCTGTATTTAAAAATGTATTTATTTTGTGCTAAATGCACTCGTCTAATGTTGCTCCCACCTTTTACAGCAGTTGCTGAGTCTACTTTACGTCATTGATATTTTTAACATCTGCATAAAATTGACATGGTTGGAAAAATGACGTAGGTATCACGACAAAAATGATTTTCGATCTCTCGTTAGATAAACATTATTATCTGAGAAATTAAACGGCGGAGGAAACAACAAAAAAGCTGGATAAATACTATAGGACTAATGCTCCTTCAGACTATCATCATCATCATCATCATTTGGCTCTACAACTCTATGTGAGTCTTGGCCCCGTTTACTATTTCCCTCCATTGTTGTCGGTCCTGAGCAGCTATTTCCCATTGCTGTACTCCCATTTTGCGTAGATCACTAGCTACTGCGTCCTTCCATCTCTTTCTTGGGCGACCAACTGACCTTTTTCCATCGGGCCTTTCCCAGCATGAGCGTTCAGAAGTCTTTCGTCACTTGATCTTAGCACGTGACCCGCCCATCGTATTCTGTTTGCTTTAATGTAGCGTACTATGTTTTCATCTCCATATATTGTCTGGAGTTCATCATTGTGTCTTCTTCTCCATTCTCCTGTTGTCTCTTCTCTGCAAGGCCCATAGATAGACCGCAGTATCTTTCTTTCAAGTACCAGTAATTTTGTCGTTTCCCGCTGATTCAGAGTCCATGTTTCGCTTCCATACGTTATTGTGGGACAAATTATTGTCTTATATACTCTTATTTTTTCTGGTCTTGAGAGTATTTTTGATTTAAGTAGGGTCCTTAATGAGTAATATGCCCTGTTATCTGCAATGATCCTGGCTGCCACGTCCTTTTCATATTTATTTTCAGATGTTATGATCGCTCCCAGGTAGTGATGTTGAAAAAGTAACTATGCGTTATAAAGTACTCGTTACTTACGAATACCGAAAGTAACGATTACTATACAGAGAGGCAAATCGTTACTTTGATTACTCTGATTACTTCGTTACTTCGTACCAATCGTATCAGAACTAGTAACGACTATTGTATCTACTTTGATTACTCTGATTACTTCGTTACATCATACCAATCGTATTAGAGCGAGTAACGACTATTGTATCTACTTTGATTACTTTGATTACTCTGATTACTTCGTTACTTCGTATCAATCGTATCATAGCCAGTAACGACTATTGTATCTACTTTGATTACTTCGTACTTCGTGAAGGTTGGTATTATATCGGAATACCTATACAAATCTACCTGCTGAGAAATACGATTCTCAATATGATTACCGGTACTCAAATGCAAAAGTAACAAAAGTAATCATAGTAACCAAATCATTTTTATCCCTTAAGCAGATCGGTGAAAATCGTTGTTATATCGGAATACAAAATTGCTACCTACTGAGAAAGACGATTCTCGATATGATTACCGGTACTCAAATACAAAAATAACAAAAGTAATCATAGTAATCAAAGTAACGAATACTGTAAATGATTACTTTATACAAAAGTAACGATTTGTAACGAATACTCGAAAGTAACTATAATCAACATCACTACTCCCAAGTACTTAAATTCTTTGACGACTTAAAAATTGTATTCATTAATTTTACGTTTTATCTAACCCTTGGTCTTGGGTTCTTCGTAACCACCATGTACTTGGTCTTGTCCTCGTTGACCTTGGCTCCGTTCTCGAAAAGGGTGAAAACTTCTTTTGCATCTTTGGTGGATTCTGCAATTGTGTCCACGTCATCCGCAAAGGCTAATAGTATTTTTGATCCTTGGGCGGCAAATCCGTTTATCAGTTGTGGTTGAGCTTTCCTTACTGCATGTTCCAGTGCGAAGTTAATCAGCAGGGGGGCGAGAGGATCTCCTTGGCTAAGCCCGGTGTCAATGAGGAATTCCTCTGAAGTGATGCTGCCAATTCCGATTCGTGCGGAAGCGTTCTCCGTGCTCACCTTTGCTAATCGTACCAGCTTCTTCTTCAGACTAAACTGTCAAAGTTTAGTTCCGTGAATTTCGTAATGGCCTTATTACGAAATGAACAAAATGAATACGAAAAAATACAATGACATTGTGTCATTGTATGATCTACCTGCTGGACGGACTTCCGATGCAGTCACACCGGAAAATGTGAATAAAGTACACGAAATGGTTCCAGCTGATCTTAAATAGATCAGGGCATTTAGGAAAAGATAAATCGATTTTTAAATACAGCACCTAGAGACTTGCCACTGTTTGCGTTGTGTTCAGGATGACGTCAGGAAAAAAGTCTACAATAGAAAAATTGGTGGAAATGTATAATTACATTGCAAAGTACATAAAATGCATAAAAAAGTGCATAGACATGTCAAAATCAGTATATTAAGGAACCAGACTTTGTTACTCGGGGGCTTTTGGGGTCCCTGGATACGAATACGCAATCAGAAACGACCCCCGAAGCACCTGATGCCCAGGGTCACTGCTAAGGAACGCCAGCTGAAGGTTCGAGGGTTATCGACACTAAATTGATGCGAACAGATTTCTTGGAGATTTTTGCAGTCGCTGAACACAAATACGCCATCAGAACCGACCCCTGGAGCACCTGGTGCCCAGTGCCACTGTCAAGGCACGTCATATTCTGGAGTTTCGAGAGTTTTCGGCATTAAATTTATGTAAACAGATTACTCGCGATGTTTTTGGGGTTTCTGAAAACGAATACACCATCAGAACCGACACCCAAGACAATTGGAGCCTAGGGTAACGTCATCTTCTGGAGTTTCGAGGGTTTTAGCACTATATTGATACAAACAGATTACACGAGGGTTTTTAGGGTTGCTGAACACGAATGTGCTATCAGAACCGACACCCGGAGCACCTGGTGCCCACGGTCACTACTAAGGCACGTCATCTTCTGGAGTTTCGAGGGTTTTCTGCACTAGATGCATGCAAATAGATTACTAGGCGGTTTTTGGAGTGGCTGAATACGAATACATCATCAGAAACTACCTGGTGCTCAAAGCCACTGCTAAGACATGTTATCTTCTGGAGTTTGGAGGGATTTGGGCACAAGGTTCACCGGGAGTCGGTTCTGATTCTGATAGCGTATTCGTCCTTCAGCGACCCCAAAAACGCCCGAGTAAGTAACAAAATCTGCCGCTTAATACACTTATTTTGACATGTTAATGCACTTTTGAGTGCATTTTATGCACTTTAAAATGCAATTATGTATTTCCACCCATTTTTCTATTGTATAGTTTTTTCCTGACATCATCCTGAACATTAATTTGTTAATAACTAATAATAATAAGTCCAAAAAATCGACTGCAGGAAATATTATAAGTTCTTGTTACAGGGGTCCATGCTAGTCAAAACAACTGTGGGGTGCCTGACCAGGTCGGTGTCACGAAAAAATCTTATTTTTCCTGGGCTATAATAATATTTAAAAGTTTTTAGAACTGTTCCAATAAATGAATACACAAATTATATCTATAATAAATCTACTATATTTTACCTGGTTTGGCTTTGGACTAAGTTCTTTTTTGGCTGCTACTCCAGGTTGAGGGGATTCGGCCATTCTTGGTTTTATTGATTCCATACTGTAAAGAATAAGTATATATTTATTGGGTTTAACTATAGTCACTACAAAACTTAAAACAAAATAATTTACGAAAATAAGAAAAATTTAAGTAATTGTATAAATTAATTATGGTACTGATTGTACCACAATGTAGTACCACGTCGATTACCAAGGCTGAGAAGCCTGAGATCTAGAAAACCCTGATTATTTTCTAATTAACCACAAAGGATGAAAAATACAAAACTAGTGAAATAAATATTCTAAGACATAAAATATATACACCTTACATTGCAGTACCTAATTGGTAACCACAGTAAACATGAAGTTTCAAACTTCTTCTTCATATACGTTGCTTTCAGAACGGTGGTTACCATCATAGCTATCTTAACTTTATTCACTGCCACCCTAAATAGCATGCTTATATCAACACCATACCAATCTCGCAAGTTCTTCAACCATGAAGTTGTTCTTCGTTCTGGCATTGATTAATAACTACACAATGGATAGTTAATAATCAATGGTCCTGGGCTCAGTTTGCCTGCTATTTTCCCTTGCAAAATATTTTGTAGCAACCTATATTGGGGACCTCTCATTACATGTCCAAAATACTCCAGCTTTCTCATCTTGGTGCTTTTTATAATCTCTTGTCTTGCTGACCTACTAATGCATTTATTTGTATCGATCTTCATTGTTTAACAGTTCTTAAAAATATTATGCCCATCTCCATCGTATTGTATTTCCAACGAGTAGACTTTCTTTATTCCTACAAACAATTGTTCTTATGTTATTTGTTAGTCTAGTTTTCTTCATTTCTAGATAGATTTTCTTATGTATTTTCTAATATAGTTCTCTTCTATTGTTTTTAATGGTCTTTCCAGATATTCTCTCTTTTTTTGTTTGCAAATTCTTTTAACGTCTTTTTTTCCGTGCCGAGATTTTTATTGTTTCTTGGGTTCCATTATTGTCTTTTCCAGCTTTACCTTACTTATTAGCACTATCTCTCTTTACTCCTATATTGCCTAAGCAAACGCTTGTTGTTTCTTACATGCTGTTTCGATTTTATTCAATTCTTCGCCCACTGTATTAATTATCTAATCTTGCGTTCCTTCTCTATTGTAACCTCTCTGTTATGTGTTGTTACTTAAGCAAATCTACGTTATATCCCTGTCTTTTAGAATATACTAAATTTACAATCAATATGCAGTAGAAATAAACAAACTAAGTCACGTTAAATGCTAATAGGAGCACTCCCGAATCATAATTTACAATGTATATACGTTGTAAATTCCAAATCATGATTTCCAAAGTGTATACATTGTAAATTATGATTCGGGAGTGCTCCTAGTAGCATTTAACGTGTCTTGGTTTGTTTATTTCTGCTGCATCTTGAATGTAAATTTAGTATAGTTTATTACACAGGTAGTTTTAGTCCAGGGTAATAAGGTTTTTTCCATGACACTCGAGCAGCCAGGGTACTGAAGCGTTTTTTCGACAGGTAATACCTATGAGAACAAATTGTGACTATTTCCTGCGTAGGATCTGGCGGCCATTTTTATTTATAAACAATTTAATGTCGAAAAACGGCATTTTCTCCGATTTTTTTCAAATCAATGGAAAACAGTGCACCTTCTGGTTACATTAGAACAAAAATCTTCGAGAGCATAGAAAAACCTTTAAAATGACGTATTACAAAGGTTGATACACTTATTTATTGTTAATATAATTGAGAAAAAAGGTCTAAATTTCAAAAAAATTAATGTTGCAATAACTATTGTAAAAATTATTGTACAACTTTGAAATTTTTGTCAAATGAGGGTTAATTAGTGCTTAATACGTGACAAAAATTTCAAAGCTATTCATGTAATTGTTTATATTTTATTCAAATTGTTTATCCCAGAGAGCTTTTATTTGCAATAACATAAGTCAGAAAAACAGAATGTTAGAACCACTCTGCAGGTGTCAAATGTAAGAGCATAAGCTAAACTTTCAAACCTGTTTAAAAAATGTTAATAAAGAGTGCATTTATTAGTAATAAATAATTATGAAAAAGTCTCGTTAATTTTTCCTTATAAACAATTTGAATAACTTGCTTGTTATGGCCGGTACAAACATTTTTTTTACACATTCTAAAAGATGGCATTTTTATACGAACTTAGGAAAAAATAAGTTAGCCTAGGTCAATTAGGGCCAAAGTTAGCAACATTTTTTTAAAAATCCACAGCTAATTTGTTTATGATAAATAAGAATCGAAAATAGCGCTCTTCCACTTTGAAAGACACGAAGTATTCAGAAAAATTTTTGGATTTATTTGCTCTTTAAGAGAGTCGTTAATAAAGCTTCAAAAATGAAGTAGAAGCATAAAATCCGTGCGACCTAAAATTGAAATATCAACTTCAAAATCCTACAATTTTTTGTATCTTGGGAACCAACCAATGATTTTAATGTTTTTTTTTTAATTTGTATGTACTTTTAGCGTACTTTACAAAGATGGAGTCTGTTGATTTATAAATTTTTTATTAAACAATTTAATTTGTTTAAAATTTTTTTTTTCAAAAAAAATTTTTTTTACCGTATTTTAGGTGAACAACTACAATGTTATGTATGTAATAATTGATAAAAAATTGTAATAAATATATTATTACTACACTCACCGGCACAAAATTCGGCCACCCAAAATTTTTGATTAAGTTTAATAGTTTATAACTTTATTATTTGTGCTCCGATTTTTAAGATTCTTACACCAATTTGTAGATACGTATATTGATATCGTTTCGTATTTTTCCGGTAACAAAAAAAATTTGCTTGCGTGGCATTATACAGGGGTGAATGGAAGCGTTGTATTTTCTACTAACTTTAAAAAATTCTGTGGAAAAACGGAAGGGCTCATTTTGTGTCCATAGTCCTGTCATATTATCCCAGAGACATCACTAAAATTTTGTTTTTTGAATTATCCGAATATCTCTTTTCGTGTAAGAGCTGTATCATTTTTTGTAAGTAAAAGACTGATTTACTCATAAAATAGAGGTTGGATTGATAAGATTAGAATGGCCGGATGCAGCCCAGATCTCAATCCTGTTAAGCATTTATGGGATGAATTAAAAAGAGCTATTCGCCGTTATCCCAGGCCTCCAGAAAATTTGGTACAGTTATGGCCTTGGTAGAGGAATATCGGACTATTCCCCAGGTAATATTATTTTTTATTCATATAAATATAAAATCTAAGACATAAAAATTATTTGATAAACAATGAATCACAAAATTCAAATTACTGCAACTGTAAGTAAACTTATAGAGTAAAAGTCACACTTTTATAGAAATTTTTCTTTTATTATACATATAATAATATATACAGAGAGGGGCTAAATTATGGAATAAATTCATTTTCTCTAAAATCGACGACTTTGAAGAAAAATCCCGAAACAGGTCGATTTTTATTTTTAAATTACAATTTTTTTGGCATATATTTTATACTAGTGTCGTCATCCATCTGAGCGTGATGACGTAATCGATGATTTTTTTAAATAGGAATAGGTGTCATGTGGCACCTCATTTGAAAGGGTGTTCAATTGTCTATTCAGTAATATAAACAATTATATCCTTATTTATACAGGGTGACCAAAATAATAATTTTTGAATTAAATTAATTGACGCAAAAAGAAGAATGTATGTAATTTATTTAACTCAAAATAACATTGCACTGCTGCCAGTAAATAAAAAAAAATATTTCACAAATAAACATTTCTTTTCGCTTAAATTAAATCACAGACATCCTCTTTGCAGTTTTAACATTTAATTTAAGCGAAAATCAATGTTTATTTGCCAAATAAACATTTTTTTCAATTTTCTGACAGCGATAGAAAGTATTTTGAGATAAATAAACTGCATACATTCTTCTTTTTTCGTCAATTAATTTAATTCAAAAATTATTTTTTTGGCTACCCTATATAAATAATGATATTAATGTTTATATTACTGAATAAAGAATTGAACACCCTTTCAAATGGGGTGTCACACGACCCCTATTCCTATTTAAAAAAATCATAGATTACGTCATCACGTTCTGGTGGATGACGTCACTAATATGAAATATATGCCAAAACATTGTAATTTAAAAATAAAAATCGGCCTGTTTCGGGATTTCTCCACAATCCTCCATTTTAGAGAAAATTAATTTTTTCCATAATTTAGCCCCTCCCTGTATATATTATATATGTTCATAACAATTTTTTATCAATTATTATATACATATCATTACTTGGTAGTTGTGCACCTAAAACACGGTAAAAAATTAAATAAATTGTTTTTTTTTTGTTTAAATAAATTAAATTGGTTATTATAATTTATGAATCAACTGACTCCATACTTGTAAAGTACGCTAAAAGTACATACAAATTTAAAAAAACATTAAAATCCATTGGTTGGTTCCCAAGATACAAAAAACTGTAGGATTTTGAAGTTATTATTTCAATTTTAGGTCGCATGGATTTACATACTTCATTTCTAAAGCTTTATTGACGACTTTCTTGAAAAGCAAATAGAGCCAAAATTTTTTTATGAATACTTCGTGTCTTTAAAAGTGAAAAAGCGCTATTTTCGATCCTTATTTATTATAAACAAATTAGCTGTAAATTTAAACAAAAATCTTGCTAACTTTGGCCCTAATTGACCTAGGCTAAGTTATTTTTTTACAGTTCGTGTAAAAATACCATCTTGTAGAATATGTAAAAAAATGTTTGTGCCGGCCATAACAAAAAAGCTATTCAAACTGTTTACAAGGAAAAATTGACGAGACTTTTGCATAATTATTTATTACTAATAAATGCACTTTTTATTAACTTTTTTTAAACAAGTTTGAAAGTTTAGCTTATGATCTTTTATTTGACACCTGCAGAATGGTTCTAACATTCTGTTTTTCTGACTTATTTTATTGCAAAAAAAGCTCTCTGGGATAAACAATTTGAATAAAATATAAACAATTGAATAAATCGCTTCGAAATTTTTGTTACATATTACGCACTACATAATCCTCATTTGACAAAAATTTCAAAGCTGTACACTAATTTTTACAATAGTTATTGCAAAATTAATTTTTTTGCAATTTAGACCTTTTTTCTCAATTATATTAACAATAAATTAGTATATCAATCTGTGTAATACGTCATTTTAAAGATTTTTCCATGCTCACGAAGATGTTTGTACTAATGTAACCACAAGATACACTGTCTTCCATTGATTTGAGAAAAATCGGAAAAAATGCCGTTTTTCGACATTAAATTGTTTATAAATAAAAATGGCCGCCAGATCCTACGCAGGAAATAGTTACAATTTGTTCTCATAGGTATTACCTGTCGAAAAAACGCTTCAGTACCCTGGCTGCTCGAGTGTCACGAACAGGGTATATTTTTGCCTTATTACCCTGGCCTATTTGTGTTTAGGCAGTCATCACAAAACCAACGTAACCGGCCATATTAATACCAAAATAGGACAAATTGCTGCATATGCACAAGATGTAGTTATCATTAAAAGGAGAAAGCAACGACTAATGGAAGCGTTCAAGGAAATTGATCATGAAGCACTAAAAACATGTGACAATAAAAGTAATATCGCAATAGACAACTATACTATTGTACGTGTGGACGAAGGCAGTGGCGTAACTAGTCTGACCTGCGCCCCAATGCAAGTATTCCTCGTGCGCCCCTATTCCCAGACTTATTCTCCACCCTCCCCCCCAACCTCCAATGAAACTAACAACGACATTTCTCCAGAGAAAGATTATACAAAGAAATATAACAGTAATTTTAAAGTTAATTATTAAAAAGTTATTATGCAAAAAATTAATTGAAAGTAAAATTAAGGGGCTATCCTAGTGTAAAAGTACGAAATTCACATACTTTTTTTATTTCTAAAATAAAAAGAACTGTATCTACCAATTGTTTTGAAAATTTGCATGAGCATTGCACCGTGAAAATAAAAACATAGCTCCACTGCTGCAGTGATGATTTTTAATATTTTTTAATGAAAATTGTTTTACTTCTTTTTATAGTACCTACATGCTTATGCCAATTTTCAAAACAATTGGCACAGTACTTTTATATTAGAAATTCCCAAAAAAAGTACTTATATGAATTTCGTACTTTTACACTAGGATAGCCCCTTAAGTTACTGAACATTACAACGATAAATAAACAAAAGCAGTTGTGATGAGAAAGTCATAAACACAGATGTGCATCGTCGCGCCGAGGAGATAAGATAACGATAATAGTAAACGAAAGAGTCACCAACATTCTGTTGTGACTGAACGGAAGTGAGTGAACGGAATAAAATACCACGACCACGAATATTTTTTTTACATTTTTTATTTTCGGGAAGCTACAGGGAGTTTTGCTTCAACATATTTTTTTGCTAAAATTAGTTTTTTGAGTTAGATATCAGTTTTTGCGCCCCCCTAAGGCCTGCTCCCCAATGCCCCGCATTGGTTGCATTGGCGTTAGTTACGCCACTGGACGAAGGCCCAAAATGACTATCTACGAAACACTGATTAGACCCGTAGAAACATATGGTTGTGAAACCTGGGTAATGACGAAAAAAGATGAAGTCCAACTCAAAATATTCGACAGAAAGATACTGAGAGGGCAAAAAAGTCACTGTGCACTGAGGCGAAATGCAGTTTCTCCGTTTCTTTTTAACATAGCTGTAGACTCTCCAAACTAGACACAAGAGGGATGCAATTGACGGTTAACCATACTCCTAAGTCCTAAACGATCTAGAATACGCCGACGACATCTGCCTATTAGGACAAAGGTTCCAAGATGTGGCTGACCAATTGGAAACAATTTCCACTGAAGCCAATAAAATAGGTTTGAAAATCAATATATAGTATTAAAACCAAATCCATAAGAATCGATGCAAGAAACAACATACTATTTAATATCAACAACATGCAGTTTGAAAACGTGGAAAATTCTACGTATCTTGGAAGTGTCATAACAGAAAGCGAAGGTACAAAAGACGATATTCGTAAGGATACGAAGAGCTCAACAAGCATTCAGCATGCTCAACCCTGTTTGGAGGTCTGGCCAGTATACAACAAAGACAAAGATCCGAATATTTCAGTCAAATGTCATGTCTGTTCTACTCTACGGATGGATGTGAAACCTGTAAAGTGACAAAACCCTTACAGACAAACTTCAGGTCATCATTCATCATTCTCTTTGCCTTATCCCTATGCGGGGTCGGCTTCACTAATTGCATTTCTCCACACAATTCTATCTCGGGTCATATCAATGTTAATCCCTTTTACCAACATGTCCTGCCTTATCGTCTCCCCCCAGGCCTTCTTTGGTCTTCCTCTCCTACTCTTTCCAGGAATCTGCACTTCAGCTATTCTTCGTATTGGGTAATTAACGTCTCGACGTTGAACATGACCAAACCATCTTAACCTATGCTCTCTCATTTTGGCATCAATTGGTGCCACACCTAGACTTCCCCTAATATACTCATTTCTAATTTTATTCTTCTTTGTCACTCTACTCATCCATCTAATCATTCTCATTTCCGCCACATGCATTCGTTGTTCCTCTTTCTTTTTCACTGCCCAACATTCAGTTTCGTACATCATAGCCGGTCTTATGGCTGTTTTATATAATTTTCCCTTCAGCTTCATTGGAATTTTTCTGTCACAGAACACACCACTCGCTTCTTTCCACTTCATCCATCCAGCCAGTGGCGACGCGTGACTTTTTCTAAAGTGTTACCAAACCAGATGTAAAAAAATCTTATTTAAAAAAAATTATTTTGAACCTCCCAAATATAAGTTTTTGTTTTCAATCCTGTGGGATAAAATTAAACAAATCACTATTCCCAAATTATATGTATGTAATTATGTACAGTGCGTCCATAAAGTAACGCATAAATTCATTATTTCGCAAACCGGCGACTTTAAGGAAAAATTCCGAAACAGGTCATTTTTATTTTTAAATTACAATTGTTTGGCATATACAGGGTGCGCCAAACCTCTGGTCTTCTTTGATTACGGCTAAACTATGAGATATACAAAAAAATGTTTATAACAAAACTAATGTGTATCAAAGAGGTCTATAATTTAAAATTATTTTCAATTATACAGGGTGAGTCAGAACGACGGTATGAACCAAAGTTGTATTTTTTTTAATGGAACACCCTGTATATTAAATCATTTTTAAATATATTATTTAAAAATATGAAAAATTTGTATAAGGTCTTATAGGCCTAAAGTTAATAATTTTCGAAATATTTACATTTTTATTGAGAAAAATGGTAATATTTATAGGGTTGTGGATTATGTTTCCAAGGAAATAAAAATGTAGGTGATAGGTCAAAGTTTTTAAAATATAGTGTTATTTTTAAATAATTTAATATTTTTTACTTTTAGCCATCAAATATACAGTGTGATCACTACTTGCAAATACAAAATTTTCTCATTTTTTTTAAATAGGACACCCTGTATATTAGTTTTGCGTTTTGTAGTAAATATTACAACCTTTCTTTTGGTATAAGGTTATATGTACCTAGCATGTTTCGTTTTGTAGATATTTTAAAAAAACTATAGATTTTACGTTTTTGCGGATTTTTTATTTAAAATTTTTTTTGCAAAAGAAAATAATTATAATCTGGTTTTAGAAACATACACTAAAATATGAAAATAAAAACGTAATTAAAGATTAAAATAAATCGTATAGTACAATTCAATTGAATTTAATAACTTTAAATTATTTTACAAAAAATATTTTACCATATTAATGAATGCATAAATTAGTTACTAAATTAAATAAACAACCAAATTTTAAATCAACCGTAGTAATTCTTCTACCGCAGCAACTTTCCTGTACCAAATTAATTGTTAGTTATATTGTATTTACGAGTAAGATCAGTTAATAACTTTTTAATTTACCTACATCTTGAGAACGTATAAAGTATGCTTTGAAACAAATGAACGTTATGGAAGTATATTAAGAAGTAAATAGTATTTATGTACCTACTCGTGTCACAAAAGCTGGTAATAATTTCTAATGGTTTCGCCCAAAACAAATGTCATATCCAAAAATTTTTCGGTTAAAAAATTAAAATTTAAAATATAAAAAATTGTTACAAACATTTCAACTACAAAAGTATTACCAGCTTTTGTGACACCAGTAAATACTATTTATATTAATAAATAATTTGGCTGATACATTTAACATACATTTGTTTCAAAGCATACTTTATAATAATTTTTATATTCTCAAGATGTATGTAAGTAAATTTAAAAGGTAAATTAAAAGTTTAACCAAATACAATTTAACCAACAATTAATTTGGTACAGGAAAGTTGCTGTAGTAGAATAATTACTATGGTTGATTTAAAATTTGGTTGTTTATTTAATTTAGTAACTAATTTATGCATTCATTAATATGGTAAAATATTTTTTGTAAAATAATTTAAAGTTATTAAATTCAATTGAATTGTACTAGCATACGATTTATTTTAATCTTTAATTACGTTTTTATTTTCATATTTTATATTTTAGTGTATGTTTCTAAAACCAGATTATAATTATTTTTTTTGCAAAAAAATTTTTAAATAAAAAATCCGCAAAAACGTAAAATCTATAGTTTTTTTAAAATATCTACAAAACGAAACATGCTAGGTACATACAACCTTATACCAAAAGAAAGGTTGTAATATTTACTATAAAACGCAAAATTAATATACAGGGTGTCCCATTTAAAAAAAATGAGAAAATTTTGTATTTGCAAATAGTGATCACACTGTATATTTTATGGCTAAAAGTAAAAAATATTAAATTATTTAAAAATAACACTATATTTTAAAAACTTTGACCTATCACCTAAATTTTTATTTCCTTGGAAACATAATCCACAGCCCTATAAATATTACCATTTTTCTCAATAAAAATGTAAATATTTCGAAAATTATTAACTTTAGGCCTATAAGACCTTATACAAATTTTTCATATTTTTAAATAATATATTCAAAAATGATTTAATATACAGGGTGTTCCATTTAAAAAAATACAACTTTGGTTCATACCGTCGTTCTGACTCACCCTGTATAATTGAAAATAATTTTAAATTATAGACCTCTTTGATACACATTAGTTTTGTTATAAACATTTTTTTGTATATCTCATAGTTTAGCCGTAATCAAAGAAGACCAGAGGTTTGGCGCACCCTGTATATCATACCAGTGACGTCATCCATCTGGGCTTGATGACGTAATCGATGATTTTTTTAAATGGGGATAAGGGTCATGTGATAGCTCATTTGAAAGAGTATTTAATTCTCTATTTACTAATACAAACAATAACATAATGATTTATACAGGGTGTCCAAAAAGAATTTTTTAATTAAATTAATTGAGACAAAAACAAGAATGTATGTAACTTATTTAATTCAAAATTCATTTTACTTAGGTCAGAAAACGGGAATACATGTTTATTATATAATAAACAAATAATAAATATTGCTTTTCGCTTAAATTCAATGTTAGAGCTGCCACCCACCTGCCTCTTGGAAGTTTAACATTACGCTTAAGCAAAAATCAAAGTTTGTTTTTTAAATAAAACATTTTTATGTTTTCTGGCACCAATAAAATATATTTAGAATTAAACAAATTACATGCATTCATCCTTTTGTACCAATTAATTTAATTTAAAAAATATTTTTTGGACACCTGTATAAATAATTATATTAATGTTTATATTGTTGAATAGAGAATTACATACCCTTTCAAATGAGCTATTACATGACCCCTATTCTCATTTAAAAAAATCATCGATTACGTCATCACGCCCAGATGAATGACGTCACTAGTATGATTATGTATGCCAAAAAATCGTAATTTAAAAATAAAAATCGAGCTATTTCGGGATTTTTCCTTAAAGTCTCCAGTTTACGAAATAATGAATTTATGCGTTACTTTATGGACGCACTGTATATGTAACAGATATAACAATAAATAATAAACAAACTAAACATATTATTCTACCATAAAATTAACATAAAAAAATGAACAAGTAGGAAAAAGAATAGATTTTGAAAACTATTGTTTATATTTTAATTCTTCCATTTTCAATAATATCATTTTTTTTTCTTCAAAATTATATATAAAAAATATATACAAGAAGAATAACTTTTCAAGTAGTTGATCAATTACGCAATACGTAGCAACACCCTTCCATGTTTAAATGCACGCACACTGTAATCTGTAATAGGTACTAAACTAATGTTACCAATGATCGAAATGGTTACAATACTGATAAACACAGCGTGCCCGTGCGCCGTCTCTAACAGAGCCGTCGTCGCTCCTTCAAATTTTCAGAAACGAGCTAGTCCCGAGCGATAGCGAGGTTTCTCCTGCGTTACCACTGCCAGTATTGGTAACAGCATATAATAACGTGCAAGTGCAATGTATTCACATATCTCGCCAATATTTTCGTGCGTCTAGTTGGCTATTTACTGAATTAGGTACTATTAACAAATATTTCTGTTGGTAAAAAATATAAATGGAATTATTTCATAACAGTCATAAAATATTTATTGCAAGATTTTTAACTGTTACCAATGGTAACAGTGGTTACATGGACGCTTAGCCAGTGCATCCAGCCCTAATTCTACTGCATGCATCTCCATCTATTTCTCCATTACTCTGTAATACCGATCCTATGTACTTAAAACTATTGCTTTTCACAATCATTTCACCACCCAAAGATACTATTTTATTTGTAGTAACTCCATCTTTAAATGAACATTCCAAATATTATGTTTTTGTCCTACTAAGTTTAAACCTTTTTTCTCCAGAGCTTGTCTCCATTGTTCCAGTTTTTGTTCTAAGTCTCTTTCACTATTTCCTATTAACACTACATCATCAGCATACATTAGGCACCATGGAATGCTACCCTGTAGTTGCGCTGGTATCTGGTCCAAAACTAATGAGAATAAATAAGGACTAAGCACCGAGCCTTGGTGCAATCCTACTTTCATCTGAAATTGATCAGTCTCTCCCACACCTGTCCTAACAGTAGTCGTTACTCCCTCATACATATCTCTCACAATCTTTACATATTCGCCAGGGACTCCTTTCTTATTGAGTGCCCACCACAGAATCTCTCGAGGAACTCTATCATATGCCTTCTCCAGTGGCGTAACAAACTGCGTCGGGGCCCCCCCGCAGAATTTGAAATGGGGCCCTCTTTTAACCCGGGAGCAGTCGCGCCGTTAGAAAAAATCCAACTTTTTATCATTTTCCGTGATAACTTAATGAAACGTTTTGCAACATAACTTTCCACTTGTAAGTGTCTCGATGAAGATTGTAGTACCTAATGCGTAGGATTTTTTTTTAATTTTTTAATTTCATTTTTCTTTTTTTTTGTGGAATTTATGGCTTTGGTCGGAACCAATTAGTTTTAAAATTGTTAGAAATAAATATTTTTAACATAACAAGCAAACAAAATATTATAAAATAAAACTTTGTTTTAAATTCGTATTGTTAGATTTTGTTCTACGCGCGACTGCTTACGTGACAGAAGTGAGCGCGACTGCTCCCGCGTTAAACAATTACTAAATACGACTTATTTAACAAAAACTTTTTTGGGTTAGCGTTATCATTCACTGTTCATAACAACTTACATCTTTTCTCATCTTTATTGGTATACAGACCCATTCCAAATAAACAACTTCTTTTGTTGTTTTCTGTACAACTTACCTACAATACATTTAATAACCAGCTTTAAAAATAGTAAATGTTAAAACAATTCTTTCTTGATTTCTTATACAGTGTGTTTGTGTAGCTTGGAACTTATGGGAAACTTTTTTATTACATATCTATATTACGAAAAAAAAGTTATTCTTCATAAAATGCTCTGCATGGTATAAAACTTAAGTTGCAATAATCAGATATTAAATTTTATTGATTTTATACGAGGTATATCAAAAAATATTAATTTCGCTCAGTAATACCTATATCACCTTTATATTTTACAATATTGAAAAATTTTATTATAAAAAGTTGTTCGCAATTAAAAACTATGTTTAAATATGCAATTATATCATTCCAGTTGAAATATTGTGAACTATAAAGGTACTTAACTCTTAGAGAGAAATTCATATTTTTCGACATACCTCGTATAAAGTTGGTAAAATGTGATATATTACGATTGAATCTTCGTTTTGAGATAATGCAGAGCTTTTTATAAAGAATCTAATAAGAATTTTATAAAGAATTTTTTCGTAAAATTAAAAAATTAATAATAAAATGGTTATTATAATTGTAATAAAATGATGTTCTTTATCGGTAATTTGAGAAATATTTGGAAAAATTAATTTTTTATTTACAAGGATGTAATTACATATTAAAATTAAAATCGTATATTGTTAAATATAAAAGTACTTTATCCTTGAGTTAAATTCCTATTTTTTGACTTACCTCGTATAAAATTGATAAACTTTGATATCTGATGGTTTATCTGCCTTATTTTGTACTCAGATTTAAGACCATTCAGAGCATTTCATGAAGAATAACTTTTTTCGTAAAATTGATAATAAAAATGTTTCCCTCCCATATGGTTCGAAGACACGCAGACATACTGTATAAGTGCTCAAAAAAATTTATTTTGAATTTTTAAATTGTAATATCTGACAGGGCCGTAACTACCACTGGAGAAACCGCGGCAGTGCCTCGGGCCCCCGGCGAAGGGTAATGTAAGTAACATTATATTGTAGTATATTTTTTATGAAAACAGAAAAGATGTTATATTGATGGTAAATATTTAGCTTAAAATAATGTGATTTCAAATTTTTTTGTGTTGGTCAACTAAAATAGCAATATGTAGGTAGGTACAGGAAACTTCAGTCATGGAGTACATTAAAATGCGTTTTCAAGTGGTTAAATATCAATCTTCCCGGACTCCTTCTGCTGGGTGATTAACCCAGACCACGTTTGCCCCGGGGCCCCCAACATCGTACTTATGGCCCTGAGTTCATGACATATTCGAATTCAGCATAATCAAAAAGCAAATAGAAACATTTTTGAACAAAGTAAAATGATGAATTCACCAATATCTTTTAAAATTATTTAATATAAAACAGTTTTATTGTTTAAAGAATTAATAAACAATTAGAGGCATCTGTGAGTAGAACATTTCACTTTAAGATAAGATATATAAACTAACAAAAAATGTTTTAGAAAAATATAAGCTTGTTTGATTTTTTCCGAAACCGAAACAATGCAAGTTTTTCTACATTGACTTCCCTAAAGCGTAATATAAGTGTTATAATTTCCTTATCTGACCGTTTATCTGTTGAGAGATTGTCCAATGATTACACAAGAAAAGTCGTCAATAATTGTTAAATAAATGCGTACCAAACTGATGCAACTATAACCGTAAAACAACACAAACATAAATAACATTCAATGCAAACAACCAATATGAAATTACTGGCGATAATATTGTATCGAAATACTAAAAGTAGGTAAAGAACGGAGAGAAAGAAAACCCATTTTTAGATTTAAAAATATTGTTCTTAAATTCGGCAAATTGCAATTCTAATATCTTTCAATAGTCACGTACAAAGCATTATATAGTTTACTGTCGCTGCCATAAAATTTCGGTAGGCCGGAAGGGATTAAGTTTCTAGATATTATGAGATCATTCACTTGGAAAATACGTCTAGTTAGAAATTTTTACGTTTTTAAATTTAAACAGATAACGTAAAAATAATATAACAATAACAGATTTTTACATAATATCAGATGCCAAGATGGGGCCCTTAAGCGATTGGGGCCCCCCGCAAGCTTCATGCTGCGGGGCCCTCTGTTACGCCCCTGGCCTTCTCAAGAACAATGAATACCATATGAGCGTTGGTCTCTTTATTCCTGTATTTTTCCATCAGTTGCCTTACAATGAAAATTGCATCTGTTGTTGATCTGCCCTGCATAAAACCAAATTGATTATCGGATATTTCGGTTTCTTCGCGTATTGTCTATCAATTACTCTCTCCCATATTTTCATGGTGTGGCTAAGTAGTTTTATAGCCCTGTAGCCAAACTGCACGTCTTTGTTAACAAATCTGCAAGTATTTGTTAACAGACAAACTGCAGGTCTTTGTTAATAAATGCCTACGAAGAATTGTTCGTATTTTCTGGCCAAACATCATCAGAAACGAAGACTTGTTACATCAGCTGACCGAACAAAAGAGGGTAGAAAATGAAATAAAGTCAAGAAAGTCCAGAAAAAATAGCTCCAGTATTGAAAAAACTGCCCTAGAGTGGAATCTCCAAGGAAAACGAAAAAGAGGTCGCCTAGCACAAACCTGGAGAAGATCCATCATAGATAAGATAAGAGGTCAATGAAAGTCTTGGAATGAGGTGAAGCCCTTTGCGCAAAATAGAACTCGATGACACCTTTTCACTGAAGCTCTATGGTCCACTTAGGAGTTTAAGAACCTTATATATTTTTTCCAAGCCCTTAGACAATGGAAGAAAAAGTGCAATGGAATGGGACTACCGATAGGAGATTCGATACTCTATACGCTGCACTGTGCAGATAACCAAATTGTAATTGCACAGGACAAGGAAGATTTGGAATATATGGCAAGGAAACTAATAGAGGAATACAGAAAATGGGGCATGGAGGTGAATACCAAAAAACACAATATCTATGCGTAGGACGGGAAAAAACGGAGAACCTGAACCTGGAACAGGAGAAAATTACAAGTTGCATTGAATACATATATCTGGGAATAAAACTAACTAGTACAGAACGAAATGAAGAAAATATTAAGGAAAGGATAGTAAAGGGAAAACAGGTGATAGGAGCCCTGAATTGGTACTGTGGCAAACAAATATAAGAACAGAAAATAAAAAACGAATTTACAACACAATATTAAAACCAGTGTTAACCTATGGAGCTGAAGTCTGGCAATTAACCAACAAGTACAAAGATAAATTACTAGCCACTGAGATGGATTTTTGGAGAAGGTCAGCAAGAAGATCTAGACTCGAACACATAGAAAACATAAGAAACGATGACATTAGACAACAAATGGAAATATAAAGAACAATCATAGATGACATCGAAAGACAACAGCTAGTTTGGTAAGGACAGGTAAGACGAATGAACGAAAGGAGAATCCCCAAAAAAGTGTTAGAATGGACCCCTACAGAAAAACGAAAACGAGGAAGACCAGCAACTACATGGATAAAGGGCATCTCCAAGGCGATGTCTGAAAGAAATCTAAAAGAGGAAGACTGCCACAATAGAAAGGAGTGGCGATTAGGAACGTAGAACGCTATAAAACCGATATAATAATAATAAAATATGTGGCCGTTTGCCAAAAGCTGATCTCTAAAAATTAGCGCGTATTTTTCATTTCATTAATACATTATAAGTTATACCAAGAACTATCTAATACAACACTAATGAGATTTTAACTACGCTCAAAGCTATAACATATGTTCAAAATGACCTTCTTCACTGGTGGCAGAAGAATTTTATATTCATCATTGGCGCGCGTATGGGTAATGGTGTGAATTTCGTTTTAAGAAAAAACTAGTATGCCACTGAGATCTGTCAAATTAAAAATCATTTTTTAATTGCTCGTATAATTTGTGACAAAAATATATCTTGCCTTTTTTCATATGAGGCGCCGTTTTTATACAAAAAAATAATACATCTTAACGCTTACAAAGTATTCGAGGTAGTTTCCATATATGCATAGAAACTTATTTCAAATACTTTGTAGACGTTAAGATGTTTTATTTTGTTGCATAAAAACGGCGCATTGTATGAAAAAAAGATATAGATTTTTTATCGTAACTTGGACGAGAAATTTAAAAATAATTTTTAATTTGGAATACCTCAGTGGCGTACTATTATTTTCATTAAAAAATTCAGGCCAGTACCTGTACGGGCGCCAATGATGAATATAAAATTCTACTGTCACCTCTGAAAGAGGTCATTTAGAACATCTGTTGTAGCTTTGATCCTAGTTTAAATCTTATTAGTGTTATTTTCTATTGTTGTTCTAGTATAGTATTTTTTTATTAGATAGTTCTTGATAATGTATTAAATTAATGAAAATTACGCGTTAAGATATTTATTTTTTTACATAAAAATGGTGCACCATATGAAAATAAGACAAGAGAGGTTTTTATCATAAATTAAATGAGGAATTCAAAAATAATCTTTAATTTGAAATATCTCAGTGGCTTACTATTTTTTTCTTTTAAATAAATTAGACCATTACCCGTATGCGCGCCAATGGTGAATAGAAAATTGTTAGTTGAATGTCAAAAAATGAGAAAAACTACCTCTTAAAACCCACCAAATTTTATTACAATGTTACCAGTAGTTTATTTAAAAAACGTTTGCTAAAAGCTGATATGTGCACTTAGATCCGTAAATTTTTTGCATTTTGCAAAATTAACAGAAAATTTTTATGAAATTTGTAGCTAGGTTATCTGTAAACTCATATGGATAGTTGTAAGAAAATTAAACTCAAAACCAAATAAGATATTTCTAAAACTGTGATTTTATGGACGTCGTAGAAGTTTGAATTTGCTCTCCTGAAAAGTAGCAAAAATGGACATATCAGCTTTTGGCAAACGACCACTCAAATATATTTTTTCCAAGCAGGGTTACAAAACTAACTATTGAGAGACAAATCGGTTGATCCAAAAAAAAAGGATAATTTTTTTTGCAGTGGTGATCCGGTTACTATACTAAAGAATTATAGTATTTAGTATTAATAGTACAGCATCCAAACATTTAATGCAACTGCTCAGAAACTTATTTGAATAAAACTCGATGAGAGTTCAACACCATCCAAGAAACTCTTAAAGACATTTATAATGGGGGCGGATATAAACGTAATCGCTTCTTGTCCCACATTCAGTTTGTTATATATAGAAATTAGTATAGGGGAGCTCGTTGAACAATGAAGTGAGTATAAACCCACTTAAAATGCTAACGATATGTTTGTTAATGTTCGCATTAAATCGGAAACATCTGAAATCAAAAGAACCTATATTAATTAATGTGTTGCTCTTATATCGACCTAATTCTTCATTTTTATTGCGAAAATATTCGTTAATACAAGGTTGGCCACCTTGTCTACCCTGATATTTGGCAATATTCTTTGGATTTTGTGAAAACGCTAAAACAGCTAAATGTGCGTATTATACTCATCGTCTTCTTCTTCCCGTCATGTACCAAAAAAGAAGAGGCAGACCAAATGAGGTACTATCCCTATTTAATACCCAAATTGAAAGGTCAAATCAAGCCAAATACCTAGGCGTAATGTTGGACAAAACTAACAAAGCTAACCTTTACAGAACACGTAAAACAAACAATCAACAAAGCTAAAGCCCTTAGGAGTCAACTCTCATCGCAAATAGGTCGAGAGAGTAAATTGAGATTTAAGACAAAGATTAGGATGGCAAATTGTATAATTTTGCCAACACTGACATACGCCTCAGCCGCATGGGGGCACACGTTTAAAATCAACAAGAAAAAAATACAAACCATCCAAAACCACATGATCAGGGAAGCTCTGAATATACCTAGATATGTCCCAATAAGATACGTATTTGAACATACGCAACAAAAGAAAGTTCTGACAATGATAGACGAAAGAGCACACTAAATATTCGACAATATCAGGAACCATCCCAGCAGATTATTAAGAGAATTGACTTACTATGACGAAAACCAAAGAACGGTACATAGACGGCCTAGACAGCAGTTAGCTGTATATAGAGGAAACCCTTAAGAATGAATAATTGAGATAGCCACAGGATAATCGAATCACAAACGTCGCCCTTCTGGCACTAAGTACCCTTCAGGTAGGTCAAATGGACCATAGTCGCGGAAGTTGAGCATCGAGGTCACGTACCGACAGACGTGGGCTTGATGGCCACACCTATCGGGCGCTCAGCCGTCGAGGAGAACAAAATTTATTTTGCCAATTCGGCGGCTGAGTGACCGAGCACACACGGTCTGGACAGCGAGACACCGATTTAGATCGGTGCTTTGATGTCCGGAACACATTTTTTTTTAGGACACAAGTCCAAAGTAAAGTAACAAATTAAATAAGTCATTAATAGGGAGAAAAGCTCTTCTAGATACCTCTATAGTCAGGTGGCTTAACCACATGAAGTAATACAGAGGATGTCTCATTACCCAGGCCATCCAAAGTACGCGCCTCCCCATTCGGTATGTCCTTCGATGGGGAGGGGTGGTGGTATAGCTTGGGGCTCAGATAGGTACCACTCCATTACGGGGTGTGACCGGTTTGATCTTCGTACATGTGGGTCCCACTTTTCCATTGGAGCACACATGTCTCCGGGGCTGGGGTTGATACGAGCATGTGTGTGTGTGTCTTCTTCTTTAAGTACCGTGCCCAAATTTTAGGTGAGGGTAGCTTCCATGACAATTTGCCGATATCGTTCTCAATCTTGCGCGACATGTAATAATTCATATGCTGACCATTGACGAAGGTTTCGAAGCCATGAACATTTCTTCCTACCAATTCCTCTTTTTCCGTCGATTTTTCCGTTGAGTATTAACTGCAGCATCCTGTATCTGCTACCTCTCATTATATGCCCGAGATATTCAAGCTTTTTCTTTTTTATCATCTCCTTCGCCTTGACCTACTCTGTTTAAGACTTCTATGTTTTCAGATTTCACATCCATACAGTAATACAGGATACACATAACATTTTAGGAACTTGATTCTTAGTTGTAAATTCAGCTGAGAGTTGCTCAAAACAGATCTAAGTTTCATAAATGTTCCTCTTGCAATTTCTATACGAGTTTTAATTTCTTCATCCGGATTTAGTGTCTCGTTTATCCAACATCCTAGGTATTTAAAATGGTTAACTTTTGTTAAAGGTTCATTATTGACAATTAGTTGCATAGGGCCGAGCGACGTCTTGTTTGCTAACCAGAAGTAACTTTGTCTTTGTTGTATTTATGCCAAGTCCGTTATTGGAGCATTCTCGAGTGACTGGATCTATAAGGAATAGAAGATCTATAAGTAATATAGGGAGCGTTCAAGTATTACGTAACGCAGTTTGGGGGGAGGGGGGTCTTGTAAAACGTTACGGCGCGTTACATGGGGGGAGGGGGTTCGAACAGCGCGTTACGTAACATTCTTTTTTAAAAAATTAGTAAATCCTTTATAAAAGGTATATATTTTAAGGTAAATATATACCTTTTATAAAGGATTTACTATTTTTTGTATTACATGGTATACAGCCAACTACAGGAAAACTTTTTCCTTGTGGATTCTTTTTTAACTTAAATGAAAAAAAACTACGGAATTTCATTTATGTTTTACATAGACCCCTGAATTGTTTTATGTTGCACTCTCACGCTCCGTTCATGTTCCGACAAGATTACATAATAGTACGTTTTCAAGTGAAAAAATCTTAAAATTTGTAACACAGATGAAGCACAGTAACATTTGTTTCCAATAATTAGATGGACCTGTCTCCACAACAAAAGATTAAAAGATACAGATGTTATTTAAGAGGTTGCAGAAGGGAACTACATGTTCATAAATCTTGTATGTTTTCTGAAATCGTTTTCTGCAGTAGGTATTCATTAATGTTTTAAATACGCAAATTTTCAAATTATTTAAAAATGTCTTTAAATAAAAAGCATTAAATACAAAACCCACTATATTGATGCTTAGTTTAGAAAATTGATAGATATTTAAAAAATAGTACCCTTATTTAAAGTGTGATTTCAAAATTTCAAAAATTTCAAGTGAATTTCAAAATTTCACCTTGCATTATTCATAATAGACCCTACATAATACACATTTTTGAGATGAGGTTGTTAAGCAGCTTCTAAAAACAAAAATATACAGGGTGTTTAATTAAAATTAAAGATAATTTACTATGCTAGACTTGAGTGAATCAACCTGTATATTCAAATTTATGTTTAAATAGTCCATAGTTGAATTTAAAAGTTGACGTATCCTAGCGTTTTTATAATTTTCTAAAATAATGACACATGACAAAAACAATTTTATTCCATAAGTGGTTTCCATACATTATAATTTTAAATGTTCACCCTGTATTATTCATAAAGACCATAAATTCAGATTGTTAAGCAGCTTTTAAACATATAAAAATATACAGTGTGTTAAAAAATAAAGCTTATGGACTACGGTAGTCTTGCATAAATCACCCTGTACATTTAAATTTATGTTTAAAAAGCACACATTTTTATGTCTAAAAATCTACGGGTCTCAGCGTTTTTTAAAATTGATTAAAACATGGACCGAAATAATTTTATTCCATAAGTGCCTTCTTACATATACAGAGTGTTTGAGAAAAAGGTAACACGATCTCTAAGATAGGTGAAAAACTGAAAAATAATTGGGGTTTGCTTAGTATAAAATTTTTGTAACGGCATGCGTTTTCACGATATAGGGCGTTGAAGAACAAAAAGTTTTACACATTTTTTTCACTATTTTTCCGAAACTACTGGCAACATCGTATATTATTTGTTATACAAAAATTTTTACTAAGCAAAATAAAATATTGAAATAATAAATATGTTATTTTAAGTTTTTATTAAAGAAGATCAAATAGAAGAATGCATGAGAAGAACAATAAAGGATGAAGCCAAAAATGTATGTAAGGAGTAAGGATGGGGCCAAGCAGGGAAAATGTAAATGTAAATGTAAAATTAGTAATAAAAGATTATTATTCTCCACAAGGAAAGAAAAGTTTTCCTGTAGTTGGCTGTATACCATCAATCACAAAAATTGGAATAAATCCTTTGTAAAAGGTATAAAATTTATTAAAATCCCTAAAGGGCTACATCAAAACGTTTTCGATTTTATTACAAAATCATCATCAGTGTAAGACAGTCTGGATGCTAGCTGAGCCACCAAAGAAATATAGGGGTAATAACCCTTCAAATATAAAATGTATGCTTTACAGATGCATATTTACTTAAAATGCCTTGTAATGGGCAAAAGGCAACAGGAATAATGCCCTAAGGTAAGGTATTTAAATTCCCAACATGTGGGATGCAAAAAATTGAGTTTACATTTCGATGACTTTATGGCAACTGGATATGTTGCAGTTGCAACATATAGCAGTAATTAAATGATTGTCAGTAAGCCTTTGTTTCATTACTACATTTAATATGGACTCACATATGCAACCCATTCAATATTTCAATATAAGGAAATAATAATATTAATATATATAATAATAAGTGTTATATCTCAGAAATCATTTTTAGGCAGAATGTGACTTACACCGTTTGACTTCTGAGGCATCCATATAAGAAAAAGTTTACAATTCTACATCCCCTCCATTTTTCAAAAATAGAGGGGAATACCCCCCTCTCGAAGGTGAAAAATATACATTCAAAATAAGTCCGGAATTGGATAAAATGACTAACTCTAAGCAACTTTTGTTTTATAGAGTTTTTTCCCTAAGTCAATACTTTTCGAGTTATTTGCAAGTGAATATGTTCATTTTTAACAGAAAAAAACATGTTTTTGGACGGTTTTTCGGAGATAACTCAAAAAGTAAGTATTTCAGCGAAAAAAATATTCTTCGCATATACAGGGTGTTTCATTAATAATTGTCCATATAGTAACTGGAGAAACCTTAGCACAAAATACGAATATTTAACTTAAAACACTTAAATAAAATGTGATTCCTTACTGAGTTACAGGGTGTTTTATCTAAAAATTTAAAAATTATTTTTGCCCAGAATTTTAAAACTATTCAATGTATCTTTTTCATACTTGACAGAAAATGCGACTACTATACACCCTACTAAATTATGATAAACAAACGTTTCTAGCTACTACCAGAGGCGTACGGCAGGGGATAGTAAATGGTTGACCCTTCTCAAATTCTACGCCACTGGAGGAATTACTATTTTAGTACCATTTTTAGATTCTCCAATACTTTCTAAGTAAATACTATACTACTCATTGGTAACGGTAAAGTCATTAGTTTTCGAGATATTTGAAGTTAAATATGAAACGGCACAGTTATTTTGATTAATTTATGGTATGATTCATATGATTCATATGATTAAAATTTAAAAAATAATTATACCCAGTACTTTAACACTGTTTAGCGTATCCTTATCATACTTGGCAGAAAGTGTAGGTACAGTACACCGTACTAAAATAAGATAAATAAACGTTTCTAGCTACTACCAAAGGCGTACGGCAGGGGATAGTGACAGGTTGACCCTTCCCAAATTCTACGCCACTGACGAAATTGCTATTTTAGTGTATTTTTTTTATTTTTCAATACTTTTTATGTAAATATTATACTCTTCATTCGTAACGATAAAATGATTAGTTTTCAAGATATTTGAAATTAAAAATGAAGCGACACAATACATTAATCAAAATAACCGTGTCGTTTCATTTTTAACTTCAAAGATCTCGAAAACTAGTGACTTTATCGTTACAAATGAAGAGTATATTATTTTCACAGAAAGTATTGGACAATCCAAAAATTGAAATAAAATAGCAATTCCGCCAGTGGCGTAGAATTTGTAAAGGGTCAATCCTTAACTTTTCCCCGTCGAACGCCTCTGGTAATAGACGGAAACGTATGTTTAACATAATGTAGTAGTTTGTACTGTACCTATACTTCATGCCAAGTACGAAAAGGATACGTCGAACAGTTTTAAAATGCTGAGCAAAAATAGTTTTTCAATTTCTAGATAAAATACCCTGTAACTCAGTAAGGAACCACATTTTATTTAAGTGTTTTAGGTTAAATCTTCGTATTTTGTGCTAAGGTTTCTCCAGTTACTATATGGACAATTATTAATGAAACACCCTGTATATAGCCCATAAAAAATTGAAAAAAATGGTGTATGCTTGAGGTCTGTAGACCCAGTAGAAGCAGAGTTGTAGCTAATGAAAAGTAGGTTCTTCTTCATCAAATTCCAAATCGAATATTTCAATGTGAAATAACCCAAAAATGGAGCAATTTTCGGGGAAATTCATTTCAACTTTTTTAAAGTGTTTAAAAAAGGATTATTTTTGTTTTAAAAAAAAACTTGTAACATTAAAAGTAAGTGAGTTACGCTTAAAATATTGTTGGTCCCTTTTATTTTTTGGTAAAAAAATCGCGAAAATCACCCCCTAATTAGCATCACAAATAAATTTTATCATTGCCACTTCACAAGTTACTTTGCTTATGTATTATTTATATGATCTGTAAGTTTCATCGGTTCAAAGTGCTTATTTTTGAAAAACCTGTAGTTAAAATTTTGAACAGCCATAGCATAACCAATTTTAGTATAAGAAGAAAACAAAAAAGCAAAAATATTCAGAAAAGCAAAAGTACATTTTATTACTCTTTAAGATTTTTGGTATTACTAATAATTTTTAAGTTAATTCCATGAACAATTCCATTTTTTTTTCAAAATAAAAAAAATGATATTATGTAAAAATCTGTTATAGGTATATGATTTTACTTTGTGTGTTTAAATTTAAAAACTTAAATTTCTAAATAGGTATTCGGCAAGTGAATCACAAACTTAATCCTTTCCGGTCTCACGAACTTTTATGGGTGACGACAATAAACTATAATGCTTTGTCCGTGACTATTGAAAGATTTGAGAATTGCAATTTGCCGAATTTTAGAACAATATTTCTAAATCTAGAAATGGGCTTTCTCTTTAATCTTTACCTACGTTTAGTATTTCGATGTAATTATCCAGAGGCGTAACAAAGGCCCCCACAGCATGAAGCTTACGGGGGGCCCCAATATGTCAAGGGCCCCATCTTGTTGTTTATTGTAAAAATGTGTTGTTATAGTATTTGCATGCATACGTTTTTTAAGCAGTGCAGTATTAAACATGAAGTTGTCCATCCGAATTAATAAAACTGTAGATATATTCGCTGATAGTAGCACGAAGAACGTTGATCATCTCATAGAATAATACTAATGTAATCATTTAGTAATTTTTGTTCTATTTTATTCTTTACCAATAAAGATGAAAAATGTAAGTCGTCATAAACAATGCATGAATACACCAATAGCTCAATAAATAACAGGTTTGGAGTGAAATTATCAGCGTCACGACGGACGTATTTGCTTGAAAATTTGAGTTTAGGTTCTAGTTAAACTCCATTTCAAAGTTGGATTTATGCCGTTGGTTGCTATTACTTCGGGTGGTGACACCCCCCCTTGGGGTGAAAAACATACCTTTAAAATAAGTCCGGAAATATTTAAATTGACTAATGATAAGCAACTTTTGTTCTATAGAGTTTCTTTATCTTTGTTAGTACTTTTCAAGTTATTTGCGACTGGAATGTTTATTTTTCAACAAAAAAACAACGTTTTCAGACGGGTTTTTCGCAAATACCTCAAAAATAAGTATTTATCGAAATAAATATTAGATATCGAAAAAATATTTGTAGCAAAAATGTAACTTAAAAGATACAAAAAATGGTGTACGTGTACTTATTCATGAAGTCTAGCGACACAGTAAAAGCACAGTTTCAACTCATGAAAAATTATTCTTATTCGTCCAATTCCAAATCGAATATTTCAACCTGAAATAACCAAAAAAAGAAGCAATTTTCGGGAAAGACTCATTAAAACTTTTTTTAAATGTTTAAAAAAAACTTTATTTTTATTTTTTGTAAAAGTTTCTAGCACCAAAACTATACGAGTTACGCTCAAAATAAAGTTGGCTCCTTTGTTGGTAAAAAAAATCGTGAAAATCTGCCCCTATTTCGTACCCCAAATAAAATTTATCGTTAGCGCTTTACCATTTACTTTAAATATTTATTGTTTATATAATCTGTAAGTTTGATCGGTTCGAAGTTCATATTTTTGAAAAAATTTGGTTTCATAGTAAAAAAAGGTTATTTTGGAAAATGCCTTTTTTTCAAAAAGTATTAGTGATACGAAAAATCTCAAAGAGTAAAGAAATGTAGTTCTTGCTTTTATAAATATTTTGGCATTATTTTGTTTTTCTGTATGACAAAAATTGGTTAAGATATGGCTGTGTAAAATTAGCATATACTCGTGATTAGCGAATCGTTCAAGCCCTTTCAACTAGAACCCTTTTAAAAATAAGCACTTTGAAACGGTGAAACTTACAGGCCATATAAAAAAGTTAATTAATTATTTGTTAATGTATTTTGAGCGTAAGTGGCTTAGTTTTGATGCTAGAAACTTTTGTAAAAAATAAAGCTTTTAAACATTTTATAAAAGTTCTAATGAGTTTCCCCGAAAAGTATTTCATTTTTTGATTATTTCACGTTGAAATATTCGATTTGGAATTTGACGAATAAGAAAAACTTTTCATGAGCAACAACTTTTCTTTTACTGAGTTGATAGACTTCATTTTTGTTTCATTTTTTTATAAGCTAGATACATTTTTGCTAACAACATTCTTTTCGATCGAATACTTACTCTTTGAACTATTTTGAAACGTTCAATACGTTTTTCAAACGTATACACGTTTGAAAAAACGTGGTTTTTTTGTTGAACAATAAACATTTTTACTCATAAATAACTCGAAAAGTCTTCAGTTGGCCACTTCGGTGATGACACTGAAAATTACACGGTATCGCCATATTTTACATTGATTTACTGGGCTGTAACACATATAGGTATTTGTTACACATGTCACATTTAGTAATTTTTTAAAGGGGGCCCCATTTCCAATTCTGCGGGGGGGCCCCGACGGAGTTTGTTACGCCACTGGGTCCAATCACGAAAAGAAGAATAGGTTTGACTTTTCCCAGGCAAATATGATTTGATAGCTACAGGAAGATCTCAGAAAAGAGGGAATTGATGATTGCGAAGAAAGAGCGACAAACAGGAGAAGAATAGTAAGTCAATTTAGTAGCCCAGGAGCATGATTGGACAAGAGACCACTCCACTTGATACAAGTTTTATAATATATAAGTATTATATTAATTGTACTTTAGCCCTAGGCCTTCAAGGTCTGTTGAGCTTTGTAAATAAATACCAGTACAGCTGTAGCTAATAATTAATAAATTGTAATAGGTCTTGAGCCCAGACTTAAAAAAATTATTACCTCCTTTATGAGACTTTTTTTATTCAGTTATTCATGTTGAGTCGGACAACTTTTCTATTTCGGAAAATTTTTGGAAGGGGGACGTTTCGTAAACATAGAGGCAGTGACGTATTGAGCACGATTCCGCGGAATCAGGGCCCGGGCCCCGCAGCTTCTTTTGTTTCTAATTTGATGGGACATTTTGAACTACACAAGTACACACATAGGAAATGTAACTGCTTAATAGATTTTAATTTTTGTGTAGGTACTTATAAATAATAACGAAGAATACCTATTCCTCAAAAAATTTGAAAACAAAATTTATTGAAATACAGGAAACCCTGTTGTAAGGTTCCTTACACGTTTTACCTGCTTTCCAAAGCCCATGTTTCAACATTTGTAAAGACTATAAGACTAACCGACAGGGCCTGCCTACACGTGATAACTCAAACACTTGTATATTAGCAAGATTCATGAATAATATGTAGGTAAACTACAAAGTTGTAAATATGCATTGCAAGTTTTATACGGCCATAAAAATAATCCCAATACAATAGGCTCGATACTCGTGGTTATTGAACCGTCATCATTTAGCCTGTACTTTTATAGAGGTAGGTAATTTTTAAAAATTGAAATTAAATTCTAAATATAGACAATAGTGGTAAGGATAACAAGACCCTATAGACACTAATTTCTTTTTAAGAAAATCTCGTCGTTTGATAGAAGATAGCAACCCCACCGTTATCCAGGGGTTTTTTGATATATTTTTTAAGCGTTTTATCTCCCTATCCCTAGAGGTTTGTATGTAATTATTAAACTTATGTAGGTATAAATGTATCATATTATGAAATTTCAGAATCTATTTTGTTGATATAAATTTTATTACAATGTTCATTTTTTAATTTTTTTTAATTTAAAACCAAATTGTTTTCAAAAATGAGCACTTTGAAGCGGTAAAACTTACAGATCATATTTATAAGGGTGTCGTTGCAGATGCGGTAGTAGCATTTGCGATCGTGGCTACTATCGTTGCATTTGCGGTCATACAAAAATATGTTGATTTTAACGTTGCATGTGCGGTCATTGCCTAATAAACAAATCATATTTTTACCTTTTTCTACCACTATTACATGAATAATTCTATAACCAAATTTTTGTAAGATTTAAATAATATTTACCATAGACGTTGATAAGAGGAGAAAATGCTTACTAATAATTTTATTAAGGCAAAAAGTATTTTGATATAAAAAAACTTTCTTCTTTTGAGAGTTTAGTGAGATTATGTGCACTAATTAAAAAAAAATGAAGATAGTTGATTTAATAAACCTTAGTGTCACATAAATAAAATATTAGCGAATTGTTGATTATTTCTATATAAATTGGCTACCTTATTGTTTGTGTCAAATGTTAAAAAGTATTAAAAATTTAAAAATGGGAGTTCCTTCCCTAAGATGCTTTCATGTCTTTTTATATTTAATGTGTATTAGTTAAGTACAAACATTTAAAAAAATCCTTCACATTTTGTCCAGGCTTAGGACTGGCTATGATGAATCATAGGCATGTTTAATTTTTTTTTGTTTTTTTTTATCTTTTTTTAGCTTTTTTTATCTATTTTTTTCTGCTTTTTTATCTTTGTTTTTTTTTGTCTTTTTTTTTATTTTAATGTTTTTTTAGTGAAATTTTTGAATATTTGCCACGGACACCAAAAATGATTTTATATCACAAGAGCGCTGCAATAGTTCTGCTGCAATATTTATCCTATTATCCAGTTGAATATACATTTTCTTTCGTTTCTTATTTTCTAGGTTTAAGTCCATTCTATTTAATATGAAATCGAAATATTCTGTTTCTTTTCTTAAATTTTTTATGAGAATGTATATGTTTGGATGAGGTTCTTTAACATTCTGTTTAACCAGTGGTGTCATGGCAAAATTAGCAGTGCGGGAACGCAGTGCCGGAACGCACTGCTAATTTTTGTTTACAAAACCTAAATTCTCTATTATTTTTTTTCTTTTCTTAACCAGTGCGGGAACGGCGTTCCCACGCGTTCCCACACGATGGCACCACTGTGTTTAACCGGTTATTCCATCCTTCCACGGCATTATTTGTTCGGTGTCGGAGGCCATGGCAGTTCCACATATTCATGCTAATCACTGGATTTTCTAGCCATTCGTTAACGAAGTAATCATAAAATTTTGTCAAATTTTCATCTTCCGGAGAATCAGATTGAATAATTAGCCACCCGTCTTCTATTTGCTCCAAAGGTAAGTATGCCAATGCAGAACACATTCTTAAATGAAGTCTAACGTTATCGTCGGTAATGTATTGTGTTGTCAGTCCGATCGACTGAATGTTCCTCCAAAGCGACTGATTAAAATGGTAGTTGCATCCATGCAGTCTAACATCTGGGAAAACAGTGTTGAGAGCTTGAATAACAGCATCTTCAAAATCAAGCGTCACTGTTGTTGGTTTTCATCCGCCTAGTTTTTTTGTCAGTATTGTAAACAGCCTTCTATACGTTTTCATTTTTTTGTTTGGTAGAAGCGCATACAACACAGGGACAATTCTTGTTTCGTCGTCAGTGCTGCCCATATCAACATGCATGGTATATATTTGTGTAGACTGTTTGGAGGAGCTCTTAAATGTACCGTCGACAAAAAAATCTGTTTTTGTTGCTAACGTTTCCTTTGCTTTCGTAGTCGAAAAACATAAAATTCTTTCTCCTTCTTCAGTGTCGTCAAAACACAAAACACTCTGACCATCTTCTAATGTAAACATTTCCAGTGGGATATCTATTTCAATAGACGACGCGTGGTTCCGTCAGTTTTGTCTTCATCCTCCCTTTACAGTTGTGGTGACGTTCTTTTACACATACCCAAGTTACAACATCTTCCTTATTCTTCCTATATTTTCGATACTGATATCCAGCGTGAAGAGCAGAAGGTTTTCCCTTGGTGGTTTCAATCACTTCAAAATTTTCCATTATTAAAAGTTGTTACTGTTATTATTAATATATTGTTGTTATTAATATACAAATAATATGCATTTGTTTTTATGTTTAGATTTTGGTAATTCTCCCCCAACCTTTTTAATTAGGCAAATACAAACTTTCCAAAAATCCGTAATGAGGGGATTATTGTGGTTTAGTCATTACTGTTTTCATTACCTATTGTTCGAAATATAGATAAGCGGAATAAAATATTTCAATAGGGTCGACCGGGCCTGCTAATAACTCCGGTGCGTGGTTACTAATTTACGACCTTCTTACATTTCTAGCTTTTAAGTAAAATGTCTGATCGCAAGTGCAACGTTACCTGCCAAAATATTTTGGATTGACCGCATTTGCAACGATAATTACCTTGACCGCATATGCAACGACCGCATCTGGACCTATTTCATTTATAAGCAATTCCAAGTAGGTAACTTGTGAAGCGGTAACGATTAATTTCATTTGGGATGCTAATTAGGGGGTGACTTTTACTATTTGTTTGCCAAAAAAAGTGTCCAACTTTATTTTGAACGTTACATAGTTAATATTGATTCTAGAAACTAAAAAATGACAAAAATATTATTAAAAAAGTTGTGATGAATTTTTCTCGAAAATTGATTCATTTTTAGTTTTTCACGTTGAAATAATCGATTTGGAATTTGACGAATAAGAACCTTCGTTTCATGACCTACTGGGTTTAAAGACTTCGTATATACACCATATTTTTCACTTTTTTATAAGCTATTTTTTTACTAAGAATATTTTTTTCGATAACATACTTACTTTTTGAGGGTATTTGCGAAAAACCGTCCCAAACCTTTTTTTTTTGAAAAATGAACATATCCACTCACAAATAATTCGAAAAGTATTGACTTAATGAAAAAACTCTATAGAACTTAAAAGTTCCTTAGAATTAGTCAGTTTATCCAATTCCGGAGTTATCTTGAACGTATGTTTTTCACTCGAGAAAGGGTAAAACACACCTAGGGCAGAAGCGCACATCGGCACAATAGGTATAGGTATCACTTTTTTTTGTTTGACATGTTAGCTATGTGTAAGTATACCAAATTTCATCCCAATTCGAGCAGTTCTTTAAAATGTACAGCAAAAACCGTGAGTAAATGGACTATAAATTAGCTTGAGTTTTTATGCTATATTTTATGATATAATATATGGTGATTTATATTTAATGTTTTGGGCGGGGCCCCGCATCCCAACTGGAACCAGGGCCCGCTGATCTGTCAGTACGCTACTGCATAGAGGTTTCTAAACTAGGAGCGTCCGAGAACTGGAGTACCCTTAAAAATTTGTCGGACAGTATTACAAGTTAATTGTAAAAATATTTTTATTAAACAATCCCGCAAAAATCAGCTGTGGTTGTGAGGGTATAAAACCCCCCATATGGGGGGCACACAATGAAGTAATAAATGATATTTTTTGCAGGATTGTTTGATAAAAATACTTACAATTTACTGGTAATACCTATTTTCCAACAAAGGGCCTAGCCGGGTAAGATGATGAAAAGTGCCCCCAACTCGATTCGAATTCCATATAGGTCACCGTTTAGCATATATAGTGAAACTAACTTTCTGAAATTTTTAGCCCCCTAGGTGGTCATGTGACCCACCTAGAGCCTAATTAGGGTTTTTATGTTTTTATTTTTTATCTCAGCCGCATCGAGAACTAGCGAAAAACTTTAAATAAAAAAGTTGTAAGCTTTAAAAAGTTCTGTCCGAAAAAAATTTTGTTTTTAATTTTTGGCGGGAAATTTAAATTTTAGAACGATTTCAAAATTTTAAATGAGTATAAAAAAATAACTAAGACATTCGTTTTCACGAAAAAAATATATAACGTGTATTTTTGCATAATGTTTCACTCTGAATTTTTTCAAATTTTTAAAATTGGTGAAACGCACCTTTAAAAATAAAAAACCGCATTTTTTAGTTTTTTTTTTTCGTTTTTTGATACAATTTTATACATATTTTCACAAAAGGTAACACCGTCACTGGAGTAGGTAAAAAACTGAAAAATAATTGGGTTTGCTTAATACAAATTTTTTGTAACGCCATCCATTTTCCAGATACAGGGCGTTGAAGAAAACAAAATTTTACACATTTTTTACGATTTTACCGAAACTACTGGCAACATTGTAATAAAATTTGGCGAGTTTTAAGAGGTAGTTGTTGCGCATTTTTTGACATACAATTAAGAATTTTATATTTATCATTGGCGCGCATAGGGGTAATGGTCTGAACTTTTTAAAGAAAAAAGATAGTACGCCACTGACATACTTCAAATTAACAATCGTTTTTGAATTCCTCGTTCAATTTGTGATAAAACATCTATCTTCCTATTTTTTCGTACGAGGCGCCGTTTTGCTGCAAAAAATAAAATATCTTAACGCTTCCAAAGTATTCGAATTAGTTTTTATAATGGATGTACGTACGAGTTTATGTAGATGTAGAAACTACTAATGTAATAGTAGTACAGTACACTCGCGATTATCCGAGGTAACTGGGACCGTGACTACCTCGGATAAGGAAAAACTCGGTTAACACTGAGATTGGTTATATTGGTAGAAAAACACATAAATGATCATGACTGTGGATATTTTAATGACAAAACTAATACAGTAATGTCTATAAAAGATAAAAACATTTACTTTATCAATATTACTGTTTAAAAAAGTCTTTGATTTTGCATAAGCTTCATTCCTCTTTTTGATTTTGAGGCGGTGATGTTGCACCAAGGTTGAAAGTTGTAACTCACCAGTTATGACTTTTGCCTAGGTTAACCGAGGGGCTCGGATAACCGAGACTCGGATAATCGCGAGTCTACTGTATTTTATTTCATAGAAGTTCGAATAGGTTGTAAGGGTTAAGATGTTTAATTTTTTGAATAAAAATGGCGCGTCGTATGAAAAGATAGGAAGATATATTTTTTTTCACAAATTGAACGAAGAATTCAAAAACGATTGTTAATTTGAAATATGTCAGTGGCGTACTATCTTTTTTCTTTAAAAAGTTCAGACCATTACCCCTATGCGCGCCCATGATAAATATAAAATTCTTAATTGTATGTCAAAAAATGCACAACAACTACCTCTTAAAACTCACCAGTTCTTTACCTACTTCAGTGACGGTGTTACCTTTTTTGAAAATTACGTATAAAATTGTATCAAAAAACGAAAAAAAACCGAAAAAATGCGGTTTTTTATTTTTAAAGGTGCGTTTCACCAATTTTAAAAATTCAGGGTGAAACATTATGCAAAAATACACGTTATATATTTTTTTCGTGAAAACGAATGTCTTAGTTATTTTTTTATACTCATTTAAAATTTTGAAATCGTTCTAAAATTTAAAATTCCCGCCAAAAATTAAAAACAAAATTTTTTTCGGACAGAACTTTTTAAAGCTTACAACTTTTTTATTTAAAGTTTTTAGCTAGTTCTCGATGCGGCTGAGATAAAAAATAAAAACATAAAAACCCTAATTAGGCTCTAGGTGGGTCACATGACCACCTAGGGGCCTAAAAATTTCAGAAAGTTAGTTTCACTATATATGCTAAACGGTAACCTATATGGAATTCGAATCGAGTTGGGGGCACTTTTCATCATCTTACCCGGCTAGGCCCTTTATTTATCTACTCTACTCTTCCAACAAATTTTTAAGGGTAAGGGTAGGTACTAAAGTTGTCGGACTAAACAAAGTTTAAAAACCCCAATAGTTACGAAACGCCCCCTTTCGAAAATTTTCCGAAATAGAAAAGTTGTCCGACTCGGCATAAATAACTGAATAAAAATGATCTCATGAGGGGGTAATCAATTGTTTTAATAAGGTCTCTAATTTTTATTATTATTAAACTTATATTTTAAGATCAATTTAATCATCATGAATTTATTCGAGCGCACCAGAAATAAACTTTTTAATGTATTAAATCAAATACCTATACTTCTTGTATAACCAAAATTTTCCAAACACTTTGTATATTAAAAATGTTTCCAATATGAGAAAAGGTAATTTTCAAAAGTATTTGCTTAAATTCCACTTACATTAAATATGCAATCCGTAAATCCCAAAACAATAGTAAAAATCCACATGTATCACAAAAACAAAACTTCAAACCTCCATGAGCTGTGAACCTTTCAACCCTTAGAGATGAAATGAGAATATTTGTTACATGGCAAATCACATTTCCAAAGCTCCGCCTTAAACACTGACTAGGGGTTGTGTTTACACTTCAACCCTCTGTTTTGCCCAATAGAAAAGTTGGAAGAGCATTGACAGCGGAGAAGTGCTTCCAACCCTTGATAATTGACCAATGGAACTTTGGATACAGCCCGACAGTTGCCTTCAAAATGTGATACATAAATACCGTTTTTTAAGGATTTCTACTTTTTAATTCTAACGTCTTTTCACTTGGAGACAATGTTGATTACAAAGGAATGGAATTTAACTTGAGGGGGGAGTAATAAGGACATTTCAAAGAAATATTTACTGAGAAATCTTCTAAGAGTAGGATATGGTGATAATTTAAGGTATTCTGCCTTGTAACTACATAAATCTCTTATTAGTATAAATACATAATAAACTTTGGATTTTACTCGTTTTTTACTGTCATATTCAAAGTAGTAAAATATTCATTTTATATTATTATATTATTTATGAAGAGAAGTATCCATATTTCTCAAATGTCGTCTTGAGGTAACAAAGTACAAAAAACTCGAAGAGGTACCACAAAGTTTTTTATTAAAAGGTCATACAAGAAAGCGTTTCGGCTCTACACGAGCCATCATCAGCTTAAATACAGGAACATAGAAAACAAAGGACTGACCAGAAACAGGAAGGAGGAAGAATCAACTAGTTTACATTATAAATAAAGATGCACACACTTCATCATTATTGGTTAAGCTATTTTTAGCATTTTGTTCTGATTAAACTGTAAAATATTGTAGAGCTTCACATGATGGTTCCTCCACATGCAGAAGTTCTACAATATTTTACAGTTTAATGTACAGAACAAAATGCTAAAAATAGCTTAACCAATAATGATGAAGTGTGTGCATCTTTATTTATAATGTGAACTAGTTGATTCTTCCCAAGGGCGCCCATATAAAAAATTTTAGGGGGGGGGGGGCCAAACGTGAAGATGTTGCACATTACATTTTGTATATTTCGGATGACAATATATACAGTAGACTCTCTCTATAACGAACACGGGTATAACGAGGTTTCGCTTATAACGAGGTACATTAGGTGTCCCATGAAATTCATATTGAACTATAACGCTCTATAACGAGGCATATTTGGTTACAACGAGGAAAATTGAAATCGAAGAATACGTGTGTTTACCTGTTTTTAGCGTTGTAATGGTCATAAATAAATAAATGCCCCAACTGCCTGTCCATAGAAATGCCCAACATCTGTCTTATTATCGAGGCCAGTGCTGTAATAAACTCGGCCACCTGTAATAAACTTCTGTCTGTTTATCGACTGATATTGAATATTATAGGAAATTTACAATTTATGACGGCGAAGTCTCATTGTTAACTGTTCAGGTTGACCATCGACATCTAATAAACTACGTAAGAGGCATCAAAACATTTCATTATTATTGTTGTTTGATATAACGAAATCCGCTTATAACGAGATAATTAGTCCATCATTTCAGTTCTCGTTATAGAGGGAGTCTACTGTAGTTTAAACCACCTAAAAAACCTAGTTGGAACCCTGTTGTGAAAAATTATTCATACATTTAAATACTAGACCAAGTTTTTAAATGGAAATGTCATGGGTACCACAAAAGTTGCGCCTCTCTTTAAAACCCGTTTGAAAAGAATACAATGCTTGCAAAGCCCTGCCTTCAACTTTGGCGAGTAGACTAACTAAGAGTAGGTATGTGTCGAACCAAGTTTTTACTTTAAAATCTTAAAAAGGAGCCCCCTTTATTTTTGCAGATTCAGAATCCTTATGAAAAATAAGTCACATATATTCCAAACATTTTTAGAATCGTTGATAGATGGCGCAAATAAATCGCATTTTTCGATTATAGCGCCATCCGTCAACAATTCTAAAAAAAGTTTCGAATAAATGTTACTTATTTTTTGAAGAGGAAACTCAATCTGCAATAAAAAACGGGGGTTCCTATTTAAGATTTTAAAGTTAACTCTCACCCCACCTCCAGAGTGTGGAATGAAAAATCCTGTTTGGTGTCATTCTATAGATTTTTGAAAAATATTAAACACATGTTTTTTAGTTTTTCATTTGGAAGTATATTTCTAGAGAAATTAGACCGTTTCTAAGATTTTAAAGTTACCCCCAGCTCCACACCCAGGGGTTGAAGTGGTGGACTTGTTTAGTGTCATCGCATAGATTTTTGAGAAATATTTAACACATATTTTTCAGTTTTTCGATCCGATGTTCATTTCGCGAATTATTCGACCTTTCCGCTACTTTTGGGACACCCTGTATATAACACTCATTCGTCATTAAAGATCACCTGTTTTTCATTTAAATAAAATTGTTGTGTTCATCATAATGTACACTTTAAAAATAATCTACTTACTAAAAAATACTTTTGCAAAATAAAATTTGACTAACTCTGTTCAATAAATTTAAAAAATTATTTTTCAATATGAATTTATTTCTGCTTATGAAGATGGTTCTATTCGGTGTACACAAAACTTAATATTATAGAAGAAAACAAATATAATCACAGATTTTACACTTTATCTTTATAGTGCCAGTTCTCAAAGACGAATGGCTCATTAGTGATTATCGGTCAGAGATCGGATTTCTTGCTGATGTGATTTTCTTTGCAGTACATATTATAAATGATTCATTTAATTTGTAATTTTGGGTGTCGGTTACAGTATATATTATGTTCCCCCGTTTCTAATCTCTTTCAATGTTTTCGTTAATAGCATACACTGACTGTGCGAAATGTGTATTATGCACATTCCATATCGACCGCTGTCGCAGACACACAGATTTTCTGTTAAACTATTAATTACCCAATATGTGAATTTTTTTATTAATAAATATGTTGTTTCCAATTTATCTCTCAAAATTATCCAATAATTTTTTGACAAAAATACGTTTATGTAATATAAATTTAATTTTTGTTCTTTCCCGAAAAGCTAGGGGGGGGGGCACGGCCCCCCCTGCCCGTGTGTATGGGCGCCTATGATTCTTCCTCCTTCGTGTTTCTGGTCAGTCCTTCGTTTTCTATGTTCCTGGTTCCTGTATTTAAGCTGGTGATGGCTCGTGTAGAGCAGAAACGCGTCCTTGTATGACCTTTTAATAAAAAACTTTGTGGTACCTCTTTGAGTTTTTTGTAGTTTGTTATATTATTTAGTTTTTTATCAGAAGACCAACTTAAAAAAACACACACAACTATTAGACCAGGGCGCATCTGTAAAAATATGAGTACATTTGGACGTTTAGAGGTGACTCATATTTTTTTTGTAGAAATTGCTTGAAAATAACTCACGTAATAATATTTGAGTTATCCTCCGACTAAAAAAGGTCCGGAACATTGTTTAAATAATTAAAATGTCAAAAAATGAAGGAAAAATTCGATTTTTTTCTTTGTTTTTTGATTAAGTATAACTTTAAAAGTATTCATTTCCGAGAAAAGTTGTACTAACATAAAAGTTGCGTTATTAAATTTCCAATAATATAGGATTGGTTAAAAATTTAAAAAATTGTCACCCTTTTTGCAAAATAGCAATAATTGCAAAAAAAAACCATAAAAAATACAAGTATTTGCATTTTACGTTTTTCAACTATTTATGCTACAGTTAGGACCTTCATATTTCACCCAAAAAACTTTATGATATATAATAAAACAATACTGTAAATTTCATTAAGATCGGTTTAATAGATTTTCCAGCTTTCCCAAAAAATATGCATTTATTCAAAATTTTGCAGGACTGAAAATAAAGCAGGCAGCAAGTTGAAATTTTTTCTACATATAGAAGAATACTCTACCTTTTATTTGCAATTTGCAAAATTAAAATCGGTTAACTATCACGGCGTCAGGAATTTTTTTTTAAATAAAAACATTAAGTTTTGGTGCTACGGGCAGGATAGCGGATACGTTTGGTCTGATTAGGCATTCCAATGACCTTTGATAATGATTAATAAATTTTAATTTTTAGTAAATTTCGATATAAATAAATAAATTTGTTTACTGCAAAATAAAAACACATATTTAGTCCTTTGAAATAATACTGTTTTTAGCAAAAATTTTTCTTTGTTCATATATTTTAACTTATAAAATAAAAGTTTATTATTTTTAAACATATGCAATCGTTTAAACAATATTTCACAAACAATAATCAAATTAGTTTGATTTTTGTGTAATTAAAATATTAAAATACAACAAAATATAGAGTAGGAAAATAATATATTAGATAAACACATTTGTTTGTCCCCAGCCGCAATATTCGATAATTTTTGACAGGTTGGCCGATTTTAATTTTGTAAATTGCAAATGAAAGGGACAGTGTCCTTCTATATGTAAAAAAATTTCAGCTTGCTATCTGCTTTATTTTCAGTCCTGCAACATTTTGAAAAAATGAATTTATTTGCGAAAGCTGGATTGCAAAATTGATTTTACAAAATATATTCAATCGATCTTAACGAAATGTATAGTATTGTTCTATAATGTAATAAAGTTCTTCTGGGTGAAATATGAAGGTCCTAAGTGTAGCATAAATGGTTAAAAAACGTAAAATTCAAATACTTTTTTTATGTTTTTTTTCGCAATTATTGCTATTTTGCAACAAGGGTGACAATTTTTAAAATGTTTAAACAATTCTATATTGTAGGAAATGTAATTACGCAACTTTTATGTCAGTACAACTTTTCTCGGAAATGAATACTTTTAAAGTTATAATCAAAAACGAAGAAAAAAATCGAATTTTTCCTTCATTTTTTGACATTTTGATTTTTTAAACAATGTTCGGGAGTTTTTTGAGTGGGAGGATAACTCAATTATTATTGTATGATTTAATGCCAAGCAATGTCAGCAAAAAAATATGAGTCACCTCTCAACGTCCATCTCAAAACAGATGCGCCCCGAACTATTTATATGTTGATGAGATCACATTACACAGGACCAAAAATACAACATTAGTGAAATACATATGAAGAGTACAGGGGAAAAACAGGGAATGTCATATTTTATACATATTGAGATAAACAGCAATAAAGGTTGAATCCTTATGATATCTAAAAACTATTTAGGAGATTCAGCAGAATTCTAGCAATTCTTGAAATTAATGAAAAACCAAAATTAATGAAAAAGTGACATTCCTTGTTTTTCCCCTGTACTCTTCATATGGCAAGACATAAAAAATATAAACTGCACACTGCAGTAGGTACCTACCTAACTGTAACCACAGTAACCATCAAACTTCTTCTTCATGTACCATGCCATAGCTACAGTGCCGGATTAACCATTAGGCAAAGTAGGCAGTTGCCTAAGGGCCTCGACCCCAAAGGGGGTCTCGCAGCCCTCGCAGGGCCCAAAACGAAAACTATAAAATTGTTAAAATATAAAAATTTGCCAAATTTTTACCTTTACCCAACTGACAATATATAATCTAAACAATATGTTTCTACGAGTTGTATCTGTTTTGAGTAATACCTACTAAAATATTTTTATACCCAAACTGTTGAAAAACATTTCAGGTAATCTAGTAAATAAGTACAAGATTTTAGCAATATAAGTACCTACAATGAGGTAAGGTTATATCAACCATAATAAATTTATTTGAATTTGGACATTTGTCACGTACAATTCTATGAAGTTTTATAATTCTGTTATGTATATACTAAAACTTAATATTATTGGGGTTGGGTGGTTTTATTTAAACATCGATGGTTCTTTCAATCTAATATTTATATCGAAGTCATCTTTTCTTAGTTTGGTTTTGTTCTTTGGAAGAGAATAATTGTTATCGTGTAGTTAGGTGCAATAGTTGATTTTATAAATTTGCACATTAGATTGATTAATATTTTATTCTAATACTCTTTATTTTAAAGCAGTGCCAGGGCACTTTTAAGTGATCGCCAGACACCTTAATTTTTGACTTAGTGTATTTATCTGTTGTGCTTGGTATAATATTGAAATTTAAGCATTTGTTTTGATCTCTACAATATTTAAACCACGTAAGTTATTTTCAATAAAATGTATATAGTCCAGGGTAATAACTAAGGTTTTTTCCATGACACTTCAAGAGCAAGGACACTGAAGCGTTTTTTCGACAAGTAATGCCTATAAGAGCAAATTGTAACTATTTCTTGCGTAGGATCTGGCATCCATTTTTATTTATAAACAATTTAGTGTCAAAAAACGGCATTTTTCCTTTTTTTTAAATCAATTGAAAACAGTGAAACTTATGGGTTTTTAGTACAAACATCTTCGAGAGTATGGAAAAAGCTTTAAAATGAATTATTACAAAGTTTGATACACTCAATTGATACTCAAAGTTTGATATACTAATGGATTACTACAAAGCTTAAAATAATTGCGAAAAGGTCAAAATTGCGAAAAAGGTCAAAATTTCAAAAAAATTAATTTCGCATAACTATTGTAAAAATGAATGCACAGCTTTGAAATTATTGTCAAATGAGGGTTCTTTGGTGCTTAATATGTGACAAAAATTTCAAAGCGATTCATTCAATTGTTTAAATTTTATTCAAATTGTTTATCCCAGAGAGCTTTTTTTGCAATAACATGTCAGAAAAAAAAATGATGTTAGAACCAATACACAATGAAAGAGCATGAGCAATATCTTCATCTTGGTTTAAAAAAAGTAAATAAAAAATGCATTTATTAGTAATAAATAATTATGCAAAAGTATCATAAATCTTTCCTTATAAACATTTTTTTTATAGAATAAATTATATATATTTATTACAATTTTTTATCATTTATATATAAATATTATTACTTATTAGTTGTGCATCTAAAACAGAGTAAAAAATAGGTTTTTTTAAAAAAGTTATTCAAAAAGTTTTAAGGAAAAATTGACGATACTTTTGCATAATTATTTATTACTAATAAATGCATTTTTTATTCACTGTTTTTAAACCAATTTGAAAGTCTAGCTCATGCTCTTTCATTTGAAACCTGTAAAATTTTTATCACCTATTAATCACCAAAGAACCGTCATTTGACACAAATTTTAAAGCTGTACACTAATTTTTATAATAGTTATTGTGAAATTAATTTTTTTGCAATTTCGATTTTTTTCGCAATTATATTAACAATAGTTAACTATTTAGATGGGAAATAAGTCACAATTAAATTGAAAAAATAATTGTGGCTTATTTTTATATTTTATTATAATATAAAAATTAATATTGTTCTGAAGCTATTTCCTTGTGGCATTTTTATAATTGAGTATTTTCTATGGGAAATAAGCCACAATTTTACTAAAAAAATGAATTTATTAACGTTTCGAAGCCCAAATCGGGTTTCGTTGTCAAAATACAAAATAATACAAACTTATTTCCCATAGAAAATACTTAATTATAAAAATTAATTTATTAACAATACATGAGCATATCAAACTTTGTAATACGCAATTTTTCCATGCTATCGAAGATGTTTATATTAGAAAAACCATATTTTCTATTGATTTAAAAAAAAAGGAAAAAGTTTCTTCCAACGTCCAAACGAAAAAATCCTATTTTTTTCAAAAATATTCATTCTAAACCCGTCAAAATATTTGAGGTTCTTACTAATGCTAAAGTAAAAAAGTCTTATAGGAATTACTATAAATTTTAATTTTTGTGAAAATAACGATGTTTTATTTTTCACTTTTTTCTAAAAAATTTGAAAGTGTCCTCTTAGTTTCACAATAACTTGCTTAATTTTGATGTTATTTCCCGATATTTAAGCTTGAATATGTACCTATAATCCGTTTGAAAATTATTGATTGTATAGTTTTTACGACGCAGCGCAAGTCATTAATTTTTACCTATTTACGGACAATAGATTTAAGTACTTGCAAGAAAAAAATAGACTTTCAATTAACTATAACTTACTTTGAATTAATATTATTATTAAAGGTTTTTAATTAAGGAATTTATATTGTATTTTTTATTAGCTTCAATTTTGGTAATAATAACTTTAAAACCGATTTAAAACATGTATTTTTTTCACAAAAAATAAATGAAAATCTCTGCTTCTACAGCGTCTACATACACCATGGTATATACACCATTGCCTGGTGCGTGTTATATACAGGGTGAGTTTTTAGTGCGGGATCGGTCGATAATTCCATTACGGTATAGAATACCGAAAAAAGTAATTTAGAAAAAATGTAGGCAATAATATTCTCCACGCTTGGAAAATATGTCCATTTCTACAGGGTGATCAATAACAGCGTGGTATATCAAACATATAATTTTTTAAATGGGATACCCTATATATTTTTTCATATTTATATTCCCCTCATAATTCTTGTTCATATAATATAGGGTTTTGCATTACTATACAGAGTATTTAACAAGTTATGACCATTTTTATTTCGAAATCCCTATGAGATTAACACCCTGTATATAAAGAAGTAATTCATAGACAATAATTTGTTTTATGTAGTAAGATAAACAATATACTGTAGTTTTTAAATTAAGTCCAATTGAAATCATTCACGAATGTTTGTATACAGGGTGAACTACAAAACCAAATTACGATTTTCTCTATTTTTTTAAATGGATCACCCTATATTTTATTTTTCAACATTATTGTATTTAATATACTCTTTCATTTTTATATAGCATTCCCTATATCTAAACTTATTACTTTCGGAGATATTTTTAGTTTTCTTCAACTTTCGGGAATACATTCAATTTTTCTAGTAGAAATAAGTTGGTATTGAATGATAATTAAACAAAATTATTTTTATTCAATAAATAACTAACACAAAATATAAACCATAGCAATATGCAATGAATGTATCAATAAATGTGATATTAAGGAATTATCATATTTCCCTAATATACAAGAATCATACAATTCCTACAAAAAAAATATAGGTATCTTGTGTATAATAAAATTACAAGATTATTTTTATTTAATAAACAACTCACACAAAACATAAACAATATACAACTAATTTAATAGTTTTTAGATTATTATATCAACAGCATTCTAAGCCAAGAAGTTTTTAGTAACACATTCCTAATTGCAGATTGTGACCCGCAGTTATTAATAATATAATTTTCATATTAAATTTCATTAGTATGCATCAAGAAATCCCTACTTTGTTAACACTCAAACTAGGTGATATATAAATGTTTAAGGTGATATTGTTACAGATTATGTGATTGGTCCACATTTTTTGACGGTTGAGGTTTTTATACGACGGTGCTCCAGTTCTTCCAAAATTGATTTTTTTCAAGTGGGGCTATATAAAAAACCTTGTATACCAGAAGCATCCAACAACGCTTGATGATATGAAAAATAGAATAAAAGAAGCTTTTAATAATATTGACTTAAAAAAATGTTAGAAATGTGGCTCGGTCATTTGAATATCGGTTACAAAATTGCATAGACGTTGAAAGTGGTCATTTTCAACATTTATTTTAGACTTGTATCCTTAACATCACATTAATTGGTACATTCAATAAATTTTGTTATGGTTTATTATTTTTTTGTTAGTTATTTATTGAATGAAAATATTTGTTATATTATTACGTAATACTTATTTGTTATGTAAGTTATTTATATTTATAAGATTTGAATGTATTCCCGGCAAATGAAGAAAACTAAAAATATCTCAGAAACTAATAAGTTTAGGAATAGGAGATGCTATATAAAAATGAAAGAGTATCATAAATACAATATTTAAAAAAAAATAAAATATAGGGTGATCTATTTAAAAAAAATTGAGAAAATCGTAATTTTGTTTTGTAGTTTAAAAGTGTTCATAAAAATGAATGTTCTACTAAAAAATTCTTGGCTTAGAATGCTGTTGATATACCAATCTAAAAACTGGTACATCAGTTGTATATTGTTTTGATTTATGTTTCATGTAAGTTATTTATTGAATAAAAATAATCTTGTTATATTATTATATACAATACAAAGTTTTTTTTGTAGGAATTTTACGATTCTTGTCTATTAGGGAAATATGATAATTTCTTAATATCACATTTATTGGTATATTCACTGCATATTGCTATGGTTTATATTTTGTGTTAGTTATTTATCTAATAAAAGTAATTTTGTTTAATTATCACTCAATACTAACTTATTTCTACTAGAAAAATTGAACGTAGTCCCGAAATTTGAAGAAAACTAAAAATATCTCGGAAAGTAATCAGTTTAGATATAGGGAATGCTATATAAAAATGAAAGAGTATATTAAATACAATAATGTTGAAAAATAAAATATAGGGTGATCCATTTAAAAAAATAGAGAAAATCGTAATATGGTTTTGTAGTTCACCCTGTATACAAATATTCGTCAATGATGTGAATTGGACTTAATTTAAAAACTACAGTATATTGTTTATCTTATTACATAAAACAAATTATTGTCTACAAATTACTTCTTTATATACAGGGTGTTAATCTCATAGTGATTTCGAAATAAAAATGGTCATAACTTGTTAAATACTCTGTATAGTAATGCAAAACCATATATTATATGAACAAGAATTATGAGGGGAATATAAATATGAAAAAATATATAGGGTGTCCCATTTAAAAAATTATATGTTTGATATACCACGCAGTTACTGATCACCCTGTAGAAATGGACATATTTTCCAAGCGTGGAGAATATCATTGCCTACATTTTTTTTAAATAACTTTTCTCGATATTTTATACCATAATGGAGTTATCGACCGATCCCGCACTAAAAACTCACCCTGTATGTACATGCCTTAATTTATTGTACAGAGCTCTATATATAAAGTACTCTAATTATCTGTTAATTTTCTTTGATCTGTGACAAAGTATCGAATGTGCAATCCCAGATGAAGCCTATTACTTCTGAAAAATTCCATTACTTCCCTGGAAAACAATACATTAGTATATAATAAGAGATGTTGATAAAATGGAATTACTAGGGTATTATTAGGCAAGTCAGTGTGATCTGAACAATAGGATAAAGGAATAAGCTACTTAAAACCAAAACAATTACTAATGGAGTACAGTATGTATTTCAATTTTATGAATATTAAAGAGGAAGTATGCGAACATAAATTAAAGGAAATGGCAGAATTTATATAGGAAATATTATACAGGGTTATTGATTAGTGGGGTAAAGCTCCGTAGATCCGCTATAGTAATAGATAGCGATAAAATTAATAACAAACATTGTAGCCAACTTTGAGCTTCATATTACAAAATTAGTTAGAATGTTACAGGGTGTTCGATAACATAGTGTCAGACTAATAACATAGTGGCAGACAGACAACATACCCGAATTTGATAAACTGGACTGATTTTTTGGGGTTACGTTAAGAATGAAGATTATAAAATTACTCAAACAACAAGGGATGAGATGAAAAATAGAATACAAAGTGTATTTAGAAGTGTTATTTTACAAACGCTTCGTAGTGTAAGTAACTCATTCAATAACCGATTTTAGGCATGCATAAATGTGTTAGGAGGTCATTTTGAACACCTAATGTAATTAAAGATTTAAAATATGTTATTAAAAGTAGCTTTTAATTTTTTCAAAAATGTTGTATTTTGTGTTCATGTTTTTTTTGTAAAGTTTTTTACTGATAAATTATTTTTCGTTCATTACTTGTTACATTGTTACATTTACATACAAAAGTAGTTTTCAATTGTTTCAAAAAGATGTTATTTGGGGTTGTGTTTTTTTTTGTAAAATTTATAACTAATAAATTATTTTTCTTTCTTTATTTGCTACATTGTTAAATTTATTACCAGATTGATAAAGAGTAATCGTAAATTGTCAGTTTTAGACAAAATCGTAAATTGTTCAGTCATGGCTTACTTAAAATTTGGAAAGATTTAGACCCGTAATTAATAATTTACTTTGAAAAATAAAAATATCTCGAAAACTAATAAATTTAGACATAGGGAATATTATATAGGGTGTCCCAAAAGTAGCGGAATCGAATATTTCTCGAAATAAACATAGTATCGAAAAACTGAAAAATACATGTTCAATAATTTTCAAAAATCTATCGAATGACAAAAAATACCACCTCCACTCCACTCCCTAGAGGTGGGGCAGGGGGTAACTTTGAAATCTTAAACGGAAACCCCAAGTTTTTATTTCAGATTTTGATTCCTTATGTAAAAGTAAGTAACTTTTATTCGAGACATTTTTTTGAACTATGGATAGATGGCGCTATAATCGAAAAAAAAACATTTATTCTGATGTCATAAGGTAAATAATAGAAACGGTCTAATATCTCGAGAAATACACTTCCAAATGAAAAACAAAACAAAAAGTACCTAATATTTTTCAAAAACCTATCGAATGGCACCAAACACGACCCCAGAATTCACAACCTGGAGGTGGGGTGGGGGTAACTCTAAAATCTTAAATAACAACCCCTATTTTTTATTGCAGATTTGGATTCGTCATGAAAAAATAAGCAGCATTTATTCGAAACAATTTTTAGAATTGTTGATAGATGGCGCTAATAAATAGTCTTTTTCCAATTATAGCGCCATCTATCAATAATTCTAAAAATTGTTTCAAATAAATGTTGCTCAATTTTTCATGATCAATCCAAATCTCCAATAAAAAATATAGGTTGGCATTTAACATTTTAAAGTTAACCCCCACCCCACCTGTAAGGGGTTAGGTGGAGGGTCATGTTTGGTGTTATTCGATAGGTTTTTGAAAAATAGTAAACACATGTTTTTTGGTTTTTCATTTGAAAGTGTATATCTCGAGATATTAGAGCGTTTTTATAATTTACTTATGGTATTACAATAAATTGTTTTTTCAGATTATAGCGCCATCTGTCCACAATTCGAAAAAATGTCTCAAATAAAAGTTGTTTACTTTTACATAAGGAATCAAAATCTGCTATAAAAACTAGGGGTTTCTATTTAAGATTTTAAAGTTACCCCCACCCCACCTCCAGGGAGTGGAGTGGAGGATTGCGTTTGGTGTCCTTGGATAGATTTTTAAAAATTATTGAAAACGTATTTTTCAGTTTTTCGATCCGTTGTTTAGTTCGCGAAATATTCGACCGTTCCGCTACTTTAGGGACACGCTGTATAAAAATTAAAGTACGGTAATGGTACTTTTTGATAGTGATATAAAATACAGGGTGTTCTATTTAAAATTACTGAAAAAATAATGTACTTGCATTTTGACTCACCCTGTATTCAATATAAAGAAAATTAGCAATATCAATCATTTTTAAAAATTTTGCCAATAAATAAAAAACATGGCATCAATAAACCATTGCCGTTGTTCTTATTTTTATTTATACAGGGAGTTGAACTTGTTACGATTTTCATATAAAATTGCTTATAACTTTGTAAATACCCCGTATAACATACCCAACCTTTATATTTTTGTGATGGAAAAGTTGACGGAATTTCTAATATAAAATAAAATAGAGGGTGTTCCATTTAAAAAAAACATAAGTTTGGTCTGCCACTATGTTATTGAACACCCTTTAACATTCTAACTAATTTTGTAATATGAAGCTCCAAATTGGCTACAATGTTTGTTATTAACTTTTATCGCTATTTATTACTATATATTTATTTTTTACTATTTATTTTTTAATATTAGTCTTATTAATGTACATGCCCCAACAGAGGACAAGGAAGACGAAGAAAAAGACGAATTCTATGATGAATTACTAATTAGAAAGAGCATAATATGACAGTTGTCCCAGAAGTGACATTAAAATAGTAATCGGTGATCTGAATGCAAAAATCGGAAGGGAAGAAATATATCTACCGCACATCGGTAAATATAGTCTCCATAATAATACCAATTAGAATGGACACCGAGCAGTCACCGTCGCAGCCGCAAAGAACATGATGGTAGGAACACATGTTTTCTACACACAAAAATACATATGGGAACTTGGACCTCGCCCGATGGATTAACGAACAACCAAATTGATCATGTGATCATAGATGCTAGACACTTCTCAAACTTGATGGATGTCTGGACCTATCGAGGCGCCAATATTGATTCAGATCACTTTCTAGTTGGCACAAGAATTCGAGCTAGAATCTCAAACGCGAAGAAGGAGAGAAGTACCAAAACAACGCGCCTTAATATTGAACTCCTCAAAAATCCGCAAACGGTAGAAAGGTTTCAAAACTATATCGAAACTAACTGCATAATTAATGAGATTCTAACAACCAGCGAACAATGGGAAATGTGTAAAAGTAATATTAAAGACGCAGCAAATAATATTCTAGGGCCAGAAAAACCACCATCACGCAATGACTGGTTCGATGCTGAGTGTGAGGACATTACAAGAAGAAAGAACGATGCATATAAACAGATGCAGCAAAGAAGAACCCGAGAAAAACAACAAAAATATAAAGACCTTAGAAGAGAAGAGAAGTGCATTCATAGAAGAAAAAAGAGAATTTATGAAAATAGAATACTGGAAGAACTTGAGACATTAAAACAGGAAAATCAAACAAGAAAATTATATAAAACTCTGAATAATGTAAGAAAGGAATTCAAACTTCAAACCAAGGCTAAGACAATGTAGGGATAAGGAGGGGCACATACTCAATACAAAAGAAGAAATATTGAAAAGGTGGGTGGAACATTATAAAGAACTACTTACCATCGAAGTAGAAGATCCAAATCAACCAAACCCAAGAGCAACCAACAATACACCATTAGAGCCTCCATCAATTCAAGAAGTACGGGATGCAATAAAACACCTAAAACATAATAAATCTCCAGGAAGTGATGGTATATCCGCGGAACTTATTAATTATGGAGGTGCTACTCTAACTAATCAAATATATAAAATAATACTGAGAGCCTGGAATGATGAACAAATCCCGGAAGAGTGGTGTATTTAAATCGTTTGCCCGCTACACAAAAAGGGTGATCAATTTAAATGTAGAAACTATAGGGTAATAACCCTCCTTAATACAGCTTACAAAATATTTTCGAGTATCTTATATGGTCGCCTAAGTGCACATTCAGAGGAGCTTCTTGGAGAATATCAAAGTGGTTTTAGGCCTGGTCGATCAACAACAGACCAGATCTTTGTGCTAAGGCAAATACTGGAAAAAACCAATGAATTCAATATCGACACATACCATCTTTTCGTAGATTTTAAATCGGCCTATGATAGTGTCCTAAGAAATAAATTGTATAAAGTCATGGATTAATTCCACATTCCTGATAAACTAATAAGATTGGTTAAGGCTACAATGCGTAAAGTGGTTTGCAAAGTCGACAGGGAGATGCGCTGGCGTGTCTCCTCTTCAACATAGCTCTGGAAAAGGCGGTCAGAGATGCCCGAGTAGACAACCGAGGGAATATTTTTAATAAATCATCCCAAATTTATGCCGATACGTGGACCTAGTTGCCCGCACAACACGCAAACTAGAAGAAACACCACCTTCTCAAATGCCTCAAAAATACGGGCCTGAAAGTAAACGAGGAGAAAACTAAGATGATGGTATCAACACCTAACAACAGATCCAGAAACATGGGTCACCAATTCACTGTTGATAACTCTACCTTTGAAGTGGTGGACAAATTAACATACTTAGGCTCCCTGATCACCAAGGAGAACGTCATGACGGAAGAAATCAAGCGAAGGATAATTCTAGCAAACAAATGCTATTTTGGACTGAGTAGACATATGAGAGGCAGAAACTTAAGCCAAAAAAACAAAAATAACCATATACAAAACCCTCATACAACCAGTGTTGACATATGGATCGGAGACATGGACCATTTCCAAGGCAAATGAAAACCTTCTCCTTATATTTCAACGAAGGATCTTGAGAGGAATATTCGATGGCATCTGTGAAAATGGTATTTGGAGGAGGAGGTACAACTACGAGGTATACCACAGATATAAACATATATTTGGTGGTAAAGACGTAGTATCTCTTATAAGAATAGGCAGACTAAGATGGGCAGGACATCTAGCAAGATCACAGCATAACAACCCTCCTAGAAGAATCCTTATGTCACAACCTGTGGGAAGTAGAAATAGGGGTAGGCCCAAAACTTAGATGGAAGGATGGTGTAGATGAGGATGGGAGGAAAATAGGCGCAGCAAACTGGTAACGGTTGGCAACGGATAGGACTGACTGGCGTAATAGACTTGGGAAGGTCGAGGCTCTTTCATAGGGCTGTAACACCATTGATGATGATGATTACTATAGCGGATCTACGGAGCTTTACCCCACTAATCAAGCACACTGTATGTGACAGATTGTAGCGTTATAAATGTCACTTGTTTGTTATTTTTATTTAAATAATTATTATATTCCAATTTCTATTGATTTTATTCAATTTTTAACTTTGTGTTTTGCTTTACTATATTTCTTCTAAAAATAGTTGGTGCTCAAATATTTTTATCAACTAAATATTCTGTGTAATCTTTCACTTATTTTCTATCCTTATCTGTTCCACGTATTCAGACGCAATAACTAACTTAATCATAGGCATATATTATATAGTTAATAATTTCTTTATTATTTAATAATTTCTTATACATATATGTTGTATACATAACTTAATCTCAGACCACGGTTTATTTTGTTTCGTAGGTATATGCATGTAAAATATTTTTCTTCTTTTTCCTCTTTATAAGGAATTCTGCTTGTTCATTGTCGGATTGATACTTCTATGGAAGGTTGTCACTTCATGTCTGTTCTGTAAGTTGTCCATCAGTCCATCTATTCTAAATTCGTTTTTGTTGTTTTGGTAGATGTTTTCAATTGTTTTTATGATATCTAGGGTCTATCTCTGATATGTAAAATCCTCATTATATTACTTCACTAAGTTATTTTAATAATATGCAATTATATTCATTTTTAATAATATGTAATTATATTCATTTGAATCTTTTCAGACCATAAAAATGAAAAGACCTTCTCCAAAGATATAAAAACTTATACTGAAATGATGGCATCTCCTGAGGTAAAATATGCCGAAAGTAAAATGAGCCTCTGTTCGGATCTCCGGGTGAGGACTATCTCAGGGGGAACACCATTGCAGGTTAGAGAAATCAGGATAGGGTCGTGGAATCTTGGTAGTCTTACAGGTAAGAGTCTGGAGTTAGTGAATGCGCTCAAACGAAGGAGAGTTCAAATTGCTTGCATTCAAGAAACTAGGTGGAAAGGTCAAAGGGCGAAAGAACTAGGTGCAGGTTACAAATTGTGGTATGCAGGGAGTAGTAACACTAGAAATGGAGTTGGTATAATTGCTGATAGTAAAATGAAAGATAACGTAGTGGAAGTTGTAAGAACGAGTGATAGAATGATGTCAGTGAAATTTGTAATTGATAAAGAGGTATTGAATGTTGTATGTGTGTGTATGCTCCTCAAACAGGTCTGGGTGAGAATGAAAGAAGAGCTTTCTATGACCAATTAGGAGACGTCCTGAGTGATATTCCGTCAGAGGAGAAAGATATAATAGGAGGTGATTTCAATGCACATGTGGGCCAAACCAAGGCAGGATACGAAGCAATACATGGGGGATTAGGCTTTGGAACTAGAAATGAAGCTGGAGATGACATGCTTGAATTAGCAACAGCATTGGATATGGCGATTGTTACACATTCTTTAAAAAGAGAGAAACTCAACTTATTACCTACAAAAGTGGACAACATCAATCCCAAATAGACTACTTCATGATAAGGAAAGAAGACATACGTGAATGCAAGGACTGCAAGGTAATAGTTAGTGAGACAGTAAGTCAACAACATAAGCTGCTTGTTATGGACATCGAAGTAAAAAGCGAAACTGAACAAAAATATCGGAGAGGATCACAAAAAATCAAGTGGTGGATGCTAAAATATGAGAAAGAAGGTCTATTCAGGAGAAGAATAGTAGAAAAAAATAGGTTGGAACATGAAAAGAAGCCCTAATACAATTTGGAGAAAAATGGCCAGTAGTATTAGAGATACTGCTATTGAAATACTTGGGAAAACGTCAGGAAAAAAGTTTGAAGATAAAGAGACTTGGTGGTGGTCAAACGAAGTACAAGGAAAAATAAAAGAGAAGAGAAAATTATATAAAAAGTGGCAAGAAACAAGATCCGACACAGATCTTCAAAACTATATGTTGGCGAAAAAGGTAGCGAAAGTAGCAGTAGCAAAAGCCTAAGCAGAAGCGTATTCAAACCTATACGATCAACTTGATACCAGGGAAGGCGAAACGAAGATATATAAAATAGCCAAACAGAGAGCAAAGAAAGCAAAAGATTTTAATCAGATTAGATGTATCCGAGATGAAAATAATAAAATACTAGTTCACGAAATGGATGTCAAAAAGAGATGGAGAAAGTACTTTGACAGCTTATTAAATGAAGAATTTGACAGACAGCCTGTAGAGTCAACGGAGACAGTAGCAGCAATGGTCACCAAAATAACAAACGAGGAAGTGGCTCAAGCGCTTCAAAAAATAAAGAAAGGAAAAGCGGTAGGACCAGATGATATTCCCGTGGAAGTATGGAGAGCATTGGGAGAGACAGGAACAAGGTGGCTAGCGGGCCTATTTAATAGAATTATGGAAGTTGGACACATGCCAGACGAATGGAGAAGCAGTATACTGGTACCTGTTTACAAAAACAAGGGAGATATACAACAGTGTACAAACTACAGGGCTATAAAACTGCTTAGTCACACCATGAAAATATGGGAAAGAGTAATTGATAGACGGATACGTGAAGAGACCGAAATATCCGAGAATGAATTTGGCTTTATGCAGGGCAGATCAACAACAGATGCAATTTTCACTATAAGGCAGTTGATGAAAAAATACAGGAGTAAAGAAACAAACGCTCGTATGGTATTCATTGATCTTGAGAAAGCATATGATAGAGTTCCTCGAGAGATTCTGTGGTGGGCACTCAATAAGGAAGGTGTCCCTGGTGAATATGTAAAGATTGTGAGGGATATGTATGAGGGAGTAATGACTAGTGTTCGAACAGGTGTGAGAGAGACTGATAAATGTCATGTGAAAGTAGGATTGCACCAAGGCTCTGTGCTTAGTCCGTATTTATTCTCATTAGTTTTGGACCAAATAACAGCGAAACTACAGGGTAACATTCCATGGTGCTTAATGTATGCTGATGATGTCGTGTTACTAGGAAATAGTGAAAGAGTCTTAGAACAAAAACTGGAACAGTGGAGGCAAGCTCTGGAGGAAAAAGGTTTAAAACTTAGTAGGACAAAAACAGAGTATTTAGAATGTTCATTTAAAGATGGAGTTACTACAAATAAAATGGTACCTTTGGATGGTGAACTGATTGTAAAAAGCAATAGTTTTAAGTACCTGGAATCGGTATTACAGAGTAATGGAGAAATAGATGGAGATGAATGCAGTAGAATTAGAGCTGGATGGATGAAGTGGAAAGAAGCGAGTGGTGTGTTGTGTGACAGAAAAATTCCAATGAAGCTGAAGGGAAAATTCTACAAAACAGCCATAAGACCGGCTATGATGTACGGAACTGAATGTTGGGCTGTGAAAAAGAAAGAGGAACAACGAATGCATGTGGCGGAAATGAGAATGCTTAGATGGATGAGTGGAGTGACAAAGAAGGATAAAATTAGAAATGAGTATATTAGGGGAAGTCTAATAGGTATGGCACCAATTGATGCCAAAATGAGAGAGCATAGGTTAAGATGCTTTGGTCATGTTCAACGTCGAGACGTTAATCACCCAATACGAAGAATAGCTGAAGTGCAGATTCCTGGAAGGAGTAGGAGAGGAAGACCAAAGAAGACCTGGGGGGAGACGATAAGGCAGGACATGTTGGTAAAGGGGATTAACATTGATATGACCCAAGATAGAATTGTGTGGAGAAATGCAATTAGGGAAGCCGACCCCGCATAGGGATAAGGCAAAGAGAATGATGATGATGTAATTATATTCATTTGATCCTTGCAAAGTCGCTATTTTTATTTAATATTTTTTTGAAATTGTATCTAATATTTGAAAACATGGTAAGGAAATCTTAAAACGTATGATGTCGCTAATACAAGTTTTCTCATTGCAGCATTCTGGCCTTGTTAATTTTTTGTTGTTCACCTTTTGGTGGAACATACCCTATTTTCATTTTCTTGTCCACTAGAATTTGCGAAAAACTTATCAAATAATTGCTTTTGTCTGTGCATAATTAAAGAAAACTACAACTAAAATTCCAGTCATTACTATTTACTGTTGCTGATATTGTCTACATTTTTTATTTACTACATTATTTTCCACTTGTGCATGTCTAGTTAATGCTGTTGGATGACATCGCCTTGCGTGAACAACAGACATTAATAAACCTTTCAAAATGTGTTACTGTAACAGTTAGGAACGCAAATCAAAAATTAAACCCTAGAACTTATTAATTAATTGTGTTTAATTAATAATAAAATGGAGTATTTTTTCGATATTCGAGGTAACAATAGTTTATATTATGCTGTCATAATTCTAATTCAAATCAAAATTTAAGGAATAAAAACTGCTTTAAATTGTAACATGAAGATTGAAATACACAGAAAATATTAGTGTCCTCCAGAGGATCCAAGATTTCTAAAAATGATTTTATGGTCGAATATTTCACTGTTTAATTTATTCGTCGTTATTCAGATTTGTTTAGATGAACTAATATACTGTATAATATCTAATATAGCTCTAAACTTTACCGAAAATCTAGTTTTAGTCATTTCCCAAAGGTTTATATTCACATCTACCAGAAAATATGTAAATTTTCTATGTAAATTTATCTGATGCTCCTAACCTATATCACAGTTATTGGAAATGAAATTATTCAAACTTAATTTAATAGACAACATGGACTAGTTTCCATTCCAAACATCATGATCATCATCATCATCATACGGTTAAAAAGGTTCAATAAATTATACTACATACTACGCTATTACATATATCCAAATTATTTTCTGAACTAACTGAACTGCTAAAATATGGAGGAAGAACACTACTCAAATGGCTCCTACAATTATTTGTCGATATAATAAATATCGGAGTAGTACCAGCGGAATGGAAGGAAAGTCTCCTGCTACCGATACTCAAAAAGGGAGACTCGAAAAATCCTGAAAATTATAGAGGCATTAGTCTGATGAACAGCACATTAAAATTGTTGACGGCAGTCATAAAAGATAAAATCGAGGAAAAAGCGAATATGGCAGATGAACAGCAAGGCTTCCGGAAGAACCGCAGCACAATAGATGCAATTTTTATTATCAGGCAAATAGTAGAAAAGTCTATTGAATATGGAAAACCAGCATACATGTGCTTTGTAGATTTAAAAAGTGCTTTTGACAGGGTGAGACGAAATGATATTTTAAATTTATTACAAGCTGAACAAATAGGCCACCAGATAATAAGGCTAATTAAGGAAATTAACAAGAACAACAAGACCAGAGTTATAATGTCAACAGGAGAAACAGAACGCATAGAACTAAAAGGAGGAATCCGCCAAGGAGACTCGCTCAGCCCATTGTTATTCAATATGATGATGAATCAAATAATTCACGAAGTCAGAAAACGACATGGATACCACATGTAAGCGCATAAAATCACGATACTATGCTATGCCGATGATGCAGTACTAATTGCTGATAACGAGGATGACCTACAAAGGCAGCTCCACACTTTCAATCTCACAGCAAATAAATTTAATATGAGAATATCGGTAGAAAAAACTAAATGTATAGTGATAAGTAAAGAGCCGCGTAGATGCAAGTTAGAAATAGACGGCAAAATTGTAGAACAAGTAATGAAATTCAATTACCTAGGAGTAGAGATCACTAGTGACAGGAATATAAGAACAGAGACCACAACACAAGCAACAAAAGCGTCAAGAGTAAGTGGTTGCCTCCGAGAAACCATATGGAGAAACAAATATCTGACCACGGAAAGCAAAATAAAAGTATACAAGACAACAGTAAGACCTATCCTAACATATGCAGCGGAGACAAGGACCGATACAAGAAAGACGAAACAACAAATCAACAATATCGAAATGAAAGTATTAAGATCAATAGCGGGCATATCATTAAGAGACAGACAAAGCAACAAAAGTATACGAGAACGTTGCAAAATTCAAAATATTAACAGGTGGATAAAAACAAGAAAGAAAAACTGGAACGAACATGTAAATCGAATGGAACCAGATAGATTAGCGAACATCTGTAAAAACAACAAGCCGTATAGCAGAAGACCCGTTGGAAGGCCGCCGAAAAGGTGGAAAGACAATGTACAGTCAACAACAACTGAAACAGAATAAGAGGCAGACAAACAGGAGTAATCCTAGTCGCGCGAAGAAGAAGAAGAAGAAGAAATTATTTTCTGTAAAATGCCCAGTTAAACATTGAAATTCAACTTCTTCTTCTTTTTCTTCTTCTTCTTCTTCTTCTTCCTCTTTATAAGCAATTCTGCTTGATCATTGCCGGATTGATACCTCTATGGAAGGTTGTCACTCCATCTTTTGCTCGGTCGGCCGATACTTCTACCAATTGGTGATTTATCTCTTGCTATTTTGACCAGACGTGTCTCCCCCATTCTGGTTATGTGGTTGTTCCATTCCCTTTTTCTATTTAGTGTCCATTCGTTTATACACTGTACGTTACATTGTCTTCTGATATCTTCACTCCTCTTTCGATCTCTCAGTGTATTTCCTGTAATTCTTCTCAGTACTCTCCAGTGGCGGCCGGTCAGGGTCGGCAGGGTCGGCAGTGCCGACCCACACATTTATAGATATTATAGATTTTTTTAATATTCAATTTAATTAGAGTTTATGTAATTTTTTGTATCTGTGAAATAAAAAAACTGTCAGATAATACAGACTAAATTCTATTCATGGCTTTTAAAAGGATTCGACCAATCCGATCGTTAAGTGATCCCTGTGCATTTTCAAACACTGAATGATCCGAGCCATTCATCTGACTGTTCGGCTAGCCGACCCCAGCTCCTCCGTAGCTTGACCATTTACACGTAAAACTCAATGAAAAATACAAGTCGATGAGCAACCAAACATATATTTCCCCGAATGTATTAAGCGGCAGGTACGGCATATTTAAATCTGCCGGTTTCATTTGGAAGCATCAGCAGAAATTGTAAAAAATAATCACGCCGTTTTACGTCGTTTAATTGATATTGTAATTTTTTTAAGTTGTCAGGAATTATCATTTATTTATAGATATGTAATATCGTATAATCGTTATATAATATAATTATAGATAACTAATAAAATTGTATAAGAAATACGATTTGGATTTTCTAATGTACTTTCGGATTCTAAGATATTTTGCGGCATGTCTAAAACAGTACAGAATGAACTAATAAAATTAATTAGTTACATTTTGAATAACATTATTGGATCTGACCTTCAGAAAACCATTTGCTTTTCGCTAGGAATCGATGAAACTTCTGATTATCATGTCATTTACAATAATTATCAATTGTTGTCCGATACGCGTTACGTGGTAATATTTATGAGAGGTTTTAAGGTTTTACAGACGTGAGTAAAAGCTATAAGGCAGAATATGTTTTTGGTGTTTTAAAGAACAGATTAAAATTTTTTGATATCAAAAATAAATTGGTAGGGCAAACTGGGGCAAACTTATGACGGCGCTGCCGTGATGTCTGGTGAATTGAACGGTCTCCAGGCAAAAGTTAAAACTATTGCACCACAGGCTTTATATTAAAAATATCGTCTTTTCTTGCCAGTTTAGCTCGCCCAAACAGTTTGTCAGACTCGATGAAATTTTAAACCTCGGTTAGTTTCCACTGTAGCAGATTTTCGTGAACAGCCTTTGGAAGTTTTTTAAATTTATTATCGAAAGCGACGATTTTGAAAGTTGTGATGTGATATCTTGATCCGTGAAGCAATCGGTTTGAAAACTTTTTTAAATGATTACTCTTTTAATACTCTTTTAAATATTTTTAAGAAAGTGTCTGCCCAAACCGATTTGATATTCATTGTTGTTCAAAATCAGTCAACTAACATTATTTATTTCAAAGATAGAATAAGAAAACTGGTGCAAAATCTCAAAGATTTTCGTAATGATAGTAGTTTTCAATATATACGCAGTGACGTTTTGGGTTCGCTTGATATTTCCGAACCACCCCAAAAAAGACACAGGCATGAAACATATCTCGAAAAATGAGTATATTTTTAAATTTTGGATATCTACTATGTATTATGCTAATAGATACTCGTTTTTCAAATTTAGAAAATTTGTAAATATTTGACCTCTTTGACGATTCAAAATTTAAAAGTTACCTTCGCCAAAGAACTTTCAAGATATTTATTATTACAAATTACTTAAAAATTACGCTGGTCCAAATATTTTCAGAAAGTTATATTTTTTTTTGTTTTTTTTATTAACATCCAAGTTTTTTTTACAATCTGTTTTACAATGAAAACAATAAGTAAAATTGTTTGTCTTTACAATGGCAGAGAGATGTAAGGTCCAGTGACCAAAGCATCACGACACACACACATTACCTTGTTTACCGGTGAGATGCGCACATACACTGATACGCGAGCACGAAAACTAAAACTAAAACTGGCACAGAACACAATGGCTGGACGCTGTTGAAGGCGTAGCTTCCTCTGCTGTAGGCTCTGTCAGGATCGGTTAGGTAGGTCCAAGGGATCATATCGCCTCAATCTCTTCGCTTGTTGCTTGTTGAGAAGATTGTGTGCCAGGGTGTTTGGATGTACCCGCAACCTATTTTGATATTGTTCAGAAGATTTTTTGCACTCTTCGGAGACTGATAGTACCTGAAGATCTCTATGTATTGCGTCATTATGGATGTACCAAGGGGCATTAGCGATTGTTCTTAGAGTTTTGGATTGAAATCTTTGTATTTTCATAATATTAGATTTGCTAGCTGATCCCCAGAGCTGCGAACCATATGTCCAAATGGGTTTTATTATTGTTTTGTATATAAGCAGCTTGTTATCGATCGATAGGTGAGAGTTTTTTCCCAACATCCAGTAAAGTTTTCTGTATACAATTCCCAGTTGAAGTCTTTTCGTCCATATATGTTTGGTCCAAGTTAGTCGTTTGTCAAGGTGAATACCTAGATATTTTACGTCATCCTTTTGAGGTAAAGGATGTCCATCGAGATTAAGTTCTGGACATGTACCTCTTCTTAGAGTGAATGTAATGTGTGTGGATTTTGAGGGGTTTACTCTAATTCTCCAGAGTTTAAGCCATTCATTTGTTTTGTTCAGATGTAGTTGCAGTCTCTCTGATGCTATTATTGGATTACCATGAGAGGCCAGGAAAGCAGTATCATCTGCGAATGTTGCAAGTGTTAGGTCGTTGCTTGTTGGCAAGTCAACCGTATATATTAGGTATAGGATCGGTCCGAGCACACTACCCTGAGGTACACCAGATAGGATGGGGTAGAGTTTTGTATAGGTTTCATTATATTTTACCAGATATCTCCTTTCTGTAAGGTATGATTGAAGCAGTTTGAAGTAAGTGTAAGGTAGGTTTTTCTTTAATTTGTACAGAAGTCCTGTGTGCCACACCTTGTCAAAAGCTTGAGAGGCGTCTAAAAAGGCTGCAGTGCAGTATTGCTTGTTTTCGAGACTAGTTCTTATTGTTGTGTACAGTCTGTGAACTTGTTCTATTGTACTATGTTGATTACGAAATCCGAATTGATGGTCAGGTTTGAGACTCTTCTCTTCTAATATTGGTTTTATTTTTCTTAACAGAAGTTTTTCAAACACCTTAGAGATGACTGGGAGCAGACTTATCGGTCGGTATGAGTTGACATCTTTTGGATCTTTTCCAGGTTTTTGAATTAGTATAATCTGTGCCACTTTCCATTGCAACGGGAAGTAGTGCAGATTTAACATAGCATTAAAGATCATAGTGATTATTCTGTAACAATCATCGGTTAGTTCCTGAAGGACCTTACCCGTTATGAGGTCGAATCCTGGTGCCTTATTACGTTGTATCTCATTATTTATTATCTGTTTTACTTCTTTAATATTAAACTTGGAGATTGGCAGTTCCATTTGATATGGAGCCTCAAGAAAAGAATGAAATGGTTCTTCTTGTTCTAATGGTACTACTCTAGTAAAAGGACTAAATACTGTCGAAAGATGTTCTGCGAATGTCTCGGATTTCTCTGTGTCTGTTCTTGCCCATTTACCTTTGGCATTTTTTAAAGGGGGTATGGCGTCTTTTGGTCCTTTTACTTTTCTCGTCGCCTTCCATAGCGAATAGTTAGTGTCTTTGAATGGAGTCAGATTTTCTAAGTAAGTTTGAATCCCCCTGTTTTTTTCTTCTTTTAATTATATTTTTAAGTCTTCTGGTAATTCTGTTTAGATTTTCTTTGTCAATAGGTGCATGTGTGTTTTGCCATTTTCTCCTAAGTTTTCTTTTTTCTTCAATCATGTTTTTTGCACTCAGAGAACAATTTATGGTTTCCTTCCATAATGTTTGTTCAGGTGTAGCACTCCATCCCGCCTTTTGTATGGAGGTAGTAAGTTGTACTGCATTTTCAATTTGTATTTCTGTTTTAAGTGGCAAATTCGTTGATATTTGTTCTGTTAATGCACTTCGGAATATGTTCCAATTTGTTTGGTTATTGGTTAGGACTGGAGGCTTATTTCTGAGTATGACTTTGAAGTCTAGGTCAATTAGAATGGGAGAATGATCTGACGAGAGGTCCCAGCATGATTGTATTGCTAAGTAGTTAAGAGAGATACTTTAATCACACAGAAGTCTAAGAGATCTGGTGTTTTATTTGGATCTGTAGGCCAATAAGTTGGTTCTCCTGTAGATATGTGTTGTAGATTGTTTCCTATTATCGACTTCAGCAGTTTTCTACCCCTTGTTGCGATTATTCTAGAGCCCTGATCATCAATTCTCTTATTACCACCAACTTCTGCTTTAAATGAACGGGATTTCTCTTGTCTCAAAAGAATCAAAACATATTGTCGAAACACCATGAAAAACAGAATGTCAAGTAAACCAAACAAAAAAATCTCCTGTGATGATTTAAGCCTTTTAATTAGATGGTATGCCTATATGAGGAGACAAAAAGACCTTGCCGACCCTGTCTTTAAGGCCACGAGCCGCCACTGGTACTCTCATCTCTGCCGTTTCCAGTAGTCTTTGTGTTATGGCTGTATCGGGTCTTGTTTCTGAAGCATATGTCATTATTGGTTTTTCACCGGCTTTATAAATTCTCGACTTCATCTCAGTGTTAATATGTCGGTTTCGCCATATAGTGGTATTAAGGCATCCTGCTAGTCTATTTGCTCTTTGTACCTGATTTCTCACTTCTTTGCCCAGGTCTATGTAACTTGACAATGTAATTCCAAGGTATTTTATTTCCATAACTTGTTCAATACTGATACCATCAATTTCTATTTTACATCTGATTGGTTCTTTACTTTAGCAATCTTTAGCATTTGTGATTGTGCTAAAGATAACAGTGACTATCGGACAATTGCATTAATGAGCCACACATTGAAAACCTTCCTTAAAAGCATACATAACAGAATCCACGCGAAATTAGAACAAGAAATAATTGATTCACAGATGGGTTTTAGAAAGGGTCTAGGAACTAGAGAAGCATTATTCGGAGTCAATGTTCTGACACAACGATGTCTGAATATGAATCAGGACATATATGCTTGCTTCATAGATTTTAAAAAAGCTTTTGACAGAGTTCAACATGAAAAGCTTAAGTATTCTTAAGACCAAAAACATAGATAGTAGAGATCTACAAATTATATCGAATCTGTATCAAAATCAGAAAGCAAGAGTAAGAGTTGAAGGAGAACTTACAGAGGAAGTAAGTATACTTAGAGGAGTTCGACAAGGGTGCATACTTTCACCACTCTTATTCAACGTCTACAGTGAAGTGATATTTCAAGAAGCTTTAATGGATATTGTGGAAGGTATTTTGGTCAACGGAAATAGCATTAATAATATTAGATATGCGGACGATACGGTCATATTTGCAAGTGACATGGAAGATTTACAGTACATAATACAACATGTATACAATGCATGTGAAAGGTACGGACTGCAAATGAATCTCAAGAAAACGAAATCAATGATATTCTCAAAAAAACCACAAAATGTAGATAACCTGATCATCAATAATACAACGATCGAAAGAGTAACAACATATAAATATTTAGGAACGTGGCTAACCGAAGAAGGAGATCAAACAAAAGAAATCAGATCTAGAATAGAAATGGCAAGAAACACGTTCATAAAATTGAAGAACTTACTTTGCAACCGTAACCTTAATCTAGAGATCCGCACAAGAATGCTACGTTGTTACGTTTTTTCTACTTTACTATACGGCATGGAAGCGTGGACAATAAAACGGTCTGAAATCAAAAAATTAAACTCCTTTGAGATGTGGTGCTAAAGGAGAATCCACAGAATATCGTGGACTGAAAAAGTAACTAATATAGAGGTGTTACAAAGAATGAAGAAAGAATGTGAAGTCATAAAAACTGTTAAAATTAGAAAGATTCAATATCTGGTTCATATAATGAGGGGCGAGAAGTACGTATTACTTAGGTTAATTATGCAAGGGAAGAGAAACCCAGGACGACGCAAAATATCCTGGCTAAGAAATTTGAGAGAGTGCGAGTGGTTTGGTTGCAGCTCATTAGAATTATTCAGAAGTGCGGCCAATAAAATTAAAATTGCGATGATGATTTCCAACCTCCGATAGGGGAAGGAACCTGAAGAAGAAGGTTCCTTAGTGATTACTATTGTTTTGGTTTTCTGAGATGAAATTGTCATATTGAATTCTTTTGCTCTTATGTTAAATCTGTGGACTAATCTTTGCAGACTATCTTCATCTTGGGCTATCAATATTGCGTCATCTGCGTAGCAGAGTATTTTTACTTCTTTGTTTCCCATTCTATATCCTCGTCCTTTGTTGACGTTTTTGATGATTTCGTCCATGATAAATTGAAGAGCATAGGACTCAATGAGTCTCCCTGTCTTATTCCGCTGCCTATATCTATAGGTTCTGTAAGTTATCCATCTATTCTGACTTCCATTTTGTTGTTTTGGTAGATGTTTTCAATAGTTTTTATGATATCTAGTGCGACTTCTCTATTATACAGAAGATGGATTACATATTTGAGTCTTACTCTGTCAAATGCTTTCTTCAAGTCAATCAAAAATATAAATGCTGGTCTATTATACTCTAGTGATTTCTCAGTAATTTGCTTTATGACGAATATTGCATCTGTGCACGATCTTCCAGTACTACAAAAACCCTGTTGTTCATCTACTCAACTCAGTGGCGTAACAAACTCCGTCGGGCCCCCCCCCCCAGAATTGGAAATGGGGCCCCCTTTAAAAAATTACCTAATGCGACATGTGTAACAAATACCTATATGTGTCACAGCCCAGTAAATCAACGTAAAATATGGCGATACCGTGTAATTTTCAGTGTCACCACAGAAGTGGTCAACTCAAGACTTTTCGAGTTATTTATGAGTAAAAATTTTAGTGTTCAACAAAAAAAACCACCTTTTTAGGCGATTTTTCGCAAATAGTTCAAAGAGGAAGTATTCGATCGAAAAGAACATTGTTAGCAAATATGTATCTAGCTTATAAAAAAAAGTGAAACAAAAATGAAGTCTACCGAATCAGTAAAAGAAAACTTGTAGTTCATGAAATTGACTTATTCTTCGTAAAATTCCAAATCGAATATTTCAACGTGAAATAACCAAAAAATGAAATACTGTTCGAGGAAACTCATTAGAACTTTTTTAAAGTATTTAAAAGAAGCTTTATTTATTACACAAGTTTCTAGCATCAAAACTAAGCCAGTTACGCTCAAAATACAGTTAATCCCATTTTTTGGTAAAAAATTGTGAAAATCTCCCCCTTCCCCCTATTTAGCACCCCAAATGAAACTAATCATTATCGCCTTACAAATTACCTAACTTTTTTATACGACCTGTAAGTTTCACCGGTTCAAAGTGCTTATTTTTAAAATGGTTCTAGTTTAAGGGCTTAAACGAGTCTCTAATAGTATATATGCAAATTTTAAACAGCCATGTCTTACCAATTTTTGTCTTACAGAAAAACAAAACAAAGCCAAAATATTTATAAAAGCAAGACCTACCTACATTTCTTTACTCATTAAGATTTTTCGTATCACTAATACTTTTTAAGTTATTTTGAAAAAAAGGCATTTTTCCAAAATAAAAAACTTTTAAATTTTTTCAAACATAAGAACTTTGAACCGGTCAAACTTACAGATAATACAAACAATAAATATTTAAAGTAATATAAATGGTAAAGCGTTAATGATAAATTTTATTTGGGGTGCGAAATAGGGGCAGATTTTCACGATATTTTTACCAAAAAAGGGGCCAACTTTATTTTGAGCCTAACTCGTATAGTTTTGATGATAGAAACTTTTATAGAAAATAAAAATAAAGCTTTTTTCAAAACATTTAAAAAAGTTTTAAGAGTTTTTCCAGAAAATTGCTTAATTTTTTGGTTATTTCAGGTTAAAATATTCGATTTGGAATTGGACAAATAAGAATAATTTTTCATGAGCTTCAACTGTGCTTTTACAGTGTCGATAGACTTTATGAATAAGTACACCATTTTCTGAATCTTATAAGCTACATTTTTGATACAAATATTTTTTCGATATCTAATATTTAATTCGATAAATATCTATTTTTGAGTTATTTGCGAAAAACCCGTCTGAAAACGTTGTTTTTTTAATTAACATTTTCACTAGCAAATGACTTCAAAAGTATTAGCATAGATTACGAAACTCTATAGAAGAACAAAACTTGCTTATAATTAGTCAATTTATACATTTCCGGACTTATGTTAAACGTATGTTTTTCACCCCAAGCAGGGGTGTCACCCCCGAAGTAAAAGCAACCAACGGCATAAATCCAACTTTGAAGTGGAGTATAACTAGAACCTAAATCCAAACTGTCAAGCAAATATGTCCGTCGTGACGCTGATAATTTCACTCCAAAACTGTCATTTACTGAGCTTTTGGTGTATTTATGCTTTGTTTATGACGACTTACATTTTTCATCTTTATTGGTATACAATAAAATAGAACAAAAATTACTAAATGATTACATTAGTATTATTCTATGAGATGAACAATTTTCTTCGTGCACTATCTACTATCAGCGAATATATCTACAATTTTATTAATTCGGATGGACAACTTCATTTTCAATACTGCACTGTTTAAAAAACGTATGTATGCAAATAATATAAAAACACGTTTTTACATATATTCGACAACAAGATGGGGCGCTTGACATATTGGGGCTTCATGCTGCAGGAGCCTTTGTTACGCCTCTGGATAATCGTATCGAAATACTAAACGTAGGTAAAGATTAAAGAGAAATCCCATTTCGGCAAATTGCAATTCTCAAATATTTCAATAGTCACGTACAAAGCATTATAGTTTATTGTCGTTACCATAAAATTTCGGTAGGCCGGAAGGGATAAGTTTCTAGATATTATGAGATGATTCACTTGGCAAATACGTCTATTTAGAAATTTACGTTTTTAATTTTAAACACACAACGTAAAATAATATAACAATAACAGATTTTTAGCGATTGGGGCTTCCCGCAAGCTTCACGTTGCGGGGGCCTCTGTTACGCCCCTGACTAAACTTATCCTCTGATTCATTAGGTCTTGTAAAATGTAAGTTGTAAGTTTTAGGGTAGTATTTAACAAGTTGATACCTCTGTAGTTTTCTGCTGCTTTTTATCTTCTTTTTTGAATGGTAGAATTGTTCGCTCGTTCTCCAGTCTTCCTCCATTCAACTTATTACGTACAAAAGGAACCGAATATAGATTATTTCATGACAAGAAAAGAAGATATAGGTGAATGCAGAGCCCCCGTAAGCGTTTCTGGCGCCTGTGTGCAAAAAAGATTTTGGCGCCCCTTAAGGCATTTTGAATCATTTTTTTTATGTATTTTTTTGACAGTAGGTAGGTGCTTGAAATAAAGCAAAAACTGAACTTTAGAAGTCATATTCATAGTCCATTCACCCACGGTCAAATGTTGCAAAACCTCCGAATTTTAAAGAACCGCTTGGATTGACATGAAATTTGGCATACCATAGCTAACATGTCAAAGAAAAAGTGGTATTGTGCTGATGTGTAATTTGTCCTGGATGTGAGTTTCGCCCCTTCTCGGAGATAAAAAATCATAAGTTCAAAAAAATCCGGAATTTTTGTTGCTGATTAATTTCATTTGGGATGCTAATTTGGGGGTGATCTTTACGATTCTTTTTCCAAAAAAATAAGGGAAAAACTTTATTTTGACCGTAACTTAATTACTTTTGTTGCTAGAAACTTTTTTAAAAAGCAAAATAAACCTTTTTTAAACACTTTTAATGAGTTTTACCCGAAAAGTGCTTAATTTTTTTTATTATTTCACGTTGAAATATTCGATTTGGAATTTGAAGAATAAAAACCTACTTTTCATTAGCTGCAAATTTGTTTCTACTGGGTTTACAGACTTCATAAATATACACCATTTTTTCACTTTTTTGTAAGCTATATTTTTGCTAAGATTATTTTTTTCGATAAAATACATACTTTTCAAGTTATTCGCGAAAAACGGGGTTTTTGTTGAGAAATAAACACATTCACTCGCAAATAACTCAAAAAGTATTGACAGTTAAAAAAAATCTATAGAACCAAAGTTGCTTAGAATTAGTCAATTTATCCAATTCCGGACTTATTTTGAACGTATGTTTTTTTCATTCCCGAGAAGGGGTCAAACTCACCCCCATGGCAAAAGTTATGGGCACAAGATCACTTTTTTTCTTTGGCATATTAGCTATGTGTACCTATGCCAAATTTCACGTCAATACGCGGTTACAATAAGCGGTTCTTTAACATTCGTAACAAAAGCCGTGAGTAAATGGACTATTATTTTGTAAACCAAACTATCAAAATGATACAAACAGAATAAAATCATAATAAGATAAATTAAATTGCCTGATTTCTGACATGTTCTTTTACATAGAAATCAGCAGTAACTGGATGTTATACTAATAAAATTTCGAGTGTATTTATACCTTCTTCTTAGGTACCGTGTCCGTATTCAGACGTTGGCTGTCATCATGTTTACAAGTTCCTGAAACATTTCTCTATCGGCTGCTGCGCGAAATAATTTTCCTAATGTGGTTCCACACACTTTTGTCTAATATTCCCCAACCATGAAAGTTTCTTTCGACCAATTCATCTCTTTCCCTCCACTTTTCCTTGTATTAAAGGCGAATTAGATGGTATTTAGGTCCTCTAAATATATGTCCGAAGTATTCTGATTTTCTCCTATTTATACCTAATCCTATTTAATTTCTCAACTTTTATTTTAAAATTAATTTTTGTTTGTTTTTTTTTTAATTATTTTGCAATTTTGGACCCCGGGTTTTGGCGCCCCTAAAGGATGGCGCCCGTGTGAATTGCACACTTTGCACATATGGTAGCGGGGGCCCTGGGTGAATGTAAGGACTACAAGTTAATAGTTAGTGAGAGTTTGAGTCAAAATGATAGTTGTTTGTTTTGAACATCGAAGTAAAAAGCGACACTAAACCAAAACAAAGGAGAAGACAAATATCTCAAGTGGTGGATGATAAAAGATGAGAAAGAAGATCTATTAAGGACAGGAATAGTAGAAAATATGTGTTGGAAAGAAAGTTCTAATACAATTTGGAGGAAGATGGCCAGTATCATTAGAGATCCTGATATCGAAATACTTGGAAGAACGTCAGGAAAGACGTTTAAGAATAAAGAGACCTGGTGGTGGTTAAACCAACTTCAAGAAAAAATAAAAGAGAAGAGAAAACATATAAACAGTAGCAAGAAAATAGGTTAGACACAGATCTTTAAAACTATAGGGTCGCCAAAAGGAAGCAAAAGTAGCACTAGCAAAAGCTAAAGCAGAAGCGTATACAAATCAATATGATCAACTTGATACCAGTGAAGGAAAAACAAAGAAATATAAAATAGCCAAACACAGAGCAAATAAAGCAAACGATCTTAATCAGACTAGATATATCCGAGATGAAAATAATAAAACTAATTCAAGAAAAGAATGCCAAAAAGAGATGGAAAAAGTACTTTGATGGTTTATTAAATGAAGAATTTGCCGTAACCGCAATGGTCACCAAAATAACAAACGTGGACGTGGTTCAAGCACTTAAAAAAAAGGAAAAGCAGTTGCACCAGATGCTATTTCTGGAGTAGTGTGGAGAGCATTAGGCAGTGGCGTAACAAACTCCGTCGGGGCCCTCCCGCAGAATTGAAAATGGGGCCCCCTTTAAAAAATTACTAAATGCGACATGTGTAACAAATACCTATAATTATGTGTTACAGACCAGTAAATCAACGTAAATAATGACGATACCGTGTAATTTTCAGTGTCACCACCGAAGTGGTCAACTCAAGACTTTTCGAGTTATTTATGAGTAAAAATGTTTAATTGTTCAACAAAGAAACCACGTTTTTAGTCGATGTTTCGCAAATAGTTCAAAGAGTAAGTATTCGATCGAAAAGAATATTGTTAACAAAAATGAAGTCTATCGACTCAGTAAAAGAAAAGTTGTAGCTCTTGAAAAGTTTTTCTTATTCGTCAAATACCAAATCGAATATTTCAAGGTGAAATAACCAAAAAATGAAATACTTTTCAGGGAAACTCAGAACTTTTTTTAAGTGTTTAAAATAAGCTTTATTTTTTACAAAAGTTTCTAGCATCAAAACTAAGCCAGTTACGCTAAAAATACAGTTAATCCCATTTTTTGGTAAAAAAAATTTGTGAAAATCTCCCCCTATTTAGCACCCCAAATGAAACTAATCATTATCGCCTTACAAATTACCTAATTTTTTATATGACCTGTAAGTTTCGCCGGTTCAAAGTGGTTATTTTTAAAAGGGTTCTAGTTAAAGGGCTTGAACGAGTCACTAATCACGAGTATATGCAAATTTTAAACAGCGATATCTTAACCAATTTTTGTCTTACAGAAAAACAAAAAAATCCAAAATATTTATAAAAGCATGACCTACATTTCTTTACTCTTTGAGATTTTTCGTATCACTAATACTTTTTAAGTTATTTCGAAAAAAGGCATTTTCCAAAATAAAAAAACTGTTTTTACTATGAAATCAAATTTTTTTCAAAAATAAGAACTTCGAACCAGTCAAACTTACAGATCATATAAACAATAAATATTTAAAGTAAATGGTAAAGCGTTATAATAAATTTTATTTGGGGTGCGAAATAGGGGCAGATAAGGCCTTGTACCGGCACAGGGAGCGCTGCTGGTATGGACAGTTTATTTCTCCCATACTCGTGGGATCAATATGGAACCATGCAAAAATTTAAAAGATTTAACCCTAGGGGTCTCGCAGGAGAACCCAACAAACAATCAAACTTCCACTGAGACTGTTCGGCAGAATCTGGAAGAAAATAATCCCATCACATCGGGTAATAAAAATACTGAGGACGCAATGCGTACTCCTTTAAAAGATGCTGAGGATGAGGTTTCTCGGCCAAAAATATCTGGGGCACAGAGAAGAAAGCTTCGGAAAATGAGAGAACAGGGAATTGACACTTCTAAGGTCAAATTACCTCCTAGACCTCAAAATAAAACTCCTGGAAATGCCGAAATCACACAAGCTGTCAAGCGGACTGTGTCTGATAGAAGCACTCCTGAGGAGAAATTAACAAAAAAGAGCAGAACTGCTGCTGCCTCTTTCAAAAAGCTCAGCAGCAACTACAAAGCAGCTCTTACGGGAATAAAGACGGCAATAATTCCCAAAGAATACCCAGACATATCTGTAACGGAAAAAGACGTTGGGGCAATAAAAGAGGCCCTAATTAAACTTATCGATGAGGTTCCTTGCGCACCTCGTTACGAAGGTAATCGGCTCATGGATGGATACTATGGGTTGATATGTGCTGACGAGGAGTCCTTTAAGATCACAAAGGATTTCTTGGAAGAAAATACGGAGTGGAAGGTCGTTAAGGCTGAGGAACTCCCAAAATCGAAGCGTGTACTGATGTACCTTCCAGAGACTAAAAATGAGGATCTGAAAGTGCCACTGGCACGAATTGAAAAACAAAATCCTGAACTAAGGACCAGTCGTTGGGCAATTCTGAGTTCCAAACCAGCAACTGACGGAGGACTGCATGTGAGTCTCCGAATTGATAAGGAGTCAGAGGCACAGCTCGAAAGGCTTCAATGGAAGCCTTATTACCTTCTACAGCGAGCAAGTATTATACCGTTGGAAGAGGGTAAAGCAAGACAGGCTGGGAACATTGGGGCACCAAAACCTGCAACGATTACTTCCGAACTGCAGGAGGCCGAAGGGGAATCTATGCAGGTGGAAGAAATTACAAGAGGGCCTGTTAGAGACCCCAAAAAGGAATAAACTGCAAAATTAAGATCATACAGATCAATTTGCAGCACAAAAAAACAGCTTCGGCACTTTTGTGCCAGGAAGTAGCTGAGAAAAACATTGATATGGTGCTTATTCAAGAACCGTGGATAAATGAAGGTAAGATACGGGGATTAAATGTTAAGGGATGGGAACTAATTTTGGGAGTACCTGACAATAAAATAAGAACTTGTATATTTTGTAGATCTGACCTTAACCTGGTACCAGTTATGGAGCTCTGTACGGGAGACATGACAGCTGCCAGAATTAAACTGAATTGCAATGGGTTGGTTACAGAGGTGATTGTTGCATCTCTTTACCTTCCTATTGACAGTAAAGAACAACTTCCAGGGACTAACCTAGAGAACCTTCTAGAATACACCAATGATAAGCATACAGAACTTATCATTGGAGTCGACTCCAACGCCCACCACATCATTTGGGGAAGCAGAGATACAAATAATAGAGGTAAGTTACTTTTTGAGTACCTTTGCACTACTGAACTTGATCTTCTGAACAGGGGTAATAAGCCCACCTTCAGGACATCAAGAGCAGAATCACTAATCGACCTAAGCCTATGCTCTATGGGGATTGGGAACATAATATCTGACTGGCATGTGTCGGATGCGTTATCCTTATCGGATCATGCATACATATGCTTTGAGATAAACTCAGTCAAACCCGAACCAAGGTTCTATAGAGACCCTAAGGTGACCGATTGGGAATCCTTTAAGAGGGATCTTGGAACAAGGGTACGGAATTATCCTAAAAGGCCAAAAAACAATGTTGAGGTTGAGATGGCAGTAGACTGGTTGCAGCATGCAATAGTCGTCTCATATGAGGAAAACTGCCCGTTAAAAGAAAGTCGCCCTCCCAGGCAAGTAACTTGGTGGAATAAGGAGCTGTCTGATCTCAAAAGAGAAACAAGACGGCTCTTCAATAGGGCGAAGAAATCAGGTGATTGGGAAGCATATAAGGCTAAACTGAAAATCTATAATAAGAAAATCCAATCCGCTAAGGAAAGATCCTGGAGAGAATTCTGTGAAAACATTGAAAGTGTACCTGAAAGCGCCAGGGTTAACAGAATCCTCAAAAGAGATAACATTAACAAACCCAAGTCAATGAAATTGCCCAATGGGAAGTATACGTACACAGAGAAGGAGGCTGTAGAGCATCTTTTAAGTGTTCACTTTCCAGGGTCGACGCAATTGACTGCTAATAACAATCATCAAGCAAACAATAGCCCAACCAAAAGGGACTGGCTGACCTCTGACGAGATCTTTGGTTCTCACAAGGTCAGATGGGCTATTGAAACTTTTGAACCTTATAAAACTGCGGGACCGGATGGTATATTTCCTAAGCTTCTCCAGGAGGGTCTGGAAATAATCATGGGTCCCCTGGTCACAATATTTAGAGCTAGCCATGCTCTGGGATACATTCCCAAAGCTTGGAGAAGGGCAAGGGTGGCGTTTATTCCCAAACCAGGAAAAACAGATTACACCTTAGCAAAATCCTACAGGCCTATAAGTCTGACCTCATTCATGTTAAAAACCATGGAAAAAATCTTGAACGAACACATCAAGAAAAACAATTTAAATGAAAATCCACTGCACCAACGGCAATGGGCGTATCAGGCAGGGAAATCAGGTGAAGCCGCCCTGCACAATCTAGTGTCGGAACTCGAAAGGAGTCTGCATCAGAAAGAAGTCGCCCTTGCTGCATTTTTAGATATAGAAGGTGCATTTGATAATACCTCAATCGAGTCTATACAAAGCGCACTGGTGAGGAAGAAAATCAACAACACAACATGCAAGTGGATTATTCAGATGCTTCAGAGCAGAATAATATCCACAGATACGCATGAAGATACCATAAATCTGAGGGCAACTAAGGGATGCCCTCAAGGCGGTGTATTGTCACCGTCATTATGGAACATAGTTGTCGATGATCTGATTCATGGGCTAAGCGCCCAAGGAATCTGGGTCCAGGGTTTCGCAGATGATATCGTGATAGTAACTAGGGGAAAATTTCCCAGCACTGTTGCGTATCAGATGCGATATGCCCTTCACTACATAGAGAACTGGTGTCTGAAAGAGAACCTCTCCGTGAACCCTTCTAAAACTAAACTGGTAGCCTTTACAAATAAGAGGAAGCTTACTGGACTGAGTGAGCTGAAATTATTTGGAGAGGTACTGGAAAGAACCAATGAGGTTAAGTATCTAGGGGTAACCCTGGATTCGAAACTCAATTGGAATACTCATATTACCAATATAACCAATAGGGCTAAGCGACTCTTCTGGAACTGCAGACGAGTTGTAGGTAAAACCTGGGGATTGAAACCAAGGGTGATATGTTGGTTGTACACATCAGTGATACGACCGACAGTTACTTATGGGTCAGTACTCTGGTGGAGAAAGACGGCTTTGCAATCTTGTGTGACCACTCTCACCACCCTACAAAGACAAGCGCTTCTAAATATAACAGGAGCCTTGAATAGTACAGGAACGGCTTCATTAGAGGCTATCACAGGTCTCCCTCCGCTGGAATTGTATATTTCGGCGGTAGCCTTTATGACCATCCTGAGGCTCAAAGCAAACAATACTTGGAGGCCAAATTATGTATTGAATAGCCACACAAACATTACTGGGACTATACTTGAGGAATACATCTTTATGATGAACTTAGATATGATGACACCAGAACTAATCTTCACTGAGAAGATTAACACAATTATACCATCTAGAGAACAAAAAGTCCCAAACATTAATGGAGACTTAATATGGTTCACTGATGGATCTAAAACTGCCCATGGTACTGGATCAGGAGTCTTTGGGCAAACATGTAACTATAATAAATCTTACAGCCTAGGTCAACATACAACGGTGTTCCAGGCTGAAGTTTTTGCTTTGGTGGCCTGCATTGATGAAATAATTGATGAGGACCCTAAAGCTAAGAGAATCAACATTTACACAGATAGCCAATCGGCTATTCTGGCTGTAAAGAACCCTCTCACCAAATCAAAACTGGTGAGAAACTGCAAAGATCTCCTCAATAACCTGGCAAAAGACAACAAAGTGTCTTTAATATGGGTGCCGGGTCATGAAGGGGTGCATGGGAACGAACGAGCAGATATGTTAGCGAAACAAGGCTCGAGAAAAACTTTTGAAGGCCCAGAACCTTTCTGTGGCATCACTAAAGATGCTATGAAAAACGAGGTTCAGAAATGGCTGATAAAGAATCATCAAAATAAATGGAGAACCACTCAAGGGCAAATCCAGACTAAAAAAATAATCAAGAATATTGATAAAAAACTCTCGAACAGTTTGATGAACCTCAATAAACGAGAGATCAAAACGGTCACTGAAATGGTGACTGGACATTGTCGTTTAAGAAATCACCTATACAAACTAGGTAAGGTGAATGAACCATGGTGCAGAAAGTGCGAAATGGAAGAAGAAACTGCCATACACATACTATGCTATTGCAGTGTGCTAGGTGATGTAAGGCAGAACTTCACTGGTCAAATGAGGTTTGAACCAGAAGAGATCTTAAAACTACCAATAAGAAAACTGTTGGCCTTCGTTGAGGCCACAGGACTTATTAAAGTTTAAGGAGAAGAACAGGGTTTGGTACAAAGGTCTTATGACCAAGTGCCAGAGACTAACGAGTCTCGCCTGAGTTAAGAAGAAGAAGAAGAAGAAGAAGGGGCAGATTTTGACGATTTTTTTTAACAAAAAGGGGCCAACTTTATTTTGAGCGTAATTCGTATAGTTTTGATGCTAGAAACTTATAAAAAAATAAAAATAAAGCTTTTTTGAAACATTTAAAAAAAGTTTTAATTAGTTTTCCCCGAAAATTGCTTCATGTTTTGGTTATTTCAGGTTGAAATGTTCGATTTGGAATTGGACGAATAAGAATAATTTTTCATGAGTTTCAACTGTGCTTTTATTGTGTCGATAGACTTCATGAATAAGTACACCATTTTTTATATCTTATAAGCTACATTTTTGCTACAAATATTTCTTCGATATCTAATATTTAATTCGATAAATACTTTTTTTTTGAGCTATTTACGAAAAACCCGTCTGAAAACATTGTTTTTTTTTTGTTGAAAAATAAATATTATCACTCGCAAATAACTTGAAAAGTATTAACATAGAAAAAGAAACTCTATAGAACAAAAGTTGCTTATAATTAGTCAATTTATACATTTCCGGGATTATTTTAAACGTATGTTTTTCACCCCAAGGAGGGGTGTCACCCCCGAAGTAAAAGCAACCAACGGCATAAATCCAACTTTGAAGTGGAGTGTAACTAGAACCTAAATCCAAATTGTCAAGCAAATACGTCCGTCGCGACGCTGATAATTTCACTCCAAAACTTTCATTTACTGAGCATTGGTGTAATCATGCATTGTTTATGACGACTTACATTTTTCATCTGTATTGGTATAGAATAAAATAGAACAAAGATTACTAAATGGTTACATAAGTATTATTCTATGAGATGAACAACTTTCTTCGTGCACTATCTACTGTCAGCGAATATATCTACAATTTTATTAATTCGGATGGACAACTTCATTTTCAATACTGCACTTCTTAAAAAAATGTATGTATGCAAATAATATAACAACACATTTTTACATATATTAGACAACAAGATGGGGCACTTGACATATTGGGGCCCCCCGTAAGCTTCATCCTGCAAGGCGCCTCTGTTACGCCTCTGGATAATCGTATCGAAATACTAAAACGTAGGTAAAGATTAAAGAGAAAACCCATTTCTAGATTTAGAAATATTGTTCTAAAATTAGGCAAATTGCAATTCTCAAATCTTTGAATAGTCACGTACAAAACATTATAGTTTATTGTCGCCACCCATAAAAGTTAGTGAGACCGGAAAATATTTTTCTAGATAGGAGATGATTCACTTGCCGAATATGCCTATTTAGAAATTTACGTTTTTAAATTTAAACCTACAAAGTAAAATCATATACCTATAACTGATTTTTACATAATATCAGACGACAAGATGAGGCCCCTGCTCGATCGGGGCCCCCCGCAAGCTTCACGCTGCGGGGGCCTCTGTTACGCCCCTGGCATTAGGAGAGACAGTAACAAGTTGGCTAACAGGTTTATTTAATAATTATGGAAGTTGAAAAAATTTTAGATGAAAGCAGAAGCAGTATATTAGTAGGCCTGCCTAGTACCTACCTGTTTGCAAAAGCAAGAGAGATATACAACTATGTACAAAGTACAGGGCCATAAAACTACTTAGTCATTCCATGAAAATGTGTGGAAAGAGTAATTGATAGACGGATACGTGAAGATACCGAAATATCCGATAATTAGTTTGGAAGACAGCTCAACAAGAAGCAATTTTCACTATAAGGAAGTTGATGTAAAATACAGGAATAAAGAAACAACCGCTCATATGACATTCGTTCTTGAGAAAGCATATAATAGAGTACCTCGAGAGATTCTGTGGTGGACACTCAATAAGAAAGGAGTCCCTGGTGAATATGTGAAGGTTGTGAGGGATATGTATGAGGGAGAAACGACTAGTGTTAGGACAGGTGTGGGAGAGACTGATCAATTTCATGTGAAAGTAGAATTGCACCAAGACTTGATGTACATTCCTAATCCATTCTCATTAGTTTTGGATCAGATAGTAGCGAAACTACAGGGTAAGCTTCCCTGGTACTTAATATATGCTGGTGATGAGACGAATTCAATTTCAAATAATTCAATTTTAAGAGAGCTAAAGGTTGACTAACGACTCTCCAGTAAAATCCACCTACACTTTGGACATGTTATGAGAGCAAACACAGAAAACATGGAAAGACTCATTATACAAGGAAAGGTGGAAGGCCGAAGATTACGAGAAAGATCCCCAACAAGACAGATCGATCAAGTTACAGGAATATGCAAAAGACCTATAAATGAGTTAAATTAAATGACCAGAGACGGACAATACACGACATCACGTTGACTACTACACTCCCTCCGGGGGGTCAGGATTGAAGAGTGCAAACAGTGGAGACAAGCTCGTGAGGAAAATGGTTTAAAGCAGTGATTCCCAAAGTGGTCCAGGTGGACCCTCAGGGCTCCAACAGGGACTCAATGGGAGTCTACGTTGGCGTGAATTAAAAATGGGGGTTCACAAGTTGCAAGTGGGGGTCCACGAAAATTTTATAGCGATTTGGTATTTATTTAAAAAATTTGCATTTTTTTATTGTAAAATATCAATGGAAAAACTAATATTTTAATAAAAGTGACTCAAAAATATTATTATAATCCATCATAACAAGTTATTTTGATTAAAAACAAGCTTTTGATCAAATTTTAGTGTAGAAAACGTTAAAATACTGTTTTTTACATTTTCCTCCATTTCCAAAACACACGTCTTTCGATTTGACTGAAAATTTGCCCACAGATAGCCAAAACACAGGACTTTAAGTGGTTAAAAGAATTTGTATCGTTTTACAATACAAAAAAAAAATACATGGAATAATATCAGAGTCAAAAATATAGGCGTCTACTGTGAGTACAATTAATTCGGAAAATATCGACCATACGAAAAAAATGGTTAAGAAAATTATAATAATTATTGTAAACACAATTTATTTGGATCAATTTCAGTTCCTAACATTTTTGTCAAAAAGTTGAGAATTGCGGAGATATTGAACAAAAACCACTGCTATCAAATCAATCAGGGCTTATGCTCGCGCCTTTACCGCATACGTACTACCTGAAATATTGATTTAAGGAAAAACATAAAAGAGATCAAAATTGTATAAAATTTAATTCTCTCGAATTTTGTATAGGTACTGTTTTGTTATAAAACTAATAATAAACGAGATAATTCAATAATTATGCTGTATGGTATGTTTAACAGTAAATGGTTGAGTTCAATTAGTTACCACTATAAAAATCCTGGATTAACCGATAATAGTATAAAAGGCCCGGTTTCAGGTAAAATTTATTTCAGGCTTTATTATGGGAGTACCGTCTAATTAGTGTTAATTGCAAAAGACCAACTCTGTCTACCTCGGTCGCTTATCCGGCTGGGTCTTAACAATGGGCCAGGTCAGATAAATTTAATAATATTTACGACCGCACTAATTGAACTCAACCATTTACTGTTGAACAAACCATAACTGTCACTCTTTCCCCCATAACTCGGAAAATATCGACGGCACAAAAAAAATTATAATAGAATAAATTATACGAAATCATATTTTCCACAACTTCAGTCCTTACACTTGTTGTCGAAAAGTTAAATATGGCGGAGATATTGAGCAAAAACGGTTCTCTTTTATTCGCGATTTTAAATTTACACTATTGACCCCCTTAAGATTAGAAAAATAGAATATTGCTTGGGTAGCTCGGCATACAAGATCAAATGCTAACCCGACTGTACTATATAATTTTGACTCTTTATTGCATGTAACTTTTCTTGTATTGTAAAACTATGCAAATTTTTTAACCATTAAAGTCCTATGTTTTGGCTATCTGTGGGCAAATTTTCAGCCGACTGGAAGAACATGTATTTTGGGAATGGATAAAAATGGAAAAAACCATATTTTAACGTTTTCTACGCTAAACTTTGATCAACAACTTGTTTTAAAACAAAAAACTTATTATAATGCCTAATAATCACATTTTGGACAACCCTTCTATTAAAACATTATTTTTTCAATTGATAATTTACGATAAAAAATGCAAATTTGTTTAAATAGATTCCAAATCACTGTAAAATCGCTTAAAATGATAATTTGAGAAAAGAAAAGAAGACGAAAAAGACCTTTAATGCTTTATTTTTACCCCCCCCCCATGTTTTTCATTGGAAGTATGGTAAAAATGTAGCAGCAGGGGGTCCACCGAAACCAGTATATTTTTTGAAGTGGTCTACGAGAAAAAATAGTTTGGGAGCCTCTGGTTTAAAGCTTAGTAGGACAAAAACAGAGTATTTGGAATATTCATTTAAAGATGGAGTTACTACAAATAAAATAATATTTTTGGATGGTGAAATGATTGTGAAAAGTAAACGTTTTAAGTACCTAGCATCGGCATTACAGAGTAATGGGAAAATAGATGGAGATGCATGCAGTAGAATTAGGGTTGAATGGATGAAGTGAAAGAAGCGACTGGTGCGTTGTGTGACAGAAAAATTCCGATGAAGTTGAAGGTAAAATTCTATAAAACAACTATAATACTAGCTATGATGACCGGAACTTAATGTTGGGCAGTTGAAAGCAAAAGGAACAATGAATGCATGTGGCGGAAATGAGAATGCTTAGATGGATAAGTGGAGTGACAAAAAACGATAATAGTAAGAATGGGAATATTAGGGGAAGTATAAGGGTGCCACCAGTTGATGCCAAAATGAGAGATCATAGGTTAACATGGTTTGGTCATGTTCAACGTCGATACGTTAATTACCGAATACGAAGAATTGCTGAGCTTCGTGGAAGGAGTATGAGAGAAAGACCAAAGAAGACCTGCAGGGATACACTTAGACAGGACATGTTGGTAAAGGAGATTGATATTGATATGACCCAAAATACTTAATACTGTGTCGGAAAAATTAAGACTGTTATGTGACTCTTGAATAAAACTCGAAGTTCGACAACGTTTATCAAAATGCTACGTCTTGTCGGCTCTTCTCTATTCAGCTGAGACATGGACCCTGAAAACATCAACCGTAAGTAAATTGGAGGCCTTTGACACTTGGATATAAGTCTAATATCATATCTAGGTCACATACTGAAGTAAGTAACAATATGCTCAACTAATAGTGAAAAGAAATATCGAGGGAAAGAGAGGAAGAAACATCTCACAATGGACAGGGCTAAATTTTGAACAGTTAATAAGAACAGCTGAAGACAGAGAAGAGTTTGCAATTGTAGTAGCCAAGCTCCAGTGAGGAGAGGCACTTTAAGAAGAAGAAGAAGGCATAGACACAGCCAAATCTTATACTAGATATACGAAGAGATAACAAGGAGGTAGTTGCTGTTGCTGAATACAAATATTTAGGAACAATATTCAATCGAGAAAGAACAGATGACCAATAAATTAACACCAGAATAATGCAAGCCAGAAAAACTATACGGTGGCTTAACGGAATTCTTTGGACCAAAATATAACAAACACCCTTAGTCGAAGGAATAAAGCACTGAACCTCCGAAAAAAAAACGATCTTAATAATTCTTTTTTGCATTCGATTCGTGAATGCGCCAGGAAACTTTGTGACCCCTAGCCATGAGATAATATTGAAAAACTGTATATAAAAAATGCATCTCAAACAGACAATAAAAGAAATTCAGAACTCGTCAATTATCGGCGGAAATGAGTTCAATTTTGTTACTCGGGGGTTTTTCGGGTCGCTGAAAACGAATATGATGTCGTAAGTGATATCCGGAGTACCTGGTGCCCCGGGTACTTACTGTTTACCTCGTCATTAAAATTCATTAAAAAATTAATCAAAAATCATTACTCGGGGGTTTTTTAGGGTCACTAACGACGAATATGACATCGGAAGTGATCTACGAAGTACCTGGTGCCCAGAGTACCTACTGTTTACCTCGTCTTGTGGAGTTTTCGGTTTTATATTAAAAATTAATCAAAAATCATTACAAGTGGCTTTTTGGGGTCGCTAACGACGAATATGACATCGGAAGCGATCTCCGGGATACCTGGTGCAAGGGTACCTACTGTTTACCTCGTCTTCTGGAGTTTTCGAAAAATTAATTAAAAAATTAGTCAAAAATCATTACTAGATAGATAGATAGATAGATCTTTATTTAAATAGAAAAAACCTAATATACATACAATATAAAGAAAAGAAAGTACACTATAAATTTTTGATATGTTGTTTAAGCAATATTTTGAAATCATTGAGACTAGTACATTTTTTTACAGCTGCAGGTAACTGATTAAACTTAAGAAAGCTTTTAAAAAGAGCGAATTCATCGTACTTTTATAAATAGTTCTAGGTATATATATGTCATCTAAACCTCTGGTATTATAAGAATGAATATCTTTATTAAAAGAAATGAACTCTTGAAAATATTCAGGTGATAAGCCATTTACTATTTTGAAGACCAAAATCATTGTGAAATAAAACAATCTATCTTCAACAGAGAACCAGTTTAGGGTATTTAACATCGTCCTAATTGGAGTACGACGATTTGTTTTAAGAATTATTCTCATTCCACGGTTTTGTAATTTTTGTAGCATGTTAAGTTTATTAAGATTAAATAAATATAAGATTGATGAGCAATAGTCAAAATGAGGTTGAATAATTGTGTTATATACTGTAATTTTTGATTCCATTGACAAATTTTGAGATATTCTGCTCAGAAAGTACAGTTTTTTTGATATTTTTTTATGAACATACTCGAAATGACTGTCAAAATTCAGAATATTGTCAAGTTGGAATCCCAAATATTTAGCTGTTGTAACCACTTCAATTTTTTCATTATTAATATTTAAATTTATGTTCTCAGAATCGAGCAAGCTATATTTATGTTTACTAGTGAAAACCATTGCATTTGTTTTTTTAACATTCAACTTAAGTTTATTAATTATCAAGTATTTGTTAACCATATCTAAAATAGTATTAATTTTTTGAATGGCTATATCAAAATTTTCATCACTACAACAGATTAGAGTATCATCGGCAAAAAGGTTAATAAACTCACAATTTACAAAAATATCGATATCGTTAATGTACAGAATAAATAAAAGAGGGCCTAATACACTGCCTTGAGGAATACCTGTATTACTATCCATTTCAGATGATAATTGGTCTTTAAAACGTACTTTCTGTTTGCGATGTTCTAAATAATTTTCTAACCACTCAATTACTGCACCTCCTATACCATACTGTTTAAGTTTTGATATCAATATTGTCCTGTCGATTGTCTCAAAAGCTCTTTTTAAATCTAGAAATACACCGACTACGTACTTATTTTTATCTAAATTACTCTGTATGTGACATAATGTAACTTGTAATGCTGATTCACAAGAGAATTGTTTACGAAACCCTGATTGATTATTAATTAAAATTTTATTTTTTGTTACATGTTCCAATAATTGTTCATAAACAGCAATTTCTAATAGTTTTTCTATAGGAGGTAAAGTATTGATCGGACGAAATTCTTCAGCTTTTGTAGTATTAGGTATTTTTTGTATAGGGGTGATAGTACTTATTTTTAATACTTCAGGAATTTTACCCGCAGCAAGAGATGTATTAATTAAATTTAACATAACGTGCCCAATGGTTTCAAAAACTTCCTTTACCATTCTGCAATTTAACGTTTCGTGCAGTGAGAATTTATTATCCAAATTGCCAACAATTTTTCTCAAATCCTGTATGGAAAGCTCTTCAAATTTATCAAAATTTAAATATAGATTATTATTTACATTACACCATGTTTCAGAATTCTTAATACTTTGGACAATACCTTCAATGCTTTCAACAAAATACTCATTAAAACTGCTAGCTATTTCTAAGTTGTTTGTTAACCGTTTTGGGCCTGTAGCAGTTTCAAAGATTACAGAGTTTGGCATCTCTCGGCTATTATCATTGATTAATTTTTTTAAAGTTTTCCACATTTGTTTTGGATTGTTTCTATACCTGTCTATTTTGTTAAAATAGAATCGCTCTTTTTTAAGCTTTAACATATTTACTACCTCATTTCTATGTCTCTTAAAAACTTGCCATTTATGTTCTTTTTCAATAACGTCAATACATTTTTTAAAATCTTTATAAGCCTTGTCACGCTGTTTAATTTGTTTAAATACCTCGTAATCAAACCAAGGTAATTTAGATTGAAACTGACATGTTACAATTGGTATTATGCCATTGATTACATTTTCACAATTTTGCAAAATTTCCTGATAAATGATATTAACATCAACAGAATCCAAATTAAAGTGACACATGATAAGACTAGTTTTGATTTTATCCAAGTTTTGATTACATAAATTTCTAAACTTGGATATATTACCATCAGATATAATATAGCTATTATTATTAGAGATATTTACTGAAATAACGGAATGATCAGTAATTTTTGGACAGTCGTGAACACAAGCACTTATATTATTTTGATTAGAAAGCACATAATCTACCAAAGTTTTGCTAGTGTTAGTAATACGAGTAGGATAACTAATACACTGTTGTATCCCATAAGCCGAAAACATTTTTTTTATTTTTTCCCCATAGAAATTACTAGCTAACAAGTCTATATTAAAATCACCAACTAACACACAACGATAGTTTGTAGTAAATGAAGCATCACATATTTCTTCCAAATCTTCAATGAATTGAGCATCAGAACTGGATGGTGAATGGTATAAACACCCCACCAAGTAGACCATGGATTTAAAATCAACTTTTATTACTTTGCACCAATAATTATTACGCAATTGAAATGTTTTAAAATTTGAGAAATCATAATGTTTGTTGATGTATAACATAACACCTCCAGTGTATCTACTCGTTGAGTCACAGCGAATATGGCAATAATTTTCAAGTTTCACCTCTATATCTTCAATATCTGATGTCGTCCTAGTCTCACTCAATAGAATTATTTTGGGGTTATAGCAAGTTATGGATTCCTGAACTTGGTCTCTATTTTTAACTATGCTTTGGGCGTTGAGATAAATTATATCGGAGTTGAATGGTATATTGGGGGGTATACTTGGGGCTTTTTGGGGTAGCTTACGACGAATGTGACATCGGAAGTGATCTCCGGAGTACCTGGTGCTCAGGGTACCTACTGTGTATCTCGTGACTAACGATTTTTGACTAATTTTTTAATGAATTTACCGAAAACTCTAGAAGACGAGGTAAACAGTAGGTACCCTGGGCACCAGGTACTCCGGAAATCACTTCCGATGTCATATTCGTCGTCAGAGACCCCAAAAACCACCCTCGAGTAATGAATTTTGACTAATTTTTTAAAGAACTTGCCGAAAACTCCAGAAAACGAGGTAAGTAGGTACCCTGGGTACCAGGTACTCCGTAGATCACTTCCGATGTCATATTCGTCGTCAGAGATCCAAAAACCCCGAAGTAATGATTTTTGACTAATTTTTTAATGAATTTACCGAAAACTCCAGAAGACGAGGTAAACAGTAGGTACCCTGGGCCCCAGGTACTCTGGTGATCACTTCCGATGTCATATTCGTCGTTAGCGACCCCAAAAACCCCCGAGTAATGATTTTTGACTAATTTTTTAATAAATTTTTTGCCGAAAACTGCACAAGACGAGGTAAACACTAGGTATAGTGGGCACCAGGTACTTCGGAGATCACTTCCGATGTCATATTCGTTTTCAGCGACCCCAAAAAATCCCAATTAAATTACAAATCCTTACAATTAACAAAATTGAACTCATTTCTGCCGACAATTGACGAGTTCTGAATTTTTTTTAATGTCTGTTTGAGATGCACTTTAAAGGCTGTATGACACTATGCATTTTCTTGTATCATTTCTAATATCGTTTCTGATATCGTTTCTTGTATACATTTTCTTGTATCATTTCTTGTACGTACATTTGTGCCCTGTATGACACTATGCAAGTTCTTGTATCGAAAATTGTATGAAATTCGGCACGTGATTGGTCGAAATTTTGTTTGTCACCCTGTGTCACGTTATGGTAGTACTGCATCTACAGCTACAGCTGATTTTAAAGATTTTATATTTATAAACTTTTAATTAACATTTTAATGTTAACCAGAATTTTACGTTGACTGTTTGAGGTTGATTTATTTGTGTTATTTTGTTTTGATATTTGTGCTAAAATATTTGCATTAGAATTATCTTCAGTTTGATCCAAATTAGGAACTATTGTATTTTCGTCTATTAAAAAATTATGCACCATGAAACCTAAATTTATAGTTTGAACTTTACTAGGAGCTAAATATATGGTTATTAGTAGAACAGTAGTCCATACCAAACGGTATATTAAGTATCAATAAAAGATTTAAAAATAATACCTACAAAAACACAAATAAATTCATCAATACATGATCCCATTTTGATTTCAGCCACCATTATGAGTAAGTAATTATGACATTTTAGATATTTTACCAGTAGGTTTTACGTTTTTGCTCTTTGCGCAGAAATTGGCGCAGTTCTTGTACAAGAATTTGTGTCTGACTCAAATTCTTGTATCGTTTCTTGTATCTGTGTATGACACTATGCATTTTTTTTGACATATCAGAAACGATATTAGAAATGATACAAGAAAATGTATAGTGTCATACAGCCTTAAGAATCCATTTTTTTATGCAGTTTTTCAATATTATCTCATGGCTAGGGGTCACAAACTTTTCTGGTGCATTCACGAGTCGAATGCAAAAAGAATAATTATTAAGATCCATCTTGTCGTTTTTTTTTTCGGAGGTAAGGCCGATTTTAGTGTTTTATTACTTCGCCTATACCTGCAAAATCGTAATTATTTTTGAAATATTTCTCCACAAGACGCTTACAATTATTATTATTGTAAATAGTTTTTTTTATAAAAACGAAAAAGCTGTGTATCTTTGTACCAAAATAAATCCTCCAAAATAAATAACCATGAAAACATCTTTATTTAACCGTGCTACAAAAATTTCAATATTGAAGGATTACGTGTGTAATTAATTGGTTTCTTGAACACTCCTCAGAAAAATACGTTCAAATGCCTATCATATTGCGAGTGATTTCTTTAAAAACATTTTTAACAACTTCCTTTGAATGAAATTAAGAGATTTAAACCAAGGAGACTTCTTTCAATAACGAGGTTGAAAGGGACGAGAAAATGACTTATTTAGAATTACTGCAAAAAATAACTTACTCTTAAAAATAAAAACACTAAATTAAAATTAGGGCGAGAAAATCAGTTAATCAATATTCTCTTTATTCTTTAAATATACAAAATTATTGTTTTGATAAAGTAATTTAAAGACTTTAACATTGAAGTGGAAAATTCTGTTGTAATTGGTTTAAATATTTAATTAACAATCTAAATGGAATACAATAGAGTTGATCATTTTCACAGCGAAGGTTTTCGAACTTATCAGTCCATCTTCAGTGAACTTGAAGTCCTTGCGCTAATAACCGCAAAACCAAATAGTGATTGGGTTTAAATTGAAGACTACATAAAAGCATTAAAATAAACACATACAGTCGATAAAAATGGATATAAATATCCGGGAACAATATGTGTCCCTACTCCAAATAGGAATTATATCCACCTTAAATTAATTTCATTTAAAAATATTTCTTTGATTAGTGGTGTTTAATATTATGTTCCACTATAAGTTATTACACTACAGTTATTTTTACTATTACTTTTCTTGGAAGTTTTGAGAATAATATTTTATCTTATTTTTTCATCATCATCATAACCATTATCATCATCACCATTAATTGGAATGGAGATAATATAATAATTTAGATAATTGGATTGGAGACCAAGGGAAGACAAGAAAAGCATCAGTCGACCACCTACACGATGGAATGAGGATTTAAGAAGGCTAAATAAAAACTTAAGATTTTTCAACCAAATCTATAAAAAAGGAAAATTCCCTGTCCAATGGCTTGTATCTACCTTTATCCCTTTGCCAAAAAAGATCAACGCAACAAAGTGTCAAGAGCACCGACTGATAAGTCTGATGAGCCATTATTTAAAAATATTCCTCAAAGTTCTTCACTACAGAATCTCCACAAAATGCGATAAGGTTATTGGTTGCTCACAATTTGGATTTCGAAAAGGCCTGGGTACCAGGGAAGCACTAGTTGCAGCCCAAGTGCTAGCTCAGAACTGCTACGATCAAAGGAAAGATGTAATGATGTGCTTTATAGATTATGAAAAAGCCTTCGATCGACTACAACATCATAAACTCGTACATATACTAAAACAACTCGACATAGATCAAAAAGACATTCGTTGCATAGAGGCTCTTTACTGGAATCAAACAGCTGTCGTCAAGGTGGATAATGAAACCACGCAAGCTCAAAAAATTCTCAGAGGTGTAAGACAGGGATGCATTCTCTCCCCACTACTGTTCAATCTATATTCAGAAAGTATCTTCCAGGAAGCTCTTGAGGAATGCGAAAGCGGCATCAAAGTAAATGGTACCTGGGTCAATAATATACGATATGCGGATGACTCGGTCTTAATAGCAGATAATATAGAAGACCTCCAAAACCTTCTTAATAAAATTGGAGAGCATAGCGAGAACATGGGACTTAGCATCAACATAAAAAAGACGAAGTTCCTTATAATCAGCCGTCAATTATGTCAACATCAAAATGCAAGACTAGCATATAACAACCAAGATGTAGAGCACGTAAGAAAGTTTAAGTGCCTGGGAACCTGGCTATGTGAAGACTGGATGTCGGATATGGAAATTAAATGTCGGATAGAAAGAGCCAGAAGTGCATTCATGAAATTCAGAAACGTCTTTACGAACTCTGACTTTGACCTAAACCTAAGACTAAGATTCACAAAATGCTATATATGGTCGGTGCTCCTATATGGCATGGAAGGATGGACTTTAAAAATAAACACAATGAATAAGCTAGAGGCATTTGAGATGTGGATCTATCGACGAATTCTTAAAGTTCCCTGGACCACAAGAATAACAAATGAAGAAATCCTGAGAAGAATTGGTACAGAACGACAACTGATGTGCACAATTAAACAGAGAAAAACGGCATACCTGGGACACATAATTAGAAATGAAAGATATCAGTTTCTGCAAACCTTAATTGAAGGAAAGATCGAAGGAAGAAGGGGAGTGGGCAGGAAGAAAATGTCATGGCTCCGTAATGTCAAACAATGGACAGGACTAAAAAACATAGGAGACCTAATACATACTGCAAGGGATAGAGAAAAATGGTCTAACGTGATCGCGAACATCCATTAGTGGATTGCATAAGAAGAAGAAGAAGAAATAAAAACTGAATGAGAGTGGAGCAAGATGGACTGGATTGGAAACAAGAAGAAGAGCCATATGTTGAGCAGTGGACCTTTGAGGCTGAATGTTGATGATTATTCTGTGAAGCTTCTCTTTTCCTGTTAAATTCAAATAAATTTAGTTAAAAGTCAAAGTTTTTCAACCTAATAAAAATATTAAAAAATATTTTTAAAAGGCAAGAGGGAATTCTAAAAGTTGCAATTCACAACCCCGTCTGCACAGTTTGGTAAATTCCAACGGAAAATGGACCAAGTTAGTCGATAGGAGTAATACCATAGGCGCCCATACACACGGGCAGGGGGGCCGTGGCCCCCCCCCTAGCTTTTCGGGAAAGAACAAAAATTAAATTTATATTACATAAACGTATTTTTGCCAAAAAATTATTGGATAATTTTGAGGGATAAATTGGAAACAACGTATTATTTATTAATAAAAAAATTGGGTAATTAATAGTTTAACAGAAAATCTGTGTGTCTGCGACAGCGGTCTATATGGAATGTGCATAATACACATTTCGCACAGTCACGGTATGCTATTAACGAAAAGATTGAAAGAGATTAGAAACGTGGGAACATAATATATACTGTAATCGACACCAAAAATTACAAATTAAATGAATCATTTATAATACTGCAAAGCAAATCATATCAGCAAGAAATCCGATCTCTGACCGATAATCACTAATGAGCCATTTGTCTTTAAAGAACTGGCACTATAAAGATAAAGTGTAAAATCTGTGAAGTGATTATATTTTGTTTTCTATATTAAGTTTTGTGTACACCGAATAGAACCATCTTCATAAGCAGAAGTAAATTCATATTGAAAAATAATTTTTAAAATTGATTGAACATAGTTAGTCAAATTTTAATTTGCAAAAGTATTTTTTTAGTAAGTAGATTATTTTAAAGTGTACATTATGATGAACAGAACAATTTTATTTAAATGAAAAACAGGTGATCTTTCATGACGAATGAGTGTTATATACAAGGTGTCCCAAAAGTAGCGGAAAGGTCGAATAATTCGCGAAATGAACATCCGGATCGAAAAACTGAAAAATATGTGTTAAATATTTCTCAAAAATCTATGCGATGACACTAAACAAGTCCACCACTTCAACCCCTGGATGTGGAGCGGGGGGTTACTTTAAAATCTTAAATGGAACCCCAAATTTTTGTTGTAGATTGGATTTTCCTTGTAAAAATAAGCAAGTTTTATTCGAGCCATTTTGCGAATTGTGGATAGAGAGCGCTATAATCGGAAAAAACAATATATCGTGATATCATAGGAAAATTATAGAAACGGTCTAATATCTCGAGAAATATACTTCCAAATGAAAAACTAAAAAAACACGTGTTTAATATTTTTCAAAAATCTATAGAATGACACCAAACAGGATTTTTCATTCCACACCCTGGAGGTGGGGGTGAGAGTTAACTTTAAAATCTTAAATAGGAACCCCCGTTTTTTATTGCAGATTGAGGTTTCTCCTCAAAAAATAAGTAAAATGTATTCGAAACTTTTTTTAGAATTGTTGACGGATGGCGCTATAATCGGAAAATGCGATTAATTTGCGCCATCTATCAACGATTCTAAAAATGTTTGGAATATATGTGACTTATTTTTCATAAGGATTCTAAATCTGCAAAAATAAAGGGGGCTCCTTTTTAAGATTTTAAAGTAAAAACTTGGTTCGACACATACTCATGGTTAGTCTACTCGCCAAAGTTGAAGGCAGGGCTTTGCAAGCATTGTATTCTTTTCAAACGGGTTTTAAAGAGAGGCGCAACTTTTGTGGTACCCATGACATTTCCATTTAAAAACTTGGTCTAGTATTTAAATGTATGAATAATTTCTCACAACAGGGTTCCAACTAGGTTTTTTAGGTGGTTTAAACTACAGTAGACTCCCTCTATAACGAGAACTGAAATGGTGGACTAATTATCTCGTTATATCAAACAACAATAATATGATTTGTTTGATGCTCTTACTTGTTTTGATGCCTCTTACGTAGTTTATTAGGTGTCGATGGTCAACCTGAACAGTAAACAATGAGACTTCGCCGTCATAAATTGTAAATTTCCTATAATATTAATATAATAACAGGCAGAAGTTAATTACAGTTGGCCGAGTTTATTACAGCACTGGCCTCGATAATAAGACAGATGTTGGGCATTTCTATGTACAGGCAGTTGGGGCATTTATTTATGACCATTACAACGCTAAAAACAGGTAAAGACACTTATTCTTCGATTTCAATTTTCCTCGTTGTAACCAAATATGCCTCGTTATAGAGCGTTATAGTTCAATAGGAATTTCATGGGACACCTAATGTACCTCGTTATAAGCGAAACCTCGTTATATCCGTGTTCGTTATAGAGAGAGTCTACTGTATATATTGTCATCCGAAATATACAAAATGTAATGTGCAACATCTTCACGTTTCGCCCCCCCCCTAAAATTTTTTATATAGAGCGTTATAGTTCAATAGGAATTTCATGGGACACCTAATGTACCTCGTTATAAGCGAAACCTCGTTATATCCGTGTTCGTTATAGAGAGAGTCTACTGTATATATTGTCATCCGAAATATACAAAATGTAATGTGCAACATCTTCCAGTTTGGCCCCCCCTAAAAATTTTTATATGGGCGCCCTTGAATAATACTAATAGAAAAATAAAAATGTGTACCATTTTTATTCAGTTGCAATGCGAAGGCAAAGCTGTCTTAATCTTCATTAAGTTCAGAGAGCGTAAACCAGCACTCTAAGTCGACGATTTTCGCCTCTTATTCAAGACATCATCAGAGAGGCATAGGTTTGCTTTCTCTGCCCCAAGAGAGCTAGTCGTCGCACTGCAACTGACGTTATGGAGTAGGTGCCTAGCGACATCTGCTAAATAAAAGTCAAAGTTTTTTAACCTAATAACAATATTTAAAATTATTTTTAAAAGATATTTAATTGAAAAACTTATTGGTCCACTGTCCTGGTGACACCTCCATGGGGTCCATGGTGAAAATGATCCAATAAGTTTGTCAATCAAATATCTTTTAAAAATACTTTTAAATATTTTTATTACGTTGAAAAACTTTTGACTTTTATTTACGCAGATGTCGCTAGGCACCTACTCCATAACGTCAGTTTATGGTGGCTCCTGCCTTCTGAGCCACCCTGGATACTTAGGGGTGGTTACCCCGACTATGAGGGTTGATGTAGTAAATATAGTTCGTTGTTAAGACATTTATTTACACGTTAAATATATCACAGAAAGTAACTGGTGGTATATTATTTACTTGAAATCGATGTTACCCCGTCGAATCTCAACTGCTAATTTGATTTATCTGTTCTCGTAAAAAATATAATTAAAGTCGGTTATTGTTTATTTACTGTTTTGGTAAGCCGAGGTGACCGTGATTCAAAGTGCTGACTGTTAATAAACACCCACTGAATATTATTGCAACTCGACCTTGTATCAAATACTAGCATGCATCGCTGGAAAAACTAGGTTAATCGTATTTATTAAAACAAACATTACCACGGGCATTTAATTATTAAAAGGTTTATTTTTAATATGATGTTTACTGAGATGCTGTGTATCCCAACACATCTTCCCCTTCCCCCGAAAATTTTCTGACTACGGAAAAGGAAGAAAATTTTTCTAATAGTACCACTAATTACTTGCTGCGTTTTACGAAGTACAATATATACATTTTTCCTATAAATACTAATTAGATACAAAAAATAAAGTGAAAATGTTCGTTATCTAGACTGTTCCCGTTTCACTTGTCACTCACGGTGTTCTCGGATTGTAAGCATATAATCTATTCTTATGTATTTCCTTGATTTTATTGTTTTCCTATCTGATCTTACAATTAACATTATTTACCTCTGTTATTGTGAAAGGGCCTACATAAAGACTATCAAACTTACCATTCTCTTCCCTTTTTACCAGGACTAGGTCTCCTATTTTAAATTGTTGTGGTGTTGTTTTGGGCTTATTTTCTTCTTGCCGCTCTTTTTTGTCTTCATTGCTTTTATTACTTCTAGTGAATTGACCTATCGTATCTATGTATTCTGTGTCCTCTGGTTTCGAAGAAGTGTCCGATATCACGTCGTCTTTGACATGTGTTCTATTCGGTTTGTTAATTTGACATTCATGGCATTGTTTAACGTATTTTCTTACGTCTTTTTCTAAATTTTTCCATCTAAATCTTGCTTTTAGCTTCTTTATGAGTCTGTTATTTCCTACGTGTCCTCCAAACATCGGATGATTGTGATATTCTTCTATTAGCCTGTGTTTTTCTTTGTCTTCTTCTATTGTTTCTGGTACTTCACATATGTATATTTCAACATTCTTTAATATTTTGTTTCCTTGTTTAATAAATTCCTCAATTGTGCACACTTTAAAAATAATATCGTTTACGTATATTTTTACTTTACGTACTGCATTCTCTACCGCCAGCTTATCAAGCTGTGCCAACATTTGGTTTAAATCGAAATGATTGAATCCTGTGGCTATGCTCTTGCTGCACTTTATTTTGTTTTTGACCCTAATGCTCAGCCTTGGTGAGATTAGTTCTGCTCCAAAAGACAAAATTGGTAGTCTATGCGCCTCTAAATTATTTAGTACCTTTCTTACTGTCTGTTTGTGGGCTTCTGGCTGTAGTGCGAGTTCGCTTTCTGCCTTCGTTTGCCTTGCTTCCTTCTTATTTTCTTTTTCTTGAGCTCTTGTTATAGCTAATATATGGGTATTGTCTATGTATAGGTTCTTTAGTTGATGTAATGTTATTCTTGAAAGACTATCTGCATAGTTATTTTTCCCTGTTATGTATTCTATTTCGAAATCGTATTCCTCTAAATCTAATCTGATTCTTGTAAATTTCGAAGTTGGTTCTTTCATTGCGAATAAATGTGTTAGTGGTTTATGATCCGTTTTTACTAAAAATGTTGGTGCTCCATATAAATAACATTTGAAATGATTAATTCCCCAATGAATCGCTAGTAATTCCTTAACGATTATAGGTTTATTACATTCTCTTTTATTAAAACTTCTTGATGCGTATGCTATAGGTAGGTCTATTCCGTTATAATCTTGACTTAAAATTGCTGAACAACTCTCGTTGGATGCGTCTGTTGTTAGGATGAATTGTTTATTGAAATCTGGATATTTTAGGATCGGTGGCTTCATCAGAGATGATTTAAGCTTATTGAATGCTTTTTCACATTTTTCTGACCAAAAAAATTCTACTCCTTTTCTTGATAATCTGTTGAGTGGTCTGCATATTTCAGCAACTCTCAGTTTCTGCTCGTAGAAGTTGTTACATGTTAGCATGTCATGCCTTAGGGCGAATATATCTGAATAATCTTCACATAAAGATACTAACTTATCGCGTATGTATTCTGGAATGTCTAACTTCAATGATTCCCGTAATTCCTTTTTCCTATCCTTGCTGTCGTTGATCAGTCTATATATGTTGAATAATTTAATGTCTAATGTTTTGATTTCGTTTGTCTCTACTTTTACTGTTTCGTAGGTTGTGTTCAAAATTTTGATGTACGGATTATTACTTGAAATAATTGCTCTCGCTATGAATATTCCTGGTTGTATTTCGTGTTGTTCCACTATCCTGTCGTTCTTCAGCGTTTGAAAAATTTTTACGATTCTGTAAATTTCACATCTAGGCGTTATTATTATCGTGTCATTATCTATATTATCCAAAATGTTTGTACTAATGTAACAATCGTTGTCCTCTTTAATGTGCATTTTAAGGTTAGCATAGTCTAGTATGCATTGAAAATTTGAAATAAAGTCTCTCCCAATGATTCCGTCGGTTGGAATAGGAAAGCTAGGTTCCACTAATTGAAAGATATGCTCAAATCGAGATCCTTTTACTTCTAGTGTTGTTTCAACTTCTCCCATTGTTTGTAATTCTCCTTTAGTTACTCCTTTTATTTTCGCTTTTGTGTTTGGTTTCACATGTTCCTTCATAAAATCTTGTGAACATTTCAGTATTGAAATATCAGCTCCTGTGTCTATGATAAAGGTATTTGTGTTTTCTAGGATTCCTGTTTTCATTCGTACAAAATTCGTTAGGTTTAAGTCGAAGTTGTAAATATTATATTCCACTTCTGACTGTGTACTTTCCTTGTTTCGTTCATTCAAAACCCCAACTGCTGGTTTTCTGGTTCCTCTTGGCTGTCTTCTAACTCAAGTAGCCTTACGTTTCTGTTTCGTCCTCCTCTCTGGTTCCCTCTGTACGTTTGGTTGTTGAATTGTCTATATCCTCTGTTGGAATAATTCCGTTGGTTTCCTGTTTCTTCTCCTTCGTTCCGTTGTCCGAAGTTATTTCTTCTTCCTCTGTCGTATTTGTTGTGGTATCCTCTTCGGTATTGCTGTTGTCCTCTCCTATTTTCATAATTCGTCCTATAATTGAACACTCTTCCCTGTGTGTTCTCCTCTGTCGTATCAATCGATAAAAATTTAGATACTACTTCCTGCGGTGTTGTGAAATTACCTGCCTCCAGTATTAACTTTGCTCTATCCGTATTAACGTTTCGCTTCATTGTTGCTACAACTGTTTCCGTTGTGTATTTTTTCGCTAGCTCCAATGGCATTCCTTCCGCTATGTATGCTACCTTTAACTGTTCCGCTAATTCCTCTACTTCGGATGCGTACACTGCTGCATCTTTGTTTCCTTGCCTCTTCTTTGCTAACTTGTCTATTATCGTTTTCGGATTGTCACCTCTTAATTCCTTCTTCAGTGCCGCTGCTATAAGTGGGATCGTATCCTCTGTAGTTATCAGATTTCTAGCCTTATTAGTCAATCTTGTTTTTATTAATGTTATTGCTGTTTCTTCATGTCCTTCTGCTATTTTTCCAAGTAACTCTGCGTCTAAAAATGGTTGTAGTTTCCCTGCGCTTCCATCAAACTCGTTGGGCAATACCTTGCTTGCAATATTCAAAAATTCGTTGATTGTCAGAGCCATGTTTAATATTTTTATATCTTGTTTTATGTCGCTTTTTCCCTCTTTTATTTCCTCGTCAATCTTTTCCTCTATCTCCTCGTCACTTTTTTCCTCTTCTACTTCTTCGTCGCTTTGTTCTTCCTCTATTTCCTTGTCGATTAGTTGGTGTATTGAACTTGGAACTACTGTTCTTAAGTTTACAGCTTGAAATGAGCGTATAACTTTGTCTCTTATTTTTCCGAAATATTTGTTGCACGCTTCTCTTTGTGTGTCCGATAGCGCTTCCCAATTTTTCTTCGTTAAATGTGTGAATTTGTTATACAATTTAATTAGCTGTGTCGTTACTTCTTCTTGTATATCCTTAGATTTAGGTACTTTCTTCTTCAAGACCCTTCTACTTTGTCTTGTTACTTCTTGCGTAATCTCCTCAACTATTTTGATGAAATATTCCCAAGTAACTTTGTTGCTACTCATTTATTCATAATTTTCTTATTTCTGTACCCGTAACGAACGCATAAATTTGACAGTCTTACGAGGTATAGTAAATATATATGAAAAATATTATGTCAAAAATAGTAAAAAATATAGTAAATTGCCATAAAAAAATCAGTATATCACTCAATATAAATCACCATTAAAAAGGGGTCTACTGCTTAGCCAATAAAATGTAATAAAAATCAGTAGTCCAATAATAAATGGATAAGAATCAGCAAAGATAAAATATGTTGGTAAATATATAAAAAATCATATAAAAATCAGTATCAAATAAAATGTATCATTACGTCCTATAATAACTAATATCAGGGTTAAAAAAATTCTGTATATTTTGATAAATATTGGTATCATAAGGAAATTAAAATAGAATAATTAAGTAAAAATAGGTAAAACTTAAAAGGTAATGTGCGTCTTAAATGATAATTACGTTAATATTACTTTATACTTTATATTATACGAATCAGGAAATACCATAAAAATAGATAATATAGACTTACCACTTTAAACGTCTGTGTTCGTATCACCAAAAAGTCCTCGCTGCACGTCCCATAGCATTGTCCATTGTCCCACGAAGCTCCATCTCCATACCAAGTTCCATTTTCCATATCATTCCATTTTCCATACCTCAGCTCCGTCTCGGGCCTGACGTCTCCATCGTTTTCCTATATACCACACTGTTCTAGGGTGGTCGAGGTGCCAGAACATTGACGTGTTTCTCCATACTCTTCTCGTTTACCAGTCCTGTGACGTCTTTCCAGTCTTTCTTCCCTGGTCTTGGATCGCCATATGGTGGCTCCTGCCTTCTGAGCCACCCTGGATACTTAGGGGTGGTTACCCCGACTATGAGGGTTGATGTAGTAAATATAGTTCGTTGTTAAGACATTTATTTACACGTTAAATATATCACAGAAAGTAACTGGTGGTATATTATTTACTTGAAATCGATGTTACCCCCGTCGAATCTCAACTGCTAATTTGATTTATCTGTTCTCGTAAAAAATATAATTAAAGTCGGTTATTGTTTATTTACTGTTTTGGTAAGCCGAGGTGACCGTGATTCAAAGTGCTGACTGTTAATAAACACCCACTGAATATTATTGCAACTCGACCTTGTATCAAATACTAGCATGCATCGCTGGAAAAACTAGGTTAATCGTATTTATTAAAACAAACATTACCACGGGCATTTAACTATTAAAAGGTTTATTTTTAATATGATGTTTACTGAGATGCTGTGTATCCCAACACAAGTTGCAGTGCGACGACTAGCTCTCGGTAGATCGTCACTTGGTGCAGAGAAAGCTCTCTGATGATGCCTCGAATAAGAGGCGAAAATCGTCGACTTAGAGTGCTGGTTTGCGCTCTCTGAACTAAGTGAAGATTAAGACAGTTTTGCCTTCGCATTGCAACTGAATAAAAACGGTATACATTTTTATTTTTTTAAGTACATATATTTAAACTTGCTTCCAAGTTGGGCATGACACATAGCATGAAACTGACCCTCGAGATGGGCATGACACATGGCTAGAATGACAGATGGGATGGGCGATGCACAAAGAGATAATTGAAATAAAGACCATGGAAAGACAAGAGAACTAAGTATCAGTCGACCCCCGACACGATGGACTAAGGATTTAAAAAGGTAAAATAAAGACTGGATGAGAGCAGCGCAATATGGAAGGGGATGATGTGGGGTATCCTCTGAAGCTTCTCTTTTCCTGTTATCATCATTCTCTTTGCCTTATCCCTATGCGGGGTCGGCTTCCCTAATTGCATTTCTCCACACAATTCTATCTTGGGTCATATCAATGTCAATCCCCTTTACCAACATGTCCTGCCTTATCGTCTCCTCCCAGATCTTTTTTAGTCTTCCTCTCCTACTCCTTCCAGCAATCTGCACTTCAGCTATTCTTCGTATTGGGTGATTAACGTCTCGACGTTGAACATGACCAAACCATCTTAATCTATGCTCTCTCATTTTGGCATCAATTGGTGCCACACCTAGACTTCCCCTAATATACTCATTTCCAATTTTATCTTTCTTTGTCACTCCACTCATCCATCTAAGCATTCTCATTTCCGCCACATGCATTCGTTGTTCCTCTTTCTTTTTCACTGCCCAACATTCAGTTCCGTACATCATAGCCGGTCTTATGGCTGTTTTATAGAATTTTCCCTTCAGCTTCATTGGAATTTTTCTGTCACACAACACACCACTCGCTTCTTTCCACTTCATCCATCCAGCCCTAATTCTACTGCATGCATCTCCATCTATTTCTCCATTACTCTGTAATACCGATCCCAGGTACTTAAAACTATTGCTTTTTACAATCAGTTCACCATCGAAAGATACCATTTTATTTGTAGTAACTCCATCTCTAAATGAACATTCCAAATACTCTGTTTTTGTCCTACTAAGTTTTAAACCTTTTTCCTCCAGAGCTTGACTCCACTGTTCCAGTTTTGTTCTAAGTCTCTTTCACTATTTCCTACTAACACGACATCATCAGCATACATTAAGCACCATGGAATGTTACCCTGTAGTTTCGCTGTTATCTGGTCCAAAACTAATGAGAATAAATACGGACTAAGCACAGAGCCTTGGTGCAATCCTACTTTCACATGAAATTTATCAGTCTCTCCCATACCTGTCCTAACACTAGTCGTTACTCCCTCATACATATCCCTCACCATCTTTACATATTCACCAGTGACTCCTTTCTTATTGAGTGCCCACCACAGAATCTCTCGAGGAACTCTATCATATGCTTTCTCAAGATCAATGAATACCATATGAGCGATTGTTTCTTTACTCCTGTATTTTTCCATCAACTGCCTTTTAATGAAAATTGCATCTGTTGTTGATCTGCCCTGTATAAAGCCAAATTGATTCTCGGATATTTCGGTCTCTGCACGTATCCGTCTATCAATTACTCTTTCCCATATTTTCATGGTATGTCTAAGCAGTTTTATAGCACTGTAGTTTGTACATTGTTGTATATCTCCCTTGTTTTTGTAAACAGGTACCAGTATACTGCTTCTCCATTCGTCTGGCATTTGTCTAACTTCCATAATTCTATTAAATAGACCTGCTAGCCACCTTGTTTCTGTCTCTCCCAATGCTCTCCATACTTCCCCAGGAATATCATCTGGTCCTACCGCTTTTCCTTTCTTCATTTTTTGAAGCACTTGAGCCACTTCCTCGTTTGTTATTTTGGTGACCATTGCTACTACTGTCTCCGTTGAATCTACAGGCTGACTGTCAAATTCTTCATTTAATAAGCTGTCAAAGTACTTTCTCCATCTCTTTTTGACATCCCTTTCGTGAACTAGTATTTTATTATTTTCATCTCGGATACATCTAATCTGATTAAAATCTTTTGCTTTCTTTGCTCTCTGTTTGGCTATTTTATATTTTATCTTCGTTTCGCCTTCCCTGGTATCAAGTTGATCGTATAGGTTTGAATACGCTTCTGCTTTGGCTTTTGCTACTGCTACTTTCGCTTCCTTTTTCGCCACCATATAGTTTTGAAGATCTATGTCGGATCTGGTTTCTTGCCACTTTTTATATAATTTTCTCTTCTCTTTTATTTTTCCTTGTACTTGACCACCACCAAGTCTCTTTATCCTCAAACTTTTTTCCTGACGTTTTCCCAAGTATTTCAATAGCAGTCTCTCTAATACTACTGGCCATTTTTCTCCAAATTGTATTATTGCTTCCTTTCATGTTACAACATATTTTTTCTACTATTCTTCTCGTGAATAGACCTTCTTTCTCATCTTTTAGCAGCCACCATTTGATTTTTTGTGGTCCTCTCCGATATTTTTGTTAGTTTCGCTTTTTACTTCGATGTCCAGAACAAGCAGCTTATGTTGTTGGCTTACTGTCTCACTAACTATTACCTTGCAGTCCTTGCATTCACGTATGTCTTCTTTCTTTATCATGAAGTAGTCTATTTGGGATTGATGTTGTCCACTTTTGTAGGTAATAAGTTAAGTTTCTTTCTTATTAAAGAATGTGTTAACAATCGCCATATCCAATGATGTTGCTAATTCAAGCATGTCATCTCCAGCTTCATTTCACTTTCCAAAGCCTAATCCCCCATGTATTGCTTCGTATCCTGCCTTGGCTTGGCCCACATGTGCATTGAAATCACCTCCTATTATAACTTTCTCCTCTGACGGAATATCACTCAGGACGTCTCATAATTGGTCATAGAAAGCTCTTCTTTCATTCTCACTCAGACTTGTTTGAGGATTATACACACACACACTCACACACACACACACACACACACACACACACACACACACACACACACACACACACACACACACACACACACACACACACACACACACACACACACACACACACACACACACACACACACACACACACACACACACACACACACACACACACACACACACACACACACACACACACACACACACACACACACACACACACACACACACACACACACACACACACACACACACACACACACACACACACACACACACACACACACACACACACACACACACACACACACACACACACACACACACACACACACACACACACACACACACACACACACACACACACACACACACACACACACACACACACACACACACACACACACACACACACACACACACACACACACACACACACACACACACACACACACACACACACACACACACACACACACACACACACACACACACACACACACACACACACACACACACACACACACACACACACACACACACACACACACACACACACACACACACACACACACACACACACACACACATACACGGCGCCGCATTTGTTGTGGCATCTGTGCTTCAGACTGCAAAGTGGCATCATCAAGTCTACGTACGTTAGGTTGATTCTAATTAGGTGTGGATCAGTAATATATTTCTAATTTTGTTATACCCTCCTTCTAAACAAAACTACAGGGAAAACTATGATAACATTACTTGTGGCATCAGATGCCACATGTACCTTGAGATGTCATAAATACCACACTTGACACACCATGACTTAATACTTGAATTATGCCCGACATTTTTGGGATAATAAAAAACTAATAAATTACAGAACAAATTCTTGTTTATTTAACTTTGTCAGTTATTTGCAAACAATTTGCATAAAATCTATGTTATTAATTTATTGTCATTATTATTTATTAGTCGCTTATTGCGGCTCTAATAGTTTTTCAAATAAAACTTTATATCCGTAAATTTTGTCATTTCTAATACTGGATATTTTGATTTGCACTATTCACATTTTTGTTTTCCTGGTAGTACTTCCTTCTTCAAGTCAAATTTAAAGAAAACCATTACGGATTTTATTTGTTCGGGCATCCATGGGGTTTTGAGGTGTTTTAAGAGTTTTTACTGACTGCGTTTCTTTTTTTCTTTTTTTTTAACTTGTGTTTCTTTTTTTGCAGATATTTATTTCTACAATTTTGTTTAATCTATTATTATTTTTTTTAATTCATATCACTCACACCTCTTCTATTGCCGATGATTTTCTCTTTTCTTGATTCTTGTACACCTGCTCTTTAATGTTTGACAATTGAACTAAAAGGTGATGCGAAAAAACTTACTTCTTTACTTACTTAATCAGTAGACTCATTGATACCTTTCGGTGTTGGGCCATTCATTCAATCTTAATCAGTGTCTTAATCTTCTGAGGTGTCGGGAGTTTCGTCTAACTCTCAATGAACTTCCTCCATTCTTTCCTATTGGTGGCCATTTGTGTTGCTTCTTGTCAAGTTTTTCTCTTACTTTCTAGTATCTGCGAGATGTGACTATTCCATTCTTTAATGCTTCGTCGTCTTCTGTTCTTCGCTATTGGTTTTGCTTGCCACACTCTTGATGCCACACTCAAAGAGTACCCATGAACGATCACATCAATCACTTTCCTTGTATTTGCTGTCCTTGTCTATAACAAACGTTTGTTATTTATAGAAAAAGACAGCAAATACAAAATAAGTGCTTGATGTGATCGTTCATGGGTATTCTTTCATTTTTCCGACTGTATGTATTATACATAAGAAACACATGTTCGGATTATCCGTGCTTCTCAATTATCCGTGCTTTTCAATTATCCGTGCCACCTCCGGTCCCAAGGAGCACGGATAATCGGAATTCTACTGTAATTACTGCATTTGTCCATTGTCTGGGTATTACTTTTATTTTCCATATTAGGTTCTATATGCATAGTAATTTTTTTATGAAAACAAATTAAACAAATTATAAAAATAAATTTTTCCGCAAATCGCTAGGAAATTTTGACATTCCTGTCAAAATTTCTTGAAGAAAAAGTCAGGACTTCCTTACTGTAAGGAAATGTCATTTCCTTACTGTAAGGAAATGATATTTCCGTACAGTTGTTAGTGTTCTACATAAATGATAGAAAACATTGTCAAGTTTGACAATTCAACCTCAATACGTTTCCATAGTAACCCAAGTAATTTTATTAGGAATTTCAAAGCACCATTTATTTGGGAATAAAATTATCGCGTTTTTTTTAAATCAATCAATATCTGTCGAATTTTAAACGATTTGCGGAAAAATAGTATGTTTACCTCGTAGGAAAAGCCACATTCCTGGACTCTGTGTTGCTAAGTCTCGGCTTGCGCCTCGAGACGCCTCGGGACGCCACAGTCGTCCAGGAATGTTAAGCTTTTCCTACCCGGTAAACAATGTACTATTTTTTTACTTCTATATATTTCATCATTTCTGGTGCTACTTCATCGCTTCCTGGTACTTCTCTAATCTTTATCTTTCTTATTGCTTCTTCCAGTTTTTCTTTTTCTAAAATTTCTTGATTTTCCGTGTTTCTCATGGACCCTCTATTGATCTGGCTTTCTTTTTCCATTGTATTCCCTTGCTTTCCATTCAGTATCAGCTCGAAGTGTTCCCTCCATCTTTCCATTATTTTTTTATCGTTTATTATTGTTCCTTCCTTGTTCATTATTTGTTTCACCTTTGTTTCTTTGTTGCTTTTTAGGTTCTTCAGTGTTCTATAAAATAACTTTACAGTTTCTGTGCTGTTTTCTTCCATTTTTTTTCCGAATTTTTCCCAACTTTTCTTTTCCTCTTCCTTCACTATCTCTTTCATTTTTGTTCTTTGTCTCTTATAATTTTCATATTTTTTTTTTGTTTTGTCTTGTACGTATTGTTTTTATAATTTCTTCTTTTCTTTTATTTATTTAATTTCCAGTAATTTCCAGTTTTGTTTATTTTTTCCTCCCCATAAGGTCCAATGACATTGTTCCCTTTTTCTGCTTCTTTTCCCACTCTAATGTTCATGTCTCCTGTGATCATAATTTTCTCTGTAGGTACAAATATTTATCACTTCTGGGAACTTATCCCAGAACTCATTATTTTCATTTTTTGTTTCGTCTTCATCTGGTCCATAGCATATGATTAGTTTTGTATTGGTTTCCTCTATATCCATATTTACGTCTACTCTTAGTATATGTTCGTTGTAATATATCCAATTTTTTACTTTGTTGATAATATTCATCTTTATTATGCACGCTACTCTTGCCTGAGCTCTCTTCGTTTCTACCACTTTACTGTATATTAGTAGCATTCCTTTTTCTAATATTATTGATCCTCTTCCTTCCTTCTTTGTCTCTGTTAAAGCTACTGTTTCAATGTTCTTATTTCTAGTTTCTTCCCGCAGTTCTATTGCCTTTCCATTTATACCTCTTCCTCTTACTTTCCATGATGCCATTTTCAGAATTGTTTTGTTTTTTTCTGTGCTTAACTTGTACTTTGTTTTTCCTTCCGTTTGTGTTATTATCTTTAGATCTGTTCATGTCCCTGTACTGTGCCTGTTTTGTTTCTCGTTCCGTCTTTGTGCTTTCTTCGGTTCCATGACATCTCGTAACGCGACAGTTCGTAACCGGACAAATGGTAACGGACAATTCGTAATAGCGACAGTTCGTATCGGCGACACTTCATAACGGCGACAGTTCGTAACTATACAAATTTGTAACGTCCAAATTGAATTATTCTGCTTATTTTTGTTAACGTTGAAACTAACTGTTAAACAGTTATAAATGAAATTATGTTTATCAAAGGTAATACCACGAGTCCTCTAAATTTTATCGATAAATTTTTTTGTTTTCACGAAAACTTCTTTATTTGGTAAAATTACGAAAACAAACCGAATGATAACATCACGAGTCCGAAGGACGAGTGATTTTATCCATTTCGGTTTTTTTTGAGTGATTTTACCCTAAATAAAGAAGTTTAAGTATGAAAACGAAAAAATTTATCAAGCAAAATTTAGAGGACAAGTGGTATTTGAAAAGATTATTTTGTGAACCAATATGTATTATTAGTAAATACGGGCATCTGTGAAATATTTTTAAGACAACTAGGATCAATGTCTTAAGTAGGTTATAGATAAATTATTTTATGATTTAAAAATGAACCAATTTATTTATTATATTGTTAATACATAAAAAACTGTTTAAATCGAAAATGAACAATTATTAAAAACACAATTTTTATAACTAATATGAGATTTTCCAATGTCGTTCGTAATTAAGGTATGTACGTATTATGTGAAATTTAGGGTACCTTAAGTTTTATCAGGGACGAGACTGTTTTATCAAGGAAGAGGCTGTTTTATCAGTATTACACTCAATGATTGGCTAGAAAGACGCGTGGTGATTGGCTGAAAAAGCAAAAACGTCAGAATTTGACGGGTGAAAAAAATAATCAATTTAATAAATCAGTATCAGAATAAACATTTTTAAAATTGAAGCGTTTATTTGAAAAACAATACATGTCCATTTTAAGAAAATTTGATTTTATGTATTCTTCTCATAGAATAGTAGTTTCTTTATCCATCCGACACATTTAGTTTTGTAAAAATCTATGATGTCCGGAGTAAACTACATAGAACATTTGAATGTTTCTATAGAAAACAACAGATGTCTGGGAAGTTTTTCTTGATTTGCCAAAATTTTAATTTTTGGACAAGTGTTGTTTTTCACAGTATCTTAATGGAGATGGTACAAAGAACGAGTGAAGAAAGAGGACTTAACCTCAACATAAATTAAACAAAATGGATGCTGGTCAGCCAAATTCAAAAACCTGCCAGACAATTAAAAATAAAAAACCAACTAATTAAACACGTTGACTCGTATATATACCTTGGAACAGTCGTCAACTCCAAATGGGATCAAACAACCGAAATACGATCTAGAATTGAAATGCCAGAGCAACATTTAACAACATTAATAATATATTCACCCGATCCGACATATCTCTCCTACTAAAAATATGGCTGCAAAAGTGCTATTTATTTCCAGTCTTGCTGTATGGCGCAGAGGCATGGACACTGACGGAAACATTAATGAGAAAGCTGGAGGCATTCGAAATGTGGGTGTATCGACGTATCCTCAAAATATCCTGGACGACTCATACCACAAACGTAGAGGTACTGCACCGAATGGGAAAACAAAAAGAAATCTCTTTCACAATTAAGAAACAGAAACTTGAATACCTCGGTCATATTGTGAGACATGATAAATATTATATACTCCAACTAATAATACAGGGTAAAATAGAAAGCAAACGCGGACCCGGAAGAAGAAGACACTCATGACTTCAAAACTTACACCAATGGTATGGACTAACATCGATCGAGTTATTCAGAAACGCCGCAAACAAAATTAAAATTGCTATGATGATAGCCAACGTCCGCAACGGACAAGGCAAGTGAAGAAGAAGAAAAGTTGTTTTCCTTTACAAAATGTTTACTTAAAAAGTTGGGAATGTCTAAAGACGGTTGCCGGCTTAAAGATTTCATTAATTACTTCATTAGTCCTTTGTCTAGGTATATGTAAATTTAAGGAACAATGAGAGGGATAAACTTTTAAAAATATTGTTAAAAGTTTGTATGTATTTAAATATTTGTTTGTTATTAAGGACTTTTAATATATTATTCTGAAACACGAAATATAAAATGTATTAAACATGTTCATCCTGATTCATTAAATTGATAAACATTCAATTATAACTGTAATAACAGTTAGTTTTCACGTTAACAAACATAAACAGAATAATTCAATTTGGACGTTTACGAATTGTCCGTTACGAACTTGTATAGTTACGAACTGTCGCCGTTATGAAGTGTCGCTGTTACGAACTGTCGCCGTTACGAGTTGTCCGTTACCACTTGTCCGGTTACGAATTGTCGCGTTACGAGATGTCTGGTCACGGTTTTCTTCAGCTAGTTTTATGAACTAGCTGGTTCTGCATTGTTTGTTACTTTTTCTATTCTGCTTGTTTTTTGGTTCCATTTCCATTTAATGCCTTCAATAACTATGAAACCATAGCCAATTTTTGTCCTTTTTCCATTAGTCTTTCATTTGTTGCTATCTTCCTAAGGTTTCTTTGTACTTAGGTATTTCTATATTTTTTACTGTTAGGTCACATTCTAAAATTAAATAGAGAGTAAATTAAATAAAGTAAAATTAAATACTCTATGTTGCGTGTAGTTCATTAGTTTACCCTTGGCTTTCAGTATTTTCATTTTATATTTCATTTATTTCAAAGTTATCAAAAATAAGATATTAAAAATAATACAATAAAGGTTAGGATATCTCGAAAACTTGACGTGACACAACAATTTTGACCCCAGATTCACATTCAGTGCACCAACCACCAAAAACCTTCGAGCTTCAGTTGCCCCTGGTTGACCTGTGATATTTTTGAAGTTTACGTACATTGTCATGATAACATCACACACACTACATTATCTTTATAACGGCCACAACAACACCAACAAAAAACTAACAAAGTATAAATCGATATAATTCCGCAAATTAGGTACACACCACTCGCTTCTGATAGCTCGTACCTAATGGCATCATGTTCCAAAGGAGTGTAAATTATTTCATGCACATATTATTTTAATCGTAGGGGGCAGCACTATATACGCAGCGAGAATGATGCCATAACAAATACATGTGTGTGAATGTACAACGATATCATCTTATGGCGTCATACACACCAAAACATTACAAAATATTAAAATGACGCCATCTGTGACAATATAATGCCGTAGATGCTAAAAATCGACTTAAAATTTTATGGCATCGCGTGTATGATGCCACAAAGCTCGCAGATGCCATAACGTAGCAAAATGCACACACATGATGCCATAATAAATGTAATACAAACACACACACACACACACACACACACACACACACACACACACACACACACACACACACACATACACGGCGCCGCATTTGTTGTGGCATCTGTGCTTCAGACTGCAAAGTGGCATCATCAAGTCTACGTACGTTAGGTTGATTCTAATTAGGTGTGGATCAGTAATATATTTCTAATTTTGTTATACCCTCCTTCTAAACAAAACTACAGGGAAAACTATGATAACATTACTTGTGGCATCAGATGCCACATGTACCTTGAGATGTCATAAATACCACACTTGACACACCATGACTTAATACTTGAATTATGCCCGACATTTTTGGGATAATAAAAAACTAATAAATTACAGAACAAATTCTTGTTTTTTTAACTTTGTCAGTTATTTGCAAACAATTTGCATAAAATCTATGTTATTAATTTATTGTCATTATTATTTATTAGTCGCTTATTGCGGCTCTAATAGTTTTTCAAATAAAACTTTATATCCGTAAATTTTCTCATTTCTAATACTGGGTATTTTGATTTGCACTATTCACATTTTTGTTTTCCTGGTAGTACTTCCTTCTTCAAATCAAATTTAAAGAAAACCATTACGGATTTTATTTGTTCGGGCATCCATGGGGTTTTTGAGGTGTTTTAAGAGTTTTTACTGACTGCGTTTCTTTTTTCTTTTTTTTTAACTTGTGTTTCTTTTTTTGCAGATATTTATTTCTACAATTTTGTTTAATCTATTATTATTTTTTTTTAATTCATATCACTCACACCTCTTCTAATGCCGATGATTTTATCTTTTCTTGATTCTTGTACACCTGCTCTTTAATGTTTGACAATTATTGAACTAAAAGGTGATGCGAAAAAACTTACTTCTTTACTTACTTAATCAGTAGACTCATTGATACCTTTCGGTGTTGGGCCATTCATTCAATCTTAATCAGTGTCTTAATCTTCTGAGGTGTCGGGAGTTTCGTCTAACTCTCAATGAACTTCCTCCGTTCTTTCCTATTGGTGGCCATTTGTGTTGCTTCTTGCCAAGTTTTTCTCTTACTTTCTAGTATCTGCGAGATGTGACTATTCCATTCTTTAATGCTTCGTCATCTTCTGTTCTTCGCTATTGGTTTTGCTTGCCACACTCTTGATGCCACACTCAAAGAGTACCCATGAACCATCAATCACTTTCCTTGTATTTGCTGTCCTTGTCTATAACAAACGTTTGTTATTTATAGAAAAAGACAGCAAATACAAAATAAGTGCTTGATGTGATCGTTCATGGGTATTCTTTAATTTTTCCGACTGTATGTATTATACATAAGAAACACATGTTCGGATTATCCGTGTTTCTCAGTTATCCGTGCTTTTCAATTATCCGTGCCACCTCCGGTCCCAAGGAGCACGGATAATCGGGATTCTACTGTAATTACTGCATTTGTCCATTGTCTGGGTATTACTTTTATTTTCCATATTAGGTTCTATATGCATAGTAATTTTTTATGAAACCAAATTAAACAAATTATAAAAATTAATTTTTTTTACTTCTATATATTTCATCATTTCTGGTGCTACTTCATCGCTTCCTGGTACTTCTCTAATCTTTATCTTTCTTATTGCTTCTTCCAGTTCTTCTTTTTCTAAAGTTTCTTGATTTTCCGTGTTTCTCATGGACCCTCTATTGATCTGGCTTTCTTTTTCCATTGTATTCCCTTGCTTTCCATTCAGTATCAGCTCGAAGTGTTCCCTCCATCTTTCCATTATTTTCTTATCGTTTATTATTGTTCCTTCCTTGTTCATTATTTGTTTCACCTTTGTTTCTTTGTTGCTTTTTAGGTTCTTCAGTGTTCTATAAAATAACTTTACAGTTTCTGTGCTGTTTTCTTCCATTTTTTTCCGAATTTTTCCCAACTTTTCTTTTCCTCTTCCTTCACTATCTCTTTCATTTTTGTTCTTTGTCTCTTATAATTTTCATATTTTTTTTTGTTTTGTCTTGTACGTATTGTTTTTATAATTTCTTCTTTTCTTTTATTTATCTTTTCACTTCATCATTCCACCAAGATGTTCGTTTCTCTCTGTTATTGTTTCTTGTAGTCCCACATATTGCATTAGCTGATTTTATCATCGCATTTTTAAATTTTTCCCATTCTTCTTCTATTATTTCTGTTGTTTCGTGTTCATTTTCCATCTCTCTCTCTAGCTCCTCTGTGTATATTATTTTCGTTGATTCGTTGATTCTTCCCTTAGTTTATAATTTTTTTATTATTTCTTTGTGTTTTCTGTTTATGCTCTCATTCCTTTTTATTTCTTTTCTTTTGCTTTTGAATGTGGTTTCCAGTATATAGTGGTCACTGCCAATTTCATAACACCTTTTCACCCTTACGTCTCTTATCCAGTTCTTCTGCTTTTTGCACTATAGTATAGTCCATAATTGATTGTTCTTCTCTTGATTTGACTTCTCTTGTGATCTTGTGTATACTTTTATGCCGGAAGTGTGTGTTCATAATCACCGGGTTATTGTCTAGACCTAGACAGAATTTGAGTGGTAATTTCCAGTTTTGTTTATTTTTTCCTCCCCATAAGGTCCAATGACATTGTTTCCTTTTTCTGCTTCTTTTCCCACTCTACTGTTCATGTCTCCTGTGATCATAATTTTCTCTGCAGGTACAAATATTTATCACTTCTGGGAACTTATCCCAGAACTCATTATTTTCGTTTTTTGTTGCGTCTTCATCTGGTCCATAGCATATGATTAGTTTTGTATTGGTTTCCTCTATATCCATAACTACGTCTACTCTTAGTATATGTTCGTTGTAATATATCCAATTTTTTACTTTGTTGATAATATTCATCTTTATTATGCACGCTACTCTTGCCTGAGCTCTCTTCGTTTCTACCACTTTACTGTATATTAGTAACATTCCTTTTTCTAATATTATTGTTCCTCTTCCTTCCTTCTTTGTCTCTGTTAAAGCTACTGTTTCAATGTTCTTATTTCTAGTTTCTTCCCGCAGTTCTATTGCCTTTCCATTTATACCTCTTACTTTCCATGATGCCATTTTCAGAATTGTTTTGTTTTTTTCTGTGCTTAACTTGTACTTTGTTTTTCCTTCCGTTTGTGTTATTATCTTTAGATCTGTTCATGTCCCTGTACTGTGCCTGTTTTGTTTCTTGTTCCGTCTTTGTGTTTTCTTCGGTTCCATGACATCTCGTAACGCGACAGATCGTAACCGGACAAATGGTAACGGACAATTCGTAATAGCGACAGTTCGTATCGGCGACACTTCATAACGGCGACAGTTCGTAACTATACAAATTTGTAACGTCCAAATTGAATTATTCTGCTTATTTTTGTTAACGTTGAAACTAACTGTTAAACAGTTATAAATGAAATTAGGTTTATCAAAAGTAATACCACGAGTCCTCTAAATTTTATCGATAAATTTTTTTGTTTTCACGAAAACTTCTTTATTTGGTAAAATTACGAAAACAAACCGAATGATAAAATCACGAGTCCGAAGGACGAGTGATTTTATCCATTTCGGTTTGTTTGAGTGATTTTACCCTAAATAAAGAAGTTTAAGTATGAAAACGAAAAAATTTATCAAGCAAAATTTAGAGGACAAGTGGTATTTGAAAAGATTATTTTGTGAACCAATATGTATTATTAGTAAATACGGGCATCTGTGAAATATTTTTAAGACAACTAGGATCAATGTCTTAAGTAGGTTATAGATAAATTATTTTATGATTTAAAAATGAACCAATTTATTTATTATATTGTTAATACATAAAAAACTGTTTAAATCGAAAATGAACCATTATTAAAAACACAATTTTTATAACTAATATGAGATTTTCCAATGTCGTTCGTAATTAAGGTATGTACGTATTATGTGAAATTTAGGGTACCTTAAGTTTTATCAGGGAAGAGACTGTTTTATCAAGGAAGAGGCTGTTTTATCAGTATTACACTCAATGATTGGCTAGAAAGACGAGTTGTGATTGGCTGAAAAAGCAAAAACGTCAGAATTTGACGGGTGAAAAAAATAATCAATTTATTAAATCAGTATCAGAATAAACATTTTTAAAATTGAAGCGTTTATTTGAAAAACAATACATGTCCATTTTAAGAAAATTCGATTTTATGTATTCTTCTCATAGAATAGTAGCTTCTTTATCCATCCGACACATTTAGTTTTGTAAACATCTATGATGTCCGGAGTAAACTACATAGAACATTTGGATGTTTCTATAGAAAACAACAGATGTCTGGGAAGTTTTTCTTGATTTGCCAACATTTTAATTTTTGGACAAGTGTTGTTTTTCACAGTATCTTAATGGACATGGTACAAAGAACGAGTGAAGAAAGAGGACTTAACCTCAACATAAATAAAACAAAATGGATGCTGGTCAGCCAAATTTAAAAACCTGCCAGACAATTAAAAATAAAAAACCAACTAATTAAACACGTTGACTCGTATATATACCTTGGAACAGTCGTCAACTCCAAATGGGATCAAACAACCGAAATACGATCTAGAATTGAAATGCCAGAGCAACATTTAACAACATTAATAATATATTCACCCGATCCGACATATCTCTCCTACTAAAAATATGGCTGCAAAAGTGCTATTTATTTCCAGTCTTGCTGTATGGCGCAGAGGCATGGACACTGACGGAAACATTAATGAGAAAGCTGGAGGCATTCGAAATGTGGGTGTATCGACGTATCCTCAAAATATCCTGGATGACTCATACCACAAACGTAGAGGTACTGCACCGAATGGGAAAACAAAAAGAAATCTCTTTCACAATTAAGAAACAGAAACTTGAATACCTCGGTCATATTGTGAGACATGATAAATATTATATACTCCAACTAATAATACAGGGTAAAATAGAAAGCAAACGCGGACCCGGAAGAAGAAGACACTCATGACTTCAAAACTTACACCAATGGTTTGGACTAACATCGATCGAGTTATTCAGAAACGCCGCAAACAAAATTAAAATTGCTATGATGATAGCCAACGTCCGCAACGGACAAGGCAAGTGAAGAAGAAGAAAGTTGTTTTCCTTTACAAAATGTTTACTTAAAAAGTTGGGAATGTCTAAAGACGGTTGCCGGCTTAAAGATTGCATTAATTACTTCATTAGTCCTTTGTCTAGGTATATGTAAATTTAAGGAACAATGAGAGGGATAAACTTTTAAAAATATTGTTAAAAGTTTGTATGTATTTAAATATTTGTTTGTTATTAAGGACTTTTAATATATTATTCTGAAACACGAAATATAAAATGTATTAAACATGTTCATCCCGGTACTGATTCATTAAATTGATAAACATTCAATTATAACTGTAATAACAGTTAGTTTTCACGTTAACAAACATAAACAGAATAATTCAATTTGGACGTTTACGAATTGTCCGTTACGAACTTGTATAGTTACGAACTGTCGCCGTTATGAAGTGTCGCTGTTACGAACTGTCGCCGTTACGAGTTGTTCGTTACCACTTGTCCGGTTACGAATTGTCGCGTTACGAGATGTCTGGTCACGGTTTTCTTCAGCTAGTTTTATGAACTAGCTGGTTCTGCATTGTTTGTTACTTTTTCTATTCTGCTTGTTTTTTGGTTCCATTTCCATTTAATGCCTTCAATAACTATGAAACCATAGCCAATTTTTGTCCTTTTTCCATTAGTCTTTCATTTGTTGCTATCTTCCTAAGGTTTCTTTGTACTTAGGTATTTCTATATTTTTTACTGTTAGGTCACATTCTAAAATTAAATACTCTATGTTGCGTGTAGTTCATTAGTTTACCCTTGGCTTTCAGTATTTTCATTTTATATTTCATTTATTTCAAAGTTATCAAAAATGAGATATTAAAAATAATACAATAAAGGTTAGGATATCTCGAAAACTTGACGTGACACAACAATTTTGACCCCAGATTCACATTCAGTGCACCGACCACCAAAAACCTTCGAGAATATAATATATTAGAGCTTCAGTTGCCCCTGATTGACCTGTGATATTTTTGAAGCTTACGTACATTGTCATGATAACATCACACACACTACATTATCTTTATAACGGCCACAACAACAACAACAAAAAACTAACAAAGTATAAATCGATATAATTCCGCAAATTAGGTACACCCCACTCGCTTCTGATAGCTCGTACCTAATGGCATCATGTTCCAAAGGAGTGTAAATTATTTCATGCACATATTATTTTAATCGTAGGGGGCAGCACTATATACGCAGCGAGAATGATGCCATAACAAATACATGTGTGTGAATGTACAACGATATCATCTTATGGCATCATACACACCAAAATATTACAAAATATTAAAATGACGCTATCTGTGACAATATAATGCCGTAGATGCTAAAAATCGAATTAAAATTTTATGGCATCGCGTGTATGATGCCACAAAGCTCGCAGATGCCATAACGTAGCAAAATGCACACACATGATGCCATAATAAATGTAATACAAACACACACACACACACACACACACACACACACACACACACACACACACACACACACACACACACACACACACACACACACACACACACACACACACACACACACACACACACACACACACACACACACACACACACACACACACACACACACACACACACACACAC